>NC_086178.1:30793367-31465510 GCF_023053635.1 Elgaria multicarinata webbii | reverse complement strand
ATGCAGTCTATAAGCAAGCTGACTTTGGCTGTGCGTGTGGAGCCCTTTTCAAACAGAAGCCGTTTTCAGTGGTAACCCTAACCCTAAAAGGATGTGGTCATCAATGTACATCAGAAGTGAGGAGAGGAGAAATGTGACTCAATTATTTCCCTGCTTTCTCTATCTCTCACAATTTGTGGCCAAGCTGCAACACACCTGTAAAATGGAAACTAGGGATGTGCTCCGCTTCTAATCGGACCGGCGAATTAGAAGTGGAGCGGGGGGCTTCGCCTGCCCTTAAGGCGGAGGCGAAGAGGATTGGAGGGCTGGCGGACCGTGGCGAAGAGGATCAAGGTGAAGGCGGATCCTTCGCCTCGATCCGGAGCTCTGCCGGAAAGGTAAGTGGGGTTTACCGGGCCCTGCCGCTGTCGCCCATGCGCGACAGTGGCAGGGCCCGGTAACCCCCCCTCTCCCTTACCTGCGTCCATCCGCGGTCCGTTGGCTTCTTCAATTGAGCTCGTTGCGGCCTAGACTTCCTGGTTGAACCGCGGGCTCAATTGAAGAAGCTGACGGACTGCGGACGGAGGCAGGTAAGGCCCCCCTCCCCCTTGGTCCCTTACCAGGCTCTGCCGCCATCATAAACCCTCCCCCGCCCTCCTCTCCCGGCCTTACCTGGCGCCACTCCCTTCCACTGCGGAGCTCCAATTCGGAGCCGGAACTCCGCGGCGAAGAGGAGCGGAGTATGGGCGGAGCGGCGCGGAGCGGGCCGATCCGAAATTTTCAGATCGGCCCGCGGGGCGGAGTGGGAGTTCCGTGCACACCCCTAATGGAAACTACAAATATTTATTTATTGCATTTATATCCCACCTTTTTTCCTCCAAGGAACCCAAGGTGGCATACATAATTCTCCTCCTCCTCCTCCTCCTCCTCCTCCTCCTCTCCATGTTATCCTCACAACAACAACCCTGTGAGTTAGGTTTGGCTCTGAGCCTAGGACTAGCCCAAAGTCACCCAATGAGCTTCCATGGTCGAGTGGGGACTAGAACTCGGATCTCCTGACTCCCAGTCCATAGAATGTGCAATCTTGTTATGACAGTGCATGAAAGAAAGACTTAAAATGGTTGAGTTGCTTTGGGACTGCAGAAATGAAGGGCAGAACACTCTGATCTCATCCATGAGCCAGAAGACCATGAGCCACCAGGAGGCTCCACCCCCTACATCATGGGAAGGGGAACACACGCACCCCAATATATTGGTCAGAGAAGCAGCAGCCGCAGAGAGCTTTGCGCTTCCCTCCCAGAAAGAACACCTATAAGAACTTTGCAACTTTGAACTAGTGCATGGGTTTGCTTTTTTCCCCCCTCCTCCCTCCCAGTCTCTTTTCCTTTTATGTTGTGGCTTTTAGATTGTAAGCCTGAGGGCAGGAACTGTCACATCTTTACCACTCTGGGAAACCACACCAGGAACCTTTTTTAGCTCAACACAAAGGTATAAATGCTTTAAATAAATAAAAGCCCCTGCACGTTTTAACATATTCTATAAACAAATAATTATAAATCACAACAAGAAATCTAAAGGATGTATATATTGTTCCATACAAAATCTAGTAATTACTGGGCTTTTATGTATTTAAAACTAAAAAAACAAGCTACTAGAAGAAAAAGTGTCAGTAATCTCTTCAGGTTTCTAAATGAATCCACGTATTCAACTGCATCCAAGCTCTTTTTTTTCTGTTTCAAAAATTGAAACCTATGTGTTTGCGAACAATCTTTACTCAAGGATTGATTTGCAAAAATAATGAGCAAATGGTGTGTGCATTTGGAAGGGGGGAGGATAATAATTCATGGGAAATGGATGAAGACCATAGCTGAGTGTAGTGCATACATATTTTTCTTTGAGTTATTTGGCCACCTCTGTGTCACCAGAAGAAAATACTGCAGGGTGCTAGCACAGGGTGAATACCAGCATTTTGGAACAGTGGCTAATCACTTGCAATTAGCACCCTATTGTGCATCTTGTACGTGTATTCACCATTCCAACAAATCTTGACAATCAAATTGAGAAAGAAACAGAAAGCTAAACTGCCACACTTTTTTCTTTTCCTTTTTTTTCTTTTTTCTTTTTTGTACCTGCTAATAGCTCTTGGAGCAATTTAGCAATTTGCAAAACTGAAAAGCCAACAATTTTACAGCAACGCACAAGCACAATGGACTTGCTGGAGTGTTTCAATGTCGTTTTTTAAAGTGCCCACTGGAAACCATGCATATTTGGCAGGCTACGTTTTCCAGAGCTCCATATGATTTTATTTTGATTTATTGAAAATGCATCTAAAGCTATGTCCCCTCTGTGAAATAATGAAAAATTCATGCAACACAGAAATCAGTCAACCAATCCTCAGATGTAAAAAACAAAAAAACAAAAATCCTCTTTATCCTTCATTCATACCCCTTTCTCCCCTCTCTTTTCAAATCACTGGTCCATTCAGTCTTTTGACAGTAAAAGTCTCTAGGTAAAATAAATGAAAAACTCCAAATTAAAGTGTTGATGGATGATGATTTAGGTAAAACAACAGATAGAAACCCACACACATTAAACCATGAGTTCTCAGGTATTAGCTCTTACTTATTGGGAACATGTTTTATCCTGTATACCAGAAAGAAAAAACATTTTATATCACAATGGACAGATTTCATTCTCTACCAGATCCAGCTACGAGGAGTTAAGAACATAAGAACATCAGAAGAGCCCTGCTGGATCAGACCAAGGTCCATCTAGTCCAGTTCTCTGTTCACACAGTGGCCAACCAACTGTCAACCAGGGACCCACAAGCAGGACATGGTGCAACAGCACCCTTCCACCCATGTTCCCCAGCAACATTCAAATTGGTGGCCATCACAAATTTATTTATTTATTTATTGCATTTTTATACTTTCCAATAGCCAAAGCTCTCTGGGTGGTTTACAAAAATTAAAGCCATAAAAACCATTCAAAATATAACAAACAGTATAAAAGCATAATATAAAATACAATATAAAAACACAACAATATAGGGCTGTATAGAAAGGATACTCTTATGGCAGGAGAAGACTTTTCACAGCCCTGCTGTTTGACATTCTGTTATTACTACATCTTGTGGTAGTAAATTCCATCGTTTAACTATGCAGGGTGTGAAGAAGTACTTCCTTTTTCTGTCCTGAATCTCCTACCAATCAGCATCATGGGATCACCCTAACCCTAACCCTAACCCTAACCCTAAAGCAGATTGATTGCACTGAAAAAGAAGATAGAAAGTTATAACAAAAACATATAAAATTGCAAAACATTAAAAAAGGAAGAAAGACGAACTAAAAAACAAAGGTACAAATTTAAAAATTAACGAAATATTTCAATTGAAACGCAGAAAATTGGAAACATTGAAATGGAATCGTACAATATGTAGTATAGCATGTGTTGCTTTTACGTCCAACAGATGGCGATGTTTTTCAAAAAAAAGATTGTTTTTACCTGTCACAGGTGTGGTGAGGAGGTTAGTGGGTTTTGGCCCCTCTGCTAGGCCGGAATCTCCTGGCAGTTACCTTTCTTCAGAACTTGGAACTTCCATAGAAGGCCGCTTAGATGGCGCCAAATAGGAGAGGACATGGAAATAGGAGAGAAGGCAGAGGCAGTGGATTGGCCTACTGGTTGGTGATGTCACAATGACTTCTCTCCTATTTGCATAAGTGGCTTGGAGGAGGCCTCTGGGGTTTTATATACCCTATTTCTTCGATTCTAAGACACACTTTTGTCCCCATCTATGTTATAGTTACATAAAAACACGTGCATATTCGAATGCAACATTGTGTCAAAATTTCAAAGCAATCTGTGAAGAACTTTCGGAGATTTTAGATTAGGAACAAACAAACATTTACATTTTTATTTATATAGATATATAGATCTATATTAGTGACCAGAACTGTACAAAGTATTATGTGTGTAGTCACACCATAGATTTATATAAAGGCAGTATGATACTGGCAGTTTTATTCTCAATTCCTTTTCTAATAATGCCTAACATGAAGTTTACCTTCTTTACAATGGCTGCACACTGGGTTGACATTTTGATCAAGCTGTCCACCTCAACCCCAAGATCTTTCTTGGTCGGTAGCCACTAACTCAGATCCCATGAGGTTATACTTGGTTGGGATTTTTTCTCCCAATGTGCATCACTTTACACTTGCTTACATTCTAAAATAATGTGCTCACTCATTTCTAATATGACCTTCACCAAGCAGAAGGTTTGTAAGTTTCTGGTAACACCATGAGCTGTATTATCCCCACCACTTGCTGAGAAGGAATGCCAAGGAAAGAAGTTTAGACAAGGCCGGAAAGAACAATTCACAAGAGAAGGAAGGCAGTCAATGTATCATGAGATAGCGCACAAGAGAGATGAAGTGGCATATGTGATGGGTAAAATTTGAAGAGGACTGGAATATCACAGATAGGAGCATAGAGGCTATCACACCAGGGCTGCAACTCCAAAAAAAGTGGCTGTAAATTCACAAGGGGGTTCTCCTGGATTCACCGTTGTCATTAGAAGACCAAAGTGACTTCTGTGTCAAGGATTGCTTATTACCAGCTTCAGTTGGTCTGTCATCTATGCCCTTCCCTGCACAGAGATAGCTTGGCCACTGAGGTCTATGTGCTGGCGACCTCATATTTAGATCACTGAAATGTGCTTTATGTATCCTTGTGCTTGGTGTGGAAGCTGCAACTGTTGAAGAATGCAGTCTCCAGGATGCTGACTGGTATGCCAAGCTATGCTCATGTTACACCAGTGTTGTAGCAACTGCTCTGGCTACCTATTATTTATTTATTTATTACATTTTTAATACCACCCTGTCTCTTTGTTGCCATTCACCTCAAAGGTTCTGGAACAGGTGGTTTACTCCCGGTCTCTTGACTTTCTCTCTTCTACCTCTTCCCGTGATCCTTTTCAGTCTGGTTTTCGTCATCTGCATTCCACTTACTAGGATTACTAATGATCTTTTTCTTGCCAAGTCTAAAGGCCTTTACTCTATCCTTATTCTTCTGGACCTTACCGCGGCCTTTGATACGGTCGATCACGATCTGTTGTTGAACTTCCTTCGCGACCTCGGCTTTTGCGACTTGGTCTATGACTGGTTTGCCTCTTACTTCGCAAGCCGGTTGTTTAATGTATCGGCGAACAGCCTTTCGTCTGGTTCCTTTCCCCTTTCAGTTGGGGTTCCTCAGGGCTCTGGGCTTGGCCCGTTGCTGTTTTCCCTTTACACATTATCCTTGGGTAATCTTATTCATTCCCATGGCCTTCAATACCATCTATATGCCGACGATACTCAACTATATCTTTTTCCCCCAGATTTGTTGTCTGATGTTCTGGATCGTATCTCGGCCTGTCTCGTGGATGTTTCTGCCTGGATGCTGCGGTGCCGACTGAAACTGAACCTGGCAAAAACAGAATTGCTAGTTTTTCCTCCTAAATCTCTCCCTTTGCCTTCCTTCTCTATCACCATTAATAATGTGACGCTCCATCCAGTTGAGGAAGCTCGTAGCCTTGGTTTTATTTTTAATTCTTCACTTTCCTTTTCGTCACATATCGTAGCTAAGTCTTGTCGTTTCTTCTTGTACAACATCACTAGAATTCGACCGTTCCTATTGGTCTCTTCCGCCAAGACCCTTGTTCATGCTTTGGTTATTTCTCGCCTGGATTATTGTAATCTTTTGTTGACCGGTCTTCCTTCTTCTCATTTGTCTCCACTGGTCTCCATTCATCATTTGGCAGCTACGATTATTTTCTTAGCTTGCCGTTTTGATCATGTCACCCCGCTTCTAAAATCCCTCCACTGGCTTCCTATCTTTTATAGAATCCAATACAAGCTTCTTCTTCTTACTTTTAAAGCCTGGCTCCTTCCTACCTTTCATCCCTTATTTCACTTTGTCGCCCTGCTCGTGCCCTCCGCTCCAATAACACCATGTCTCTTACCTGCCCAAGAGTTTCCACATCTCTCGCTCGTCTTCGCCCATTTTCGCTCACTGCCCCCTATGACTGGAATTCTCTTCCAGTGCATTTGCGGACCACAACGTCAATTTCTGTTTTTAAATCTTGCTTGAAAACATTTCTTTTCTTGAAAGCTTTTTAAATGTAGCATGGTCATACTAGTCTATATTAAGTTTTAATGTCCCCTACTCCTATTGGTTTTTCCCCTCCCTCCCCTGTCTGTTACAGTGATTTTAGATTGTAAGCCATATGGCAGATTGTCTTGTTTTGTTTTATTCTGTACAGCGCCATGAAAATTGATGGCACTTTATAAATAAATATTAATAATAATAATAATAAACAATACTGCCCAATAGCCGAAGCTCTCTGGGCGGTTCAAAAAAATTAAAACCATGAAAAGCATAATAAAACAACCAACAGTTTAAAAACACAAATACAAAATACAATATAAAAAGCACAAGATAAAACCTGGTTTAATTAGCAACTGTGCCAGGTTCAAAGTTTTGTTTCCAGCACACACAGTTCTGAATTACCTGGGACCAGGTTACTTGGTGGTTCACCTTCACTGATATAGACTCATTCAATTGCAAAGATCATTCATTATACTTTAGCAGCTTGAACACAACAGTTAAAGCTGCTAAAGTATTACTAGAGTGACTAGATGCAAAAGAAGGCAAAACTCCTGCAGCTTTAACTGTTGTGATGAAGAAAGAATTTCACCAGGTGCTTCATGCATACAAATGACACCTGCTGAAATTCCCTTTTCAATACAACTGTTAAAGATACAGGAGCCCTGTCCTCCTTTTCATATGGTCAGTCTAAACAGAGGGATGTGACCCTGTTTATTCTCTTGGATCTCTCAGCAGCTTTCAGTACCATCCCGCATGGTAGCCTTCTGATCAGGCTCTCTGGGCTGGGAGTTGGAGGGACAGCTCTGCAGTCATTCCACTCTGACTTGGATGCCTGAATCAAAAGGTGGTGCTTGGGGTGGGGGGTTATTGCCCTGTGCCTTGGCAGTTGTGCCATGAGATGCCACATGACTCTGTTTTCTCCCTATTTATCCCACAGGCTCATGAAGAGAAGAGAAGAGAAGAGAAGAGAAGAGAAGAGAAGAGAAGAGAAGAGAAGAGAAGAGAAGAGAAGAGTTGGAAGGGGCCTATAAGGCCATCGAGTCCAACCCCTTGCTCAATGCAGGACTCAACCTTAAAGCATCCCTGACAGATGGTTGTCCAGCTGCCTCTTGAATGTCTCTAATATGGGACAGCCAACAACCTCCCTAGGTAACTGATTCATACTGCTCTAACAGTCAGGAAGATTTTGTGTGTGTGTGTGTGTGTGTGTGTGTGTGTGTGTGTGTGTGTGTGTAAGTTCTAACTTTGTTTTAAATGTTTTAAGTATATTTTACATTAGTCATGTATTGATCTATAACATAACTGTGACATTATAAATAAAAACATTTTATTTATTATTTTCAAAACTGCCTGAGAATCCTGTTACTAGCTCTGACGTTTGGATGACAGTCATGAAGGAGGCCAAACTCACCATTACGGTGACTATAGGCTGGGATGTTTGGTTATCTCCCAGCTGGCCCTTTGCCAAGGGGAAACAAACTGTATGTGAATGAAGAGGTACATTATAAATAGTGGAAAGAAACCCCCCCCCCCTGCACAACCCAAATTATCTACAGCTGGTGGAGAGGCCAGTGGCTTCGTTTTCTCCTACAGCCAGCGAGGAGCTGAGAGGCTTTCATGATTCCTATCTGAGCACTGGCTGAAGGGAAACCTCCCTTCAAGTTGATATTCACTGTGGAGGCTACAATGTCAGGCACCCCCCTGCAGCTGATGCTTGGATGAGTGTTTCGGCTGGACGGAGGCAGGGAGCAGGTGGTGTCTCCTCCCCCAGTCTCTTG
This sequence comes from Elgaria multicarinata webbii, assembly GCF_023053635.1. Lineage (NCBI taxonomy): Eukaryota > Metazoa > Chordata > Lepidosauria > Squamata > Anguidae > Elgaria > Elgaria multicarinata. The sequence continues at coordinate 31,457,609 of NC_086178.1, read as the reverse complement.
CTAACCAAGGTTCAGTGAGAGACCACCTCACTCCTTTTCCCCCCCCCCACTTCTTTTATAAGTAACTGTCTTTGCTTTACCCAAGCCTATCCCAAACTGAAGCTCAGCTTATTTCAGTCTTATTTACAGCAACACAAAAGGGACTAGGGATAGACAGATAAGCTCCCCCCTCCCCCGCAGTCAGTTTCACATGCATTGAATCATATGTCATATCATATGTTCCATCCCATTTCTGCATTAATATGCCATTTATTTATTTTTATAAAGCAAGTGTTTGCAGAAATACTGATAGCAAAATACACATTTAACTACATATTTTCTCATCAAATGCACCTTTATGAACACATTTTAATGCTTTTCTAAACACATTTGCCCCTACAATACATATGTCTAAAAAAAACATTTTGGCATGTTTCTTTAGCCCACAGCTGCATCACAAAATTTAGATGTGTGCAAAAGACAAAGGATAATTAATTATGCTCTGATCACTGCATTAGTTGGGAAGATTCAGATCAGGTTTGCCTGCATTGCATTGTTCAAGCATTCCTATCAGGGACTTTATCCCAGAAAGGTAGACGTTTAGATCTTTCATGACTTTGAAAATAGGCCGTGCCGAACCTAGGTCAGTATTTCAAACAGTCCTCATTTCTACTAATCTGAAAAAGTGTAGGGCAACATTCTCATGGCATGAGTCCTGAGGGCTGCAGCAGGTTGCCACTGTGATAAGCAAAACCCCATGTTTTTGTGGCTTCAAGGTGGCAGCAACTAATCCCGACATGGCATCAAAAGCTAAGGGTTTCTGGCGGCCAGGCCCACCCTCTGTCCAGACACACGGCAACCAATCAGGGGGTGCCACCTGCCTGGCCATGCCTCCACTGTGAGTCTGGAGTAAGAATAGATGGTGGTTGCACTGTACTTGCCTCACTCCAGAAAAAAAAAAGTGGGGTAAATCCCTGAGTTTTTTTCTTCACAGCTTCATGGGAAAGCCCTGCAATGGTTGCGTGCTGGTTGCTGCATTGTATAATCTACGCAGCATACCCACTCCGGGGCTTTCCTTGCACATAGACACCCCTCTGATAAGATGATGCAATTTATATCTCCCATGGCCATACTGAAGTCAATTTCACTCTTACGTTTTTGCATAATTGAAGAATCAAGGTGTAATGGATTAGATGCAAAGCTATAGCTTTCCTTACAGGAAGGCTCTGCGCATATCAAGGAGAATCAGCAATAGGGTGGGTTTTTTTTTTACACCTAATGGTGGTGGGGGCAGGCAAACCTTGACCTAGAAGATTTGTTTCAGTCTTAAGGCCCTTGAAGTCAGTGGCTGGAACCTGAAGCTGCCCTGGAAACCAAAGAAAATGATGTGAAGTAAGCCACAGTTAATGGCTTTGTTGATACATCTTAGAGCCAATGTAGACAGCACATGGGGAAACAGGGGAAACAGTCTCCCTGTATTTCTTTTCCTTTCTTTTGAGTGAAAAGCAGCTTTATAGACAGTCATTATGAAGGGATATTGCAGGCTGCTTAACCCTTGCGCTTCTGGCTTTGTCCATGTAGAATTACCACTCTCAGCTCCTTTTATCTCTGCAAGGGAAAGATAAGGCTCAGTACCTTTTCCCAATGTGGAGATGAGTAGCTGGTGGGGAGGAGGAGGCTTGAGTAAATGTATGGCATGAAGGAAAAGGAATTATGCAGTCTCACTTATCACGATTCCTTCGCATCTGATTTCTTCCTCCAAGCAGTACTACTTTTCATTACAAACCATCCAAAACAACCCTTTGGGAGATGTCTAGTTCAGTAATTAGTAGGCATGTGCTCCGCTCCGATTAGAAGCGTAGAAGCAGTAGCGAATTGGCCTGCTCCGCCTTGCCCAGAGGCGGAGTAGAAGCGGACCGCGGACCCCTAGAAGCAAGGCGAAGAGAAGCGCCCATTTTTCGGAGCTCCTCTTTCAGGCGGACCGCTCCGGTCGCCATCTTGAAACATTTCGCCCATAGGATTGCATTGCGGAAAACAATCGGGGATAACTGGGTTGTTTTTTAAGCTATCGTTCTGAAAATTCTTGTGCTCAGAGAGTCGTGGATGGGGGTCATTTTGAGACTACTCTCACCTCTCTGCGTTGTGCGGGTCGCGCGCTAGAATTTTTTTAAAAATCGGGTAAACAAACATTACAAACAGGGCCAGCGCGGGACAAATGGCGGTTTTCGCCCACAGGATTGCATTGGGGAAAACAATCGGGGATAACTGGGTTGTTTTTTAAGCTATCATTCTGAAAATTCTTGTGCTCAGAGAGTCGTGGATGGGGGTCATTTTGAGACTACTCTCAACTTTCTGCATCCTGTGGTTCACGTGCAATATTTTTTAAAAAAATCGGGTACATTTACAATACAAACGATAGGGTAAACCGGCGGGGATTATTTGAAGTGATGACAGGCACATTCAACTCCCAATCCTGATGAGAATTGATCTCCTCATGAAGCATCCTCCAATCCCAGCGTTCGAGGGGGGGGGACTAAGGCAGAGTCATCCTGAGATCTTTGAGCTCTCAGCGTCTTGTGGGTTTTTCGTTCGTTCGGAGAGGGTCTACTTAGCTAGCTGCTGCTATGCACTTTGGAGATAGATTAGGATTTTAGCTTGGCGCATGTGTTTGTTTGCTTCTTTCTGACTTTTTGCTTAGTTTGCTCTGTGTTTTTCCCTTACTTTGATTTAATATAAACTTTATTTTTAAATTTTGGAGTGTGTGTTTGTTTGTTTGGTTCGTTTCCCCCCTCCCCTCTCTTAAAGCCTGATTGTGTGCACTGCTTTTGTGAAGTGCAACAGCCACAGATTGAGCATTTTGGGGAAAGCATACACACACTTCTTGTCCCATTTCCCTACATTTAGTAATATTCTTAAACATATTATTATATTCTTATACATGGACACATGGATAAGCTATCATGGTGCCAAATTTGAGGTTTCTAACGTGCAAATTGACGGAGCTATCGAAAGGGGTGTGAATTAGGGTTATGGGTGGTGCGTTAGAGGTTAGAGCCGCGCCAAAAATCAGGGGATGATGGGACTGCCTTGAGTCTGGGCGTCCATGTGGACACATGGATAAGCTGTCCTGGTGCCAAGTTTGAGGTTTCTAACATGCAAATTGACGGAGCTATCCCAAGGGGTCTGAATGGGGTGCCCGATTTTCATAAATTCCCCCAAAATCAGGGGATGATGGGATTGCCTTGAAACTTGGCGTGCATGTGTATATGTCCATGAGGTGTCATGGTGCCAAACGTGAGGTTTCTAACTTGAACCAAAAAAAAGTTGTTTACTTTTTTAGCTTTCAATGCAACCCTATGGGGGGGAAAACGGAGCTCCGATCCGGATCCGGAGCTCTGAGCGGAGCAGAGTGGAAATGGGTGGAGCAGGGGCGGGGCGAAGCAGCCCGATCCGAAAATCATGGATCTGGAAGTGAAGCGGAGCGGGGGGTCCGTGCACACCCCTAGTAATTAGATATTGCCTGTAATCAACAGAGCTGGAGTACTGCTTGCAGGGAAATAGGGTGGCCAGGTGTCCTACTTTCCAGAGGACAGTCCTCTATTTGAAGAATTGTTAGGAAATAGTCCTCTGTTTGAAGGCCTGTTCAGTCCTAGTCTGGTTTAAAGAGAGCGAGCCATAAGGAAGGAGAGCAGAGTTGCCCCACAGAGGCAATTAATGACAGAGACATTGCTGAAGAAAGTGAGCCCTGCTTATCCAGCACCTGGGAACAGAAGGGCAACCTACATTTTCAACCTTCCCCTGGGAAATATCAATATGAGGTTGCACTCCAGTGGAGGCTCATGGCTCTCATGTCAATGGGATGGTGAATCCTCTCTGGGTTTCAGTCAGAACCAGTCAGGGCTCTAAAAGATACATCCATGGTGCTGAACCTATTTTGTGGGTAGGGTTCCACACCTTGGATAACTCCTTTAGAGTTCTGGCTGGTTCTGACTGAAACCTAGAGTGGATTCACCACCCCATTGACATCAGAGCCATCAGTCTCCACTGTTGCACTCACAGCTTTAAATAGGCTATGTGTGTGTTCGTGGCAAAAGGGAATGTGGTAAACTCATTGCTATAAATTTCACCAGCATGAAAGCAAAGCAAAGTAGTTGCTGTTCTGGTTGTTGCATGTGAATTTGGCAATATGGTAAATGAGAAGGCATGGGATTTGTATATTGAGAAAACAACTATGTCTCACCATATAAACATAAAGCCAGGCTTCAAAGATTTATACTTGGCTGGGCCAATCCAAAGTCTTTATACTGTCTGCGAATGGGAAGGGCCAATGTTGTACACAGCCTTATTCCATCATGTGCCTGAAGGGGAGCCATAGGTTGAGTCCATGGCATCTCATCCCACTAGGCAAAGGCCAAGCTCTCAAACTCAAGGATCACAGTTCAAACCATAGAGTTCTGATGAGCAAGGAAGGCAGATGTTTCCTTCCCTGCTCATGCTATAATGTCTGAAGTGGAGGTGCACTCATTTTGCTTCTGGAATATTTTCCTATGGCCACACAGTCTCCCCCCCCCCCCGAGACTTTAAGAGCTGAAGGTTGCGAGGCGCTGTTTCAGGGCGAGAAATGCTGTTCCAACCAAGCTTTCTTTTCTTTTCTTTTTATCTTCTTTTCTGGTTTGTTTTGCTGTAAACTAGTATTTAGGTTTTTTAAAAAAATATTATTGTGATGTTGTTGATTACTATATTGTTAAATATTGTTGTAGTTCTAATTTTTGTAAACCGCCCAGAGATCTTTGGCTATTGGGCGGTATAAAAATGCAATAAATGACAATGAAATGAATTTAAAACAAGAGCTAGGCAGATTATTTATAGCCCAGCATGGTAGATGGCCTGCAGTTATGCTGGACTTAAAATCAAGCAGAAATTGCAAAGTCAAATAAGCTAGCTTTATAGTGCTTCCTCACTGAAAAGCCATATACATATTTAAAAAGGAAGTTGACAATTACAAGAGCACCCAAAGCAAGAAGAAGAAGGAGGAGAAGGAGAAGGAGGAGGAGGAGGAGACTCTAGAGAGGGAAAGTATAAAGGCAACTCATGGAACACACTCCCTCTATAAAGCTTAAGACTTTTATGAGACTTAGAGCACTCCCGTTCCCAACTGCTTCCAGTAGGGAAAAAGTAGGGCCATGAACTAAGGTGGCTGTGTGTCCTACTTTAAAGAGGACAGTCCTCTATTAGAAGGTGTCCACATCTTTTTGAAGGGCTGTGCACTCGAAGTTCACTTAAAAAATAAAGTACAATAAGAAAGAAATGCCCATTAGCAGCTAGCACTAGCAGACTGATCGCAATCTACCCCACTATGGCAAGATGTCTTGTATTTCTCTTTCAATTATGGTAATTCTTTCCAAATCTTCATCTATATAAATTAACATAAGCACAGTTTATGCAAAAACTTTTTTGTCCTCATTTTGGTGATGAATTTCCTCTTGGTGGGGCAATGTCTAAGTGCCACCCTACCATACCCACTTACTACACCATGTAGAACTTTGATTCAGCTGCTCCACACTTAGTGGGCTCTTCTCCCTGACACACAGCTAACTCTGTTATGCTTCATCCAATGGGCTCTTGAGCATAAATTATGGCTGGCGCAGTTGATATACCTCCCAGACATGTGGGAGGGGCACACAAGCACAGTCTCTTCCCAACTATGCAGCACACTATAGCCCAGTTTGCACAATCACTGTGATGTAAACAAGCCATTTGCCTAATTACCCACCCGGGCATGGCTTGTTGTGTCAACTGAACCCAGTAGGCATGGTTTGTTTGAGAGGGAAACAACCTGTCATGCCTCCCCCAGAGTCCTCATCACCAGAGGACAATGGGGAAGAGCAAGCTCCAACAGATCCTGGGGGTGGGGGGACTAGTGGCCAAGGTGAACTGGGGCCCTTACTCTCAGAGCTTTATCACACCAGTGTTATACTGTGCAATCACTGCAAATTGTGTGCCAAGGACTCCGAAGTTTTCCAGTTTATAATCTGCTTTGACTGTGAAGTACTCCCATGCATCCTGCTTTAATTGTGCTATAAAGTAGGGATGTGCTCCGCTCCGATTAGGAGCGTAGAAGCAGTAGCGGATTGGCCTGCTCCGCCTTACCCAGAGGCGGAGTAGGAGCAGACCGCGGACCCCCTAGAAGCAAGGCGAAGAGAAGCGGCCATTTTTCGGAGCTCCGAGTTCAGGCGGAGCGCTCTGGTCGCCATCTTGAAAACATTTCGCCATAGGATTGCATTGCGGCAAATAATCGTGCATAACTACGTTGTTTTTGAAGCTATCATTCTGAAAATTCTTGTGCACAGAGAGTCGTGGATGGGGGTCATTTTGAGACCACTCTCACCTCTCTGCATCGTACGGGTCACGGGCTATATTTTTGTGAAAATCGGGTCAACCGCGCGGCTCAAACTGCGTTTTCGGCTTTTCGCCCATAGGATTGCATTGAGGGAAAGAATCGGGGATAACTGGGGGGGGGGTTTAAGCTATCATTCTGAAAATTCTTGTGCACAGAGAGTCGTGGATGGGGGTCATTTTGAGACCACTCTCAACTTTCTGCATCGTACGGGTCGCGGGCTATATTTTTGTGAAAATCGGGTCAACCGCGCGGCTCAAACTGCGTTTTCGGCTTTTCGCCCATAGGATTGCATTGAGGGAAAGAATCGGGGATAACTGGGGGGGGGTTAAGCTATCATTCTGAAAATTCTTGTGCACAGAGAGTCGTGGATGGGGGTCATTTTGAGACCACTCTCAACTTTCTGCATCGTACGGGTCGCGGGCTATATTTTTGTGAAAATCGGGTCAACCGCGCGGCTCAAACTGCGTTTTCGGCTTTTCGCCCATAGGATTGCATTGAGGGAAAGAATCGGGGATAACTGGGGGGGGGGTTTAAGCTATCATTCTGAAAATTCTTGTGCACAGAGCGTCGTGGATGGGGGTCATTTTGAGACCACTCTCAACTTTCTGCATCGTACGGGTCGCAGGCTAGAAGTTTTTAAAAAATCGGCAGGAAAAATACCTTTTTCAAAGGGCTGAGGGGCAGAGTCAGCTCCCGGTCATGATGATCCCAAAGTTGGAGGAGGGCATAGGCAAAACAGGTAACTTGGGATTCTGGGAAACTTCTCTTTCTTCATCTGAACGGGCTTTTTCCCGTGTTTTTTAACACACCTCGCAGGGATGTTGTGTGTGGGGTGCCCGATTTTCAAAAATTCGCCAAAAATCAGGGGATGATGGGATTGCTTTGAAACTCGGCATGCGTGTGTATATCCCCATGAGGTGTCATGGTGCCAAACATGAGGTTTCTAACTTGAACAGAAAAAAAGTTGTATAATTTTTTAGCTTTCAATGCAAGCCTATGGGGGGGGGGAAACGGAGCTCCGGATCCGGATCCGGAGCTCCGGGCGGAGCGGAGCGGAAGTGGGCGGAGCGGGGGCGGGGCGGAGCGGCCCGATCCGAAAAATGGCGGATCTGCAAGTGAAGCGGAGCGGGGGGTCCGTGCACACCCCTACTATAAAGGCAAAAGACTTGCCATATTTTGATACTAGTTTTCGAGCGTGTCATCCGAGTGGCCACTGGGGCGCAGGAGCAGGATTTGAAGAAAAATTAAACAAATGCTTATGTCTGCATAAGCTTTAAAGATAAAGACATCAAAATTGCCACAGTAATAGATATTAAGGAGAGCTTTGAGCATACCAAATTTGAATCAGATTGGTTTATTCAATTATTTTTTATGATTTTTTTACATTCCCCCCCTTAAACCCATTTCCTGGTATGCAAAGGATCTAGCCGCACTGTAGCAACAACGCCGACAGCTTAGCACTGTAGAGGATAATTCAAGGGAAACAGGTATGTGGGATGAAGCTCTCAGAGAGCAGGCAAGACCCGACAGAAGCATTCAGTGGATTCAGTGAATGCTGAAAGGGATCATGAGATTCCTCCAACCCCAGCTGAATTCAGGTTACTGAGAGTGAGGGATCAGCGTCAGCAGGCTGCCAGAGAATGGCAGCTACAGGGCTAATTGCCAGCACTTGATGTCAGGTTGAAACCTAAAAGGCTCAGAGCAGCACAGCAACGATGCTGGACACAGCACACCCACTTTATTGTTCGGCATAACCAGCTTTCCAGGCATCTGGGCTCCCTGCTAAATCATGACCCCTGGAACTGTGACGCTGAACTCTGCCTGCATCCAGGAACCTCGCTCAGTGACTCTGGACAGCATCATTTGACTCTGCAGGTATTCCAGCTGAGGAAGCCTGCCACAGTTTATCTGGCTCAGCCTCCACACTTACTAACTATGGCTGTGAATCTCCACTTGTAGCTGACAAATGAGGATGCAACCCTCAAATAACCCATGGCCTGTTGTAGAGTTCTTTGAAGATGGTTTCACCCTCCAACAAGCCATGACACATGGGTTCAGACGACATGACAAGCTGTGCCAGGTCTTGCAATTAGGGGGCTTGCAATTAGGGAAATGGCACCTGACACACAGCGGCATGTGCGTCTTTAAGTTGTGGTGTTTGTGCAAACTGGGCCAGTGTCTGCAGGGGCTGAATTGTATTGTCCTATTCACACATACATGTGTCCAAAGGAGTTGTGTGAAAGAATTTCTGAATATATTTTTCATGTAACACGTACACAGAGAGATTGGGCCACATTATATACATTTTTCTCTGTATCTACAGGTGAGGATGATGCAATAAGTGGGTGAGGAAGAACTGCCCATGCTTGGCCTTTCCTTCATGCATAGGGCTGGTATGTCAACCCCATCCAGCTGTTGTCTGTTTAAATTGAGGTGCATACTTTATTAACTAAGGTGCAATCCTATGCATGTTTAGATAGGAGGGGAAAGCCCTACATTAGCTGGGGCATGCTGGGAGTTGTAGGCTTTTTTTCCTATCGAACCATGCATAGGATTGCATCTTAAGAGTTCAGTTCTATACATGTCTGCTCAAAAGGAAGCCCCATTGAGTTCAATGGCACTTACTCCCAGGTAAATGGACATAGGCCTACTGCTTTAATAATTCCTGTTCCAAATGCAGTTCTCATTTCTCTTCTGAGAAAACGAATAAATAGGAAGCAAAAAACTTGAAGCGGCTTTAGAGCATAAAATACCTAGTTCCTCTCATTCAACATAAAGTGCTATTTAATAATCTGGATGCCCTCCCAATACCCTATACACACAGCTGATGTTGTCATCACAAAGGGTTACAGTTGGGCTGCTGTGACAACAAATGCCTTTTGTGTATTGGATCATGATCTCATGAAATAACCATATGAAAGAGAGATACATTATTCCGCCTGCGCACATGCCCTTGTTGTAACTGGGTCACTCTGCCGCATTCCAAAGACGAAAAATGACAGAAATTAAAAGCCACGCCCTCCGCGTCTCTTTTTGACTGAACGGGCAATGTGTTCCCATTTGAACAGGCACTAGTCACAGGGTGTATTCAGAAACTGTACAGTGCAATGGACTAAGGTGGTTGGTCGGTAGGTCAGAAATGAGGCAATTTCAAGAGGTCTTGACAACTGCGCTATAAAATAGGGTGACCATATGGAAAGGAGGACAGGACTCTTGTAACTTTGAGAGTTGTATTGAAAAGAGTGTTTCAGCAGGTGTCATTGGTATGCATGCAGCACCTGATGAATTTCCCTCTTCATCACAACAGTTAAAGCTGCAGGAGCCCTGCCCTCTTTTGTATCTGATCATGCTAGGCAGGGCTCCTGCAGCTTTAACTGTTGTGATGAAGAGGGAATTTCACCAGGTGCTGTATGTATATAAATGACACCTGCTGAAATTCCCTTTTCTATGCAACTGTTAAAGATACAGGAGACCTGTCCTCCTTTCCATATGGTCACCCTACTATAGAACCAAGAGAAGGGAAACAAGATTTCTCTGTGCACCCCTGCTTTACTTACACCTAGAAAGAATTGGGAAGCCAATGCAGATTATGGGCCAAATGTACACATTAAAATAATAATAAAAGTAAATAGTATCTCCTGGGGGGTGGGGTGCTGATAATTATTAGGATCACAGCAAGTGTGGAAAGACAATTTAACTTGTGGATAGCTCTGTCTTTCATAGAGGACAGTCCTCTGTTTGAAGGCTTCCTGTATTTGAAGGGATGTCTGCCACGACACAGGCTCTGAACACCAGACCTCACGTCTGCCACCACTTATTATGGGGCAACACAGGCTCTGAACAACAGACCCGGCCGAGGCTACTCCCTGCTCAAGCCAAGCACCACCGCTTGATACGCCTGAGGCAAGGGATAAAGCCCACCTTCCTCCAAACTATGTGGAGAAAGGGGTTTAAAATGGAGAATGGATTTTAATATATATAATAATGCGCTGTGAGTTATATCTGCTTAGGTGAATGATTGTCAGAGTGGGTGCTGAATGTGTAAACTTAAGATGATAAACGCCAAACAGACACGTGGGATTTTTGTGGTAGTTTTAAAACAAACAATCAAAATTTATTTTTAAAAGTTCATAAGCTTTGTTTCAAATAACAACATTTAAAAACCTTTTTGAAACCTTTCATACAATCCGGTCACTCATTCACATTCGCGCTTTCCTTTTTCTCACACAATCACTCTTGAACTTTCTTTATTATCAGTATTGATTAATATACTTCCACTACGTGTACACCACACTCTAAAGACACCACTCACTACACTGACTCTCAAATTTCCCAGAACTTAAGTACCATAAATACAGAGAGCACTACAGACTCTAAGAGTCCCTAACAAGTCTCCCTGGAAAGAACAGAACACAAGAACAGAACAGAACAAGACTCACAATCCCCTCAGTCATTCCCTTATATATCACTCCTCCCCCCTCCCAAGACATTCTAACTCTGCCCACTCAGGCCAACATTCTAAAAACCACAGACTTACAAACTGCAGGCATACCTTTTGGGAATTGACTTGTGGGGTGTAACGCCACAATGTCCAGTTCCAATTCCAGTTTAAAGATAATAAACCACAAGGACTTTTGCCCGTCAGCAGTTGGTTCCTCGACAGCAGGCAAAACAGGCTGGTCTCTGTCCTGCATGCAAAGTGAAATGTAGTGCATGTCTACTTAAATTATAATGACTATTTCTAAATTTGCATTGATATTTGCTCATCGAATGCCATGTTTCTTATCTGCCCAAGATACATGTATATGAATGGTGCTATATAAATAAATAATATTTGTGAACCGCCCAGAGAGCTTTTTGTGAACCGCCCAGAGAGCTCTGGCTATTGGGCGGTATAGAAATGTAATAAATAAATAAATAATATAACATAATATAACATAATATAATATAATAATATCCATAAATTAGCACGTACAAATGTTATACAAATCACTGTCCTTTCTTTCGGTAATTTATCAGTGGCCACCCTACTCCTGCTCCAATCCTGAGGAAAAACTGTCCTCTGCGGCTGCTATTTGGTTTGGGGAGAAATCCCCCATTGGCACCAAGCAAGTTGATATTATGTGGCTTGTTGCATTTAACAGTTCATTTTTGCCTGAGTCTGAACTAGTACTGTGCCAAGAATTTCTTCCAATTCCCCTCCATTCTATTTACATTTATTTGAGAATAAATTCAAAGGAGAATTTATTCGAAAATAAATTCAAAGGAGAAAAAAAATGGACGAATTCTTATGGGCTGTGTTCAGGGTTCTTGTACTTACCTTACTTATGAGGTGGCTGAGGAATGAGTTTCCTGTCTTTCATTGTACAATCATCTCTTTTGCAGCATGCAGCTTCCTGCGCTTCAATTAAAGCCCAGGAGAATACATCATGAGGTAATTCTGTCCATAGGGCTTTTTCAGAACAGAAAGTGTAGGGAGCCTGGGTGTAAAAGAGAAGGAGAAACATAGTACCCTCAGCCACCTCACAGTGATTAGGTAAGGTTGAAAACATCACCAAAATAAATTCAAAATAAATTATAAAATGCCCTGAGAATGAGGCAGGAAAAAAATAGAAGCCTCTTTTGGGGGGGGGGGGTGGCGGGGAGAGAAAACATTCAGGATATTGGAGGTCATATTTTGACACAGCACTAGCTCCACCACTTCCTTAGAGATGGAGACAACACTGCCCGCCTCATTCCACTACAGGGCTTGCAGGAAAAGACCAGTTTTGCAGAATTTCCTCCAGATGTTGTTCACCATTACTTTTGTGGCAACCACATTCCCTACCCACAAACCCTCACAATGCTCCAGGGCAATGCTAAGTATGGTGTATTGTGAAAGATGCAAACTGGAGTCCAGCCTGCCAATACAATTGATGCTGTTGCTACTCGCAGTGGCAGTGCAAAAAACCACAACCTTTAGGAGCAAAGAAAGAAGCTGTGCTCCAACCCTTGCTGATGGTAAGTTCTGTCTGTGAGATAATGTTGGGGAATTTCTCCTCCAGCTGGAGAATTTCAGTGAAGTGAATCCCTCAATTTCTCTGCCTACAAATGGGGAGAATTAAGAAGCCATTGCACACAGCTCTAGTCTAAACTGGGAACTGGCCCAGATGTTATATTACTCATGCAATAATAAGAGGGGGGAACCGCTTTTAAAGACCAATATAACACTTTAGTTGTGGCCCAAATATACCAAGCATCTAGTCCACAGCCTTGCAAATAGGAGCCTGTTAATGGATCTGCTTTGTAACTTGAGGCTTATGCAAATTTCCTGGGAAGCAATTATGGCTCACTTAAGTTGAAGGGAATGGTTATGAGGAAGCTAACTGGCTTATTCATACTAGTAAATGCTTTGCAAAGTCATTTAATTTAAGGCTGCATATTTAATATTCAGCAATGCCAATTTGTTCAACAGCCTTGGATGAATTTCCCCCCTACAGTAATTATATAAGAATAGGAAATTGTAACTGCAGCTGTTTTCTTGCAAATCATATTGTCAAGGAGGAAGTTACATAGGGAGACTTTTTTTTTTTTTTTTTTTAAAAAGGATGGGATCCAAATAGCTCTATAGTTTGATGCCTGGTTGAATTGTCTTTTCTTTTTCTCTTTGTGGCCAGCAGATTCCCACATTATATATTATTATTATTATTTATTTATTTATATAGCACCATCAATGTACACATACAGCAATTGAAAATCCCCTCAATTTCAAAAGGAGATTTGCCATGTACCAAATGAGTGGCTGCTGATAGAAGAAACAAACAAACACAAGCCCACTTGGGTTGGTGGAAGTAATTTCACACTTCTCTGGATGCTGGCCAGTTATAATTTGCTAAAGGTTCAGATCTTATAAGACAGAATGGTGAATGTATGGCCCTCCAGATGTTGTTGGACTGCAACACCCACTAGCCCTAGCTAGCATATCCAATGGTGAAGGATGGTAGGAGCTGAGGTCTGACAACATCTGCCACAGGTTCTCCATTCCTGTTCTAAGATGTCTTCTGTTTTCCCGCTAGATTGTCAATGGGGGCAAGCCTTCATTTTCACATCCAAGAAGTCCTTGTCAATTTCCTTGCTTGTCAGTTTCTTTCTTTGCTAATTCTTATACATTTTCATTACACAGTGTTAGATTAAAATAAAGGATAATGGAGCAAGTATTTTTCTGTACATGGTTCCTTCTCCAACATTATTCCTTTAAGATCCTGTTCGGACAACCCACTAAGTCATGGTTAGGCCACTAACCCTTCTGCAGCAAATGGTTAGAGAGTGTGTTTAAACCTAGGTTATGTAGCCATGGTTCACATGACACTCTAAGCCATAATGAGCTTGTTCAGACGTCACTTCAGGCTCTGTGGTTAGCAAAACTGTGGTTCTCTGGGGTTAGCACTAACCATAAGCTGTGCTGTCGCACACCACACCTTAAGCCATGGTTAGAGCTTGGTGGACTGGCTCTTTCTCAGTCACATGGATTCTGTGGACATGTGGACTAGGTTGTTATTTGGGGAGTGGGGAACTGTGCAAATGTATGTTAGCACAAATGCACACTTGCAAAAGGAACAAAAGTCTTATTTATCCCTAAAAAAAATCTGATTCCATTCATGAGAAGACAATGGAACAAAAGATCCCTGACAATCTGTGAAACACAGACGGAATGTATCTAATGAAATCTGTACCTCACTACCCCTTCCTTTTCCTACACAGTACAACAATCCCAAATAGGCAGTGGGAAATACAGTTTTCTCCAAGGGCTACTTACAATGTGGTAGCCCTTGGAAAACTACATTTCTCAAGGGTTACTTGCATTTGGCATTCTGCATAACCAGGCTGGATAAATGAAAAGGGACATTCTTCTCTTCCTCCTACTTGCCATGACTGGAGCAGAAGAAGAAGCATGACTCAACCTAGCAACATTCTGCTCTGAAGAAACTAGTTATGAAACCTGTAAACTTCAGCTTTCGACTTTCTAAACAAGAATTGCTACAATAAGAGGTATTCCCTGACTTGCCCGACATCATTTTGTCAGGAGCATAATTTTTATTGACCTCTATTGATTTTGAAGGCAGCAGGTATGTGGCTGCACATTCAATATGCAACTTGAAAGAGAATATAAATTCTGCTCAAATCATGGACAGGTTACTCCATTCCCCCTTTCTAGCAGCTATATCCCTGCCCATGTCTACTAAGAAGTAAATCCAATTGAGTTCAATGGGACTTACTCCTGGATAAGTGTGAATAGGATCACAGCCCCAAAGTGTAGATCTTGGTGAAGAATGGGTCTGTGTTTAATTGGAGCTTTTTGGTATGGCAATGTAAGGTTTTGTGGTGTGTGTGTGTGTGTTTTAATTGCAAGGAACCTTACTCTTTCTTTCTTTCTTTCTTTAACCTTGGAAGCTGTGCTGATCTCCCTGTGCCAGCCAGCTCTGAAAGACAGCTCCAGCTGTTTTGCTGTAGGTGTTGCTAAGGTGATTTGAGGGGATGGCAATGGAGTACAGCTTCATTGTTAACTTGTTTACAAAGGAATATGAATGAAATCTCATCTCCTGCAGCAAGGGAGCATTCTGCTCCTGATTAACCATTTCAGATGTAGGGTAGAGACAGCCAGGCTGTGATTGAATGATCACGCTCCTTCCTTTCCAAGTGTTATCTGAAAACAAAGAGTGGAGAGGAGACATGAGGTGTAATTTTTAGCAACAGGCAGGAAACAGAGAAAAAGATTGGCAGGGAATAATTTTAGTCCGAGGCATCATATAGAACACTCTTTGCCATCAATATAATGCAATTCCACTAAAGGCTGTGTCTCATTCACAAGCCATGTAAATATTTGCACTGTTTTACCCATTGAAAGTTAAAAAAAAGAGAGGACTAGAATAGATCACCAATACTGGTGGTTCACTCCCAGGGATCATCGAAGTTTTGCTCAACTTACCAAAGCATCAGTCTGACAAGGCATAGGAGATGAATAACCCAGTGGTTCATACAGTTAAGAACCATGGCAGTCACACTAGCTGTGCTACAGTCACATGAATCCAAATATTATTAGAAGTGTACATACGGCATTTAGTTTGTGAAAAGGAAAGAAAGGGGGCACAATGGCAAATTTAAGTATTTTTAGGAGCCAGTGATTTACTGAAATCAATAGGTTCTTTGAAATGCTTTACCCCTCCAGGATCACATTCGATTTGTCATCAGCACAACCATGAAGCATACCATGTAAATTCCCATTTCACTGAGGGTCAGCGTCAATGGTCTAAAAATAATAACTTGCAACCTAAATATTAGGTGCACATGGGGTCTGAGCAACAAAACATAAAACCACTTTTTGGATCCAAATAAAGATGGTACCAAGCAGCACTTTGCTTTGCAGCATGGCGCCCTCCCAGTTTAAAAGAAATCTTATGAAATAACATTTAAATCGGGATTGCGAGAACCTGGTGGATACCATGTTGAAAACTCCCAACCTTATATCATAGAATAGTAGAGTTGGAAGGGGCCTATAAGGCCATCGAGTCCAAACCCCTGCTCAATGCAAGAATCAGAGCATTGGCCCTTATCACTCAGTATTGTCTACATTGACTCACATCACCAAGTGGACCCAAAACAGACACTAGCTTGTTCACACATACATCTTCACCAGTTGACTCCAGCATCTCAAGGGCTTAACTTCCATGTATGAATAAGCCATCACAACTCAAACACCAGAGACAGAATGCCCATATTACCTTAAAGCACAGTGCTTTCCAAGAGGACAGTTGCAGTATCCATATGCTAGACAGGAGTCTCCTTCCCATGTTATCCATGTTAAGAAGGCATCACACAGTTACTGGGGAGCAGGTCACCCTCCTAAACTCACCCCTGACACTGCTCTGCACCTTGGATGGCTCCTTTAGTGTTCTGACTGAAACCTGGAGCAGATTCACCATCCCACTGAAAATGGAGCCACCAGCCTCCAATGGGCAAAAGGCCAGAGCGCTCCCCCCCCCCCCCCGCAATTGCCCAAGCATACCAGGGTTGCCTGCACTGAAAATGCCCATGTTTAAAGAGCTGCTTGCATGCCAGCTTCCCTGCAGATTATTTCATGGCCTTGCTCCTGAGTAATAGCAGGTTGCCTCTTCATGCAAGTAATGAGTGAAGGGGCTACTGAGTAAGTAAGCGATGAATGCATGTACAGGGTTCTGTTCTGTGATCTTGCAATGATGAAGCAGGCTTCAATTTGTACCCAGTCACTCACTGATTTGGCAGAATAGAGATCCACTCTATCAGGCCATAGATCTGTGGATTGAGCAATCTCTCTCTCTTTTTTTGTACATACAAAAATAATAATTCATATTTTGCAGCCCAAACATTTTACATTTTTCAGTCCAAATGAGCCACAGCAACAATACTAATCTGGGTGGATTGGCCATTATGACTGTCTAGGACCTAGCCAGGTGCAATGGACAATCCATCCAGAAAAATGGAATGGTAAGAAAGGTGAAAATCCAGAGACAGGGGTGCTCCCAACATTTTGCTTCCCATGCCAATTTGTAGTGGTGCCTGAAACTCTTTTTTTCAAAATATCAGATGGGCCCACAGGCCCCAAAATATTACTTACACCAGACCTATGTCAAGTAGGCAATTCTTTAACTTCTACCAAATGGCTAAAACTTTGTGACATTCTGCAGTTCTTGTTTAGAGGCATCCTCTAACGTGAAGCACATTTCATAAAGCAGTACTTGTAGGTGGATGGAAGGAAGGAAATGATACCTTGTTTAACACGGTGACATCGCAATCTTACCTTGATCCTTCATCTCCTCCTTTAAAATTACGGCTGGCAGGAGAGTGACTCCCATTGATTATGTACTGATTCTCCAATTTATCATCCTGTCAGTTTGAGAAACCAGAGAAAAATTCCTAGAGGATCTCTTAAATCATGAAATCACTACTTGCCAAATGGGTGGCAAACCTGCTGTATATGAGCTCCTCACCCCACAACTTTCTCCAGACTATGCACCTATACACATTTGTCACACAGGAGAATAAGAAAGACATTTTATGAGTGTTATGTTCTAGACTACTGAATTTATCCTTATGTGTCCAGAAAACTAGCCTCAGCTCATACTTGGGGAAATGGTCTAACTCTCCTCATCAGCATTAATTAGGGTGGCCAGCCTACACATATGACTGGATGAAGTGGGATTAAATTTCTGGAAGCATAAGAATAAAGTAGGTTGCCTGGACCGTAAAACCCCATGTTCTCTCTTCTTATGGCTCTTTACTAGGGGTGTGCATGGACCCCCCGCTCCGCTTCACTTCCAGATCCCCAATTTTCGGATCGGGCCACTCCGCCCCGCCCCCGCTCTGCCCATTTCTGCTCTGCTCCGCTCGGAGCTCCAGATCCGGATCGGAGCTCCGTTTTCCCCCCCCATAGCATTGAAAGCTAAAAAAGTAAACAACTTTTTTTGGTTCAAGTTAGAAACCTCACGTTTGGCACCATGACACCTCATGGAGGTATACACATGCACGCCAAGTTTCAAGGCAATCCCATCATCCCCTGATTTTTGGGGAATTTATGAAAATCGGGCACCCCATTCAGACCCCTTGGGATAGCTCCGTCAATTTGCATGTTAGAAACCTCAAACTCGCCACCATGAAAGCTTATCCAGGGATACATATGCATGCCGAGATTCAAGGCAGTCCCATCATCCCCTGATTTTTGGGAAATTTATGAAAATCCAACACCTATTCACACCCCTTTCCAATAGCTCCGTCAATTTGCACGTTAAAAAAAAACCTCAAACTCACCACCATGACAGCTTATCCAGGGATACATATGCCGCACGCCGAGACTCAAGGCAGTCCCATCATCCCCTGTTTTTTGGTGGGGCTTAAACCTGCAGACATCTCAATGGGGCCATTTCAAAGGAAATCCCAACATGCCATGAATTGGGGAGTAGAGATCAACCTATATGAATCTTCTTCCACACTTGAAAAATGGATTTGGAACTTCCAAAACTCCAAGTGAGCGCAGGAAGGACTTCTCCCCTGAGTCAAAGCCAGACACACACAACATCCCTGCAAGGTGGGCAGGGGAGGAGAGAGGGAAGGCAGGCAGGCAGGCAGCAGACATTTCTGGGGGCATAAGGAAGTGAGCCAAGGATAAGCCAGTAATGCATATAAAATGGAATAAATAAATAAATAAATAAACGAAGGAGGGGTGGAATTAAAAGCAGCAGTGTTGCTGAATAAACAACAAGAAGAACTTTTTTAAAAAGGTTATATCTGTCTTTTACCAGTAATAGGGGAACGTGCCCGGGGGAGGGGGAAGCAGCTGCCAATTTGACTGGTCCTAGTAGTAACCAGTCTTTTAAGAAGCAAGGCTGTCAGTTCAACTCATGAAAGCCATTGCTCCACCGCTAAGAAATGGAACTGTCACTTCAACTCATGATAGGCATCGCTCCACCACTAAGAAAAGTAGACCACTTACTTCAACTCATGATAGGCATTGCTGCACCGGGTTACTCTCTTTGGAAGGCTCTGATGGCCTTCCAAGTACAGGAGAGAGTGGGGGCACGTCCACAATGAGATTCCCTAGGGGAGCTCATCCCCTTGCACCACATCTTTTCAGTTGTTCCCCAAAGTTAGGGTGGGTAGCAGTGCTGTGTTTCTATCTCTTATTATTGGCTTAGTATATGATTTCACAGGTTGTGTTTGTGCATTTGGTGGGGCTACTGTTTTAAAAAACACTGGGAAAAGTCCGTTCAGACTAAGAAAGAGAAGTTCCCAGAATCCCAAGTTACGCATTTTGCCTATCCCCTCCTCCAACTTTGGGATCATGTGATCATGACCGGGAGTTGACTCTGCCCCTCAGCAATCGAAAAGGTAATCTTTTCCCCACCTTTACCCTACTTTTTTAAAAATTCTAGCTCGCGACCCACACCACACAGAGAGCTGACAGTAGTCTCAAAATGACCCCCATCCACGACTGTCTAAGCACAAGAATTTTCAGAATGATAGCTTAAAAAACAACCCAGTTATCCCCGATTCTTTTCCACAATGCAATCCTATGGGCGAAAACCGCCGTTTGACCCGCGCTGTCCCTGTTTGTTGACCCGATTTTTTTAAAAAAATAGCACGTGACCCGCACGACGCAGAGAGGTGAGAGTAGTCTCAAAATGACCCCCATCCACGACTGTCTAAGCACAAGAATTTTCAGAACGATAGCTTCAAAAACAACCCAGTTATCTATGGGCGAAATGTTTCAAGATGGCGATCGGAGCGGTCCACCTGAAAGAGAAGCTCCGAAAAATGGGCGCTTCTCTTCATCTTGCTTCTAGGGGTCCACGGTCCGCTTCTACTCCGCCTCTGGGCAAGGCGGAGCAGGCCAATTCGCTCCTGCTTCTGCGCTTCTAATCGGAGCGGAGCACATGCCTACTCTTTACCTTTATATCAGACTTGGATTGGACTAACCTTCAAATGGAGTATGAGTGGGAGATATGTGTTCATCCAGATTCCCATCATCCCTGACCATTGGCTATAATGATGAGAGTTGGAGTCCAACAACATCACAGGTTCTCCACCCTTGAAACAGAGGATGCTTTCAAACTGGAGGGCTGTCCTCTGCAAGTAGTGCCCATGGCCATCCTAAGCAGGGCTCCTCTTATGTCATGTTCTTAAGATGGGGATTGAAAATCTCCAAGCTCATCAACATTGACAGCATTCTTTGCCTGGGAAGATGGGCCTCGCCATGTTTGGCTATTTATATTCTCCTAAGGTAGGCTTCAACCCTCCCCTCCTCCCAGCCCTTAACGGAATCCTTCCTCTCATATTCAAAGTAAACAACATGAAATATTCACTACCTGCTGTAGCTCCAGTAACTAACCCTGTGCTGGCTGAAAGACTGTCAGGATTCAGAGAAGATGAATCTCCCAGAGATTTGACAATTTGCTGGGCTTGCCCTGTATTAATTACAATGAGAACTAAGTTGACAATCTGTGAAATTATACAAACACTGATATGGTGTGATAATTTCCCCCTGTAGTGTCTATGGGTTTGCTTGGAATTTCTGCACTGCCTTGATTTACTGAACTGCATTGCCATGGCTGGGTCTAAGCACCACGAAGAAAAAAGATGTCTTTATCAGGATTGGTTGTGCTGGCCTTATCTGGCACACGTATACACAAAGAGTGTATCCATCAAGAAAGAACCCTTAAGTAGCAAGGCAGTAAAAGAGCTAGAAGCTCTGTAGCATGTCAGCTTTTAAGAACATAAGAACATCAGGAGAGCGGGCTGGATCAGACCAAGGGTCCATCTAGTCCAGCACTCTGTACATAGAGTGGCCAATCAGCTGTTGACCAGGGCCCTACAAGCAGGACATGATGCAACAGCACCTTCCTGCCCATGTTCCCCAACAACTGGTGTATATAGTCATGCAGGTTCTGATTCTGAAGGTAGCACATAGTCATCAGAACCAGTAGCCATTGATAGCCTTCTCCTCCAGGAACCCCCCTCTGGAACTGCAAGCAGACTCATAAAAAACAACAGCATATTCTATTTTCCATGCAGCTTTTTAATGTTGAGAGTCCAGTTTTTGCATCCAGAGAGGTTATATTGGCACATTGTCCCTATCAGAAGCTTGTACATCTGGCCAGTGCTAGGAGATGATGTTCACATTGAACTTATAAAGAACTTGTAAAGTTATGCTGAGAACAGAAAGTAGAAGTTGCTTTCAATACTAGCATGTCTCCTTGTCATGCTAACTCTCAATCATATGCTTCCCCATCAGGAGTTTTAAGTGGTATAGTGCAGGAGAGCTGTACCATTTCATGGATTGACCCCAGAAAACAAGCCAAATGATGGGTTGTTGTTTTTTTTAAAAAAAATGCACATGTCTCGAAGAAAGATAGATGCTGAGATTTTTCTTCTTCCAACATATTTTTAAATTTGAATGATAATCTACCAATTTTAAAGAACTGATATTCCAGTATTTTGATTCTGTTCACATTTCCCCCCTTAAACTATCGAGCAACCTTGTACATGCATATTAGAACCTCAGAGAGGTGGTTTCCATGGATACCATCAAGCATCCAAAGAGTTCGTATCATTACAGTATGAAATTGTTGTGCTGTAATGAGAGAAGGTTTTGTTCTGATAAGGATCAAATCCTGCCATTCATTTTAGATGTTGTTTTTAAAATGACTCCTGCCTAGAGACAATTAGGAGCATCCTTCTTCACGTCTTTTGTCCCTCACTTGCATTCTTGTACAGGTGCTGCATCTTTCCATTTACAAGGAACTTCCCCTCCCATTGGGCAGAGCAGATTCAGTTGTACAGGTGCTGCAAACTCCAGAGTGATCTAAGCTGTGAACTCGTCAAATACGTACTCAGTGTTGATGAATCATCTGCCATTTTGTGACAGAACATTTCACAGCAGTGCTTGAAAAACTTTACTACGCCACAGCACTCCACCTGGTAGTCAGGTGCAGGCATGAGTAATGAGGGAGCCTCTCTCTGCCTGCTGGGATAGTGATTGTTCTCAAGCCTGGCTTGTTGATTAACATGCATCTCTCCCAAGCTTTTTGACATGCTTCGTGGACCTTAACAGTTTCTAGACCCTATGATTTCAAAGTTAATTTTGGAAATGCAATGACAATATTTTATTTTGTCTTCAGAATCAAATAATTCTCTCTCTCACACACACACACACACTCTCTCTCTCTCTCTCACACACACAGAGAGAGAGAGAGAGAAAGAGAGAGAGAGCTCTGTACCAATGGTGGCCAAAAACAATGAATGTCCTCTTCAATGAATGTCCTCTTCTTAATTTATGGAGACAAGCAATGAAGATACAATTGGGAAAGAAATGAAGTCTCTAATAGGACAGCCATTTATTCATCACCAAAAAAGAGGACACCAATTTGTATGGCATTTGCATGTGCAGGTTTATGTGTATAAGTGCAATTTAAAAGTAATAACCATGATTTAAAAAGACATCTCACCATAGT
The DNA here is from genome assembly GCF_023053635.1 of Elgaria multicarinata webbii. Lineage (NCBI taxonomy): Eukaryota > Metazoa > Chordata > Lepidosauria > Squamata > Anguidae > Elgaria > Elgaria multicarinata. Next base: position 31,435,211 of record NC_086178.1, on the reverse strand, counting down.
GGAAAAGACTGACCAAGTGACCTGTATGGTACTAACTGAGGATGGGCAATTTCAAGGCCCCTCAACTTTCCTCCTTTTTGTGCTTTGACTTTAAATCAGACTTGAATTGAACACCATTTCAAATAGGACAGCTTTGTGTATAGATACACTACATATGATCCAAATGTTATGCAAACAATGGAAAATTCCAACTGCAATGGTTCTACTTCAGAAAGAAAATGAGATGACTCAGAACTCCAAAATCCAGAGAGGAATTCCTGAAGGGCTGTCAGCAGGGCCAGCGCCAGACTATTTTGCGCCCTAGCCAAGGCAAGCTACTTGCACCCCCCCCACCCCCCCAGAAATTGCCAACTTCGATTCAGCTGTTCAAGAAGAGTTTCTGAACTATTATATTTTCCTTTTATTGTTTTTTCTTAAAACAGCTAATTTGTATAAAACTGACCCTTAAAGGTCAGTACTGCGCCCCTCTGAGGTCTGCGCCCTAGGCGGCTGCCTAGTTAGCCTAATGGTAGTGCCGGCCCTGGCTGTCAGGAATGTCCTTTGGTCTACAAGGGCCAGCCTCACCACTGGAATGGTGTATCCCCTCCCATGAGGAACGTCCTTCCTACTGGGCAGGGTGCCTCCTCAAGTGTAGGAGCTCTCTGCATTTACCTCTCAATGCATGGGGAACTCTTTCTCATGAACATCCAATGGAAGTTCATCACGGGACAGGGTAGAGAGTATGTGATTCTAGTGGTGGGCGTGGCTAGCCCATGAGGCCCTAAGAACCCCTCTCTGTGTTCTTTGAGCATACAGAAGGGTTTGTGTGAATCCCCCTCTAGAGGCAAAGATTTGCTCTCTACTGCCCCCAGAAGGCAGGGCTGCATCTACTGGGCTTAAGTTACTGTAGCGTAGATTTCAAATTGTACATTAGGGAAATTATGTTGACAGAAAGCAGCTTGACAATGGAACCAATTATCCAGAGGTTGGGAGGGCTCCTCACTGGTGGGTTTCAAGCAGAGACTGGACAGCTGTGTGTCGGGAATGCTCTAGCTCTGTTTTTTTCTGCATTGAGCAGCAGGTTGGAATAGATAGCCTACTTGCAGTGGAGGCTGGTTGCTCCAAAGTCAATGGGGTCGGGAATCCACTCCATGTTTCAGTCAGAACCAGTCAGATAGGGAGACATTTTTCTCCTTCTCCCATAATACCAGAACCCAGGATCATCCCATGAAGGTGATTGGTGGGAGATTCAGGTCAGATAAAGGTAATTCTTCACACGGTGCATAGTTAAAACTGTGGAATTCACTACCACAAGATGAGGTGATGGCCACCAATTTGGATGTTTTAAAAAGGGGATAGGATAAATTCCTGGAGGAGAGGGCTATCAATGGCTACTAGCCCTAATGGTCATGTGCTACCTCCAGTATCCGAGGCAGTACACCTATATGCACCAGTTGCTGGGGAACATGGGTGGGAGGGTGCTGTTGCACCATGTCCTGCTTTGTTGGTCCCTGGACAACAGCTGATTGGCCACTATGTGGACTAGATGGACCCTCATTCTGCTCTAGTATGGCAATACTTATAGTCTTATATTCTTAACTCTAAAAACATCTATCCAAGGTTGTCAGCTCCTTTTAGAGCTCTGACTGGTTCTGACTGAAACCTTAAGTGGATTCACCGCCCTACTGACACCGCCTCCACTGCTTACACGCTCCTTTCCAACATTTTAATTCTATGTGAGGAACATTTGGGAAGTATCCCTTCTCACAGGCTGGAACGTTAAGTCCTTAGCCTGCACCATGGCATTACATTTATTTTCTTCAACGTCTACACAGTGCTACATCAGCCATTAGTGTGCAATGCCTTAAAAATCTTTAAAAGCATGGGCTTTGAATAACATTTTGGTCAATCCAGGTCCTTTTTAGGTTCCTTTTGTAAATAAAGCACTGCCATCCACCTAATGGAGAATCAATTAACATCTTTTCAAATTGTTACAGTAGTTACATGCAGTTAAAAGCCATTTCCATGAGACCTTCGGGCCAGTAAATGAGAGGAAACAAGTAGGTGCCATTAAGTACTTGTAGACTCTGAGCCCACCTCTTTAAATGGCAACCAGTATTTCTTGAATGTTGTTGTCTTCAAAATGCAGTAAGCCAGCCCTGCTGTGTCCCCACCCACCCTCTCTCATTCTACTTGACCTCTGCCCTGACAGAACCCTAGAAACAAGCAGAACTTTGGCTGATACACATTTCATTGAAATGTTCTGGGAGACATGTGTACAAAAGCCAAAAATAAAGTCGAATCTTGCCAGGCAGAGTCATGAGCAATGTTTCCAGCATCAGTGCCAACATCAGAATTCAGGATCTTTTCTACATTCTTCTTTTCAGCCTGTAGTGGTGTTTGGGCATTTCAAAAGAAAGTCACTGACAGATCAAACGTAGACAAGCTTTTATAGAAGAGGTAGTTGACACACATTTCAGTGAGGTGGTAGAATTCCAGATAACCTGGTTTAGATATTTCTTCCTAATTAACATGTAGGTGGGTTGATGTCTTCAGCTTTAATACTTGGCCCTCAAAGCACTTTGAAAGATCCATTGAAGTCAGCATAATTGTGGAGTTGTAGCCAAAGACTAGATCAAATCAAGATGTACAATTCAGCTACATCACCAGTGGATCACAGTAGCCCTACGTAGTTTGTTTGTTTGTTTATTGCATTTCTATACCACCCATTAGCTGAAGCTCTATGTAGGCACTCAGAGCCAAACTATTCATTATACTAATCTCATATTTTATAGCTTAGGCTTGGGTTTTGTTTTACCATAGTGTAACTGTGTGCAGTCCTGATTTCGATCAGGACCAGCATGCTCCAGAGGAGAGCTGGGCCAGATCCACACTACTGTTTTAAAGCGCTTTATAACAGTTTTGACACTCTCCATATACAGTTGTCAAAACTGTTATAAAGCGCTTTAAAGCAGTAGTGTAGATCAGGCCCCAGCAGTTAACCCAGAATTTGCTGCTGGGTTAACCAGTAGGATATTTAGCCCCTAAATGACCCATAGGCACAGGTTCTCATTTCATGCTGCACAACCTAAGAAGGAGCTAATTGTGGTTTGTGCTGGGGATTGTATTTTAAGCCAATGGGTGTTGTTACGTGCAAAGCAGTTCATCATCTTGGCAATGCTTTCCAGGGAAGGAAACGTGCACACAAAGGCTTGTTGAGCCACCAGGGTTTGATGCATTTATCCACATAGAATCATCATCATCATCATCTGTGTTCGATTTGATTTGTGTCAGGTGGTATTAGCAGACTGGAGGGCTTCCACTGACTTTTTCCTTTGGAAGGGATGAATAAAATATGAATTCAATTTTGAATGTTAGAAGTATTTTGCTGGGAAGAATAAAGATTTAGGCTTTATTCTTTATTTTATTTAATGTACTTAAATAGAAATGGTGATAGATCCATGGATAATAGAAGGATATTGGCAAAGAAGCAGCCAAAGAAAGAATTCATGCAAAGCATCCAGTTCAGATTATTTATTTTCTCAAAAGCAATGCCATAATTCTCCAAGATCTCTGAGCGATGTGTATGTATTTCTTTTAACTCTCAAGAGGCATGCTGTGCTTCTGGCAATGGCACGAGCCTACTTTTAAAAATGCCTCGTACGGTCCTATAGAGTACATGAAAGTTACAGCAGATAACGAATAGATCCTTAACAAGCTGCATTAGTGGATGTCCCATTGTCCCAGTCAATGTTATAGAACAAGAGGATCCTGCTGGCACAGAGATTTAAGGATTGTGCTACTGGGATACTCTAGAAATGGTTAAGTTTCCTAAAGTGAGCCATGAAGCTGGAAACAATTACTCCTCTCCTTGCCCCTTTCTCCTCCCGCCCCCCACCATTGCATGCCAGCTTTGGTCAAAACACTTGATTTTCATTAATCCAGAGTTTCCCATGATGTCTAAACAGGGGGACTTTAGCTAAATATTATGGTTAATATTGTGGTTAATATTAGGGATAGTTAATTGTAAAAGCCAGATGTGGCCCTTGGGGCCAAAACTCTTAGGCAGCTGTGCCCTAAATGATCTGGAACCAGGATAACCAAAGGCCTGCCTGCTGCCCATATAAACCTGCCCAGAAGCTGGGATCATCACTGGAGGTTCTTCACCGGGTGCCGTAATCTGCAGAGATTAGGTATGTGGCTTCTGGAAGACACTTATTATTATTATTATTATTATTTATTTATATAGCACCATCAATGTACATGGTGCTGTACAGAGTAAAACAATAAATAGCAAGACCCTGCCGCATAGGCTTACATTCTAATGAAATCATAATAAAACAATAAGGAGGGGAAGAGAATGCACCAAACAGGCAGTATAAAAGTCAGAACAAAATCAAGTTTTAAAAGCTTTTCTCTGGTTGCAACCTGATTATAGAACTCCTTCCTAGGAGAGATCTATCTGGTGTCTTCTTCACAATTGTTTAGGTGCCAGAAAAGGTTGCCCTGCTTAACCCACACTTTTGGTGGTTACTTGATGTGATCGTTAATTTAACTGTTGAGTTGTTTGGTTTCAGTTTTATCATGTTGGTCTGCTTGGCTTATTGGCTGCTGGAGCTCACTACTGTGGCTCATTTTTGTTTTTAATCGCTTTGCAATGATGCATTTTGATATTTGGTATTTGGGGATGTTTTTTGTTTCTGCTTTTTAAATGAATGTTTTTAAAGTTTTTATGATGACTGCATATGATTTTAAATGAATAAATACAGCAATTCTACAGACCGAGAATGGAATCTGAGCAGACCGTATGCTAGCCAGGGCAGATTGCATGTGGAACTGGGAACATGCCGATCTAGATAGGAAACCGAGAATCTAGAAAATACAGCTTCCAGATGGAATTCTACTGATGTTGAATAATACTACTTGCCCACAAAGGTGGGGGAATACAAGTAGCAAAAAAATCAAGGTGCCTATTTTATTTTTTATTTTATTTTAAAAAAATGAGTTTGTTTTTAAGACAAGCATGGCAAAATGGGAATCAGGACAGAGAAGGACAATGGAGCCATGAAGACAATCTGTTCAATATCATAAGGAAACATCATATGGCAGCCAGGATTATGTGCAGCTACTTTGCCTACCAAGTGCGTACCCAGCAAGTGACAGCCTTGAAGCTCCTGGCTGGAGTTGTGCATCCTTTGTGCTACTTCCTGATACAGTGGGGTAAGGATGCCTACTCAGTCTGCTGTCCAGGTGCTACCTGTTGATGGGCAACTTCTAGCTCCTTCCCTACGATTCCTTCTTATGATGCTTTATCTTTCCACGGGAATTGGAAAGCATAGCCCTTCAGAGGGTGTTTTTAAATAGAAAACTGGCTAGGGAATGCTGGGAGTTGTAGGACTTTTTCCCACCATAGTTGGTTAGGAAATGCTGGGAGTTGTAGGACTTTAAAGTAATGTCTGTTATGGTCCTGGAACCAGATCTTTGGTAGATCTGATCTCTGGGCTTCTGCAATGCAATATCAATGCAAATCAGACAGCGGCTAGGAAACATTCATATATTAACCACTACTTGGAAGCCAGCCAATTTACATCAGGTTTTCTCTCTCTCTTACACACACACAGAGAGAGAGAGAGAGAGAGAGAGAGACAGAGAGAGACAGAGAGACAGACAGACAGAGAGAGTGAGTACAGGGGTTAACAGTTTGACACCCTGTGGCAAAAACTATGGTGGATATGGGATGGAGGATATGGGTGCCAAACTATAAAGCCCTGTACTGCTGGTCTTTTCACTGAGGCATGAGGGGGCAACTCTGACCTGGCATGCAGAATATCTCACAGGTCCAAGCACTCGGGCTGTTGATTGATAGATCCCAGAGCCTTGTGATTCAACAGCCACTTGAGCACACCAATGGGCTCCTGCCCTTCGTCATTTGCCATATATGTGCTGGTCCCTCTCCTAGGGCACATTGTCGTTTGAAAGGGGGTTGGTTTTGCCGCTTTTGTGTGTTCCGTTCCACCATAGCTCACAAACCACCATAGATTTTTGTCACAGATATAGTGGAGTTCTTTTTGAATTATTTTGCAAACTGACAAAACTACTTTTGGCAAATCAGTTTCATCTGTGCTTTAATTTGACACCTCCTTCATGGCTCTGCAATTGCAATAAATGCCCTAGCATGCCATCCACCTGGGATAAGCAAATAAGAAGGTACATGTTCCATGCGCATTTGATCATTTAGGCGTGGGACGAGGGACTTCATTGAAATCTTGGCTGTTATAAAAGCAGAACAAAAAGAACCTGGGGAAGACTGAAATATTTCCTCTTTTTTCCAAAGATAAAGCATGTGCAACAGGGAGGGGAAAAATCTCTTCCTTTTAGAAGAAACTAAAATAAAAAGGGCCGAGATAAAGCCAATCTGCCAAGTTTATATTTAGCTGACAGTACGTGCTCGCTCTCACTTCATTCCCAGCAGATTTATATAACCTTTTCACTGACCTTTATTTTGGATCTGATGAAACTCAATGGATTTCATTTTATTCTAATATTTTCTGGCCTTATAAAAAGAAGGGGGGAAAGCAGACAACGATCCAGAGGCTTCCATCATCCTGTGGCTTAGGGATAGTTTATTGTAAAAGCCAGATAGACAATGTGTAAAACCAGGAGTGCAGAACCTATTTGAGCCTGAGGGCCAAATTCCAATTTTAGGGGGAGACCTTGGGGGAGGAGGAAGCAGGGCCAAAATACCAGCATATTTTAGTTTAATGTTTTTACTGCCTGTACCTGTGCCTTAGGAAGAGCATTTCAGCCATTTAGAATAGGGCACGGAAACAGCACAAAAACCAGGAAACCACCAAATTATCAGTGGTTGGGGGGAAAGGAGTGGGCCAGAGGATAGGGACATGGCCTGGGGGGGAAGATTGTGACCCCTAGGCCTGAGTTTCTGCACCCCTGTTTTAAACAGTTCAAATGGATGAGTTAACTCAGCTTCAGAAATTGCATTGGTCAATATGCTTTGAGTTTTGCCAGGATTAAGTGACTTGGGGATCAGTCACCAATTCTCTTGATCAGTGTCACCACCACCACCACTTCCTAACCTTCAGGAGATCAGCAACAGGAGAGAGCTAATGCCAGGGTTTGAGCTTCCAACAGGTAATCTGGTTGACCGATGCTCTTGTTTTAATAGGAATCTACAGATTTTTAAAAATCCATTCTGTCTGCATTTCATGGATTGTCACGTGCTTTTTGTTATGTCATCTCCCCATTGAATGAATCAGAATTTTCCCAACTTCCTGAATTTGTGCAAATTCACACTTGTGCAACTGCTCCATGTGCATTTTCATCCAGTGTTTTTGTTTTTAGTGTGCAGTTGGACACAAAAGGAGCAGTTGGGGAGGGGGGAATATGCAGTTGGAAATCTGATAATGTGCAGTTCAAAAAAGTGGTGAAAAAATAAGACACATGTTATGAACTTAACATTAGACAAAGTCAGGGATGGCATGTGACACAAATTATATAGGGATGCAGGTGAAAGAGCCCTGGATGTTGTGACTGATGTTGTTGGGTCTTGTGACAGTGTTTCCTGAATAGATGTGGGGGCAGAGTTGGCACTTGGATCTATTGCATGGTCTGGTCCCTCTGTCTGTGTCTCTGTCCTGTGGTCCTGAAGCATCTGATTCAGGTTGTGAGGTTGTCTGTAGGCCAGGACTGGTCTGCCTCCCAAGACTTGTGTGAGAGAATCGTCTTTGCTGATGATGGGTTGAAGTTCTCTGATGATCCATTGCTGTGGTTCAATTGGGGGCTGTCGGTGACAACCAGTGGTGTCCTTCTCTTGGTCTGTCTCCTTCCTGGGTATCCATATGGCCCTGTCAATCTACCTTTAAGTTTAAGGTGCTACTAGTGTTGGTGATAATCTGTCCAGTCATGAAAGAGAAATAATGTGTTTGGCTTGGGCAGGGGTGGGAGTCTGACAGGGCATTTGTATAGTTGGAAATTTTGCTTTAAAAAAACCCTGTTTTCACCCTTTAGCCTATGGGCGAAATGTGCATTTTCAGCTGGTGGGTTTTTTTTAACTTTACTTATATTTCTATGACTAAATTTGCATAAAATTTCAGAAAGTTTTTTTAAAAACCACCAATCCTCAAAACTGCTTAATCTCTGCAACTCAAGAGAAGCTGGTCTGCTGTGGAATCCATGGGTTAGATTCATAGAAATCTATTGGAGATTTCTCTGACATCCCTACTTTTTAAGTTTTATTTATTTATTATTTCTAACATTTATATATCACTGAATATAATAGAATCTCTTAGCGGTTCACAACATTAAAATACAATAATAAAACACAGTATTAAAACACAGCATTAAAACATTTTCAACTACAATACAGGAGCAGTGAAATGCAGCATCAAAATAGAGTGGTCTAATGAATTTACTTACAGGCCAGGGAAAGCCTGGGTGAACAAGTGTATCTCCAGGAAGTGTTTAAAAGATGCTGCATTTTCTGCCTCCCAAACTGCATGAAGGAGCATTTTCCAAATGGTGGGTGCCACTATTTAAAATATATTATCCTTTTCTACAACAAAATGGTGCTTGTTTGCAAGTAGGAATGGCTGTCGCAGGGAAATCCAGCCATCCAGGGAGAGAGTTTGCCTAATTTGTGCACATTGCAGAGATGATTTATGTAAATTAATGCACAGAAACAAACAAACAAAACCTATTCCCACAACCGCTGGCCCCACTGCCAAGCCACTGCCGCTCTGTCTGCCTGGGCCTGGTAGAGAGAGGGCAGTGGCTGCAATGGAGGCGGCGGCAGTGGCAACAGAGTAGGTGCTTCCTCCCCTGCTTACACCCTGTTGCTGCTTCCACTACCACAGACCAACTGCCCCTCTCTGGAGCAGTTACTTAGCAGCAGCAGCAGGGCAGAAGCTAGAAGGGGAGTGCTGTGGTGCTCCCAACACCTACTCTGTTGCCTCCCTCTGGGAAGGTCATGTCTGATGAGCTTTCGGTGGCTCAGCCCCTCGGACACCATGGTGCTTCCTTCCCAGTTCCCATCCTGTTGGCACCACCCCTACTGCCACCGTGCACAACCCCTTGCCTGTCAGCATCATATGCAAAGGAGAGCGTGAGGAGTTTTGCCGGTGGCAGAAGCCTGCGAGCTCCCCAACTCATAAAGGTGAAGTCAAACAAGCTCGTGGAGAAGCAAGCCAGAGTCCAAGGGGCCAAGCCACCCAAAGCTCGTCAGACATGACCTTCCCAGAGGGATTCCTCCACCATCCCTATTCGTGAGTGAATAAGTTTAGCTTCAGGGCAGCAGAAGCAAACTCTGTTTTATTCCTGTATTGTTGAAGGTAACATGATTTAAGATAAATGATTTAAGACATGCCATTAAATCAGACACTAAAGAAAAAGAGGATACCCCTTAAAATGAACAGTATGAATTAATCCAAAGCACAGCAATGAATAAAATACAGACTGAAATAAATTAATAATAATAATAATAATAATAATAATGCTTAACAGTTAATAACAACAACAATAAAAACAACAAAAAATGGAGGCACTTGGATTTCCAGGAGGTGCCAAGTCCGTAAATGAAGGGCCACCACTAAAAAAGCCCTGCCCAAAGTGCCCATCAATCTAGCATTAAGAGTACATGTTGAAGCAAGGTAGACATGAAGCTTTCTATGTGATGTCCAATTCTTGGTTGATAGAACTGACTATAGATACCTAGACATAAATAAGCGAGTATGTATGGAACTGCCTTATAATAAGCCAGATCATTGGTTCATTTAGCCCAATATTGTCTGCTTTGAGTGGCTGCAGCTCTCCAAAGTAGGTAGAAGATATTCTCCAACTCCTGATTATCGGGGGCTCTGAGAAATGCTAAGAATTGAACATGGGACCTTCTGCATGAAAGGCATTGTGTTCCATCACTGATCTATGCCCCCCCCCCTGACGTCCATGTTGTTGTTGTTGTTTTGGACTAGCTCACAGCAAAGCACAAAGTGAAGGCTATTGTTCTGGCATTGGAGGGCAGGAACTGCTCAATTTTGCATCTCCTTGCGGTTTTGCTATTTAAATACATCAGAAAATGTCAGCAGCTCCCCACCACAGCTATGAAATATCACCTTCACAGCTGCCTCCCAAACACGCCGTTCCATTTGCTACTCCTCTCTGGATCATTTACATTCCTATCTCCCCTGATTTCCTATGCAAATAGGGCCTTTGCTTCATATTCTATCTAATTACGCAGCATTGTACTGTGTCCACTTCTGTAAATCTGCCATTATATTTGAAGCCAATTGTTTGTATGACATAATCCTGGCTTCTTACTTTGCCTAGAAATATCTTGGACAAAAACACACACGAACAAATTGGATTACATATGCAGCAGCTCCAGTATAATTTACAGGAACAATGTGCGGTATTGCCTTCCTTGGCAATGTACCCGTGGGCTTTCATTTTAATCAGGGAATAGTTGCACTGTTTGATTTACTCACCTTGCACATCACTAACCAGCCTATCTAAGAGGAATTTGTGATAAGGCTGGGGCAAACCTCTGCTCAGTAGACAACAAAATGAACGTCACACGGTGGAGGCATTTCAAAATTTACAGCATAGCTGTGTTGAGTATTTGGAGAAGAATGCCACCGTGTGAAACTTTAAATGAACGTGAGAGTGTTTTCTTGCCCAGAGCAAACTTTACTAGCAATTTAGAATGGGGACAGTGTAGTTTATGAGGGTTGCTCATAACCATAGCTTGCCAAAAGAAGCTATGGTTTGGCAGGTGAAAACAAAGGGTGGAATCCAAGTCAACACTAGTGCTAATGTAAATTACATTGCATGAGTGTCCTCTAGTGCAACACCAATACCTTAAGGCTGCTCCAGAAGCTGGAGCTAGTGCAGAACGCAGCAACTCGACTGTTGTCAGGAGCTGCCTCTTCTCAGCATATAACTCCTTTGCAGAGGAAATTGCACTGGCTACCTATTGGCCAGGTTTAAGGTTTTGGTACTAGGGTACAAAGCCCTAAACAACTTGGGACCAGGATAACTGAGAGAGAGTGCCTTCTTCCTTACCAACCTGCCTGATCACTGAGGTCATCAGAAGGCATGCTCCCAGTGGTTCCAGTTAGACCTGTGGCCTGATTGGAGTGCTCCTGGAGAAGGGCCTTTAGTGTAGTGGCCCCTTCTCTGTGGAACTCCCTGTCCCTGGAGGTGAGGCTGGCTCCAACACTGTGCTGCTTCCAGCGCCTCCTGAAAACAACTCTGTTTCGAGAAACCTTCCTCAACTGACTAGCCACTGTTTTTCTGGTTCCTTTGTTTTTAAATTGAATCAATTTTAATTTGCTTTTTCATCTATCACTAATTGAACACAGACTAGTGATGTGGTCAATCCGAAATAGGCATGTATGAGAAATTCAGTTCAGTTTCTTTTTTATCAGAATTAACCCCAGTCTGCACCTTCTAAACCAAACATAGAGCTCATCTACACCTAAGGGTGTAGGGGGAGGGAGGGGAGAGGATTGTGGACTTACCTGCTTCCACGATCCTTCCCTAGCTTCTATATGGCTGCGCAACGTCCTGGAAGGGAAGAGGGACATTGCGGGTGCCATTTTTTGTTTTGTTTTTTAAGAGGAGCCCAGTCATACAGTTTCGATCTGGGGGAAAAGTTTTTTAAAAACGGCACCCACCCTCTGGAAAACCCGCCCTCGTGCGGTTCGGGAGGCGGACAATGTAAACACCTCCTAAAAACATATCTTTTTAAACAAGCCTTCCCTGGACTACAATTTATTCTGGTTTTATGTGACCTTAAAGTTTTAATCTGGATTTTAAGGTTTTAGTTGTAAACTTCCCAGAGAGCATAGGCTGTTGGGCAGTATAAATCTATATAAATAAAAATGAAAAAGACCGTTCGTTACTGTCGTTATATCTCCGAAAGTTCTTCACTGATTGCTTTGAAATTTTGACACAGCGTTGCGTTCGAATACGCGAGCGTTGTTATGTAACTATGTTCTCTATGGGGTCAAAGGTTTGTCTTAAAATTGAAGAAATAGGCCTCCTCAAAACCAGTCCTGCTGATCATTGTGACATCACCAACCAGTAGGCCAATCCGCTGCCTCTGCCTCCTCTCCTATTTGCATGTACTCTCGCAATTGGCTGAGTGAATATAGATGTCACACCTGTGACAGTTACACGTTCTGAAGAAAGGTAACTGCCAGGAGTTTCCAGAAACCTCCTCACCGTAAAAACATGCTTTTATATCTCCGAAAGTTCTTCACTGATTGCTTTGAAATTTTGACACAGCGTTGCGTTCGAATACGCGAGCGTTGTTATGTAACTATGTTCTCAATGGGGTCAAAGGTTTGTCTTAAAATGGAAGAAATAGGCCTCCTCAAAACCAGTCCTGCTGATCATTGTGACATCACCAACCAGTAGGCCAATCCGCTGCCTCTGCCTCCTCTCCTATTTGCATGTACTCTCGCAATTGGCTGAGTGAATATAGATGTCACACCTTTGACAGTTACACGTTCTGAAGAAAGGTAACTGCCAGGAGTTTCCACTAACCTCCTCACCGTAAAAACATCCTTTTTTAAAAACCAAACAGCAGGCCAATCCACTGCCTCTGCCTCCTCTCCTATTTGCATGTTCTCTCACAATTGGCTGAGTGAATATAGATGTCACACCTGTGACAGTTACACGTTCTGAAGAAAGGTAACTGCCAGGAGTTTCCACTAACCTCCTCACCATAAAAACATCCTTTTTTAAAAACCAAACAGTAGGCCAATCCACTGCCTCTGCCTCCTCTCCTATTTGCATGTTCTCTCACAAAACTTTGCAATGGCACATGGCTTGCAGTAAAAAAATTACTGTGCAACGTCATAGAAGGAACAATCTTGACAGGACCTTTCAAAGGTGAAGATGTCCTCGTTCTTCGCATTCCTATGATTCCAACAGATATGCCATTTCAATTTAAGAGATTGCAATTCCCAATTCCATTGGCGTTTGCAATCACCATCAACAAAGCTCAGGGCCAATCTTTAGAACTGTGCGGATTGCTTCTCACATGGACAATTATATGTTGCGTGTTCTAGAGTCGGCAAACCAGACAATCTCTATATCTACACAGACAATGGAACAACTAAAAATATTGTATATCCACAAGCATTGTGAAATTAAACATATTAGAAACATCCGCTTTGTCTTTTCTTTCTTTTCAATTTAACCAGACTGAGCCACAGCAACACGTGGCAGGGTACAGCTAGTATATAAATAAATAAATAACTCCATGTCCAACTCCCCTCCCCGCCGCCATCCCAGGGATGGCAAAATAGATTTCCCCCACCCCCAAAGGGCATGGACACACACACCCCATACAGCTCTGTGCCTGTTTTGAAAGCTGAAGGAGACTAAGGGCACATCCACACAGAGGCTTCGGGACGCCCTGAAGGCGCTTTAGGGCGCCCCAAAGCCTCTGTGTGGATCTGCCCAGGAAGAAGCTGGGATGGGCATTCATACCCCCCACAGAGCTAGGGAACTTCCTGAGACCACAGGGAAAATCAGGATAACCGAAGTCTTGGTTATCCCAGGAAAGTCTTTGCCCATCCCAGGTTGCCCCCGAGATCCCCTGTGTGTCACATGGACAGACAGGGATGCTCCTGAGCTGATCCCAGGATAACTGAATGGTGTAGACATGCCCATAGTCTCAAACGCAATCTAAGCCTATATTTCTGAGCTTGCAATATGATTCATGGACCAAATAAAATGTGTTCACATTGAAAAATGTACATGCAAAAATGCATACTTTTTGATAAACGTGCGTAAATGCACTTTTTGTTGTAGTTTTCATAGTTGTTGCTTTTTAATCCGCTGCACTGCCTACTTGTTTCACAAATTGTTTGGTTTCTGTTGTTTTATGTTTGTTTTATGCTAGCTGTGTGCCTGTCTAAACCAGCCATTTATTCCAGAATAATATCGACGTCATCCCTACCGGGCCACATGATCCACAGCTCCTCCCGCCGTGATCTTGGGTCTACCCCTCAGTTTTTCTGGAACATTGCTGACTGCTTTTGTCACTTTTTTTGGCCATCTCAGTACAGTTCTGAAATCCGCAGCCGGTGTGCCCCTCCCCCTTTGCAAAGCTGTTGCTGTTTGGCACGAATTCCTGGCTCAGCAAACAGCCAATCAGCTGTGAGGGGCGTGTGCATGAGTATCAGCAATGAAACGGTATTTCATTGCTGAGTGTTTTTTTTAACACAAACATATCTCTGTGCATCATCACGCATTCAATGGACTCCCTGTCCACCCCATGTGTGGCTGTGCATTTGCGTTTGTGCGCAACTCTGACGTCATAAAAAGAACCATCCCCGTAGCTGCATAATCTGCCTATTCCTGCTTCTCTCGATTGATCCACATGCAGAAACACTGTCATGGGGGGCACGTCCTCCTGCAATGGCAGTCCTGAAAATGCAGAACACTTCACTCACTCGCAACCACCCCTCCTCCCTTGCTAGGTGTAGATTAGGCCTGTGTTACAGAAAAGCTCAGTTGTGATTACTTTAAATGCACCTCTGGTTCATATATATATATATGTCCAGGCCTGATTCAAAGTGCTGGTATTAACATTCAAAGCCCTAAATGGTTTAGGGCCAGGTTATTTGAAGGAACGCCTCCTCCCATATGTACCTGCCCTGACCTTAAGATCATCCACAGGGGTCCTTCTCCGTGAGCCCCTGCTGAAGGAAGTGAGGCAGGTGGCTACTAGGAGGAGGGCTTTCTTTGCTGTGGCTCCCTGGTTGTGGAACGAGCTCCCTAGAGAGGTTCACTTGGCACCTACATTGTTTTTTTTTTTCTGTTGCCAGCTGAAGACCTCTTTATTTTCTCAGTATTTTAACACCTCATTTAACTTAAATTTAAACCTTGCTGTTTTAATCTCATATTTTAACTTATATTAATTTTTGCTGTGTGGTTTTATTCTGGTTGTGCTTTTTATATTGTATTTTGTATTTGTGTTTTAAATTTGTTGGTTGTTTTTATGCTCGTCATGGTTTAAATTTTTGTGAACTGCCCAGAGAGCTTCAGCTATTGGGCGGTATAAAAATGTAATAAATAAATAAATAAATAAACAAACAAACAAACAAGGGCACCTTTGCTAAATCATCCTTTTGTTCCAGAAAAGGTTGCATGAACAACAGGATCGAAGGCTGCCATGAATGAGAAGGGGAGCATAGCTGGGAATGATGAGAGTTGTAGTCCAAGGCATCTGTAGAGGAAGGAGATTTAGATTATCAGAAACAAGCCATGGCAAACCTTAGGCTGGTGCACTCCCCCTCCTAGAGGGAAGGAGAGCAAAAGCTTGTGCTTTCATTTGATTATAAACCACAGTTCCATTCTATGTATGAACTTGGGCAACTCTGGTTTGTTCTTACAAATTTAGGTAACTAACCATGATGTCAAATATATAGTTTGTTTTGTTTTAACTAACTTCAGTTAGAACAAACCACAGTTGCCGGAATCCAGCCATTACATAGGACTGTGGTTTCTTCTCAGATGAAAGCAGAAGCTTTCACACTCCAATCCTTGTAAGTCAAGGGGAATGAGAGGGGAAAGGAAGCACATGAGCCAGAGTCTCCCTGTGGCTCATTCCTAGTCCTCTAGACCATGTTCTACATTCTAGAAGCACTTCCTTAATCCCCTTATATATAATATAGGTGTCTCCCTATAAACCCCAAAAAGCACAATGATTCTCCCTGGCTTTAACAGTACAAGCCTATAATTAAAAACCCTATTAATGCATATATCAGAACCGTAATTGTTCCTTTAATAGGGCCTTATAGAAAGCTGAAAGAACCCTGATAATTTTCATGATTTGTTTGTATAGAATATTATGCAAATAACACTCCTAATAAATATGTTAGATTGCTAAGTATGTGGCAGAAAATAAATTAATTCACTAGTAATATTTTGTTACTCTGTCACTTGCTTCAAAGGTGACCTATTATCAGAAAGTCTGGTATCTTCCCGGGAGATCTATGGTTCACCTGCTGGGTCAAAAAAGTTGGCCGTTAACTTCATTAATATTCTCTAATGGTCTGTAAATTGTTTCCAGAATATGAGTAAGTCATTAAAGTTGCTAAAGCTGAGCACATGTTGGCCACTTTTTCAGGGATTGGGTGTTTATCTAATGTGTGCCGAACTCTGCTTTCCATTTTGTATCGTCTCTCAGCCCATACTGGCCTCTAAATCAAAAGGTCTAGCTATACAGGCTTGGCCTGGTTTGCACACTGCAAGTACAAGCCAAACAAGAGCAGGATTAATATAAAACTTAGAGCCACTGTTGTGTAGTGAGTGGAGCAGAAAACTTGAACCTGGGAAAATGGGGTCATATCCATGTCTAGACATGAAATACTTTAGTTGACTATAGGCCTGCTCAGGCATTTGCCTGGATTCATGAGGGCTAAATGTGTGCAGAGGGATGGGGGAGCACCCACACTGGTCCTACCCTTTGTGTGTGTGTGGGACCATCCCCTCAGTTCCCAACTTCTTCATAATGTGTGAGGGGATGGAGTTTTAGTCATGTTCAATTAAATGCAGTGGCAGCTGGTGACTGATGTCAGTGGAGCTGTAAATCTGCTCTGAGTTTCTGTCAAAACTAGTCAGAACTCTAAAGGTGCTGAATCTATAGGTGCTGACCTATTTTGGGGATTACATTCAGCACATTCGATATCTTTCATTAGAGTTCTGACCATTTCTGACTGAGCAGAATTCACAGCCCCACTGACATTGGAGACACCAGCTTCCACTGATTGAATGTGAGTAGAATTTTCCATATGACTTGGGGAACCCTGATAAAGTAGAGCCTCCAGTTGCATAAGGAGTTTTACTCATATTCAATCAAACATTAAGTAGAGATTCCATGGCAATGCTGGGGACTGAGGGAACAGGGCCCAGCACACACATTGACATTGAATAAAAGGAACTAAGGTTGGATAAGTCATTTTGGTGCAAACATACCAAATTTGCACTGCCCAAATTGAACACGAACCAGAATGAAGTTAGACATTGAAATTAGGCATGTGCTCCGCTCCGATTAGAAGCGTAGAAGCAGGAGCGAATTGGCCTGCTTCGCCTTGCCCAGAGGCAGAGTAGAAGCGGACCGCGGACCCCTAGAAGCAAGGTGAAGAGAAGCAGCCATTTTTGGAGCGCTCCTCTTTCCGCGGTCCGGTCCGATCGCCATCTTGAAACATTTCGCCCATAGGATTGCATTGCGGAAAAGAAAGGGGGATAACTGTGTTGTTTTTGAAGCTATCTTTCTGAAAATTCTTGTGCTTAGAGAGTCGTGGATGGGGGTCATTTTGAGCCTGCTCTCAGCTCTCTGCGTGGTGCGGTTCGCATGCTAGAATTTTTTAAAAAGTAGGGTAAAGGCGGGAAAAAGGTTACCTGTTTCGATTGCTGAGGGGCAGAGTCAACTCCCGGTCATGATCACATGATCCCAAAGTTGGAGGAGGGGATAGGCAAAACGGGTAACTTGGGATTCTGAGAACTTCTCTTTCTTAGTCTGAACGGACTTTTCCCAGTGTTTTTTAAAACAGTAGCCCCACCAAATGCACAAACACAACCTGAAATCATATACTAAGCCAATAATAAGAGAGCACTGCTACCCACCCTAACTTTGGGGAACAACTGAAAAGATGTGGTGCAAGGGGATGAGCTCCCCTAGGGCATGCCATGTGGACGTGCCCCCACTCTCTCCTGTACTTGGAGGGCTGTCAGAGCCCTCCAAAGAGAGTAAAGCAATGCCTATCATGAGTTGAAATGAGAGCTTGACTTCTTAGTTGAGCTCTTGTGGTGGAGCAATGGCTTTCATGAGTTGAACTGACAGCGTTGCTTCTTAAAAGACTGGTCACTAGGACCAGTCAAATTGGCAGCTGCTTCCCCCTCCCCTGGGCACGTCCCCCTATGACTGGTAAAAGACAGATATAGCCTTTTAAAAAAAGTTCTTCTTGTTGTTTATTCAGCAACACTGCTGCTTTTAATTCCACCCCTCCTTTGTTCATTTATTTATTTATTTATTCCATTTTATATGCATTACTGGCTTATCCTTGGCTCACTTCCTTATGCCCCCAGAAATGTCTGCTGCCTGCCTGCCTTCCCTCCCTCCTCCCCTGCCCGCCTCGCAGGGATGTTGTGTGTGTCTGGCTTTGACTCAGGGGAGAAGTCCTTCCTGTGCTCACTTGGAGTTTTGGAAGTTCCAAATCCATTTTTCAAGTGTGGAAGAAGATTCGTAGGTTTATCTCTACTCCCCAATTCATGGCATGTTGGGATTTCCTTTAAAATGGCCCCATTGAGCTGTCTGTCCCGCCAAAAAACAGGGGATGATGGGATTGCCTTGTACCTTGGCATGATTGTGGGTCTAGATGGCATCTGTGAGTGTGCTCACTTCCCTTTTTTTTATCTGTCCAAATGTCAGAGAACAGTCCACATCTGCAAATGGGGTGCCCGATTTTCATAAATTCCCCAAAAATCAGGGGATGATGGGACTGCTTTGAGTCTTGGCATGCATGTGTATCCCTAGATAAGCTATCATGGTGGTGAGTTTGAGGTTTCTAACATGCAAATTGACGGAGCTTTCGAAAGTGGTGTGAATGGGGTGCCCAATTTTCATAAATTCCCCCAAAATCAGAGGATGATGGGACTGCCTTGAGTCTTGGCATGCATGTGTATCCCTGGATAAGCTATCATGGTGGTGAGTTTGAGGTTTCTAACGTGCAAATTGATGGAGCTATCGAAAGGGGTGTGAATGGGGTGCCCGATTTTCATAAATTCCCCAAAAATCAGGGGATGATGGGATTGCCTTGAGTCTTGGTGTGTGTATGTATACCTCCATGAGGTGTCATTGTGCCAAACTTGATGTTTCTAACTTTAACAGAAAAAAAAGTTGTATACTTTTTTAGCTTAATGCAAGCCTATGGGGGGGAAACGGAGCTCCGATCCGGATCCGGAGCTCCGCAGTGGAGCGGAGCGGGGGCGGAGCAAAGCGGCCCAATCCGCAAATCGCAGATCTGGAAGAGAAGCGGAGCGGGGGGTCCGTGCACACCCCTGATTGAAATTAATACTTTTGTGAAGTTTTTCATATAGTTCACAAAACTAATATGTATATTTTTAAAAAGGCACACAAAAAGTCTGTACATAGCGTGCATACAATAAAATGTATACATGGGGAAACACATGGAAAATACTTTATTCAGCAAGGAAAAAGTCACTTGCAAAAATACATATATTTGAATAAGTGCGCACAAAAAATGTGCATTTGAAAAAGAATGTATACAAAGTTATGTATATTTTTTTAAAATGTGCATGAAAATATGTATCAATGTTCATGCAGTCTAATAATAATAATAATAATAATAATAATAATAATAATAATAACAATAATACACCGACTGATGCAGAAATGGGACACCTGAGCTCGTTTTTGGCCATCCCTAGATATGGGTATAAAAGCAGCAAGAACAGATTTATGGATATTGCTAAATCTATTCTGCCTATGTATTTTATGGTTTTAATTGTGCACTGCCCAGAGAGCCTTGATTAATGGGCAGTATAAAAATGTAATTAAAAAAAAAAAGTTTCATGGATTGGCAGGCATCTTTCATTCCATCACTCACTCATTGACAGAATCAGTTTTTTTAAAAACAACAACAACACAGAATTTCATTCTATGCACGCTAATTTGCATTACTTAATCCACACTAGTGCTAATTCACATTCTAATGTGGATTAAGGCATTTGTGCATGTGCATGAGTGAAAAATATGCAAATCCACCAAATCTGCA
Organism: Elgaria multicarinata webbii; assembly: GCF_023053635.1. Classification (NCBI taxonomy): domain Eukaryota; kingdom Metazoa; phylum Chordata; class Lepidosauria; order Squamata; family Anguidae; genus Elgaria; species Elgaria multicarinata. The sequence goes on along the minus strand of NC_086178.1, from coordinate 31,415,403 downwards.
TTTTTATGGTTTACCCTACATGAGGCAATGTGCATTTTTGCTCAGTGTTTTTTTTATTTATCATATTTTTGTACGATTAAATTTGCATACAATTCCAGGAAGTAAAAAACAGGGGTGGAGGAATCCATGGAACCTGAGCGTCTTGGAAAAATCCAGTCCACTATAGGATCCATGCATAGGATTAATAGAAATATGAACTCATTTGAATCTGTAGTGGATTTCTCTGTCCTCTCTAGCAGCAAAAAACCATGCCCTCAAACAACGCTAACAACATTCGAAAGTGTGGAATGTAGGTGTCACTTCAGACAACATGCTAAGCCATGGTGGTTAAGCATTTTGAGCTTAGCGTGTCATGTGATGCATTCCTAACCATAGTGGCTACATAATCATGGTTTAAACATGCTCACTAACCACTTGCTGCAAAAAGGCTAGTGGCCTAACTGTGGCTTAGCATGTTGTCTGAACAGGCCCACTGTTGCAATAATTGAAACTGAAACTTTTAACACATGTAGTTATATAGTAGTTTTTTTTATTTCTCCCCCCTTCTTTTGTTGTTCCTATTTTTGTTTTGTTTTGTTGAAACTTACAATTAAAAAGAATGATTGAAAAATGCCCCCAAAGTAAATAAGAGGAACTTAGTATGGTTACCCCAAATTTATTTCTTTTTTTTTGTACTTCTGCAGCACAATTTATTATGTCGTCCCCGTTGTTGGGATTTTAACAGCTTTCAACTTCCACACACGTATACCCTTCATCAGTGTTTTACAGTGGTTCAATTCTCCCTCTTGACCCAGCAGGTCTGTTGCATGCTCCAGTACATTAGATTTCAGGAGTATCTCAAAGCCCTATACTGTAATTAAAACTCCTGACAGCCAATTGGAAAGGCAAAGACAACACATCAACTGGTGGCGATATATAAATTACCCAGAACAAATTGTACTTCTCTCTATAAATTAAGCTTTCTGCGGTGACATTAGAGCAAACGCTCTGAATGTTAAGGTGAAAGTAATTGTTGCGGAGGCAGTTACACCTTGATGGTTTCTGTGTATCTTGGGCAGGGAGGGGGACGTTTTCTGTTTACCTGTGAGGGGGAAACTTGCAGTCACTTAAGAGTTTATCCGAGAGGAATTCTGTGAGGCAGGCAGGAAGCGAGCTGGGCTGTACAGTGTGGCTAATCTTTTCACCCAGTTGGCAAGCTGCCCCCTACAGTTTCTCCATGTCAGGATTGCAACTAGGAAGAAAGAGACTCTCTCTCCCCTCCCACCCCACCCCATGAAACCACTAAGTAAGTCATGGGATAAGAAGTCTTCAGACAGGATGTGTTCAACTTCCTTTTAGAAATAATCAGGGGATTGTAGTCGCCAACTACTTTCAGAATGAACTAACAATTTGCCTCTTTTATCCTGAAGCCAGAGGAGGCTGGTGACTCCTATACCCGTGGGGCGGTAAAACTGCTCTGAGTTTTCAGTCAGAACCAATCAGAACTTAAAAGGAGCTCTCCAAGGTGTTTTGCACATGTTAGCCCATAAGCAGCATTGTCTATTGCAGCCTTCTGCAACCTGATGCGCTAAAGATGTGTTGGATGCCAATGGGTTGTCTTTCAAATGTCTTGTTGAGAATGCACTGTCCATCTCAAAGGTTATGTAGTTTTGGCCCATGTCTAATCAAGCTGCTCATGTTGTCTGGAAATAATGGGAGTTGCACAAAACAGAGGCAGCATTTGTAAGTACATAGTAAGGACAAAAGCTAAACAGCACACATGTTTAGCATTTGTCCTTGCTGAATAATGGGAGCTGCAACATATCTGGAAGGCCCTGGGTTGGGGAAGGCCAATCTATTAGATCTCAGATTTTAAAAATGCCCAAGACATGTATTTTTATCATCAATAAAGCAACAAAAATGTTGAATAAAATGAAGGTTAAGCTTTAGATTTCATCCTTAACCTCAGTTAACCTCAGATATGGATAGCCGTTAGGGAACTCCTTTCTTGCTACTTTACACTGTCTACCTTTTGTGCAAGCCTTTAATAAAACTTTAAAAACTTATTTATCCAAACTTCCCTTCCCTGAGTATGTAGTTAATGGCCTAATTTACACATAATACCAAGCTACAGTTTATTTAACCCATGATTTGTTGCCCTACCCAGGGTTTGTCTGACAGACAATGGAAGAAACCATGGTTTGTTTTCTCAGTCCCTGGGTTGTTTTCCTTCTCCTTTGCCTGCTCCTTCACTGTATTCCAAATGCCTTTGTGTCTGGGTTTTTTAACGTACTTCCCCCTGCCTCTGTAGCCTCGCTCAACAACCCATGAACAAGCTACAGTTCTGGATGCATACATAACAGCAATCCAGGGTTTAAACAATCCAAACTTTGTGGTGGATGGTTCATGGTTCTCTTTGTGGTGGATCGTTAACAAATCATAGTTTGCCATTGAGGGCACGTTCACACATCACAACAACCTAGAATTCAACAACCCATACCGACAACCCACATTTCTGCCTTTGCACCCGTTTCTGTTGCTCCTGCTGCTTGCCCAGTCGCATGCTTTTACTGAAACAGATATGAAAAAAATATGTCATATCTCCTTATACACATAAGCAAAACAATGTGTAGTTTTATGGTAGGATATGTTCTGAACAGGATGTTCCTGAATAGGCCTTTTTTGCATTGGGATAAGCGCGCACACACACACACACACACAAATCCCACTATTGAGGATTCGAACAGACATTCTTATCTACAAGAGCCGGAGCAGTTTTGTCTATTGCGGGATGAGTTCTACTTTCTCTTGCCTTTGCTCCTCTAATTACGTATATCTTTCTCCAGATGCAGCACTGTTAGTCACTTTTCCCTTCATGCTTTCGGCAGGCTTTGTGTTTTTCAAATCCACCTCCCCCACCTCCAGCTGTCTGGCATGCTTATCCAATGAAATGTGTATTCTTTACCTTTATTTTTTAAAAGCCCACCTTTTTTCTTTTTAACATGTAACACTGCTCCGGGTCAGGGTCAGGTGTTGCTTCATGATTGTCAGAAGAGCCAGCCAATTAGCACTCTGCACTGCCGCTATCTGACTCTCTCAGGAAGGTTATAGATTTGGCCCCAAATGAGTAAGTGTGGAGTCACAGAGGCCCAAACATACAAATACTCACTTAAGGCATACAAGAGGAAATATATCTCAAAAGGGAAGAAATGGCATAGGTTTGCATGCAATTTCCAGATGCTAATCTATCTATCTGTCTATCTATCTAGAGATAGGTTGGTGTAAAGCAGCAAAACAGCAAGGAGGGCCTGGATCCACTGTGGATGTAGTCAGTCTTAAGGTCAAATGTATAAGAAAGATACAACAAAATATTACAACAGAATATTATATATATATATATATATATATATATATATATATATATATCTGAATGTGTTTTGGCTTCTGTCCTCATCAGTAGCTGTGCTGATGAGGGTGGAAGCTGAAATGTTTAGCTCAAAATATATTTTAAATACTCTCTTGTTAGTCTTTCTATCATTCACATATATTTAGAAATAATGACTAAAATTTAAATAGCAACACGTTACATTTCACCACAGTGGAGAAGACTCTGACCAGGTGATCTGTATTCCTGCTTAGGGGGAATCCGCATGTCGTTCTGAGATCGCTTCTAAGCGACCCCAGTGCGGCGTGAAAGCGATCGTGTACCTGGCCTTTGGAAGAGCCGACGAAGAGACATCCTTCCTGCCGCTGCCGCCACCCACAGACCTCCTCGCCGACTGGCGAGGAGAGCTCGGCTGAAGAAGGCGGGGTTGAGAGCGGAAGAAGCTCTCCACCCCGCCTTCTTCCCCTGAGCTCTCCGTCCCAGCCGGCGAGGAGGTCTGCGGGTGGCGGCGGCGGCAGGAAGGATGTCTCTTCGTCGGCTCTTTCAAAGGCCAGGTACACGATTGCTTTCATGCCACACTGGGGTCGCTTAGAAGCGATCTTGGAACGACGTGCGGATTCCCCCACAGTCTGTTCTCCAGGTGCTAACTGTGGATGGGAAGCTTCAAGGCTCCATCCACCTTTGTTAGGGCTCATTACCTTTATATCACCTGGACTTGGACTGGGCAGCACATTACATACAGGACACCTTCAAACAGAGCACTCTCTTCTGTAAAGACAGATGCATGGCTACCCTATGGGGATATCTCAGTCAACCATGCACTCACCCATTTCTAAACCATCTTTCCTGCGCTGTCTCAGGAATGCAGCAATTCTGCATCCAGGCCAGCAGAGTGCCTGACCGAATGTGGTAGTTGTTAATCTAGGGATGGGGTGTGATTCACTGGATGCTAGCCTGACCGCTGACCAAAGACGTTGTGAGCCTGTCCACACTTGACTGGAGCCTCCATGGTGCACAACAACTGAGGCTCAATTTGTGCCTTTACTCTTGTGTAAATGGGGCCATTATGAGTGCCATTTACACAATGGAGGAATTACATAATTTCTGGAGCCTCCACTGTCGTGCAGGATGGAGGCTCTGGACGAGGGCTGACGGGTGCCGTTTGCACAACAGGGGAATTATGTAATTACTGGAGCCTCCATTGTCACACACAATGGAAGCTCCAGTTGAGGGCAAATGGCTACCAGCCACTCAGCAGGCAGCATGGGCAAAGCAGTCAGGCGCCTGCGACATCTGTAGTTGTGATATTGCAGCCCTGATGGGCCAGTAATTAGGTGTGAGAAGAGCCATATTTCTTATAAAAGAACTATTTTTAGTCTTGTAAGGTTCCCAAGCTTAAACCCCAAATTTAAACCCTTGTCATTGGGAGGTCATCCTTTCACTCTGTCAGGCATTCTTGACTTCGTCTCCATCCTGGTGTTCCTGAATCTCAGGAGCTCTTGGTTGCTTGCTGTCTTAGGAGCTAACTATACATTATGCACAAATGTATCCTGACACTTTTTGTTTTTGTTTTTAATATAGCAATTTCAGGAGGGTGAACCAAGATGGGGGGGGGGAGGAGAGAAGGGAGTAGTCTTCTCTTTCAATATTTGCAGCTACTCACTTCTAAATCATCCCCCAGAACTGTCCCTTGAGAAAGAAGCCATGCATTTTGAAGCTACTTTTTTAAATCGAAGAAAGCATTAGGATTTTCTTAACACGTGTGTGTGTGTCGGTTTTAGATTGCCCATTAAGGCTGATGTACACTTAAGAGAAAAAAAAGCATCCCTGATAAACATCAGATGTGGAGGATATGATTTCTTGAAATCCAAAACATGTATTGCAATGTTTTGAGGACATTGGAACTGAGACAAAAAAAAGCCTATTTCAAATTCCTGCAATTCTTTTCTTTTTCTTTTTTAAGTGCTGGGCATTCTAAAGCCTTCCAATTTTGCTCTTTGTGCAGCAGCCCCAAATAATAAAAGCACATGAATATAATTGAGTGAGTTCAAGTCTCCATAATAAAGCAAAGGGGAGAAGTATGTACTTGTAGCCATTACTGGTGGCTTTTTCCTTCTTTACAAGAAACTAATGTAAGATGAACTCTGCTCATGTACTCAATCCACCTAGGACACAAGTGAAGGCAAAAGTCTTACTTGTAGCCTTTTGTTAGGAACTGCTGTTTAGAAAAGTGTTTAGAGTTACATCCAATGTCATGTGAACAGACTTCCTCTTGTACAATGGGACTTCCTTTCCTCCTCCCCCCTGCAGCCCCCTGTGCCCCAAAATCTGATCCAGACGGTCCCCAATGGGACAAGGGGGTTACAGAAAAGATCTTATTATAGTTATATTTATATCAGTAGGTGCAGCATTTCTCCTTTTTAATATTCCTGTCAGTGACATCTGTCAAAATCACCTCTTCTATCCTAACTAGTAATAGTATCGAAGCTCTGTGCTCTTTGTATCTGTTCGGCCTAAGTTGCACTCAATTACCATGCAGACTCAGATAACCAATTGAGCAGTAAATATAAATCGAGTAATTAAACCCTAGCATCAGCCTGGATTTCGCAAATACATTGATATATGTGAGGGTGCCTTTGAAAATGGATTTTTAAAAACGTGTCTTTTTTCCGGAACACATGACACCAAGGGCTAGGCATGAGGTTCAGCACATCATGCGCCTTGGGGTGGGGTGGCATGATGTGCAGGAATCCAGAGGATAAAAGCATTCCCCATCACTACATCTCTGCTGGGGAAAGATGTACATGCTGAACGTCATTCTACCCATCAAAAAGGAGCCACCTCGACTTAGGCCTTAGCTAGACCTAAAGTTTACCCCAGGGTCGTCCCTGTCTGCTCCCGGGATGTCCTGTGTGTCATTTACATGAACAGGGATGACCCCGGGATGATCATTAGAAGTTGCGTGTTACCTGCAATCACAGTCAGCGTCTCACAGCGGTCGAGAGGCCGACAGGGAAGTGCACACTATTTTGTATACTAATAATAACGCAACACCTGAATACACCCCCCCCCCCTAGTCACAGCTACAGCCAATGTCACACCGTCTATTGTAATTGTGGCAACAATTCCAGCGGTGCGAGTTGTTTTGACAGGGTGTTTTTTTAAGCAGCAATATTTTCAGTAGTCAAAAGGGGTGAAAGCTCATGCTGCTGTTGGCGCTACTTACGGCTTGATTGACTGAAGGCTCAGTGTGACAATGCCACATGCGGGAAAGAGAATATATTAAAATGGCACCTAACCTCCACAGCATATCTGTGCACAGTGTGTCTCCGTTGCACAGCTTGGGTTCCCCCCTCCCTCTTTGCAGACCAAGATGTGAGCACGGTGAGCACAAGGCAGAGCTAATATTGCTGCTCTCTGTGGAATTATGCTGCCATCACACATCACCAGCTGAAGTTGTCAGAATGTTTTTACCTGCTGATGGAAGTCATAAAACGCATTTGTGGGGATTCTCTCACCTTCCAGATGGAATTGGCTGCGTTGCAAACATTAGCATCTTATTTCGATGGATGCTTAACATGGACCAGACTTGGAAATAAGTCTACTGAAGTTGATAACCCAAGGAAAGCATTAGTAGCCAGTATTGGGCAAAAGGTGGGATGATGATGATGATGATAATAGCAGCAGCAGCAGCAGCAGCCAGCCAGCTATTTTTATTTTTGTTTTTATTTTGTGGCTGAAAAATGGAAAGAAAGAAAAAAGGATTGAACAACTGGAAAGCTTCTTTTCCTGCATGCCCCTGATAGCTAGATTACTTGCAATTTACATTCTGACCCTATACAATTACATAGATGTGCAATTTATATGTGTATAACTAGGGACGTATAGATTTTGTAAAATCTGTTCCTTCTGCATTTCGCAGATTGTCAGGTACCTTTCATTCCATCGTCTCCTCATTGATGGGACCAGTTTTTTTTTAATTCAAATTTCCTAAATTTATGGAAATTCACATTTCTGCATATTCACACTTGGAAAAAGTGCAAATCTACCACAAAATTTGCAGATCCTTTCAAAATGCACATTTTCATGATTTCGCCTACAGAGGAAATGCACATGTTTGGCCATATATATATATAAAGAAATGTGTATTTTTATACAACTATATTTCATAAAATTCTGGAAAGAAAACAAATAAACAAACAAACAAGAAACCACCCTGTCCGTATATATACCTCTGTAGCAAAATTCTGCTGGTGCTAGGAAGAGGGTACGGAGTGAAGATGCAGTGGATATAGGATAAATCTGCTTAACCTTTTCCCTGTCTGCTGTGTATCCACACAAAATCTCCTTCCAACCCACTTCACCTCCATTGGTTTTCTGTCATATGTTCCCAAAGGAAAAATACAAAGGAAAATAGGCAGATGGAGCTGGGAATCCTACTTAAAAAAGAAGAAGCAGTCAGTAGGGAAAGCTTTAAACATTCTCACCCATGGACATTTCTTTTCCCCTACCTCAAAAGCTCTAGTTAGATCATAAAGTAGGGTTCTCACTTTACCACTGCCTCATAAAAGCCTCTGGAAACATGTACTCATAGCACTGGCTCCATGCAGTGGCTTCAATATGTCACCACATTGACTGTGCTGCCATTCCAACATCAGCCAAATGCCCAGAGTATGTGGCATCAGGATGAACCTTCACCTCACAATAGGGTCGACTTATGCGCTGAGCAGTTCTCATACCTCATGGCTCCTGTGTGAAGCTGCCCCCACAAATGAAGCATTTGGGAGTTTTTTTCTTCAAAAGCTTCCATATGGGATCAGTCTCAGGCCTGATCCTTTAGCACAGGGTGGGCAACTTTAGCACATACCCTGAGCTGTAGTCCTGCCAGTGCAAATTCAGCAGCGGCAAAGAGTAATCAAACAGCTACAGATGGTTATAAAGGCCAAATTTAGCTTGAAAACATTTTGAGTCAGCGGCAGCAGTAGGGGTACCCTGAGGGTGATGGGGCCTGCATGTGCCTATGGCTATTTTAGTATAACTCACAGAATGGTGTGTTCACACAGGGATATCCATAAGTCTATGGCCTTAGCTAGACCTAAGGTTTATCCCAGGATTGTACCGGGGCCATCCCTGGGAGGATATCCTGGGAGCAGGCAGGGACGATCCCGGGATAAACCTTAGGTCTAGCTAAGGCCTATGTCTGTAAGTTCAGGTGATATCTTAGATGTGTGAACCAGTCATAACTAGAGTGAGACCTTTTGTTATCACCCAATGACACCTCACATACAATGCTGGTGGCAGTTCACACCCTGAGCCCTTGAGTACCACATCCATGTCCATGTGATTCAGTCCTCAACTTCTAAAATTGTAGAGTTGGGAAAAGTGCAGAAAAGAGTGACTAAAATGATCAAGGGGCTGCAGCAACTCCCCTATGAAGGAAGGTTACAGCAGCTGGGATTGTTCAGCTTAGAAAAAAGATGAGTAAGGAGAGACATGATAGAGGTGTATGAAATTATGTATGGTGTTGATAGGGAGACATTTTTCTCCCTTTCCCATAATACTAGAACCTGGGGTCATCCAATGAAGCTGATTGGTGAGAGATTCCAGACAGATAAAAGGAAGTACTACTTCACATAGTGCATAGTTAAACTAACTAAACAATTCATTACCACAAGAGGTAGTGATTGTTAGAAATATTGACGATGCGTTATGCATAGTCTGATTCTAGATAGAGCAACATTCTACCAGTATAAAATGGGAGGGGGGATTTCTGCTCTATTCCATTGTGGTTGTAAAAAGGCAGTTAACTGCTCTTCTCTCTATCATTATTATTATTATTATTTATTTATTTATATAGCACCATCAATGTACATGGTGCTGTACAGATCATCTGTATTAAGAAAAGGACAGACTGTTTTTGTAGTCGCTCTCGTTATTTGATGATGAATTCTTTAATACTTTCTTCAAGCTCATAATAAAGAAACAGTTTAATATACAACATCTGGTCAAGTATTCTGTTGCTGCTATCTTTCTCTCTGCTAAATAAAAGTGATAAATCTCCCACAAAACATGAAAAGATATGTCACATATAACTGCTATCTCTGGAACTCTCTTCCTGGGGAAGCTAGGCTGGCTCCCTCCTTGATGGGCTTTCGGAAGCAGGCTAAAACTTTTTTGTTCAAGCAGGCCTTTGGAGAATAATCCAGCCCTCCATCTATGTTAATGTTTTATAATTTTGTTGTGTATTTTTAATTGTTTATGGTTTTGTTTCCCTCCCCCCCCCCATGTATATTTTAAACTTTGTAAGGCCGCCTTGAGGCCCAGCATTGGGCAAAAGGCGGGATACAAATAAATATAATAATAATAATAATAATAATAATAATTATATATATATATATATATATATATATATATATATATATATATATCCTAATAGTGATGGCCACCAATTTGGGTGGCATTAAAATATGGTTAGATAAATTCTTGGAGAAGGCTATTAAAGGCTATTAGTCCTGAAAGATATATGCTACCTCCAGTATTGGAGGCAGTATGCCTATGTACACCAGTTGCTGGGGAACATGGGCAGGAGGGTGCTGTTGCACTCATGTCCTACTTATGGGTTTCCTGTGGACAGATGGTTGGCCACTGCGTGAACAGAATGCTGGATTTGATGGACCCTTCTTGAGTTCCTGTGTTCTTAAAACTAATCACTGCTAGATTTCCTTCCTAGATATCTGCCTCACTGCGCTGACATTGCTTCTGAATTATGTCTTTTGTATAATTATGTACAAGGCACTGAAATGGAGATGTGGGTTGCATCTGGCTAAGCCTGGGCTTAACAATATCTCTCGAACGAAAGTGCCAACAGATACCTCTCTTGGTAGCTGCCATGCTCCTTGCCCATCCTGGCTTTTATTTTATTTCCTTAGATTTTTATTTTTATTTAAGTGGGAGTGTGGCCTGTTGGAAAGCAAGGTGCTGCCCTCCAGCACCATTTCTATTTAGGTTCAAAGGAGTGGTTTTGTGCTTTGGAACTCAGACCCCACTTAGTTTCTTGGACAAGCTGCTTTTCTTTTAGCCTCACCCATTTGTCTTCTGGGAAATGAGTGCTTTGTGACTAGGCATGCCCATGACTGAAGCCATCTATGAATGGACAAGCCCACTCGCCTGCAGCCATTTGGGAAAGCACCCATAAGATTCTCTCAAAAGTTCCAAATCCCCCAAATCCCCCTGGTCTAGGCCATTCCTACACAAGCTTATTAAATTTTAAGGTACACCTTGGTGTTCTCCTCTACATTTATAATGAGAGACAGTTCGGGAGGTGGGGCTAGTAACCGAAATACATACAGTTCATGAAAACTAGCACAAATCACATTTGAAAGTTGAACCACAGAAGACACTGACCTATTTTAAGCTGCAGGTGGTTCTCCATTCAGGGAAGATGCGGCAATCTTCCTCTGTTAGCACTGAACATCCTGCAGAAATGAAAGGAAATCCTTTGAAAAGGAAGTAGGGGGTAGAAATGATTGACAGGAAGGCCATTAACAGGTCACATTTAAATGAACATATAGGGAATCAAAAGCATACATTTAAGTGCAGGTACTCATCCACAATGACTACGATGCAAAAAAAGAAAAGAAGTACCACTGTACATCATATTTACATGCTTAATTTGTACACTGGGGAAAAAAAGGTTGTGCTCTTGCTTGCTTTCTGGTATAGCTTGTGAGGGGAAACTTTAGCATTGTCATTGCTCGCTGGCTGAGCAAGCTTCCTTCCTCAGTAGGATGTTAGGAAACCCTCTTTGATGATAAGCTTCATTCATGTTGTTGCTAAGTTGTCTGTGTTGTCAGCCTATTTAAAATGTGATGATGTAACTGTTTTGATAAAATAAAAGCACAGCGGCGAGGGACACATTCAAGCCACATAAACAAGCAGTCCTGTTCTGTGTAGCATGGAGGGTTGCCAAATATCAGGCTTCAGACCTGACGTTCAGGTTTTGGGATTCTTCTGCAGGGCTGTAAATCGCTCTCCCAGGGATTGTCGGCTAGTCTCAGATTTTTACCTTTAAAGCTTGTTGGCTCTAAGAGACTTGCAGCAGTATTATTTTAAAACGGGACTTGAAAAAGTTCACTCATTCTCCTAAAAGAGAAAATATTGCATAAAAGGCTCCCCTCCCAACAATGGAGGTGTTCTAGTGGAGATGGGAAGAAGGCAACGTCAAGGTGAAAGGTGCTTTAGATAACATTTGCATGCTCTCCCCTTCTCTCCAGAACCTCAGTAACCTTGGTAACTGCACTGTCCAAATAGAGGACACCTTCAAAGAGAGGCCTGTCCTTTGACAGCTTTCAAAATCGAGGACTGTAGGACACCTGGCCACCCTATGAACTAGGTTCTGCCCTCCAAGATGCCTGCTAAACTGCTCTTTCCTTAAGCAAATTTTGTTTCAGCCACGGAGGGAGGAAATATTCAGGCCCTTTTCTGCATCCTCTGGGGGAAATGTGTCAGTTTCAGTTTGCTATTCCCAGCTCTGTGGTGAATTTCTTTTGACAACTCTCTTTCATTGTTGCCTAGTGCTGGTTTCTGAGAGCTAAAATTTCAGCATGTACCTCTATAGCTTTATGGTTGGCTAATGTTAAAACAGCATGCTAGCACTTCCCTAAGATAGCGTGCTAACCACTAAATTTGTAAATAACAGCAGCGAGTATTTCAATAAAATTTGGTTCTGTCTTGTCTTCTAAAGTGTTTATTCACTGCATGTCAGATTGATTGACGTGCTTGTCTCCTTAGTCCATTAGGTAGCTCACCTGTCTGGCATTTCTCTTCAGAGTTCATAGCATAGTGGAGAATTTGCTTTCACCGTGGAATGAAATGTGTCCATTAAAGCTTAGGGAGATGAAAGATGAAGTTCTTGACTTGCAAACAAGGGCTTTGTATGAACACTGTGCTGGTAAACATCTCATATTGTCATAGGCTTGCTCTCAAAAAATCCCACTTGATCATATAGTAATATATAGATAACTATTGGGCCTCAGTACATCTTGGGACTGCAGTAGATTTCTGGCATTCCTGCTTAATCTGGCCTCTCAAAATCTATTAATTTTAATCAGTTAAATGTTTGTTTATTTATTTATTTCTATTTATAGCCTGCCTTTCTTTAAAAAAAAACCTAGGGCACATAGCAGAATTAATATATTAAAATTCAATAGTATTCGCCAAATATTTTATATTATGTATTATTAACATGTAAAATACTGCCTTATCAGCTAAAAAGCCATCAAGGCAGTATCCAATAAATACAATAGTTTCACTTGAAAGGAAAAAAGGAAAGAGGTTTTCATGAGAGAAGAAATACAGTCATCCTCCAATTTAATTCTACCTAGTCAAAAAAGGGATGTATCGTGCATGTAAGATTTGTATGTAAATGTATGTACAAATGCACATCTTTGAAAGAAATGCCATGCCTGAGCAGTGGGGCTGTAGTGAATCATTTTTGCTGTATTGCCATATTTCCAGGTAGGCCTTCAAAGAAATGAATGAAAAATGTGTGATTCCGTCATAACCAACACACTTTTATAAACCCCTAGCCAGTTTTACACTGTTGTTTTTATATTTCTGATGGTTTTAAATTTGTATACTTTTTTAATGTTCACTGTTTTAACTTTTGTAAACCACCCAGAGAGCTTTGGCTATGGGGTGGTATATAAATTTAATAAATAAATAAATCCAGATGACTGTGTATTTCGTTCTCTAGCAATGATTTGCATAAAAGAAAAATATCACTTACAGACAACAGTTTATTTTTAGATCCAAAAGGTGGGTTTTTAAACCCATTTATAATGAACACTTTCCTTACATAAATAATAACTTCCTCAGGTTACTCCTTACTTCCTTAAAACAGCCTCGATGCTCACAGTAACATTAGCTAAACAGGATTGTTTCAAGATAAGTAACTTAAGTAACAGTGATACTGATCTTTAAAACAACAACCAGGGAGCATATTTATCTTGGATAGACAGAGCTGGATGGGTCACCTGGTTGGATTGGAACACTACAACTTGATAGTGATGGTGTTGTTGGTGGGTGGGTGGGTGTATGTATGTATGTGTATGCACCATCTGCCAGCAATTATGCTAGGGTGGGCACTTACATATCACCCAGCAAAAGGAAATTCATCATAAAAAAAGAAAGCAAAAGAAGACACTGATTTGCATATGCAAATTTCAGTGTAAAGGTGCATATTCTTCAATGATAATTGTTATTAAACAGAAATAAAAGACATCTCGCCATCATTAAGAAGACTAACTAGGGGCATGTCTAAACGATGCCTTATCCCAGGGATCGCCCTGGGATCATCCCTATGCATCCACATGACGCACAGGGGATCCCGAGGGCAGCGGGGGATGATCCCTCCATTTCCCCAGGATTACCGGGACAGCATTTAACCCAAATTTTCTTGTGGTCTCAGGATCATCCCAAGACTGTGGGATGTGTGGGCGGCCGTCCCGGTTTTGTTCCAGATCCTTAGCGAGTAAACACGAGGAACCTGGAACCGGGCATGCGGCATGGAGCTTTTCAGGAGTTCTGTGTCCGTCAGGGGTGGAGAGGGAGCAGGGTCAGGGTTTGCCTGTTTTTTAAAAAAATTACCTTGTAATTTTCACTGAAGCGCTCGTCCGCTCCAGCTCTTCTTCTTCTTCTTCTTGTTTTAAAAACTTGGCCACTGCAACAGGCGCGATGCCCGGGATGTGGACTGAGAATGAGGATCTCGTGATCAGCATATCACAAGATCTTACGCCTCCCCTCCCCTGGTGTAGACATGCCCTAGGTGACCTGGATGCCTGCTCAGTCTGCTGTCCAGGTGCTAACTGTGGATGGGCAACTTCAATGCCACTGCTACTCCCTTATGGTTCTTTATCTTTCAATTGGATTTAGGCTGGACTGCTTCATAACTCCATCCAATAGGAGGCACCTTGAAACAGAGGACAGTCTTCTGGCAGCCCTTCAAATAGAGGACTGTCAAAGAGGACATGTGGGTTTCCTAGCGTACCATCTATGTGTTATCACTTGCCATATGCACCACTGATTGTCCCCCAGAGACACAGCAACACCAGGAATTTAACAGAGCTGCTGGTGGGCCGCCATATGTGAGTAATGCAGTGCATTCAGCTTGGTGGGTCAGGATTCTGATGTTGAGCTAAACAGTGCTGTAGAGAAGCAGTAAGAGGTAAGCAGAGTGTCACAGCATGAAATATGGATCTTCCCCCACACACACATAAGCCAACTCATGTGCATAAAACGAAGCTAAACTTTGTCATAAATGAAACAAATTGACAGATATAGTAGTAGCAATTGTATTTTTTTTTATTCCATTATGGAGTACAGTACACTGTCACATAAAATTTAGTGCATGCAGTTTGCTGACTGAAAAGCTGACTAGAAGGCAGTCTTCTGGTACAATGAAATAATACATCTCCATACAATACTTTTACTCAAATGCATCAACTTTTGCACCCCTTAAATGTGACAAAGCACATTTATTTGCTTCATTTGGTGCTGTGTTCTTTGAAAAGTGTGACTGAAGAAGAAAAAACAACACTCACAGTTGTATACTACAGGATAATGAACCAGAGGGGAGGCAAACCTAAATTTAATCTGAAGTGGTGTCACCCAGAACCTAGTACAAGATGTGAGTATGTTTGAACTATTTGGAAATATTGACCACTGCCATTAGATTTAATATATATTTAAGTGGGAAATTGCCAAGGAAGTCCAACACAGTCTCATAAGAGTTGAAAAGGGACACTTCTCTAAAAGCTCCATCTGATGAGCGTTTTACTGCACGCTTGTTACTGGGCACTCACAGATTGCTCACATGATGTCGTCTGCCTCTCGCCTGTCTTCCGCCCCTTCTGGCCTTTGTTGCACCGAAACCCCCCACACACACCCAGAAAAAGTCCAGTTGCTGCTCTCTCCTACCAGACTGAATGGGCCTAATTACTTCCTGTTTTCAGGAAGCGATGCTGGAGCGACAACAGATAAGCGATGGGAGCCCCATGTTTCGACCAAGATGTGATGGGGTGTAAAAGGAGGGGATTGGTAAAAAGGAAGTTGAAAGGGGGAGTCAAGAAGGTTAAATCCCTTCAAAATGCTTGGACGTTTCTCAAAACCACAACCATAGAAGCACAGGTTAGGAAAGGTAGCACCAACTGCAAGAGGTATCTGCCTTGTTAATAAGCAGTGTCAAGGAAGCTGTTAGAGAAAAGCAGGTTTCCTTCAGAAAATGAAAGTCTTGCCCAAATGAGAAAAACAAAATAGAGTAGAAGCTTGCACAAAGGAAATGCCAGGAGACAATGGCCAGATCTACAACAAGGAGAATACAGCACTATGAAAGCAGTATAAGAGGCACATTCCATGTAACGCTTTCATAGTGCTATATCCTGCTTGGTGTAGATCTGGCCAGATAAATGGGAAAAAAGCATTTTGAGGAGCATATTGGTTTCAACATCATGGCCAACAATAAAGAATTCTTTAAATATATCAGAAGCAGCAAACCAGCTAGGGAGGCAGTTGAACCATTGGATGACAATGGTGTTAAAGGCATTCTAAAAGAGGATATGGCTCTACTAAAAGAGGAGACAGTTGCACTTATCTCCTGCTAGTGGTTTTCCCATGGGCAGCTAGTTGGCCACTGTGTGAACAGAATGCTGGACTAGATGGGCCCTTGGTCTGATCCAGCAGGGATTATGTTCTTTTCCAAAAAATTAAAATATAATATACAAAGATGTAAAGATCCAGGCAAGCAGTACCCTCAGCTATCTAAAATATAGGTCCAATTTCCTGCAGAGGTTAGGAGATGGGTTTTTCTTCCTATATGGTTCTTAGAAAATCACACTGGCTCCTCTCTTTTATGACACATAAATAAACAGCACCCCAATAAATGAAGTGTAGGACAGCCCTTGATTTCAGAGGGGCTTACTACCACATAAGTAAGACTCAGCCTTAGAAGTCTGGTTTGAATTCATTGGAGCCAGCTCTGTAAGAAGTATCTCAGTATTATCACTGCTGTCAAACAAATGTCAAAGTTGTATATATATAAAATCACATAGGCCTTCAACATTTATTCTGAATAACATATGGAACCACATCAGATCATTATGAATGATAAAGCAAAGATGAAATATAAGAATAATTAGCTTTCAATGGTGATTTCCCTGAAAACAAAAAATTGCATTAGGGATGGACGAACTCATCTCTGTCCATCCTCACTGGGTGCTCGCCGAGTCACTGTTGCTGCCTGCCCCCACGAGTGCCTCCTTTACAGCCACTATTTATGCAACATTTACAGTTGCCATTTACGCAACAGCTGCTTACTTATTTGAGTGTAAGTGTGTGTACCCCAATTTAGATTGGTACCACAGCAACCTGGGAGGGGGGGGGGGGGAATTAAGCTTCCCTCTTCTTGTTTTCATCCTAAAATTCCACCCCACTGTGGGGAAGGGTTTTAAAAAAAACCATAAAACTGTCCCCATTGGAATCAATGCAGGGCTGTTGTTCTCTTTATTTAATCCCCACCCCCATGGAAGAAGGTCGCAGAATTTAGGGACAAAAACAGGAGAGGGGAAAGCTTAAATCTGGAATTGCCAATTTAAACTGGGGCCATGTGCACTTACATCCTTGTAAGTAAGCTATGCATGATTTGATGGATGTGTAGTATGACTGTAAGTCTCACTGTGTTCATTAGGCCTTACTCCCTGGTAAATGTGCATAGGGTTGTAGTTTCAATCTGTAATCCTAAATGCACTTAGGCTGCAATCCAATACCCAGAGCTTCTCCAACAGTTCTACTAAAAGGCCAGCTCCATTGGGTTCTATCCTCAATTGTCATCTAGCAGAAGCCATTCCATCAGATTGGAACAGAGACAGAGGGGGGGGGGAGAGAGAGAGAGAAGTGGGGACCCTGGCCTAGTGGTAGGGCACATGCTTTGCATACTGAAGGCCCCAGGTTCCATCACTGACAGCTCCAGGTAGAGCTGGAAAAACTCCTGCCTGGAACCCTGCAAAGCCGCTGCCGGTTGGTGTTGACAAAACTGTGCTAGATGGTTCTGATTCAGAAGAACCTGGTTCAATATAAATAACCTTTCTGTGTTCCTATGTTGAGATAGGGCTGCAGAACCTCCCCACTGGCTCTGCTAAAAGACCCGCTCCAGCCTTAATTGTCACCTAGCCAAAGCCATTCCATCAGACTGAAGGGTTATGCCATTCAGTTTTGCTGAGACACCAGTTTCATTGGTCTCTCCCTTGCCCTCAACTGTTTCCATACAAGCTGGTTGTTATAAGAACTTTTGTGATGTTAAGAAAAATGGTTGCCTGAGCTTGCTTCCCCTCCCCCTTCCTGCCCTATCCCCTTCCTGTCATGCCTTTTAAATGGTAAGTTTTCAGGCAGAGACATTCTTGTTTGTTACTGATCTCATATAGGCAACTCTGGGAGCCATTTTTGGCCTAAGAGTGGAGTAAAAATGCATCAAACAAATGAAGATATATCTGCATCCATTAGATGCCATGCATTCCATTCTTCCTGCTTATTGCTGCCTGGAAGGATCCAACATAGTTCAATCTGAAATATTTGCCCATAATTGCTCATTTATTTGAACAGTGCTGCAGCTGAAGATGAAGTACTGTGAGATCATGAATGGGCATCTTGTTTCTCTGTTACCCTAAGATTAAGGCTTGAGAGGCCTAAAGCAAATGGATGCCAACCACGTGCCTGAAGTCCTTGATCACATAAGACTACACAGCAGTCATTGAAACAAATATCTGAAGTCGCGGTGCCTCTTAAACTACTCTGCCAAAAGTAAAGATAGGTGAAATGCAATCCGAAGTGTTCTTACTTGAAAGGAAGTGGACTTAATTCCAAGCAGACATGGATCCAATTGTGTGCATCCCACCCACCATTTTTTTAAAAAGACAGCGCCAGAGTGCACTTGCGCTCCAGCGCAAAAGTACATAAAAAAGATTCCGACCCCACTCCCCACTCCCGATGTCTCTGGACTCCCCCTGTCCCAGCTCCTTCCCTCTGCTGACCCCTGCTACTCACAGGGAGGAGGGGGGAAACGGGATGGGTGCCCACACCGCCCACGATCCTCAGGATTGTCCCAGGATCATAGAGAAAAATGGGGGGAAAGTGGTTCCAGTTATCCCAGGGAAATGGTGGGATCTGAATTCCATATTTTCCATATTTTATACTTTAAACTATACTTTGTGGTTTAAATTTTTGTGGACCACCCAGAGAGCTTTGGCTATTTGGCAGTATAGAAATGAAATAAATAAATAAATAAATAAATAAATAAATAAATAAATAAATAAATAGATTTATACAAATTTGCCAAAACATGCAAAAGGCATAATCAGACAAAAAAGAACTTGACATTAAAAAAAAATGAATGTGGGAGAAACTGAAACTTACAGATTTGTCCTGCTGGGCTGAGAGCTTTGACTGATTAGCTCTTAAAAGTCTGGGTTTGAATCCCTTTGAATTAAGACATGTTAGCCTTGAATTAGGGTTGCCATCTCTCTCATCTTTAACAGCTACATGACAGGCAGGTACACCATGGTCTCTTCATGTTGTTTTGTAAACTGTAGGTTTTTTGTTTAATGAATCTTGATTTGTTCAAAGAATCTGTTCATTCTCCAGTACTTAGGCTTGTCGTTCACTTTGGAGAACACTGTCATGAGATCCTCTTACATCTGTTCTAATTTTAGGCGTCTGTGTTATACAGTGCAATCCTAAACATGTCTACTCAGAAATCCCACTGAGTTCAATACAACTTATTCCTGTGTATAGGATTGCAAGTGAACTGTAACTAAAGCTGCTGTTTCCCTTTGTTATAATGTGACATTTATGTCAACCCATAGTCAGGGACGGCTCCAGACTATTTTGCGCCCTAGGCAGGCACGCCGTACTAAAGCTGCCCTGCGCCCGCTCCGACGCTGGGGTTGGGGGGCGGGGCGGTGGCTTCGAAGCGGCACACCCAGAAGTGGCTTAAGGGCGCGCCGTTCTGACGCCAAACCCCACCCCCCACGCCTGCTCAGGTTGGGGGGTGGGGCAGAGGCTTCAAAGTGGTGCACCCAGAAGTGGCTTCCAGGCATGCCATTCTGAAGCTGCCACCCCGCCCCCCAACCCCAGCATCCTGGCTTCGAAGCCAGGAGCGGCATTTGGCCAGGTGCTGCCTTTGAAGCCAGGATACTGGGGTTGGGGGGCGGCAGCTTTGGAACAGTGCACCCAGAAGCTGCTCTAGAAGAGCAACTTCCGGGTGCGCCGTTTGGCGCCCTCCTTTGTTTGGTGCTCTAGGCCGCTGCCTGAGCTGCCTTTATGGCAGCGCTGGCCTTGCCCATAGTTTCCCTAATGAAAAAAGTGTCTCACAATTTGGCCTGAAGGACATTTAGAAATATTTGCAGTCATAATGGCTCCATTAACTTTTTCCTGTCCAAACCCCCCAATCTCACAACACCACCATCTGAGATGTCCACATGTACAAGGGTGTAGGAAGGGAAAGAGAAACCATCAGTGTTTATGTAATATCTGGTTGAGGAAAAGTTACAAGAGCTGGCATTGTTTCACTAACAGTTGCACAACCAGTAGCAGAACATCTAGCACAACTTTACCAATGCAGTGGTAATGAGTTTTGCAATGCTTTGTGCAATGGGTTGTTAAACTCCTAGACTTGCCATATATATAGCTTGCAGAATGCTTTCTGCAATGACTTGTGATATGCCATGTGAATCAGTTTGTGCAACACTCTGTGGAATGATTTGTGACACACTTTTGTGCAATGCCTTGCAGAACCCCTTGCGCAACACCATGTGCAAATAGCTCAGCCAATTCTGAAAGTGTCCAAGTACTGGATTTGCACTTGCACAAGAATGAAAATGGGGTTTCTGCAAGTGGTAAAAGATCTGACCAAGCAGAAGGACACCATTGGCTATAACCCTTCATTAGCACAGTTTCTAAAGCCCATTCACGGCATCTCTCTCAATAGACATATACAAGCAATCATCTTGCAAGCTCAGTTGCAGCCTACAATAAGATTCTCACCAGGCCAGTTTAACATTGGCTAAGTGGTTTTTGTTCAGCTAGTTCTAAAGCTTGGCTTAAATGTTAGGCAACTCACAAGTTAACCATTTGTATACAGTGATGCACATGCATCTCACTAGTGGGAATGGCAGCCACTCTTGCATGGATGAGTGAAGCTTCCAGGTGTAATCTTTTGTACTGAGTTTTCAGACAGTTTCCTATATCATCACAGACGGCAATAAGAGAAATGTGAAGCAGTCACAAAATGAGAGCTGGTATCAATACTGAAAGGAGGTCACAGTGTAAATGATCTGCCATACATTCATACCAGGAATATTACCAGAACTTGACAGCCATCTATATTGTAAACCTGTCTTGGAACGCAGTCGGATATGGATGCGACATAACAGCTTGTGATTGTGATAAATTTTGTTATTTCTCTTCTTGGAACCTGGCTTCCCACCATCTGTTTGCATACCTGCCATCAGATGGGAAGCCCTAATAGGGAAGCTTAGGCCTTCTTCACCCAGACCATCTGGCATGCTTTCTCCATGCTTGCTCCTGTGCTCTTTTGGTTTGTTTTTGCCTGCACAGCGTCTTTCCCATGCATGTGAAATCTGACTCTGAAGGAGGTGCATTATTTGCATGGTACTCTAAACATGCAACTAAAGTGGGGTGGTTGGGTGTCCTACTTTATGAAGGAGAGATCTGGTTTGGTGAGCTGGCAGAGGACAAAGTACTCTAATGGAAGGCGTCCTCTGTTTGATGGGTTGTCCAGTCCATGTCTGATTTAAAGTCAAAGAAACATAAGAAGAGGACAGGAGAGATCTTGAAGTTACCCATCAACACTTAGGCCTTAGCTAGACCTACCTGTAAATCTGGGCTAGAGGAGGGGAGATCCCATGATGCCACTATCGCGGGATCTCGCCCTCATTCATATGCGAGGCGCGACGAGCTCTGGAGGAGAGCTGTCATGCCTGCCATTTTTTTAAGTTTTAAAGGGGCCAGCAGCGCAGGAGCGCTCCAGCAACGGCAGGTAGGGTTTTTATATATTTCCCCACTCACCCCCTGCCCCCGATTCCCCCCCAGCCATGATCCCCCCATCTCTGATCCCCCCATCCCCCGCGATCTCCAATCCTCCCATCCCCCGTGATCTCTGATCCCCCATCCCTCGTGATCTCTGATTCACCCCATCCCCCGCAATCTGTGATTCACCCCCATTCCCCTGGCTCCGGTTCCCCCCATCTCCCCACCTGCCCTGATGGCCGCAGACTGCCACTTTTCCCAGCTACTCGCGAGTAAATGTGGTAGCCAGGAAAAGAGGCGGAACGGGCTACCCGCCCATGGTCTCAGGCTCAGCCCGAGACCACGGGAAATACCGGGCCACAACCGGTGCTGGTTATCCAGGGCAAAGGGAGGGTTACCCCTGCCTGAGCCTGGGATCCCCTGTGCACCATCTGGATGCACAGGGGCTGGCCCAGGGCTCGCACCGGGCTACTCCGTTGTCTAGCAAGGCCCTTAGCTCCAGGCAGCAGACTAGCTAGGGCCAGATCTACACTTCGTGTCATATCAACATCACCATGATGGGCAGGAGTCTTACTTGTGGGTCCCTGGTTGACAGCTGGTTGGTCACTGTATGAACAGAGTGCTGGATAGATGGACCCTTTGCATGACCCACCTTCATAAGAAGAGCTCTTCTTATGAAGGTGGGTCATGCAAAGGAGATGTGGTTGAATCCCCCTTTGCTTCTCTGGTGGACGAGCAAAGGGGACTCAGCTGCTCCTACCACCTCACTTTCTTCTCTCCAGGCAGGAAACACAAAATCAGGCAAGGCACTCATCCATGTGCAGTCACTTCCCTGGCCTAGGCAAGCCCCAAAGACAAGTCCCAAGTCAACACCCTTCATTCCTCCAGCTGCCATGGTTGATCTGAGAGGAAGGATCTGAACATTTGCATTCACTGAGATCTTTAAACCTAAATGGGCTGTTATGGCTGCTGGCCGACCCATTTCTTTGTTGGGCAGATTGCTGGATAATAAGCCCCTAAGTGTTGGCTGATGTCTCTTGATGGGAGCTAATTGTTAGGCAATAGTTAGGGAGATAGTTGGCAGGCTCTCTGAGTGTTGGAGCTTGGGGAAATCTGCAGCATTGTGGATATGATTTCGAATGACTGTAGAGTGCTTTGCATATTAACAGTCCTATAGAAATTAATAATAGAGCCACTTAGGACAAAATGCAGTGTATTAGATGCCTCTATCCCTGTGCATCCATTGGTGTCTGAGACAATTCTTTATGGATATCTCTGTGAGCACCATCTTCTATGCTTGTGATGCAAGAGAATCTCTGCTAATTTACAACATTGCCTATTGTTTTCCCGATTACATTTTGCTGCTTAGCCTAAATGTGATTTAACCAGAATCTTTCCATTTAATCCTATTATGTATTGCACAATTAAGCCATAACACGACTTTAAGCCATATCAGTGTGAAACATTTTGACCCTTTGATCTAAAACGAGCATGGCGTTTTAAAGACTTGGGGAAGTAAATGAAAGCAATTTCCAAAGGCTTTCAAATAACTAGCAAGGTTCCAACCTTACAATTAAATGTTGTCTTTATTGTCAAGGAGACAAGGTCTTTTGTAAGAAGGCGTATATGTTTAACAATAGTCTAAGATTAGCTATAGTACACTACCAATGCCACATACAAAAGCACCTTTCTAAGAAAGTGCATCTTCTACATTTTAGTGATTTTACATACCAAGTGAATGGGGCTGAATATGCTCACTGTTGCCCTGTTCATAGATTGCACTCAATTACAGTGAATGTGCGCAATTGTGTACACTGTCCCCACTCCCAACTTAATTTCTGCTTAGAGTAGAGCTGGGGAATCTTTTTCAGGGGAAAGGCCAAACTGCAAAATGGAAACAGTTTTTTGGGGCGGCATATTCTATCTTTTGGCAGGACAAAAAGGCAAAGTGGTGGGGCCAAATGTGATTGCTACCATTTAAAGTTTACTCTGAAGTAGGCAGGAGAAGGTGCTGCATGTGTACTCAGAAGGGACCAGATCACTCAGCGGTATTTTTAAATAGCATCCCAAAAACTAAGCCCTTGTGGGTATTCTCAAAAGTAAGCATGTCTCCAGCCTCCAAAATGCACACTCTGATTTGGCAAAGCAACTGTCCTGCCTGCAAATTGCACACCGCAGTTTGGTGCAACAGCTCTCCTGCCTGAAAAACGCACAGCTCGAGATCTTTGCAACAGCTCCTTGCAGGTTATTTCAAAGTCAGTTGCATTTAATCAGTGATTAGACAGCAGTCAAAGAAGTTTGCCTTGATGCGGAAACACACACACACACACCGCATGGGCAAATCCCTCTTGGGTACTGGGGGGTTCCCCATGTTTGTGTGTGATTGGAAACCTTGCTTTTCCAGGGTTTCCAAATATGAAGAGCGATCCCTGTGCATTTACAGTTGTACATGCACTGGCTCTGTGCAGATTTTTGGCTCAATGCATGCATTACTCAGGTGCCTTTTGGAGTTCAAGTGTTGGGAACAGAGGGCTTAGCCCTGGAATCAAAAGGGGATGAAACTTGGGTTCACAAGCAGTCCTCTCTTTCCTTGAGAGCAGATCGTTTTTGCTGCCCTGGAGTTTCAGGTGCAGACAGTCATGCTGACAAAGCTGGAGTCAAGTTGTGGAACAATGGGCCAGTATGAGAAGATAAATGTTTGTTACTCCACACAGCTAGCCCCTACATGAGTCCAGAATGTTCCTGATAAGACTTAAAGTAGGGTGACCATATTTTGGAAACCAAAAAGGAGGACAACATGGTCGGCCCCCAAGGGGGCGTGTCCAGCACCAAGGGGGCGTGCCCACCCAAACATAGCCTTGGTCACATGTCTGATTTTACAGCACACATTTAAGACAAATCTGTTCTACATAGCATCTTAATGTTAAAATCACTGAAATAAAGAACAAGTGAGAGATTCAATGTATCTGAAATTAACTTCACTCACTCCTACTTTTGTAGGTTTTGCTGTACTTGGAAGCTTTTGCTATGCTTTGTGTGATACAGTCTCCCATTCCCTCAAATATCTTTTCTGACTGTATCTTCACTCATTGCAAGCTGCTGTTGTTGTTAACAGGGTTTGCTACTGGCTGGCCGGATGGCTGGCTTTTTTTTTAATTTCAATTTTTTAAAAAAGCTTGTATATAATTGTCAAAAGTTTCTCTACTCTAACATTAGGGTGGGTGTTGTGGCAGTTTACCTAAAGACCCCCTTAATGCCAAGGGCTGAAACTGCTCAATATGCAAAACCCCAAAGAGGAGGTTTGACGACCTGAGTTTGAAGGATATGGCTCCAGCAGTTTTAAAACACAATAATTTTAAAACTTTGAACTTTTTTAAAAATCCTTTTAAAAAATGGATGAACAGATCTGATTCAAACCTGGCATGGCTAAATCTCTCCTTAAGAGCTATCATGGTGGCAACTTTCAGCCCTTTATCTTTTAAAAATGTCATTTT
Organism: Elgaria multicarinata webbii; assembly: GCF_023053635.1. Lineage (NCBI taxonomy): Eukaryota > Metazoa > Chordata > Lepidosauria > Squamata > Anguidae > Elgaria > Elgaria multicarinata. The sequence goes on along the minus strand of NC_086178.1, from coordinate 31,390,449 downwards.
TAAAAAATAATTTTAAAACCTCAAACTTTAAAAAAAATCCTAAAACTCAATGGATGGACAGATCTGTTTCAAACTTGGCATAGCTAAAGTCCTTGTTAAGAGCAATCATGGTGCCAAGTTTCATCAATTTATCTTTAAAAATAATATTTTTTTAAAAAAATTAAATCCTCAAATTTTAAAAAATTCCTAAAAATCAATGGATGAACAGATCTGTTTCAAATTTGGTATGACTAAAGCCCTTCCTAAGAGCTACCATCATGCCAAGTTTCATGTCTTTATCTTAAAAAATGACGGAGGTATATGCATTTTTGTTAATTCCCATTAGAGCTGCTCTTTGGAAAAATCTGGATTCTCCCTCCTGGATTTGTCATCAAAAACCCGGACAAATCCAGGCAAATCTGGTCATATGGTCACCCTACTTAAAGTAACATCAGCTGCCTAAAACTGTGAGAAAACACTATTGTTGCTAGGTTTGTGCACACATATCCCAATTCGACTTGGAGGCCAATTCGGAGCTTCCCAATCAGTTCCAATTTGACTTGGGGCACCTGGATCCCAGGCCACCTTACTTCAGTTTCAGCAGTATGTCTGTGTATATCAATTGCTGGAGAACATGGGCAGGAGGAGGCTATTGTATTCATGTCCTGCTTCTGGGTTTCTTTTGGGCAGCTGGTTGGCCACTATGTGAACAGAACGTTGGATTAGGTAGACCCTCGATCTGATCCAGCAGGGCTCTTCTTATGCTCTTATATTCTTATGATGGAGCTGAACTAGGATGACCATATGAAAAGGAGGACAGGGCTCCCATATCTTTAATAGTTGTATTGAAAAGGAAATTTCAGCAGGTCCATTTGTATATATGGGGAACCTGGTGAAATTTCCTCTTCATCACAACAGTTAAAGATGCAGGTGCCCTGGTCAGGGACAGTGCTGTGGCTATTCCTATTGGTTAGTCACAGAAGTCAATATCAGAGTTACCCCTCACGCCACTCAGCGTCTTCTAAATATGGAGATACTCAATTTAGACAAATACACACACACACACAGCAGGATAATTTCAGAGACTTTAGAAGCTCTGACTGGGCACGTCTCTGCTCTGATATTAATCAATGAGTTTGGAAGCAGCCAGTCTCTGCTCTGGAAGATTGAATGCTCTGCAGATGTTTGCAGTTACCAGATAATTCCGGGGCAGAGTGCACACCCCTAGTAGTGGGCTCTCCCACACTAGAAACCTTCAAGAGGCAGCTGGACAGCCATCTGTCAGGGATGCTTTAAGGTGGATTCCTGCATTGAGCAGGGGGTTGGACTCGATGGCCTCATAGGCCCCCTCCAACTCTATTATTCTATGATTCTATGAAGATGGACCCTCAGAGTCCTCCTCTTCATCGCAAAGCCAGACCTACAGTGACAGTGATGACGAAAAGGGAAGCAGCTAAGTTTGTGTGATAATAGGACCACTGAAAATGTAGGGGAGATCTTTGTTGTGCATGCTCCAAAGCTGGCAAAATTCCAAATTTAATAATGAATTAATAATACATTGATAGAGGCTCGCTACAAAGGTGAGTGTTATGAATGGATGAGTTTTGACCAACGAACTGACTAATTACAAAATTTAGCAGCATCACTGGTTTTGACCAGTTTATCTTGCAGGAATTTTATTGTGATCAAAGCATGGGATTTTCCAGCCTATTAGAAATGGTCCAGAGCTTTGTTAATGCTAGCCCTAACATTTCAAAAGTCAAGAAAAAGGTAATCCCTGTTGAAAACAAAATTTACACAGTCTTTTACATTTTTACTTATTTATAAATGCACAAATCACCATAAAGCCAAAATAGGGCCCCCAAAATAAGTTGCAATTAAAACTTTAAATAATTTAAAAACTTGCACAGTTTTGAAAACTTGAAAACAATGTGGGAGCATTAAACAAAATTTTTAAAACATCAACAGCAGAATCATGAGCTGGAGGGAATTTTAGAAACAGAGTGTTGAGCTAATACATTTAAAATACAAAAAAAAAAAAGCCATATGGAACAGAAACGTTTTTAACAACCCACCTAAAACTGAAACTGAGAAGGGGGCAGCTTATCACCTTTTGGCAGAGAGTTCCACATCTCATGTTCCCACCAACCTAACCCCTCTTGGTGGGGTTAAAAGATCTTATGGGCAGATTGATATGCAAGATATAGTGGTTATGGTTTCAAGCTTATTTCATAAATTATGAGGGCTAGAAACCAACATTTTAAAAATAGTTTTTTCACAGTTCTAGTAATAAGAGGAACAGTTTCATGGGCCTTAGCTGGACCAGGCTTTATCATGGGGCAAACCCCAGGATCGTCCCTGTGCGTCCAGATGACGCACAAGGGATCCCGGGATCAGGGAGGGATCATCCCTCCTTGGTCCCGGGATAGAGCCCTCCCCTTTGGGCCCGCTTCTTCCGCGGTCTCGGGCTGAGCCCAAAACCGCAGAATGTGTGGCACATTTCTGGGGTTTGACCCTGCTCTGCGCAGAGCCAAGAGCCTCACACGGGGTGCAGCGCTCCTCAGGAGCACTGCACCCATTGGGGTTAGGGTGGGGGGGAGCAGAGAAAGTACTTAATTTTTTTTAAAAAAACTTACCTTCAGCGTACGAGCATTTGTGCACTCTGTCTCCTTTAAAAATAAACAAAATGGCGGGCTCGATGCCGCTCTTCCTGAGTTCGTCGCACCTCGCATGTAAATGGAGGAAGGATCTCATATTAAACACAACACAAGATCTTCCCTCCTCCATCCTGGATTAAACGGTAGGTCTAGCTAAGGCCATGGTAAGGCAGGGCGGGATCTACACTGCTGCTTATAACGGTTTATAATGGTTATGACAACTGTTCAGGCCCAGGACACATTACATATACAGTTTTCATACCGTTTTAAAAGTGTTATATCTTGCTTGGTGAAGATCGGGTCCTGGTCCTGCTGCCACTGCAGTTTCGAAAGCACCTGAAATTATGTACCCCTTAGTAAATAAACACATGTATAATCCCTCAAGGGACATTTATGTACTTTGATTTGGGCTCCTTGCTGAATAGAAGCACCTACAGGCTGGCTTTAAGTTCATGCTCTTCATTAGAGCGAATTCTCCACAGTCATGAATGCTATTACTCCACTCTGTTCTTAAAACATGAATTGGCAAAGGGGGGAGCATTAATCATTTGGAACAAGCTGTGGCAGCGAATGTGATTTGTTCTCACATTTGAACATTTCTGGGAAGTCTAAAACGAGCAGATTAGAACCACTGATTGAATATTTATGGGTGACATGAATGCACTGTGACGATGGACTCCTGCCCCCCACAAACTTTGAGAATAGTGTCATTTTTTTCATAATATGTCCTCTCCCTCTTGTTGGTCAGCGATAGGTGGGCAGCCTACAGTCGTTTCAACCTTTAAATTGTTGGCTTTTGGTTCCACCCTCTGACTTTTATGGAGGTGGAGAGGAAAGAAAAGGGATTCTATACAAAAGAGAGGCAGTAATTATGAATGTATTAAGTTTAATAATAAAGTCTCCAACTCATTAAAAAAAGAGTCACCATGGCAACCTCAACAACACATCCCACCCACATTTCATCTAGCTGATAATGTGCAAAGTACATTTCTGAAGGAGGAATTTACAATTTAGCTAAATGAAAAGAAGCAAACAGGTACAAGCCTTTTATGCTTCTATTTTTATTCAGAGCCCTTCATAATAGTGTGTTGTCATTTGCTTAAAAAATAAAATAGCATGTACAGGGGATAAAGAAAATAATATGACCATGTATTGTTACCACTCTTATTGTTTGGTTCTCTTTTAGTAAATGTTTATCACCATGTTTCAAATATGATTTACATTTCAGAAGCCCAAGGAAAAATTTGCAAACTAGAATGATTCCGAGGCTCTCGAAAGATTGGATGGTGTAATCTTATGGTCCTGCTATGCTGGTAGCTACAAACCACACCTATGGCAGTGTAACTCCAGGGTAATGTTGTTATGATCTTATTAATGCTCCTAGCAAAAAGGAGGAAGGCAAACATTACTAGTAAAAATTTGAGATAATGGAGGAATGACAGGCACCACCACAGCAAACCTGGAAAGAGCAATACCGTACAGCAATTATACTTGCCGATGACAGCTCCGCATTAGACATAGAATGTGCCAGTCTATGTGCCGTCATGGCTGTGATTTCATGAGATCACCCACCTGAAGATCAGCCCTGCTCAATCAGATCAAAGGCCATTCAATCATTCTCTTCCCACAGTGGTTTACCAGGTGCCCAATGGGAAGCCCACGAGCAGGACATGAATGCAATAGCACCGTCCCACTCGTGTTCCCCAACAACTGGTATTCAGAGGTAGTGCTAGGCCAAATTTAGGCCCCTATTTTTGGGAACTTTCTCTCTCCCTATGAAAGAGGCATTGTTTTTTCTGCCTCTTTCACCGGGGGGGGGGGGAATTCAGAGAATTTTCTCCTTGGGGAGGGGGACAGGATTTCCACATACCTTTTTAAGCGTAGCCAGTTGCTGAGGGCCCTTCTTCCTATTTTATTTAGTTTTCTTTAAACAAAACAAATCCCTTTCCTCCAGCATTTGAAGGAGCCCAGCAGTTCTTAGACCATGTGATCCCTCTTTCTCCAATAAACATCCTGGGCTCCTGAAAATGCCAGGGGTGTTTTTAAAAAAAAATGAATGAAAGAAAGAAAACTCCTCAACAACTGGCTACATTTAAAAAGATATGTGGAAAACGTGTTCCCCTCCCCAAGGAAGAAATTCTACAATGTTCCCAGCTCTCCCAGCCTCTGTCGCCCATGTTTTTGTTTCCCACCCGCCACAAAATGCCAAAAATGGAATGGTCGAAATGTTCAGAAAAAGCACTATTCAGAGGGATACTGCCTCCAGTACTGGAGGTAATAAAGAGCCATTGTGTGACTATAACCCCCTATAAAGCCATCCAAGTTGATGGCCATCACTACACCTTGTAGGAGTGAATTCCATAGTTTAACTATGCACTGTGTAAAGATGTCCTTCTTCCTATCTGCCCTGTATCTATTGGATGACCCCTGACTCTAGTATTATGAGGAGGGGCGGTCACCCTATCCACTTCTCCAAATGATGCATACTTTTATATGCTTCTATCAGGTCCTCCTCTCTCTTTACTCGCCTTTTTTTCTGAGTTAAAAAGGCCCAAATGTTGTAACCTTTCCTAATAGGGGATCTGTTCATTTCGGTTACTCTTGATCATTATGGTTACTCTTTTCTGCACTTTTCCCAACTCTACTACAATAGCTGAGGTGAAGTCACCAGAACTGTATTCCAAGTGTTGTCCCACTACTGCTTTGTATTAAAGCCTTATGATATCAGCAGTTTTCGTTTCAATTCCTTACCTAAATATGAAAGTGGTCTTTTTTGCAGCAGCCGCACACTGGCTTTATGTCCACACACCCTTACACACACACACACTCACACTCTCACCCCTGGGTCTAAGTACAGCCCTTGCTGAAGCCTCCCCTTGGAGAAGAGAGCTTGGAATCTTGACTATGTCAGTAACTGCTACAGTTAATGACATCAGGCAATAATACAGATGGGCTGTGAACAATGGACTGAGACAATTGGACGCATTTATTAATAGATGATGGTTTGTGTAGTTTTCTAATTATAAGCAATAACTCAAGCCAATGCAGATATTTTTGGAAGGACCATATGATTTTTGTATGATTGTTAATTCTATAAAGAATTGATGCCAATGTTTAGTTTTGGTTATAATATCTATATTGCATGTTATGGTCTTCTTTCAAGTCACATTTACATTTTGTTTGATCTACCTACATTGTTTCATCAGGGGAAGAAATACAATAAAAAATATCCTTGTATCTTTTATCACTGATACCATTATGAGACTTCAGATGTTCACCTAAACTTATTAAGTGTAAATCTCCAGGCCTGCATTACAAGATGGCAAGTCCAGGCAGCTGCTGAAGAACCACAGCTGCTGATGCCACTGGCTCCTCTTTGCTAGTACTCCTACGAGTATCAGGCAGCTGCCATTTTAGTTGTACATTTCAAAATGTAATGTTTAGAGTGGCTCTCACAGAGGTATTTATGTAGATTAACTAACATAGTTTGATTGTTTTTTGATTGATTGCATTTTATCCCCCCTCCAAGTAACATAAGAACATATTTGTTTGTTTGTTTATTTATTTATTTATTTCATTATATACCACTCCACACCCGAAGCTGTCTGGGCGGTTCACAAATGTTAAGAAGAGCTATGCTGGATCAGACCAAGGGTCCATCTAGTCCAGCACTCTGTTCATACAGTGGCTAAGCACAAGCAGGACACAGTGCAACAACACCCTCCCACCCATCTTCCCCAGCATCCAGTGTATATAGGCTTACTACCTATATATCCCAAGGTGCCATGCATAATTCTCCTCCGCTCCATTTTATCCTCACAACAACAACCGTGTGAGTTGAGATGGGCCAAGAGTCTGTGACTGGCCCAAAGTCACCCAGTGAGCTTCCATGGCTGAGTGGGGACGAGAACCTGGATCACCTAACTCCCAGTTGAATACTCTAACTAGGGGTGTGATCCGCTCCGATTAGGAGCGTAGAAGCAGTAGCGGATTGGCCTGCTCCGCCTTACCCAGAGGTGGAGTAGGAGCGGACCGCGGACCCCTAGAAGCAAGGCGAAGAGAAGCGGCCATTTTTCGGAGCTCCTAGTTCAGGCGGAGCGCTCCGGTCGCCATCTTGAAAACATTTTGCCATAGGATTGCATTGCGGCAAATAATCACGCATAACTACGTTCTTTTTGAAGCTATCGTTCTGGAAATTCTTGTGCTCAGAGAGTCGTGGATGGGGGTCATTTTGAGACCACTCTCACCTCTCTGCGTCCTGTGGTTCTTGTGCAATATTTTTTTAAAAATCGGGTCAACCGCGCGGCTCAAACGGCGTTTTCGGCTTTTCGCCCATAGGATTGCATTGAGGGAAAGAATCGGGGATAACTGGGGGGGGTTTAAGCTATCGTTCTGAAAATTCTTGTGCACAGAGAGTCGTGGATGGGGGTCATTTTGAGACTACTCTCAACTTTCTGCGTCCTGTGGTTCTTGTGCAATATTTTTTTAAAAATCGGGATTTGGGGTTTTTTGGGTTTTTTTGGAAGCGATGACAGGCACATTCAACTCCCAATCCTGATGAGAATTGATCTCCTCAGAAAGCATCCTCCTCCAATCCCAGCGTTGGAGGGGGGACTAAGGCAGACCCACCCTGAGAACTTTCTGTTTTGTGTCTCTTTGTGGGTTGGCGTTCGTGGAGGGAACACTTAGTTAGTTAGTGCTCCTGCTTTGGACTTTGGAGATAGATTAGGATAGATTTAGTTTGGCGCGTGTGTGTGTGTTTGTTTGCTTCTTTCTGACTTATAGCTTAGTTTGCCCTGTGTTTTTCCTTTACTTTGATTTAATATAAACTTTATTTTTAAATTTTGGAGTGTGTGTTTGGTGGGTTGGGTTGGTTGCCCCCCCCCCCTGACTGTTCTGCTTTTGTGAAAGCTTTCTTTTGAAAGCATACACACACTTCTTGTCCCATTTCCCTACATTTATTAGTAATATTCTTAAACATATTATTATATTCTTTTACATATTCTTAGTACTATAGTATATATATTAGTATATTCTCATACATATTATTAGTAGTAGTATTAATATTTTATTCTTCTTATACATATTAGTAGTTGGTTGGTCACCCCTCCCCTCTCTTAAATCCTGATTGTGTTTCCTTCTATCTATATACAAATAAATACCAAAAAAATATAATTCTCTTTTTCTTCTCTGTGTAACTTGGACTGCGAGTGTGCTGTGTGTGCACTGCTTTTGTGAAGTCCCACTTCTTGTCCCATTTCCCTACATTTAAACATATTATATTCTTCTTATACATATAGTACCTTATACATATTAGTAGGGATGTGCTCCGCTCCGATTAGGAGCGTAGAAGCAGTAGCGGATTGGCCTGCTCCGCCTTACCCAGAGGCGGAGTAGGAGCGGACCGTGGACCCCCTAGAAGCAAGGCGAAGAGAAGCGGCCATTTTTCGGAGCTCCTAGTTCAGGCGGAGCGCTCCGGTCGCCATCTTGAAAACATTTCGCCATAGGATTGCATTGCGGCAAATAATCGCGCATAACTACGTTGTTTTTGAAGCTATCATTCTGAAAATTCTTGTGCTCAGAGAGTCGTGGATGGGGGTCATTTTGAGACCACTCTCACCTCTCTGCGTTGTCTGGGTCGCGTGCTATATTTTTGTGAAAATCGGGTCAACCGCGCGGCTCAAACGGCGTTTTCGGCTTTTCGCCCATAGGATTGCATTGAGGGAAAGAATCGGGGATAACTGGGGGGGGTTTAAGCTATCATTCTGAAAATTCTTGTGCACAGAGAGTCGTGGATGGGGGTCATTTTGAGACCACTCTCAACTTTCTGCATCGTACGGGTCGCGGGCTAGAAGTTTTAAAAAAATCGGCGGGAAAAATACCTTTTTCAAAGGGCTGAGGGGCAGAGTCAGCTCCCGGTCATGATGATCCCAAAGTTGGAGGAGGGCATAGGCAAAACAGGTAACTTGGGATTCTGGGAAACTTCTCTTTCTTCATCTGAACGGGCTTTTCCCCGTGTTTTTTAACACAGTAGCCCCACCAAATGCACAAACACAACCTGAAATCATATACTAAGCCAAGAATAAGAGATAGAAACACAGCACTGCTCCCCACCCTAACCTTGGTGAACAACTGAATAGATGTGGTGCAAGGGGATGAGCTCCCCTAGGGCATCTCATCGTGGACGTGCCCCCACTCTCTCCTGCACTGGAAGGCCATTAGAGCCTTCCAAAGAGAGTAAAACGGTGGAGCAATGCCTATCATGAGTTGAAGTGAATGGTCACTTTTCAGTGGTGGAGCAATGCCTGTTATGAGTCGAAGTGAGCGTTTTACTTCTTCTCAGAGCTGTTGGTGGCTGTCAGTGTCTTGAACTGGCAGCTACTTCCCCCTCCCCCGGGCACGTCCCCCTATTGCTGGTAAAAGACAGATATAGCCTTTTAAAAAAAATTCTTCTTGCTGTTTATTGAGCAACACTGCTGCTTTTAATTCCACCCCTCCTTTGTTTATTGATTGATTTATTCCATTTTATATGCATTACTGGCTTATCCTTGGCTCACTTCCTTATGCCCCCAGAAATGCCAGCTGCATGCCTGCCTGCCTTCCCTCTCTCCTCCCCTGCCCACCTCGCAGGGATGTTGTGTGTGGGGTGCCCGATTTTCAAAAATTCGCCAAAAATCAGGGGATGATGGGATTGCTTTGAAACTTGGCGTGCGTGTGTATATCCCCATGAGGTGTCATGGTGCCAAACATGAGGTTTCTAACTTGAACAGAAAAAAAGTTGTATAATTTTTTAGCTTTCAATGCAAGCCTATGGGGGGGGGGGGAAACAGAGCTCCGGATCCGGATCCGGAGCTCCGGGCGGAGCGGAGCGGAAGTGGGCGGAGCGGGGGCGGGGCGGAGCGGCCCGATCCGGAAAATGGCGGATCTGCAAGTGAAGCGGAGCGGGGGGTCCGTGCACACCCCTACATATTAGTAGTATTATTAATATTTTATTAGTCATCATGAGAAGAGGAAGCAGGCGTGCTGAAAGCAGCAAGGCTCAGGCTGGCACCCGTAAGCAGGCAGGTGGCAAGAGGCAGGTGGCAGCAAGAGGCAGGTGGCAGCAGTGCCATTAGAGGAGGAGGAGGAGTATCTCCTTCATTATCCTTTGAGCCCATGAGCCCGCTTATGGACCTAGACGAGGTCCTCAGCACAGTGGAGGGGGAGGAGGAGGAGGCGGTGGTCCTCCAGGATGTGGGGGCTGAGGAGGAGCAGCAGCAGGCTGAGGCTCTCTCCCCAGTCTCATCTCACCCCTCTTCTGCTGCCACCCCTGTTTCTGTGGCAACACCAGAGAGCTCAGGCGGGCAATTGGTGGTGTCACCACGGAAACGAAAGACAAGCATCGTGTGGGACCACTTTGAGTTGGGAGCGGATCCCCGCTTTGCTGTCTGTCGCCACTGCAAACTCAGCCTAAGCAGGGGTTCATCTACAGGGCATTATGGAACCAGCAGCATGAAGATGCATCTTCAGAGGAAGCACCAGTCGGTCTTGCTGGGGAAAGAGGCGGGCAAGGCGAATGGTTCCAGGGGAAAGCCGAAGGCTGCTGCTGGCACTGCCACTCTAAGCTCTCCATCTCCCATCCCCACAAGGGTTAGGCAGGCAACCCTGCAGGACATGAGGTGGGGGAAGTATGGACCCACAAGATGGCGTTTTCCAACGCCCACCCAGGGTGCTACTGTGGTGGGGCATCTGCCGGGACTGACTCCTCCCCAATACTAGATCTATGACATGTCACTCTGCCTGCCTCTCTGCCCGCCTGGTGCCTGGGAGATGGGCTTTGCGGTTCGTGCCCAGCACCCTCCGGCACGCTTGCTCCCAGTCGTCCTCCTCTGTGCCCCTCAAGGCGTAACTGCTGGCTTAGAAAGAAACAACCAGCCATCTTTGCCTCACTTGCTCCTTGCGCCCGCTTACGGGTTGGTTTGCTATGCGTTAGTGCTCAAGTCATCCTTGCGGCACTACAATGCATGTTGCCTGCCTGCCTGCCTGCCTGCCTGCCTGCTTTCCCTCCCTTCTCCCCTTCCCGCCTTGCAGGGATGGTGTATGTGTCTTGCTTTGACTCAGGGGAGAAGTCCTTCCTGCGCTCACTTAGACTTTATCAAGTTCAATAATCCCTTTTTCAAATGTGCCAGAAGATTTAGGGTTATCTCGTGGCATGTTGGGATTTCCTTGGAACTGGCCCCATTGAGCTGTCTGCATTGCAACTTTAAATCCCTGACATACTGGAGTGCCCGATTTTCAAAAGTTCCCCTAACATCAGGGGATGATGGGATTGCCTTGAAACTTGGTGTCCATGGGGACACATGGGTAAGCTGTCATGGGACCAAAGGATAGGTTTCTGACGTGCAAATTGACGTAGTTGTAGAATGGGACTTGATTTGGGGTGAGTTAAAAAGTTTAAGCCGCGCCAAAAATCAGGGGATGATGGGATTGCCTTGAGTCTGGGCATCCATGTGGACACATGAATAAGCTATCATGGTGCCAAGTTTGAGGTTTCTAACATGCAAATTGACAGAGCTATCCCAAGGGGTGTGAATGGGGTGCCTGATTTTCATAAATTCCCCAAAAATCAGGGGATGATGGGATTGCCTTGAAACTTGGCGTCCATGTGGACACGTGGATAAGCTATCATGGTGCCAAGTTTGAGGTTTCTAACATGCAAATTGACGTAGTTGTAGAATGGGACAATTTGGGGTGAGTTAAGCCGCGCCAAAAATCAGGGGATGATGGGATTGCCTTGAGTCTGGGCGTCCATGTGGACACATGGATAAGCTTTCATGGTGCTGAGTTTGAGGTTTCTAACATGCAAATTGACGGAGCTATCCCAAGGGGTGTGAATGAGGTGCCCGATTTTCAAAAAATCCCCAAAAATCAGGGGATGATGGGATTTGCTTGAAACTTGGCGTCCATGTGGACACATAAATAAGCTATCTTGGTGCCAAGTTTGAGGTTTCTAACGTGCAAATTGACGGAGCTATCGAAAGGGGTGTGAATTAGGGTTATGGGTGGTGCGTTAGAGGTTAGAGTCGCGCCAAAAATCAGGGGATGATGGGATTGCTTTGAGTCTGGGCGTCCATGGGGACACATGGATAAGCTTTCATGGTGCCGAGTTTGAGGTTTCTAACATGCAAATTGACGGAGCTATCCCAAGGGGTCTGAATGGGGTGCCCGATTTTCAAAAATTCCCCAAAAATCAGGGGATGATGGGATTGCTTTGAAACTTGGCGTGCGTGTGTATACCCCCATGAGGTGTCATGGTGCCAAACGTGAGGTTTCTAACTTGAACAGAAAAAAAGTTGTATACTTTTTTAGCTTTCAATGCAACCCTATGGGGGGCAAAAACGGAGCTCCGGATCCGGATCCGGAGCTCTGAGCGGAGCGGAGCGGAAGTGGGTGGAGCGGGGGCGGGGCGGAGCGGCCCGATCTGAAAAATGGCGGATCTGCAAGTGAAGCGGAGCGGGGGGTCCGTGCACACCCCTAACTCTAACCACTACACCACATTGGCTCTCATGTTCTTGTTGGGATTACGGATTTCCTTTAGGGCGGTCATGTGTCCAACATTATAGTGTCAGTCATCTGCTTGAAAAGGGATAGTCGTATTTGAAGGACTGTCCAGCCCAAGTCTAGATTACAGACCAAGGATCCTAAAAAGTGAGCGCAGGGGCCTTGATGTTGCCCATCAACAGTTAGCACCTGGACAGAAGACTGAACAGTCACACAGGCAACCTGGTGAGGACCTTCCACATTATGGTGAGATGAATTGCATTTCTATTTATATTTCCATTTCTATTTCCATTATTTATTATTTATTATTTATTTATTACATTTACATCCCACCATTTTTCCTCCAAGTAACCCAAGGTGGCATACATAATCCTCCTTCTCTGCATGTTATCCTCACAACAACAACCCTGTGAGGTAGGTTGGGCTGAGAGTATGTGACTGGCCCAAAGTCACCCAGTGGGTTTCCATGGCCATGTGAGGACTAGAACCCGGATCTCCCAACTCCCAGTCCAACACTTCAGCCACTACACCACACTGGCTCTATAGCAACTATTTCCAAATATGCAGCTATACATAAGACTTTATCATATGCAAATCTGGGCCCTTCTCTTGGTGTTGTCTTTCATCTTCTATGGTGAGGAGTAATTGGCCAGCCTAATTTCCTTTGACATTAATGGAGGGGAGAAGATTTCATGAAAAATTGTAAGGGAACTCTTTGTGTGTCTTATGTTTCCGTGGAGAGCTATGATGTGCAGAACAATTCTCTGTTCTCCAATCAGTTCTGTCAAATGTCTCAAATTCTACAGCTTTCCACAGAGTCACATTTTCTCCTCTTTCTTAGAATTAAAAACCCTTGTGCTGTTCTGCCTCCTCCTCAAAGTACAGAACATTCATAATATGTTGTAGCTTAATTAGAATTGGTGATATTGAAAATCAGACTGAGGTGACTGCAGGCAGCAAAGCTGAACACGTTCTCCCAAAATGCTTTCAGGAGAATTAATCATGCAGATGCTATATAGCTGGAAGCAGCAGACAAGCAGAATCTTGAAAATGTTACGGGAAGTAAGAAGGTTGAATATAGGAATTTCCTACATTTGAACAGTACAGTAGGTTTAGTTTTAGGATAGACAGGGCCAGGGTACACTCCTGATTGCCAATGCACTCATCTCATGGAAGAAAAGCATACCGCTTGGGACCACAATAACTAATGGACCACCTCTCCTTGTATGAACCTACGACCTTCCCCTGAGATCCTCCTCTGTGTGAGGTTTGGAGGATGGCAACAAGGGAGTGATGTGATGGCCCCTGATTATGGAGCACTCTCCCACATGTTTTGGTTTGTCTGTGTGTGTGTGGGGGGGAATATTTTCCCCTGATTTTGGAAGCAGCAGGGGCTGCATGTTTCCCGCCTTTTGGATATACCTGGTATATACCATTTTGTGCACTGAAACAACAAGTGGGTCACTCAAGAAACACTTTTGGGAAGGGAATTGTACATATCTCAGTAGTAGAACAAATGCTTTTCATGAAAGGTTCAGTCCTAGCATCTGTAGTTAAAAGGATCAGGTAGCAGGTCATGGGAATGGCCTCTGCCTAAGTCCCAGGAGATCAACTGCCACTCAGAGTAGATGGTGCTGGCCCAGATGGACAAATAGTTTGACCTGATGTAAGGGAGCTTCCTATGAACTTCTCCATCTAGAATTGCCCTTTGCACAATTTCCCAGAACACAATCACACAGTACCCAGAAAAACTCACGAGTCCAATTATTTTTAATATGCCTTGCTTCTCCTTTCACCTGTTTTTAATCAGGGCTACATAAATCTATAGCAAAAATGTGGATTCTGAAGTGGGAAAGAGAGTAGCTTTTGTCTGCCCAGAATAATCTTGGCCTGAAGGAATGAGTTCCAAGTGTGTGCAGCTAACTAGCATGAGAGGGCAACAAAGGGTAAGTGCTGATGCAAGACAGGTACTCTCCGTACCAATAACATAGGAAGCTGCCTGTATTGAGTCGGACCATTGGTTCATCTAGCTTTGTATCGTTGACACTGCATGGCAGCAGTTTTTCAGGGTTTCAGATGGGTCTTCCTTAGCTGTATTCACATGAGATTGAATGTAGGCCCTATTCAATTCAATGGGGCTTGTTTATTTATTATGTTTCCATACCACCCAATAGCTAAAGCTCTCTTCTGAGTAAAATTGCAAATGATTGGGCTGCATGAGTTTTAAAACATTTGTTTAGCTTATCTAGTGCAGGGGAAGGCAACCTGGCAACTTCCAGATATTCTGGACTGCAAACCCCATCAGCCCTCGTTAGTATGACCAATAGTTGGAGATGATGGAAGATGTAGTCCAAAACACATCTGGAACATCGCCAAATTTCTCATAACACTTGATAAATTGTTACAGAATGTTCTGGAAAGCATTGTGAGGATGGCATATTTGTTCTCTTTTGGCTTTGCCACCACATGTGCCAGCCATCATTTGATGCCATAGTTGGTTGTCAAGTGATGAACATGCATTTGTGAACCACATCTGAATTTCATTCTGCAAATACACATAACCGATAATCCTTTACCCCAGCCATATGCTATATATAATTAAAACAGAAAATGTATATCCAGTACAACTAATGATATTATTTAAGTTTATTATAGACAACAGCATAGATAAATGTTTTGTTTATTGGTAAACATATTACTAATGCTTCTGATGTTTTAGTGTTGCTCTACTGTGAGTGGAAAACAATTTTGTCCACCATCTGCTGCCTTCTGGTTTGTACATGTATATTTTGGTCCCCGTCCTGTGCTATTAATTATCAGGCCACAGTTCCTTGCTATGCCAGAAAAAGTTGACATATTGTGTTTATCCAGGATGTTTTGGGAAAGCATAGAATAATGGTGCCATTATTACTTTGGTCCAATTGATGATGGGTTTCCTGTTCAAAAGGCACCTTATGCTGTTTCTTTTTGTTATATGGATGCATGGCGTTAAATGCAGGCCGTTTAGTTTGCATACCATTGCAACTGGTCACAGAAGCCATTTGGATTCAACATGTTACTACATTTTAATTATGTGTTGATAAACTCCTCAAGGAGTGGACTTATTCTCCAGGATATGTGAATGTAGAAGAGTTGAAAAATATAATGATCTGGGCGAATTGGGAAGTGGTCATTAAAATCCACCAAGATTAGGAGGTCAATACATCTAAGCAAACAATTTAATGGAAGTAGAACAGACCACAACTCAGACAGTAATGGGGAAGGACATGAAGAATGAGCCCTGGCAATGCCTTGTGTATTACAGAAATTATTTCAACTTTAAGGGTCCTGCTGCTCTCCTTCTTATGTTTCTTTATCTTGAAGCTGGACATGGAATATGTAGTGCTTCAAATAGAGGATGCCTTTAAATACAGGATTTGCCCCTGATAGTCCTTCATGTGTCCTCTGTGAAGTAGGACATATGAACACAAAAAGAGAGAACAGTCTCAGGATACTGTAAACAAATTTATTGGAAAAAAGCCCAATGCGTTTCGGCCTCTCGCTTTTTTTTTTAGGTCTTCTTCAAGGGGTTGCACCAATGTCTGCAGAAATTGTATACAACAGTATTTATAGGACAAGACAATCTGTTGTAAGTAATTTCTGCAGACATTGTTATAACCCCTTGAAGAACGCCTAATAAAAAGCAAGAGGCTGAAATGCTTCAGGCTTTTCTCCAATAAATTCATTTATAGCATCCTGAGACTAATTCAATCTTTTGTGTTCATCCTGGATAGTCACCTGCCTTGCACCCAAGTAGGATACATGGCCATTCTAGGAATATAGGAAGGTGCCATTTACCAGTTCAAACTCTTTGTCCATCTAACTCAATATTGTCCGATTTATTTATTTATAATATTTCTTGGACTCCTTTCAAGGCAGAATCCCTCCCAAGGCAAAATAAAACAATAGAAAACATAAAACAGATACAACGTTAAGAGTGATAGAAACACAATAAACAGTAAGGACACAATAGAAACCAACCACACAACCAGCAATAAAAACAGCAACAATAGCACTCATATCAGGAGGTCAGAGCAAAATAATATGATTTCAAGGCCTCCTTAAAAGCCTGAAGTGATAGAACATGGGGACCCCCAGTGGCAACTTATTCCAGAGGTGTGGGGCGACTGCAGAAAAGGCCCTCTTACATGTGGTCACCCATCTAACTGCAGTCACAGGTGGGCAAATAAGAAGGACCTCTCTTGCTGATTTTAAAGTGTGAACAAGCTGATTTAGGTCAAGGTGTCCCTTCAGCTAATCCAGCCTTCCCCTATGTGGCCAGCATGGTCAATGGTCAGAAATGATGTGAGCTGTAGTCCAATCTTACTTCAATGCTGTCACTGGGATAATGTCCTCCACAACACTAGAGGAAGCAGGTTCATTTTGTGGGCCCAGAGCATACACAGCTCTGTCCTGTAACAAAGAGGAACCACTGGAAAGCTGCTACTTCTGCCCCCTTAAGCATCTTCTGCCTGAGACAATTGCCTCACTCTGCCTATTGGTAGGGCCGGCCCTGCACGATGTTCATTTGAATATATCTTGTGAATTAAGCTCATGTCACCAATATCATCTCACAGATATTGGGGAACATCTTGAGGAGTAGAGGAGCAGTTGACAAATCAGCAGCACTGAACGCTACTGCCCTGAGCACCTACACAGCCAAAGAGAGGGCTCTAGCATAACCACATGTATTCATTTAAGAAAATGTTATCTTGCCTTTCCTAGAGGTCCCCAGGAGGCCACACCCTCTTCTCCTGGGGAACCCTGGAGGGCTGTCCTCTCCTGACCACCAATAGTTTGGTGATTTCCTGGGTTTTGTTAAGTTTCCCCCCCCCCCCGTTCTAAAAAGTTAAAATGCCTCTCTTAAGGTTTAGTTACTCCAGGAAGAGCTTTCAGCTAAAATGTACAGGTATTTTTGGTATTTTGCCACACCCCCTTTTTCTTTAGCCTTGTTCCTTTTGACTTCAGACCAGCCCACCTGTGGAATATGTCCCCCAAGAGCTTTCCTGAAATGGAATTGGGCTCTCAGGCTGAAAGAGAGTCAACACCCCTAATATAGACAAAAGACAGCTACATCCCAACTTCTGCTGAACCACAAGGGCTCACTGGGGATCTAACTTACTTCATAACAATACTGGGAAGATAAAATGGGGATTAAAAACTTAATGCACCCCACCTGCAGCCCCTTGGAGGATACTAATAAATACAAAGTACTAATTTGTATTTATTATAATACCTTTTTTATTAGTACTATTGTATGCTAATAGATACAAAGTACTAATAAATAAGGATGGTGTATAGGATGCATTGAATATTTGGGGTTGTTTTTTCCCCAGGAATTAATGGGGAAATCTACATATTTCCATAAGAACATAAGAAGAGCCCTGCTGGATCAAACCTCAGGTCCTGTTCCTATTGTGGCCAGCCAGATCCTTCTAGGAAGTCCACAATTAGGAAATGAAAGCAATACCCTTCTGCCGGGGTTGTTTCCCAACAACTGGTATTCCGTGGCCTCCTGTCTGTAAACTGGAGGGTCCATGACTAAATGCCATAAAAAAACCTCTCCTGCTCCATGAATTTGTATAATTCCCTTTGAAAGCCATCTAAGCCAGTGGCCTTCATCATATCTGGTGGAAAATTCCGTACATATATTACATGTGTTGTGTGAAGGAATACTTCCTTTTATCTGTCCTGAATCTATTGCCAGTCAATGTCAGTATGTGTGGTGATTATTATTATTATTATTATTATTATTATTATTATTATTATTTATATCCCTCCTTTCCCCCAATACTGGGACTCAATACTGTCGACCTTGTTGGGTTCTTATGCAGGAGAGACACATTCAAATCAGCAAAGACACTTCAATGGTGGCCTTCAACAAGTGATTTAACATTGGAAGCCCGTCATTAATGAGATGGGATCAAGCAGTCATGAATGACTTATGTAGGGTGACCAACTGTCAGGATTTCCCCGGATTTGTCCTGTTTTTTGTTCTTTCCATGGTGTCAGGGGGGATTTTCTATAATTTTCAATAATGTCCTGGAATGACACACCTTCCCCTTTAAGGCTGCCATTAGCATGGCAGGAGGGAATGACATGCTTTCTTGAGGCACATCATTCCCCCACCCTGAGCTCCAATTGAGGTCTTAAAGGGGAAAGTGGGTCATTCGTGGACATTATAGAAAAGGCCCCAATTGGAGTGGATGGTGGTGGTGCAGAATGAAATCCTTTCCCCTCCTCCACTCCAATCGGGTTCTTTAAGGTGGCGGGGGAATAGCGTACTTTCTGCAGGACTCAGAAAGCTGCTTCCCCACACACACACTAGGTGTCCTCTTTTTTGGTTTCCCAAATATGGTCACCCTAGTACTATGACTGTTGTGGTTGTTTATTATGTTATAAAAAATAAAGAAATGGTTTTATATAAGTGTAAGTTCCTTTTTTAGCATTTAGTATATTATTATAGTAGTTGTGTGCTTTTGCTACTCATTGGTTGCTGTCATTTACTTTTTGTGAACCGCCCAGAGAGCTTCAACTGTTGGGCAGTATAAAAATGTAATAAATAAATAAATGTGACCGAGGCCACGCCCCCTTGGAGGCCGGACATGTTGAGTTGGCACCGCCTTGGGGGTGGGCATGTTGGGGTGGCCACGCCTCCTGAGGGTGGCCATTTTGTCCTCCTTTTTGGTTTCCAAAATATGGTCACCCTAGACTTATGTCCGACCAAGCTGAGCACAACCTACCTGCTACCCTCTGTTCCTGATTCTGCTGCCTTGTCATCCTAAGCATACAGCAAAACCAAAAGGTGTATTGAACATGACTTGTTGACTGCTTTTGACTTGATGGGCTAGAACCTATATTAGTTTTGGATAAAATATTGTTTTATAAAATACTTGTTCATTTGTTATGCTCCATGTGATTGACTGTGGGCTTACGGCCACTGGACAGGGCCGGCATCTTGGTCAGGCACCTGCTGAAGGCTCACATCTCAGTAGGAGCCCGCTGGCAAGAACCCCCAGAGTTGTAGGGGGTTCTTCATCATTGCAACATGCTAATCACTTACCTTTCACTCTGGCCCAGATAACAATGGTGGTGAGAAAGAGAAGAAGCAGATGCTACTGCCTGCTTGTTCACTGGCTCTCTCCCTGAGAAGTAGTATGAAGAGCAATTGCAGCTGGTGACAATGGCAGTGAGAAGGTGGAATAACTGAGGGAGGGGGGACATTGAGGATTTTTCTAATCACATGGAGGAAGGAAGTGGAACTGTGACCACTGACAGTGCCAGTTTTGGGTGAGACACTCTCACTGGGGCCCCTCCCTCAGTGAGTGATTGTAATCACATGGAGAGGGGGAGTGGAGCTGGGCCCACTGGCCACAACTCCCAGTCATATCTGGCCAGGCCCTTCCTACCATCCATGCATGGGGGCGTGGGGAAAATGTATGTGCTCCTTGCATAGGCTCTCCCTGTGATATGGAACACAGCACTATCACTGTTCCACATCACAGGGAGAACTTAGGTGTATAAAGCAAGCTCCCTTCCACCCCCCAATGTGAGGATGATTGCTTGGAGGGTAACGCATGAAGGTTGGTGTTTATGAGGGGGGATTATCCAAAGGACATTGATTCCTACCTCTCACCCTGGCCCAGAGAACAATGTTGTTGAGAAAAGTAATGTCTGCGAAAGCCAGCAATAAAGAAAAGGCTTCTCTATAAACGTTCTCCTTTCTCCATGAGACCAGATTTAACCCAATCTATAGTGTTATATTTTTTGGTTAGACATTATTTATCATAGTGACCTAGACATAGCTGCGATTGCAGAAGTAGTAGTCACAGCAAGAGCTGTAGGAGCCAAAGCATAACC
Organism: Elgaria multicarinata webbii; assembly: GCF_023053635.1. Classification (NCBI taxonomy): domain Eukaryota; kingdom Metazoa; phylum Chordata; class Lepidosauria; order Squamata; family Anguidae; genus Elgaria; species Elgaria multicarinata. Next base: position 31,370,374 of record NC_086178.1, on the reverse strand, counting down.
TTTTCCAATGAAACACCCCCACACCCACAGGGAGAGGGAGAGAGAGAATATGCAGTCCCCAGTGGGCTAGCTGATAAAGGCCGGGGCTTTGAACACTGACCTTCTGTTTTGTGAACATTTCCCACTCTATGCTGAGCTCCTGGTCTTCTTTACTGCTCGATGTGGATGTGCACCATGAATCACACATATGTTCAGCTAGAAAGACACAGCATAATAGATAAAAATGGATTGATCATATTTTCATTTTACCCTTTCTCCAAGGAGCTCAGGGCAATACACAGGGAATTTATCCACATAACAACCCTGTGAGATAGGCCTTAGCTAGACCTAAGGATTATCCCAGGCAAATGGAGAGGCAAATGCCTGCTCCCAGAATCCCCTGTGTGTCATTTGGATGTTCAGGGATGATTCTGGGATGATCCCTATGTGGCAGGGTCTTGCTATTTACTGTTTTACTCTGTACAGCACCATGTACACTGATGGTGCTATATAAATAAATAAATAATAATAATAATAATAATAATAATAATAATAATAATAATCCCGGGATATAGGCCTGGTCTAGCCATGACCATAGATAATGCTGTGGGGCAGTGACTGGTCAAAAACCACCCAGTTAGCTAAGTACTAACTCAGGTCTAAATCTGAACTTTCCCAATCATAGTCCAGTACTCAATGAATCAGGACTGGCATCAAGGGTAGGCATATTTGGGTACTTGCTGAAGGCCCACATCCTAGCAGGGGTCCATTGACAAGAGCAACCTGGAGTTGTTCTTCCTCTTCACCATTGAAACCTGCTTATTCACCTGCCTCTCGTGCTGACCCAGACAATGATGGTGATGAGAAGGAGGAGCAGTAGATGCCATGGTCAACTTACTCCCTGGCTCTCTACCTACCAATTAGCCTTGCACAGGTACACTCATCACTAAATTCTTGGGTAAGATACTCTCCATAGGTCCCCCTCTCTCAGTGAGTCTACCTTCTCACCACCATTGGTCCTCAGAAACATAGAACTGGCACTGCTACCCACAATGTCCATAACCAGGATTTCACACATTACCAGCACTCAAATTTCTCTTTCTTAAAACATATTTATTATATTTTTATCCCACCCTTCTTCCAGAGGAGCTCAAGGCGGTGTACCCACTGTTCCCTCCCCCATTTTATCCTTACAACAATCCCATAAGGTAGGTTAGCTGAGAGTGACTGGGCCAAAGTCTCCTAGAGAACTTTGTAGGGATTTGACTCCCAACTCTCCCTAGTCTGGTGCTCTAACCACTACACCACATTGCCTCTCTACATTATCACCATCAACTTAATACTTATGTAGCATTTTCCTGAATACTCCAAGTGCTTCACACAGGCTCTTTCAGTTGTTCTTATAACAACCCTGTAGGGTATGACATTGTCATCTCCATATTACAGATGGTGAGAGTAGATTGAGGCAAAGGAACTTATTGAAGGCCCCACAGAAAGTTCATGAATGGCTTGAAATGTGAACCAGAGATATCCCAAAGACCACCATTTAACTTCATTGATGAGCAGGGATCTCAAGTCTTTATCCATTATACCTCACTGGCTCTACAGATATGCCCAAATAATAATCAGTTGTGTGTTTTTTCATGACAGCAGGAACCAAAACTCAAAGCAGCTAACACTGAATGCAAGAATCTTCTCTAAAAAGCTGTGCTGCAGGCAGAACAGTCTGATCCATCCATGGAATTTTTCCTACATGGAGATTTTTCTAACATTGCAAATGAGATTGATTTTTCTGAAAATCCCCCCAGCAATAACAGGATTTAGTGGTGAGTATACCTGTGCAAGGCTAATTCACACATGCATTTCTCCATGCAAATCAGCAGCATACAGGAATAGCCTGACATTCTGTTTGCGCAGACTGGCTCAGTGTTTGAACCTGAGGCTGGATGTGGGTCTTGGCAGAGAACACCCATGTCTTTGAAGTGTAGTGTAAGAAATGCCATGAGACTTGCTAAAAAAAGGAAAATGTTGGTAGTTGTTGAAGAAATCACCCTGCTCTTGTTGTAAACAGGATATGTGTAGGTGTGCTCAGCTTGTCACTAGTACAGTACATGCAGTACTATGCAGAAATAGCAAAAAATATCTCAGATCTTTATGTGGGTTATGGTAGTTCGTGCATCCAGTAAAGTATTCCAATTACAATTTTTGCTTCTGTAAGAAGGAAGCAAGCATTGTGCAGAGAGCGATTTAGTGTGTGTGACAGGGAAATCAGGACTCTGCCCCATACTGACCCCCATTCATTCAGGGTCCCATTGGCATAGGAACCTATGTGTATGTCCCTTACATGCAATTTCAACCCTGCAGAACTGGAGGGTGAAGATCGTACACTTCTTCACGCAGTGAAACTACAGAATTCACTTCCACGAGATGTGTTGGAGGCTACCAACTCAGATGGCTCTGAAAGGGGACTAGAGAAATCCAGGCAAGGCAATCCAGGCTATAGCTACCTATAGGATCAGGGTTACCATGCCACTAAATACCAGTTGCTGGGGAGCAACAATGGGAGAGGCCCTTATGTCTTCAATGTGGTCTTCCCAGGGATATCTGATTGGCCATTGTGGGACACATGGATCCCCCTTCATGGATTAGGTTCATATGCACAACTCTGGATGTTGGATGAGGCTATATTCACAGTACTCATTTAGTCTCATGACTCGCCATCGAGCTGGGGATATGTATGCACTGCAGAAGCCTTTCTCTAAACCTGTACAGAGAGATTCTCAGGGCTGACGTAGAGCCAGGGGACCAAGCCAGGAGTCACAGCTGACAAACACAACAGTGCCAGGAAGCAGTGGGGGATGGTGGCTCTGATTTCAGTGGGGCTGTGACAGGAGCTATCCAAGGTGCTGAACCTATTTGGGCTGGTTCTGACTAAAACCCAGAATGGATTCACAGCTCCACTGAAATTGGACTCACAGGGTCAGGAGGACCACTGTTGTTCTGGCAAAGTCTCAGCAGAGATATGAAGCCTTTTATAGTTCTTCCTGTATGGAATGACCAATGGCCAGCCTGGATGGGCAGAGCCAGTCTAAAGCCTGAGAATAGTTCGCTGCTCAAGAAGATACCCCAAACTGCAATTCTGCTGCTCGCCATTTGGGGCAGCTGTGCACAAACATCAGAGATCATGGCTCCATCCTAGGGATCTTTAAGAAATTGGTTTTAGTTTGTTTTTTAATCAGGATTTAACCAGTTCACCCCATCTAAGCTCAATACGGACTCAAACACAATCTGCAGGCAAAGCCCATACATTTCTGAGCTTGCAAGGTGGTTTGTGGACCAAAAATAATGCCAGTGTGGTGTAATGGCTAAAGTGTTCAACTGGGAATTAGGAGATCCAGGTTCTAGCCATGAAAACCCACTGGGTGACTTTGGGCCAGTCACAGACTCTCAGCCCAACCTACCTCACAGGGTTGTTGTTGTGAGGATAAAATGGAGAGGAGGAAGTTTATGTTCGCCATCTTGGGTTCATTGGAGGAAAAAAGGCGGGATGTAAATGCAATAAAAAATGTGCATTAAAATGTGTACTTTTGAAAAATCTGCAGGAACACACTTTCATTAATGGGACAAGAAATGTGTGCATTTCAAAGATATAGATAGTAGATAGATAGATAGATAGATAGATAGATAGATAGATAGATAGAGATGAAAACACACACACACAAATATACACACACAGTTTCATCAAGAAAAGGGGGGAAACAAAGATAATCTGATATGGGCATGAGATGGAAGTATGCAAATCACTACTCCAGCCTAGAGAAAGTTATTTTATATTTTACTATTGTTATTGTTATTTTATTTTATGCCTACTATTAGCCTAGCTTCCCACAATAGGAAGTGCAGGATTCAGGTTTGCAGATTTTAAAATAAACTGGTTTATTTAAAATTAGAATATGCTTCCAGAGTTTTTGGGCATGTCATAAGAACATTAGAATCCTGCTGGACCAGACCAAAGGCCAGTCTAGTCCAACTTCCTGACTCCTGCATTGGCCAACCTCTGCAAAACTCACCAGCAGGACATGGATGTCATTTCTGAATAATCTTTTGTGCTACAAACATCAAAGCCACGGAAATGAAGCTGTGTTATTTCTTATTACACATATGTAATGATCTCTAAGACAAAAATGCAATCCCTTCAGATTATTATGTCATATTTGTTGTTATTTGAAATGGAGGGAGGATTAAAATGAGTTTGTTTCAAATCAAAGAGCTGGGCTAATAGAAAATATATTTATATAGTTAATTTTTAGAACAATGGTATTTTTTTCATTAAATCATTAAAAAAAACATTGACATTGGTATCAATTACTACAGTCTCTTGTTGTTGTGCTGAGAAATATTTTTAACCTGAATTCACTTGTTATGCAAATGAGATTTCAATGTCATCGTTGATTACCCTGGCATGTATATGACATAGCAACTTGATTTTTATTTATGTATAAAATATAATGAGCTATTTATTTTATGGAAATGGCAGCAACATGATTCTTTCATCAGTGCACATGTACACACACTCACACAAAGCAGATGAGGATGCAAGATTTTGATCATTACATAGGGAGTGCTACTGGGTATGATATTAATCAAAGACAAGGTACAGCCTTGTGGTTCATAAAGAACAAATTCATCCTGTCATCATCTGGACAAGAAATGACTATACCTTATATACAATCATTTTGAAAGTTCAGGGGATATAATGTTTTGTTTTGTTTTTCAGTCACTATCAACCTTCAGCTAATCAACAGAAGAACCAATGTGGTTTAGTGGAGGGAGTATTGGAGAGTCCTTAGAATCCAGAGTCCAAATGTCTGCTCACTGTTCAGCCATGGTACTTGTCTCATGGAAGTGACCATCTCAGAATCTCAGTTTCATTTCTGAGACTAACCTTATTCACATAATATCTTTGAAGATAGGGTGCACATATATACTTAAGGTCAGGGGAACCATTTCAGACTTTAGTAGGAGTGGTATTTCCCCAATTACTTTACAACCTCTCTACCACTACCATGCTGTAATGTCTCCAAGCTACTTACAATATGGTATGCCAACTTTATGAATTTTCCAAAGTTTCACCCATAGTGTGATGATAGACCAGGTGTTTTTAGACCAGAGGTGTCGAACCCCAGGCTCAAGGTCCCAAACCTGAGGTCCCACCTTAGGTCCCAATCCAGCCCTATGGGATTCCCCAGATGGCCACACCTCTTCCTCACATCACTAGGCTCCTGCTTTTTTCTCCCCTGAACACCTGTCATTTGATGGTTCCATTAGCTTTTGGGTGATTCCTTCCCTAATAGGTTGAAATGCCTCTCGTAAGGCTTACTGGGGGTAAGAGCATTCAGCTACAACATGATGCTACTTTTGGAATTTGGTCCCTCCCCCTTTTGCCTCTGGCCCCACCCCTTTTTCCTTCAGGCCTGCTCACCACTGGAATTTCACTGGCAGCCCAGCGTTATGTATCTTTCTAGAGTTGGGACACGGTTTGTATTCCAGTGGATATATACTGTAACTGGGGAACTTTCATTGCCCTTCCCAGCATTATTGCCCTATAAAACTAGATAAATGGCTCTGAACTGCTGCACAGCCATGCATATAAATTGCACTTTAAACCCTAACTGGAACGTTTATGTATAAACATTTGGTTGCAGTTAAATGAATTATAATTGGTCTAACAAGGTTCTATGGAGATGTAATTGATATTATTGAAATTCTTCCAAGAGAGAGAGAAAGAGAAGGAGAGAAAGAGAGAGAGGTGGAGCATAGAAAATAAATAGCTAAATTCCATACAAATTTTGTAAACCATCATAGAGCAAATATACCCCATCAGTTTTCACGTATACTCTGGTTTCTCTTCAGATTGTATAAACCTTTCATCCCATCAGATTTCACATGATTGCATACAAGAACCATTTTTTTCAAGTACTAGGACCAGGGTTCCTTATATCCTAATACAGAAGTCTCAAGATGTTGGCCAGCCTGTCTCAGCCCACAGCCCTTCCGGTGTACAGCAGAGGTTTCTGATTAAGACAAAGCAAATGCTATTTCCTTGGATATAGGACACTCAAAGGATGAATCCTGACAGAATGTCCATTTCCCAGGCCTAACAAAAGTCTCAGGCTACAAAATCAGCTGAGACCTGTCAGCTCCACCAGGAAGGGTAGAGCTGACCACACTACAGGTGGCCTTGTTAGCAGGGCCGGTGCCAGGCGAGCTACTTTCACACATACACCCGAAAAATTGCCAACTTTGATTTTTAAGAACATACGTTTTGTAGAACACATTATTACACATGCGCTCTCAATTTATTTACAGATAGACAAATGGCATATATTAAAAAAACAAGACAATTTTTTCTTTTTCATCCACAATGGCCTCCTTGCAAGCACATAAAAGGCTGGATATAAATGTAACATGAATAGAGGATCTCTTGCAAGCCCATAACTCCCACATCATGCCTTCCCCCACACACGTGACTTATAAATCATGACGATTAGAAGGAATGAATAAGACAGACCTCTGAAAAGGGAAGCTGGGACAGCCCTGTGAGCGAATTCCCCTGGCAGGCTGGTGCCCCCTCTTGCCTTCGCTCCTTTCCCCTTGCCCCCACCCCACCCCACCCCACCCCAACGCATCAACTTCAGCATTAACCCAGCATTTCGGCTCCTGAAGAGGCAGAGCATCCACATAAAAACAACAGCAGCCCACCACAATCCATGGTGGCTGGTGGATCCAATGTTGGTGGGGCTGTGAACCCATCCTGGGTTTCAGTTAGAACCAGCCAGAAAGCTGAAGGCATTATCCAAGGTATTGAGCTTATTTTGGGGACTGGATTCAGTGCTTTGGAGGATGGCTCCGTTAGAGTTCTGACTGAAACCCAGGATGGGTTCACAGCCCCACCAAAATCAGAGTCACCAGCCTCCAATGGCCACACAGCACAACTCGAAACTAGAGGAGAGGAAATGGGTCATTCACTGCCATCACTTGGCACTTCTCTGCCTCCTCCCTGGACAGGCAGGCTGATCCAGCCTGCAAGTTTACTCAGAAGGAAGCCCCACCACAGGTTGCATTTTTACTCCCAGGTAAAGGATGCATGCACAGGATTAAGGCTCAGATTCTTTCAGGTAGCCAAGAAAGAAAAAGAAAAGAAAAAAAGTTCCCTCTCCAGCTTTCATTGCTCCCAACCGAAAAACCAAGCTGCGGTGGAGGATGGCTGTATTTCCGGCTGGCACAAATACCTGGTGCATCAGGTGCTGCTGCTGCTGGCTGGTCCTGGTCCCAGCCGCTGCTCCTCGTATTCTTCGTCCACGTCATCTTCCTCCTCGCGCCTGGCACGGTCTGTTGCTGCTGCTCTTCGTGCCGGCGCCTGGCTGATTGCTTCTGCTGCTGTGCAGTCAGTTCAGCCAGCCAGCCTGCGCGCGCCCCCTCAGGGTCAGTGCTCTAGGCAAACGCCGTACTCCCCTACTCCTAGCACCGGCCCTGCTTGTTAGCCTACAAAAGGCTTCAGTTACTTTTAGCTCCCTGCTGAAGCAACATTCTGCTTCTGTTCTAGTAGGAGGGAGCTCCAGCCATCACGACCCATTTGGAGTTATCCAAGGTCTTATTTTCTTTCACCTTGGGATTGCCTGTTATACCTTGACCTATCTACTTTGACTGGACAGTATCAGCTTGACTTGACTTTACCTACCATGACTTAACCCTGCTTAGTGGATGGAACATTACCTGCCTTGATGTGGCAACCATCAGATATGATCATCAAGGCACCACAGAATGGGACAGTCTGAAAGTCTATTCCACCCCTCCTGATAGAACAGTCTTCTGCTTGTCCAGGAGAGTGGGGTCAACACCACTGACTGTTGATCATTTTTTTTGCACACCACAGCTACCAAGAGAGGACACCCCAACCATAATCTGCTCAGACAACCTCCCTTTGCTACAGCTCCTACCTTCCTTTTACTCCTCTGCTTATGGAGTTTTCCCCCCCCCCATCTACAACTTTCTATGAAACTTGCTTAACTCAGAACAGAATTCCTATGGAGCCCAATCATCTCTCCCAATTGCCAGTCTCCACGTCCCTGATGGGTAAGCTCCTGTTTGTTTGACTACCCTACATTTGCCTACATCCTACATAACACTTGTACACTAGAAACAGAAAACTCTAGCATGGGATTGTCTCCACTATACCTATATTGGTTAAACATTAAACAAGAATCTTCTTGAGAAGTTTATTTTCATCTGCATCGTCTCCCTTATTAAACCTTCTGCTGAACCTGCGAAGGGCAGTTAGCAGAACTGGTGAGGATGTTAATGTTGAGGTGTGGCCATTGGGGTGGCTGCTGAACATGTGGAGGGAAACTTCTTTACAAAGGACTATGGTGAACTTCTGTTTTCATGCGCCTGTTGGTCATCTGCTTTGTTTCACATTTTACTTGCCTGACCAGACATTGCTATCCTAGCAACCACATAATGCCACCAAATAGCAAAGCCAGCTCTGGTTCTTGCCTTCCATTTTCAGGTATCTTTAACCATAAGTACATGGTTGAAATATACATGTGTCTTTAATAGCACATGGCCATGCTATTTGTGTCTTTCATTGCAGTATGACAGCATACCCATCTTCAGTTTTAGCATACAACATTTTCAATGTATCCTAAGCAGTGGTATAACCACTGTTCTGGTTTGCTTGTTCTTTGAGGACTACCACACTGTTTCTTTATAGCCTTCAGGCATAATAATTCTTGAAAGATCTGTTGCCCAGCTGTCTCCCAAGCTGAAACCATTTGGTTCAAATCATCAGTCCTTCACTTCTTTGACATTTCCACTAGGGGTGTGATCCGCTCCGATTAGGAGCGTAGAAGCAGTAGCAGATTGGCCTGCTCCGCCTTACCCAGAGGCGGAGTAGGAGCGGACCGCGGACCCCCTAGAAGCAAGGCGAAGAGAAGCGGCCATTTTTCGGAGCTCCTAGTTCAGGCGGAGCGCTCCAGTCGCCATCTTGAAAACATTTCGCCATAGGATTGCATTACAGCAAATAATCGCGCATAACTAGGTTGTTTTTGAAGCTATCGTTCTAGAAATTCTTGTGCTCAGAGAGTCGTGGATGGGGGTCATTTTGAGACCACTCTCACCTCTCTGCGTTGTCTGGGTCACGTGCTATATTTTTGTGAAAATCGGGTCAACCGCGCGGCTCAAACGGCGTTTTCGGCTTTTCGCCCATAGGATTGCATTGAGGGAAAGAATCGGGGATAACTGGGGGGGGGTTAAGCTATCATTCTGAAAATTCTTGTGCACAGAGAGTCGTGGATGGGGGTCATTTTGAGACTACTCTCAACTTTCTGCATCGTACGGGTCGCGTGCTAGAAGTTTTTAAAAAATCGGCGGGAAAAATACCTTTTTCAAAGGGCTGAGGGGCAGAGTCAGCTCCCGGTCATGATGATCCCAAAGTTGGAGGAGGGCATAGGCAAAACGGGTAACTTGGGATTCTGGGAAACTTCTCTTTCTTCATCTGAACGGGCTTTCCCCCGTGTTTTTTAACACAGTAGCCCCACCAAATGCACAAACACAACCTGAAATCATATACTAAGCCAAGAATAAGAGATAGAAACACAGCACTGCTCCCCACCCTAACCTTGGTGAACAACTGAATAGATGTAGTGCAAGGGGATGAGCTCCCCTAAGGCATCTCATCGTGGACGTGCCCCCACTCTCTCCTGCACTGGAAGGCCATTAGAGCCTTCCAAAGAGAGTAAAACGGTGGAGCAATGCCTATCATGAGTTGAAGTGAATGCTCACTTTTCAGTGGTGGAGCAATGCCTGTTATGAGTTGAAGTGAGCGTTTTACTTCTTCTCAGAGCTGTTGGTGGCTGTCTTGAACTGGCAGCTACTTCCCCCTCCCCCGGGCACGTCCCCCTATTGCTGGTAAAAGACAGATATAGCCTTTTTTAAAAAATTCTTCTTGCTGTTTATTGAGCAACACTGCTGCTTTTAATTCCGCCCCTCCTTTGTTTATTGATTGATTTATTCCATTTTATATGCATTACTGGCTTATCCTTGGCTCACTTCCTTATGCCCCCAGAAATGCCAGCTGCATGCCTGCCTGCCTTCCCTCCCTCCTCCCCTGCCCACCTCGCAGGGATGTTGTGTGTGGGGTGCCCGATTTTCAAAAATTCGCCAAAAATCAGGGGATGATGGGATTGCTTTGAAACTTGGCGTGCGTGTGTATATCCCCATGAGGTGTCATGGTGCCAAACATGAGGTTTCTAACTTGAACAGAAAAAAAGTTGTATAATTTTTTAGCTTTCAATGCAAGCCTATGGGGGGGGGAAACGGAGCTCCGGATCCGGATCCGGAGCTCCGGGCGGAGCGGAGCGGAAGTGGGCGGAGCAGGGGCGGGGCGGAGCGGCCTGATCCGGAAAATGGCGGATCTGCAAGTGAAGCGGAGCGGGGGGTCCGTGCACACCCCTAATTTCCACTATAGCCACTTGCACTGCTGAAGAGGCTAGCTACTTTACATATGCTATAAAAATTACACTGAAAGGCAGCTGGGCTCTTCAGCATGTAGTGGAAACATCTGCCCCCTCTGTAGTTTTTCTATTCTTACTTTTATCATGACCTTAGGGCCATTTGGGGCTTGCCTTGAGAAATTGTGGCTCTCCATTGTGTGGAACAATATGATACACATGTTTGTGAACAGCCGAGACATGATCCTTTTGAAACAATATGGTCCCCTTTTGTAAACTATGTTAAAGTTTCCATTGACTGAATTAAACATCTACATAACTAATTTCTCCTTTACCATTGCTACTATCCAATGAGGTTGAAACTAGATCGGGTAAGATAGATATATAAAATACATAAGATAATGCTTTACTGTTAAAACTTTTTAGTAGTTTTAATGACTGTAATCATGCTTCGTAGAAATAACTGTAAATTTATCTTTATCTTGTAATAAAATATTTTTTAAAAAAAGAAAAAATATTTGTCTCTTACGTCAGTGGGGGCTGGTGGCTCCGATGTCAGTGGGGCAGTGAATTCACTCCAAGTTTCAATCAGAACCAGACAGAAAACAGCAGCAATTCCAAACCCTGACACGGGCCATGGACCACTCCACAGCATCCATAACTTTAACTTTACAAGAATATGATTCCTGTGCACACAACTCTTACGTGGAACCAGTAAACCCACCTGACATTTTATTTCTGTTTCAGGAAAGGAGGGTCATTTTCATGATCTGCTCCAGAAAAGAGGATCTGCCATGACATTCAGGCAGCAGAGTTTCCTGTAAAGCTGATAAGTTTTGTGTTTCACAAACTGCAGCATTTTCAGGTTGTTGTTGTTGTTAATCTCATTGGTTTAACCATTTTTGCCACATAGCAGTAAAAGTTAATGTGCAGTGTAATGTTCTGTGGTTTCAGGGATCAACTACTAAGATATTAGTTCTCATTAAAATGTTTATTGTTACTCAAATTACAAAGTACATATGACCAAACCCTGCATGGACTGCCAGATATGTGCTTAGCCACAAAACTGACTCTGTGATTCACTCCGATGTTCTCTTACCTGGCTGAACACGGTCAGATTCCCTTGATAAACACCAGCAGTGATCTAAAAACTACTTCTTAAAGAAGGAGCTCCCTTTAGCACATGAAAGCTCAGTCGCAGCATTTGAGGTTTGAAGTACTTGTTCATGGAATTTCCTGCCATCCCAAAGGTAAAATATGTCCTTCGTTCATGGCTGGTGCCTACTTTGAGGGGAGAGCAGGCAAAGAGACCTCTGGGGGACTCCCCACATCACTTGTGCCTGAGTTCCCCTCCCAACGCCAGTGCCCCTTGCACCCAGCAAAATGAGAATGACAGTGATTGCTGCAGCCACTTAGCCTGCCAATGAGAGCCACCCATCTCTGCCGCTGCTTGCCACCACCACCTGGCCACTATCTTCCCCCTCACCCCCCCACCCCCACCCTGGTAAGCTTACCAGGCCATGTGGAGGGTGGCAGCAGCAGGGTTCAGCCCGGCTCTCAGAAGAAAAACACTAAGCAAGGCTGCAGCCACTGCCTTCTTCATTCCCCAGAATGCCTCTGGCCCATGCTATGTTAGGGCCCAGAGGCATTCTGGGGGAAATGAAGATGGCAATTGCTGCAGCCTTACTTGGCACTTCTCTTTATGGTGCGGGAATGAGTGCTGTCAGCCTTTAAACAATACAGAAAAAAAGACGCAGTACGAGAATATTATTTCTGCTTGCAAAATATGTGTGCTCTGTCCACAACCCTGAATGCAAGCACGAGCTGGAGAATACATCCACCAAAAATGTTTGCAAATTCTCGAACATGTGCTCATGTTCAATTTGCACAAATTTTCCCATTCAATTTTGTGCAAGGGTCAAAAATGTGCAAAAGTTTTGATCGCCCACATTTTAGTCTGTGGGGGAAATCTGGAATCTTTTTGTGCAACGTTCACATTTGAGAGCTGTCGGTTTTGAGCAATTATTCCCTTTGTGTAAAACAAATGGCAATCACAGACATGAGCACCAATTGAGCAGAGAGACCAGTGAGCGGATGTTCAGAGAAACTTAGCAAACTCAAGCATCGCTCGTTCACCCATCGCTAAGATCCAGGTAACCAGTGTCAGCCCTGGTGGAGTCTGGCATTTACTTGACCAGGCCTGAGTTATACTTTTACTGAGTTTCATCCTATCTTTCCTCCAAAGAGCATATTTATTTATTTATTTATTTATTACATTTCTATACCACCCAGTAGCTGGAGCTCTCTGGGCAGTTCACAAAAATTAAAAACATTCAAAGTATAAAACAACAGTATAAAACCATAATATAAAATACAATATAAAAGCTCAACCAGATAAAAACAGCAGCAATGCAAAATTACAAATTTAAAACACCAAGTTAAAATTAATTTATAGACTGTTAAAATGCTGGGAGAATAAAAAGGTCTTCACCTGGCATCTAAAGGTATATAATGTAGGTGCCAAGCGAACCTCCTTTAGGAGCTCATTCCATAGCCGGGGTGCCACAGCAGAAAAGGCTCTCCTCCTGGTAGCCACCTGCCTCACTTCCTTAGTTCTCACACACATACACACTTTAGGTTTGGCCGAGATAAAGTCAGTCGTAGCCCATGTTAGTCCTGCATAGAGTAGACCCATCAAAAAGAATGGTTCTTAAGTTGTAGAACAATTCAATGAGTCTATATAGGACTAACATGGAATGCTACCTAGTGATTAGCCAAAAGGTCACCTACTGAGCTTCACAGCTGAGTGGAGACCGTTTGAGACTCTAGCTACTAGGCCACACTGACCATATTTGGCTTCATTTTTAGGATACTAACTTTCAAGAGTCCCTTCTGCCTTTTGTTCATGATTGCTACAACCTTCCCTACTTCTTTGTCTTTGCAAAGTCCTTCTTGCTCTTGAGGCTTAGGGCCTTGCTAGACCTGCCGGATAAGCCCACAGGGAGGAGGGGCGACGACACACTACAGCTAGTGTGCGCTGTCGCCAGCTTCTACAAGGAAGATGCGAAGGGGCAACGGGAAGCCCCGTAGCGTCGGCCCTTTTTTTTTTAAGTTAAAGGGGCCATGTGTGCTGGAGAACCGCTGGAGAAGGTAAGTGGGGTTTTTTTTAAAAAAAAAAGCCCCCCCCCGCTCCCCCTGATTCCCCGCCAATGCCTGATGACCCCCTTCCCCCTCGCTTGCCCGTCTTCTCCCAATGCCCCGTGCCTTCTTCCCTCCCTCCATGCCCCATGCCTTCTTCCCTCGCCCGATGCCTTCTTCCCTCCCTCCATGCCCTGTGCCTTCTTCCCCCCTCTCTCCTGCCGGGTCCAGCCTTCCCCCGCGGCCCCTATCTCCCCCCCATCGGATCCCCCCTGGCCCGATGGGCACAGCGCTCCTATGAGCGCTGTGCCCAGTCTGTGGCTTCTCCCGGCTACTCGCGAGTAAGCGAGCAGCCGCAAAAAGCCACAGACCCTGCTAGACCTTCCGCAGCCCTGTCCTGAGGCCGGGGCTGCGGAAAAAACCGGGCCATAAGCGAATTCGCTTATGCCGGTTTAAGGGAGGTTTCAGCGCGGCCTGACCCCGGATTCCCCTGTGCGTCATCTGGATGCACAGGAGGGAAACCGGGCCTCACACTGTGCTAACGCCTCGTCTAGCAACGGCCTTAGTGTGTATTTGCATCTACCTTTAACACACTAAAAGCCTATGGGTTTTTTGGGTGTGTAGTGGCCCCCATTACTTGTACAGGCATATGTAGAAATGAGTCATTTCTAGAACTACACATCAGACAATGAAATAAAAATGAAGCTCTGCAGCTGCTTTTTGGCAGTTCTCAGCATGTTACTGGAAATGGCCTTTTTGGCTGGAATCCATTATGCAAAGCTGGGGGCATCAAGCATGCAGTTGTTTGATTTAGATGTCAGTGATTCAACCTGCAAAACAACATGCAAGTTATCTTTTTTGTATCTGTAGTTTTATGCCTCTCACCTCTGCATGTTTCTTTTGTATATTTCATCAGAAGCTAGAACCGAGCCAAAATTTCTCAGAAGGTGTTTATCTGAGAAAATCTGTGGAATTTTTCTTTTCTTTTTTCACCCATGCCCTAGAAAAAGCTGGCCCCTTTGCAAACTTTCTCCATATACCCTCCGCCATCTTTTTGTGGTAGCTAGCTTCCATTTTCACTGAAAAATGCTCCAGAATTCTGTTCTGTGATGTTGTGGACAGTGGTGCAGCTAGGTAATTTTAGACCCTGGACTTAATGACCTCATGCCGGGGAGCGGATGGTGGCTTTAGATGGCCATGTGTATTACAACATTAACATTGCCCCTTTCCTCCCACACCATGACCACCATGTAATCTTTACCCCTGCTTCAACATTTCTGATATTCTACAATAAGAAAAAAACTGTGTGCAAAAGCACACATGCCCACACATGACCTTGTACAGTTTTGCATTTAAACTAATTTAACTTTAGCATCTTAATGACTACTGGAATAAAATGGAGTTTCTTTCCACTGCTACTCTCTTGTGGGGGGTCATTTGGGGGACATCTGGGCTGTGGATGGGGATGTCAGAGAAATCTGCAATGGATTTTAAAAAGTTTCGATTTCTATGAATCCCACCTGCATTTTTTTGCAGCGGACCAGCTTTTTCCAAGTTGCACAGTTTTATTTATTTATTTATTTATTTATTGCATTTATATACTGCCCCATAGCCGAAGCTCTCTGGATGGTTTACAAAAGTTAAAAACAGTAAACAGATGTGCTGTTGCTAATGGTGGGCCCCAACCTGAAGAAAGTGTCAGACAAGTTCTCCTTCCTGCTGGAGAAATTGTGTGAAATTAATTATCCCTCCCAATTTTTCTGTCCACAAATAGGGTGAAGAATTTTGAGAGGCCATTTGCACATAGCCAAAAGAGGCACAACTCATGTTTCCTCTTTCACAACTTCATTGGAGTGTGGAACCCTCTCTGAAAATATTCCATGTTGAGGATTCCATGTGGGGGTCATTAGGAACGGAATCAAAACCCAAACTGCTAGTTTCATAATGCCTGTATACAAACTGATACGGTGACCACCCACTTGGAATACTGCATCCAGTTGAGGTAACTGCACCTCAGAAAAGAACAGAGCTAGAGAAGGTGCAGGAAAGGGCAACCAAAATGATCCAGAGGCTGGATTAACTGCCCTATAAATGAAGGTTGCTATAAGGAAAGGCTGCCTTTTTCTAAGATAAATAGCCTCAAACGTTGTGGTACATATGGGGGAACATGATAGAAGTGCATAGAATTATGCATGCTGTGGAGACAATGCATAGGGAGAGTTTTTCTCCCTCTCTCCTAGGATTATAACCCAGGAATCACCCAATGATGCGAAATGGGAGTTTCAGTACAGACAAAAGAAAGGATGTCACATAGCACATACTTAAACTATGGAATTCAAGTCCAGAAGATGTAATGATGGCCATCCATGATGGCTATAGTCATGATGGGTATATGTATTACCTCGAGGACTGGAAGCAGTATTCCTTTCAATACCAGCTGCTAGAGAAGATGAGTAGGATGGTACTATTTCACTCATCTACTTGGGGGCTTCCCACAGGCATCTGCTCAGCCACTCTGGGAAATGCTTGGCCTAATCCAGCACAGCTCTTCTAATGTCTTTAGCCTACACTCCCTTCTATTTCCACCTTTAAACTTTACATTTACCTTATCACACTTCTGCAAAGAAGGTCAGTGCATCACACAGGACAATTCTTCATTTTGTCCTCACAATAAGTATGTGAGGCCAGTCCCGGTTGCCCTGGAGACCTCCGTTTCTCCAGAGGTCTCTGGGGTTTCCCGGTGCATCTGGTCACCCTATGAGATAGCATTGGGTGAGAGACAGTGGATGGCCCTAGGCCACCCATAGACACCTAGGAAGCTGTCCTGTACCA
Organism: Elgaria multicarinata webbii; assembly: GCF_023053635.1. Classification (NCBI taxonomy): domain Eukaryota; kingdom Metazoa; phylum Chordata; class Lepidosauria; order Squamata; family Anguidae; genus Elgaria; species Elgaria multicarinata. Next base: position 31,353,914 of record NC_086178.1, on the reverse strand, counting down.
AGCAATACCGTTTGCCCATCTATCTCAGTATTGTCTATATTGACAGGCAACAGCTCTTCAGGGTTTCATATAGGGTCCTCTTACCTGGAAATGCCTTTCCCCAGTGAATGAACTTCATAGCTGAGCTGCCGTTCTTGATATTATGTGGCTACTTTTTATGTTTTTAGCCATTTCTCCCAAAAGCATATTTGTTTTGTAGCATACTGTTAGACAGTCTATAATTTTTTAAAAAATCTGATCAATAGGAGAGAAATTCTCCACATTTCATTGTTAGACTCCCAGGGAAAGCTGTCCTCAAACTTGATTCTTCATTGGAAATATAGTTTACCAGCTATTTCAGTAGAAATGAAATGGCAAGATCAGTTCCACCACCAAGAGGGAAAATTATAGAATGTTTCGTCGATGTGTTTGGAATGTGCTGGCACCACGCACAAGATTTAGTTGAGGTTGGTTGTTTCTTGTTGTTGGGTTTTTAGTTTTGTCTTGTTTTGGGGGGGTTGGGTTGTCATCGATGGTTGTTTTGCTCATGTTGCAGAAGTGTGTTTTGTTGTAAATCATTCATTGCACAGTATATCTTATGTACAAGGCAAACGGTAAGGACCATCACTGTTTATTTGTTGGTCCCTATTGATACTATCTGATATATATATATATATATCAGATAGTATGCCTGGGTCCAGCTCCAGCTGAGAGCCCCCTCCCTCCTGCTACCAACTGTCTCTGCAGAGGCCACCAGTGAGGGAGGAAGCAGCAGCCAGGCACCTCTCCACCATGCCTGGGTCCAGCTCCAGTTGAGAGCCCCCTCCCTCCTGCTACCAACTTTAACTGCTGAACTTTCCAACTAAGATTGTAGTGCCTGAATTTGCTTTCCTTTTCCCCCTCCTCCTCCTCCCTCCCAATCCCCTTTCCTTTTGTGTCATGTCTTCTAGATTGTAAGCCTGTGGGCAGGGACTGTCAAGAAATACTTTTGAAAGCCGCCGTGAGAGCCTTTTTTGGCTGAATGGCGGCATAAAAATCCATAAATAAATAAATAAATAAATAAATAAATAAATAAATATTTCCCTCATGGTTAATGAGGAGATGCAATTCATAGAACTGCTAGAAAGCTGGACACCAAAAAAAGGTATATAACATGCATTGTTTGTATTATTAAATATCAACTTCCACATATTTTGCCAATATATTATTGTATACTATTCATAACTAGTAGTGTAAATAACTTGTAGTTGATTCTTTTATGTTTTATCCTGCAGTGCTTTTCATTGCCTTGCTGCTTTTATTTGATGCATGCTTTTATTATTGTAACTGTCTGATTTATGATTGTATTGGGGGGTTTTTTCGGAACATAGGAAGTTGCCTTATACCAGATCAGACCATTTGTTCATGTAGCCCAGTATTGTTTGCTCTGACTGGCGGTATTCCCCTGGGGTCTCAGGAAGAGGGTCTTAGGTTACCGTACCCTTCATAACTTGAGAGACCAGCAATTGAACCTGAGACCTGCATGCAAAACATGTGCTCAGTACCAGCTCCACATTTTGGAGCGCTCTTGGCCACGAGACCCTCAGTGCCCCCCTCCGTTGCCTACCTTCTCTCTGCCATTGTCATTGGCTGCTGTTGCTCCTCGTCCTCTTTCTCATATCACTATTGGTTCCTTGCTTGTCAGTCAGAGAACCAGGCAGTGGCATCTCCTCCTCCTCTTCCTCCCCCCCCCCACTGTTTTCTGGGCCACAGCAAGAGGCAGGTGAACAAGCAGTTTGCAAGGGTGAAGCAGAGGAGCAACTCTAGGGAACACTTGTCAGTGGGCACCGACTGGTGCATGCCCCCTTAAGCAGGTGCCAACCATGCCTGCCCTTGATGCTGGCCCTGCATGCACTCTACCACCTGCCTAGAGCCCCTCCCATATCACAGAGGCATATGGTTGTTAGCTGCCCTAAGAATAGTAATACTGGCCATGTTCAGAAGACACCTTAACCATGGCTTTAACTATGTTGAATAAAGCAAAAAAAAACTTATTCACCATGGTTAAAGCCATGGTTTAAGGTGTCTTCTGAACAGGCCCACTGAAAGGTGGGATTTTGTTTGTATTTTTTAAAAACAACAACAACGACACCTACATCAATACATTAATATTACTATTTCTCAAATGAGAAGACATTTCACAGCCAGTGCTCTCAAACTGAGCTACATTAAAATTTGATAACAATAAACCAATGGTGAACAGCAGCAAAAGCTAAGGAAAGAACAGGACCGGCCCTGCTATTAGGCAGAGTGAGGCAACTGCCTCATGCAACAGATGATGGGGGTCAGCAGCAACCCCCTGGCGATCCCCCTCTATTGAAGGACAAAGCTGCTCAGTAAATTAGGTAATCCACCATTAAAAATGTGAGGATGGGAAATTGCACCCCTCACATTGGATCCTCACAAGCACTAATATAACACTAAAAAGAACATCTGTTTATTAAATCAATACAAAAATGTTCTATTTTTCAACTTGGGGGAAAAGAAACACCCAGAAAAGATGCCTGTGAAATGGGCAAAGCTTGGTTTAATTAATGCACAATAACAAGTAGCTTTAAAGGAGTGCTTTTCAACGCTTCTGAGAATTTAAACCCCACCAGAGTGTCTTGATAGGTACGAAGTGGATTAAGTATTTTCCCCCTCCCACAAAACTGCAATACCCCCCCCAAAAATTACACTAGTAGCGATAACAGTGACAATGCAATCAGAGGCAGATCTTAAAGCCCTGTGATTATGCTTATTGATTTCCATGTGCTGTAATCCATATGTGCCGGTATGTAATTCTGATCTGGTGTCACACAGAGTCCCTACCCGTTTGTTGTAGTTCACTAGGGATGACGAACTAATGCAGTCGGCCACAATGCCTGCACGGAGAAACTGCTAATTGTCAGCACAAAGGCAGCGATCAGTGGGACTGACATGATGATGGTTGGCTTGTGGGCACCCTCACCACCTGTGTGCCTTCCACAAATCTATTTAAAGAAACAGGTTGGGAAAGCAGCATAAATGTAGGTTCCTTTGTTTATAATTGGATGCTTTGCATATGCTTGCTTAAGTCGCTGCAGAGCTTTGATGCAAAGGATGGTTAGAAATGCTATTCCAGAGAAAGTTGCATGGGAAATGACATGTCGTCAGCACAGCCCCTGTGCAGAAATTTCACTTCTGTAATTCCTGCTATTTAACACGCTAAAATGAATGGGTACTTCTTGAAAATGTGCAGGTTATTAGGACAGAGGTACAGTTACCTGCAGCAGCTCATTAGGACAGGCTGTATATATACACAAACACACATGAGCAGCAGTATTATTATTATTATTATTATTATTTTCTATACCACCCCACAGCCAAAGCTAAAAAACAATTTAAATAAACAATGTTTTTCCTAATAGACCTGTTCTAAAACAGCAGACATAAATGCCTCATCATATTACCATTACATGACTGAGAGCAGAGGGCGGTCTTTACCTGGTGCTGAAAAGGTGCAGTGTCGGCACCTCAGTGGAGAGCACATTTCATAGTCAGGGGGCCACCACTGAGAAGGCCCTCTCCCTTATTGCTATAACATAATATCTGGTTTATTAGTATCATCATAACTGCAATTCTATGCAAAGTTATTCATGACTAAGCTCCTTCAAACTCAGTGCTGCTTACTTCTGTCTGCATGGATCAGCTAGTAAAACAAACCAAAACCTTTTTTTTTTTTTGCCTTTTTAATTAGAAATGCAAACAAGGTTGCAGAGTAGTGTTAGCGTTTGAGCTGCTAGAGGGAAGTAGGGCCTCAGTCAATGGAAAGGAAAGAAGTACCCTACCTCTACTCGATGCTTTCCATTTTTAGCTTAGAAAAGAAGGCAAGCAATGGTATCATTCTGGCAGGAGACAGGAAATGGGAAACACTTGCAAAGCAGATTTTCCCTTCTCCCTGTATCCTTCTGCATGTCCCCCAAATATGTACCAGAGGATTGGGTGACCAGAGAAGATTTGGGGACACATGAGTGATGCAGGAGGAGGGGATTAGAGATGTGTGATGCTGGCAATTCCATTGTATTTAATTCTGATGGGATTCCATCGTGTTTCTGATCCAGTAAGTGGCAGCAGATTCTAGTGGATTTTTTTCCTGATTCTGGAAACATTGTGGGGGGGGGGGCTGTCATTTGCACAAATTATAATCACACACAGAGAGACTCTCTCACCCCTACCCCCACACAGCAGTTAAGTTTGGGGGGGAGCCTCCCATTGTGGGAGCCAATGGAATGCTTTTTTCGAAACCTAATTGCCAGGTGTGTGTGGGGATCTTTATAGGGATGGCAACATAAGGGAAGGGTTAATCTTTTCCTCCACATCACCTCAAAAATCACAGGGAGCTACCTGGGCTGAAACAGAGCACATTCTGTGTTCCCTTGCAGCTCACAGGTGAAGAGGATAACAAGATGAAGGCAAGAATAATGCAGGACTTCAGATAGCTCTAAGTGGGACCTGCTTGCTAGTAGGACAACAGGAGGATGTTGTCTCAGCAAGTAACTAAAGCTAGCTGAAGCCATGTATAAAAGATGACAAGACCTCGAGGAGCTGACTGGATTATTAAAGGGCCCTCACCTGATGTTGTTGCCTGAGACTTCTGCAAGGTTGGGGATTTGGAGGTTCATCCTCTGTGCCTGAGAGCAATCACAGAGCTGGGTCCTCTAGTTGGGAGGGTCCTTGAATAAGGCCCTGTCTGTTCTACCCCCTAAAGACATAGCCTGCATCTCATCCTCATGACTCATCAGAATCGTCAGCTGCAGAATGGACCCTGAGGGCTGGGGATTATGACACATTGATCCCAAACAACTAGCTTTCCTCCAGTTCTGAAGAAGGGGGTTTCTTTTCTTAATGCCCAGCATGGAAAGGCAGCAGTTTGCCTGGGAAGAAACTAGAGTGATCCCCAGACAGCTCAGAGGAGGGGGCTGGGGAGGAGATTCTGGAAGCTGGATGGAGAGACTGTGCTGGTTAGATCCGGCTCCCAAGCCAGGAGATTCCCCACCCATATATTAGGGTGACCATATGAAAAGGAGGACAGGGCTCCTGCATCTTTGTATGCATGCAGCACCTGGTAAAATTCCTTCTTTATCACCACAGTTGAAGCTGCAGGAGCCCTGCCCTCTTTTGTATCTGGTCATGCTAGGCAGGGCTCTTGCAGCTTCAACTGTGGTGATGAAGAAGGAATTTCAGCAGGTGCTGCATGCATACAAATGACACCTGCTGAAATTCACTTTTCTATGCAACTGTTGAAGATGCAGGAGTCCTGTCCTCCTTTCCACATGGTCACCCTATATGCCATATATTACACTGAGTGTTTAGCTGAGTTGTTCATATGTGTGCATGCACTAGCTCAGAGCAAGCAAGCAAACATCATATCTGCATGTCCAGATAGAACCATGTCCTGTACAAAGTACCTTACATTTGTGCTTATGTCAATATTTATCACAGATGTAATGGCTCCTAGACAGTAGGAATTCATAATTATTTTATTTTTATTATTACATTTAAATCCTGCCTTTTTTCTTCTTGTAAGGAACCCAAGGCAACTTATATTGTTTCCCTCTTCTCCTTTTTATCCTAGCAACAACATTGTGAGGCTAACAGTCAGTGAATGGCCAAGAGTAACCCAATGAGCTTCACAGCGGAGTGGGGACTAGAAACTGGGGCCTTAGTTAGACGGGGCTTTATCCCGGGGCGAACCCTGGGATCATCCCTGTGCATCCACATGATGCACAGGAGATCCCGAGATCAGGGAGGGATCATCCTTCCCTTGCTCCGGGATAGAGCCCTCCCCTTTGGGCCCAGTTTTTTTGCGGTCCTGGACTGAGCCTGAGACCGCGGAACATGTGGCCAAGAGCTGCAGGTTGACCCAGCTCCGTGCGATTCCTCGCGAGGAGCCAGGAGCCGCGCATGGGGTACCCATCGGGGTAGTGGGGGGGGGGTGGAGTGGGGAAAATAATTTAAATTTTAAAAAGGACTTACTTTTAGCACACAAGTGTCCGTGCACTGCTGGTCCTTTTAAAAAAAATTAAATGGCGGACGCGATGCCTCTCATGTGTAGACAGAGGCGGGATCTCGCATTAAACACAATGCGAGATCTTCCCTCCTCCATCCCGGGATAGCAGGTAGGTCTAGCTAAGGCCTGGATCTCCTGAGTCCCAGTCCAACACTCTGACCATTACACCATACTGGCTCTCTATGCTCATATGCTAGCAACTAAAACAGGGAATCCTTTATCCACTAATGTGACTAAGGCCATGTCTACACCATAGGGCATAGAGGGAGCAGGGGGGATCACAGACTTACCTGCTTCCGCAATCCTCCCCTAGCATCTTGATGGCCATGCAACTTCCTGGAAGGAAAGAGGACGTTGCAGCCGCCTTCCCCCCGCCCCCCAGCAACAGGAGAAGGAATGCACCACCCACCCCCGCAGCTCCATGCCCATTGTAAGAGCCCCACTACTCACAGGGAGGAAGGGATGTACAGGGATGATCCAGGGATGACCTCGGAATATAAGGCTGGTGTAGACATGCCCTACAACTCCAGCAAACAAAATGTATTTCAAAATAATAATAAGAATAAGAATAAGAATAATCATAATAAGTGTGGCATTGCATGATTACCAGCCTAAATGATTTCTGAGTATACAAAAACAAGTCAGCATTAAAAGATAAAAATATATATATTAGGGTTTTTGTTATCTTATTAGCAAATAATCTGAGCTCTATTTCCTATGGTTATCATATATGAAATGAAAGAGAAACCTCAGAAAGGGATACAAAATACTTTCCATAATATCTGTAGTTATAATTATGACCACAGACATCTGCTGTGATGATCAGATGTTGTGTGAGCTTTTGGGTTCAGCTTTGGGTGACCACAGTGATGGCAGCTTTCAGTATCAAAACCCCACGGTGCTTGATTAGATAATGAAAGTGAGAGAACCGTTGAAGCAGGCAATAATGAGAGTGCGAGATGATTGCTGCAAATCCTCACAGTAATTTTGTGAATATCACTTTCATTCCCACTGCCTTGAAATTCTCTTTTCTGTGCACGTTGTGGGCATGATCTAACCCTTATGTGTCCTTTGAGTAGGATGGGTGCATATACATGTTCTGGCTCCTGTGTGATTCAAGTCTATGGAGGAGAACATAAGAACATTAGAATAGCCATATGGAATCAGGCCAAAGGCCTATCTAGTCCAGTATTCTGTTCAAACATTAGCCAACCAGCTACCTGTAGAAAGACTACATGAGTGCAACAATAGTGCCCCAATTGTCTAAGTCAGGGGTGAGCAACTTTGGGGAGCCTGGGGGGGATTTTCACACACACACACACACACACACACACACACACGGAACTGGTTTCTCATGGTCTCCACTCCTGCCACCATTAGTATCCTGCAGAATTCGGTGGCAGCAGAAGCAAAAAAAAAAAAAGGGGGGGGAGCCAATTTTTTGCCAGTTTTGTAAATGGTAAAACACAGCTTGCTTTCAAACTACAGTACATTTAGCCATTGTAGAATCCCATAGTGGTTTGCCACTGAAAATTGACGGAAACTAGGCATTTCCCCCCGCTGCTGTTCCAACAGCCTAGTGATGATGGTGATGTGGGTCACATGATGGGTGCATCATGGGTGCATCACTTCTGCTTTATAATGGTATTGAAATGCACTGACAACTGTTGGGGCTCTCAGGGGGCCTTGCTAGACTTTACCAGATAAGCCGGCAGGGAGGCGGGCCGACGGCGCGCTAACTTTAGTGCGCTCCACCCCGCCTCCTGCACGCACGACGCGCAGGGACTCTGGAAGTTCTGCAGCGTCGGCCATTTTTTTGTTGTTGTTAAAGGAGCCACGTGTGCCCCGAAGACTCCGGAGAAGGTAAGTGGTTTTTTTTAATTAAGCCCCCCACCCACTCCTGATCCCCCATGACCCCTGCCCACTCTTTCCCCGCCATCCCTCCCTGTCCCCGAGATGTGTGCCACCCTCCGCCATCCCTCCCTGCCCCCGATATGTGTGCCACCCTCCGCCATCCCTCCCCGCCCCCGATGTGTGCCACCCTCCGTCATCCCTCCCCGCCCCCGATATGTGTGCCACCCTCCGTCATCCCTCCCCGTCCCCAATATGTGTGCCACCCTCCGCCATCCCTCCCCACCCCCGATGTGTGTGCCACTCTCCGCCATCCCTCCCCGTCCCCAATATGTGTGCCACCCTCCGCCATCCCTCCCCACCCCCGATATGTGTGCCACCCTCCGCCATCCCTCCCCGCCCCCGATGTGTGCCACCCTCCACCATTCCTCCCCGTTCCCGATATGTGTGCCACCCTCCGCCATCCCTCCCCACCCCCGATGTGTGTGCCACCCTCCGCCATCCCTCCCCATCCCCGATATGTGCCGCCCTCCTCCATCCCCCTCTCCTGCCGGTCCGGCCTTCCCCCCCGGGATCCCCCCAGCCCGATGGGCACAGCACTCGTATGAGCGCTGTGCCCAGTCTGTGGATTTTCCCGGCTACTCGCGAGCGAGTAGCCGCAAAAAGCTACAAACCCTGCTAGATGTTCCGCAGGCCGGGGCTGCGGAAAAGCCGCGCCATAAGTGACTTTGCTTATGCCGGTTCAAATGAGGTTTCAGCGCGGCCTGACCCCGGATTCCCCTGTGCATCATCTGGACACACAGCAGGGAAACCGGGCCTCGTCTAGCAAGGCCCATCGTGACCATATGAAAAGGAGGACAGGGCTCCTGTATTCTTAACAACTGTATTGAAAAGAGAATTTCAGCAGGTATCATTTGTATGCATGCAACACTGGTGAAATTCCCTCTTTATCACAACAGTTAAAGTTGCAGGAGCCCTGCTCACTTTTGTATCTGGTCAAGAGTGCAGGGCTCCTGCAGCTTTAACAGTTGGAATTTCACTTGGTGCTGCATGCATACAAACGACACCTGGGCCAGATCTACACCAAGCAGGATATGACAGTTTGAAAATGGTTTGAAAACTGTATATGGAGTGTGTCCTGGGCTCCAACAGTTGTCACTACAGTTATAACTTGTTTTAAAGCAGTAGTGTAGATCTTGCCCTGCTGAGATTCCCTTTTCTATACCACTGTTAAAGATACTGGAGCCCTGTCCTCCTTTTCATATGGTCACCCTACCCATGATACATTCCATATACTGTTTTCAAACCACTTTCATAGTGTTATATCCTGCTTGGGGTAGATCTGGCCCCAGTCTTATGGGGCTACTCCTGCACGGGAGTGTGGGCTTCCCATTTTTTGTCCCACATAAGTATATAAGTGGGGGAAAGTAACTATTCAAAATTAGCGTGACCTCCAGAAATGCCGCCTGTCAAGAGTAGACAATACTGGGCCAGTGAACAGATAACCTGAGCTGATATATGTTTCCAAGACGATCAAGAGGATCATCTTTATTCTACTAAACTCCCATGAGTCAATCAGACTGTTCATATTACTTCAACAGCAGTTGGTTCAGGCTTTTAAGCCGGTGTATTCTGTTATTTTTAAGGTACAGAACAGCTGCCAGTTTATATTTATTTTTTGTAGAACAATCGGGAAAGCTGCAGCTTTTATAGTGAAATGCATTGGGGTTATTTTCCCTCCCAGAAACAGCTCCCAGAAAACTCCCTGAAAATATTTTTTTACTAAACTTTTGTGAGCTTAGAAAGCTTGTAAAGTCTTAACGTCCAACAGAGTGAAGTTTTAACAATGGGCGAATGTGTGTTAAAAATTAATAAGTAACACATATGTAGTTATATATCCCAGGAAATGTTCCTGAGACTAGTATGAAATAAAATATAACAAAGTAGGGAACAACAACAAGCAACACTCACAATCCTTATTCTTTTCACTTTAATCCTGGTTGCCTATTCAGACAATACGCTCCAAAGTTTTAGGCACTGCTACCTGCTCCTTTATACATGAAACGTATGTATTCCACTTCAGTTCTTCCCAGGACAGTATCTTTTTCTTCATTACTAACAGCTCATATATCAGTGCTGATCTGAGATGAAACATACATCTTACAGTTAATTAGACCATTGGTTCACCTAACTCAGAATCAATCTACACTAGGGGTTTCCCATGCCCACCCCTCTTCTCGGTATTGTAATGACTGGCTTACAAGGCACATGGCACACTCCCCAGGTCCAGAAGTGAGCAGTTTATCGGTAATTGTGGTTCCAGTGTACTACTGAGATATGTATGTGCCAGCCTACTTTTATTATAACTCTTACACAGTAGAAATGATGTGATAAGTTCCCCCTCTCCCGCCATTTTATTATTATTCAATTCGTATCCTGCCTATATGCAAAATATTCTCGGTCCCGTACAAAATTAAAAACAATTTAAACAAGACAAAACAATCAATAAAATGGTACAACATAAAACAATCAGCAATTAGATTCTTAAAAGGGAAGACCTGACGGAATATAATGTCTGCTTAAAGGCATTCAAAAAAGTCAGCCAGGAGCATTTCAACTGGGCAGCAAAAGAAAAGGTTCTCTGGCACATTAGGTAACCCCAGCAGCCTCAGCAGTTGACCTTCAGGGGACCTTAAGTGGTAGGCTGCAACATAGGGGAGAAAGCACTCGGACTTAGATCCTGTAGGGCTTTGAAGGTAAGATTAAAAAAAAAAAAGGAGAAGCAAATTCTCAGGATGCTGAACTTTTTATTTGTACGTTGAAGAGCCTGAGGCGTTTCAGCCTGTGTCTTTTCAAGGCCTTCTTGTTAATAGCGACTGACAGTCGCTATTAACAATCTGAGAAACACGTTCTGTTGATAAGAAGATTTTTGCAGCCATTTTCCTACAACCCCCTGAAGATGGCTTTGAAAAGAAACAGGCCGAAACGCATCTACAGCATCCTGAGAATTTGCTTTTCCCTTTTTCCACCTGATTTGGGTGGTTTTCTCCCCCTGTTTTTGATTTTGATGGGGAAAAAAATCCAGATCTGTTTTAGCATCTACCTTAGCTATGTGTGCAGCAAGCAGCTTCTGCACATGGCTCCTTCTTCACTGGCTCAGGGCATTTGAGTCTCTAAAATGTGTTGGCCAGAGGCAAGCTTTGGGGAGTTGCAAGGGTGTATTTTAGCTTTGGGTAGGGTGACCAACTGTCAGGATTTCCCCGGATTTGTCCTGGTTTTTGTTCTTTCCATGGTGTCAGGGGGGATTTTCTATAATTTTCAATAATGTCCTGGAATGACACACCTTCCTCTTTAAGGCTGCCATTAGCATGGCAGGAGGGAATGACATGCTTTCTTGAGGCACGTTATTCCCCCACTCCAAGCTCCAATTGAGGTCTTAAAGGGGAAAGTGGGTCATTCGTGGACATTATAGAAAAGGCCCCAATTGGAGTGGATGGTGGTGGTGCAGAATGAAATCCTTTCCCCTCCTCCACTCCAATCGGGTTCTTTAAGGTGGCGGGGGAATAACGTACTTTCTGCAGGACTCAGAAAGCTGCTTCCCCCCCCCACACACACTAGGTGTCCTCTTTTTTGGTTTTCCAAATATGGTCACCCTAGCTTTGGGGGACTGATGCTGTGTTCAGATTAGCATTTTTGTGCACTGCCTATTTGCTCAGCTTACTCTAGTGTAGTGATGTTGTGTTACCTTTAGCATTTCAAACATGAAATCTTCTTACAATGAGCACTCGAAACAGGGGTGGATAACAATAAATAATGCATCCCAAAAGGAATCTTGTAAATTTCTACTTAATAACTGTATAACAAAGAGTTAATGTCCCCCAATAGAAAGAAATCAATTTTGTTCTTTGATTTCTTTCTATTACTTTTTCTTTTAAGTCTCAAGGTGGGTTGAGGTGTTTTCTGAGAACACTTTGGATGTATTCCCTTCTGACATTTATTCAAAGAACAGGGGGAGAAATGTCAGGGTGATTTTTGGAGAGAAAAGTAGCGATTTACTCCTTTCTTGCCATCTCAAAAAGGCTGGGCCAGTTGCTATATCATTTGGAACAGATTTTCTAGCTGGCTTCCTATCACTTAAGCCTTTGAGTGTGATACGTTTGTGTCAATATTGCTGTCTATAAAAAGTGAGAAAGGAGAAAAAAACACTTCTAACTGCAGGATGGAAAGGTGAAAAGAGAAATTATTATTGCTGTTATATATAAAAAAGAAATGTTCACGAAAGGCTGCTTTGAAGTACTTCCTATGTGAGAATGTTGTTGAGTGATGTAAAAAGTACACTATAACTGTAGCACTCTTATTCTGACTGAATAATAAAATGTTAACTGTGGTTTAACCAACTTTGAAAACTGGCATTTAGTAGGAGAAACTTCTGTTTCACCTGCCTTCCTTTCCTTTTTCTTCTTTTATAAGGTGCTTTCGGTGTTCTTGCAGATGAGGCTTTTCATATGCAATCACTCAGCCTCAAACACATAAATGTTAGATGGGTGGTGGTCCAGATGTCCTTGTCTTCTGTTTCTAACCCTCCTGTGTTTTCCCATCATGACTTCCATTTTTTATCGTACCACAGAAAATCCATCACAGAAGGAAAGATGGAATAGCTGCACAGTGTCATTTCACTGGCCTTGTGAGGAGCCATCCCTCTGGAAGGACCCTGAGGCCATTTCTACACCAGCCCGAAAATCCAGGCTGGTCACAGCCAAGTCCCTGTGCATTCAAATTATGCAGGAGGGACGAAACTGGGTTTTCCCAGAGATAAGTACTCCCTGGGAAAATCCGATTCCTCCCATGGTCTCGGGATCATCCCAAGACTGCGGGAGGTGTGCCATCCCGGCTTTTTCCTTCCTCCCCATGATTAGCGGGATCAGTTGAGGGAAGGAACCAGGACAGGAGGAATTAGGGGGAGCAGGGTCGGGGACTATATATATATATATATATATATATATATATATATATATATTAGCTGTACCCTGCCACGCGTTGCTGTGGCTTAGTCTGGTTAAATTGAAAAGAAAGAAAAGACAAAGCGGATGTTTCTAATATGTTTAATTTCACAATGCTTGTGGATATACAATATTTTTAGTTGTTCCATTGTCTGTGTAGATATAGAGATTGTCTAGTTTGCCAACTCTGGAACACACAACATATAATTGTCCATGTGAGAAGCAATCTGTGTCTAGATCTAAACCGCACAATTCTAAAGATTGGCCCTGAGCTTTGTTGATGGTGATTGCAAACGCCAATCGAATTGGGAATTGCAATCTCTTAAATTGAAATGGCATATCTGTTGGAATCATAGGAATGCGAGGAATGAGGACATCTTCACCTTTGAAAGGTCCTGTCAAGATTGTTGCTTCTATGACCTATAAGAGCAAATAGGAGAGAACATGCAAATAGGAGAGGAGGCAGAGGCAGTGGATTGGCCTACTGTTTGGTTTTTTAAAAAGGATGTTTTTATGGTGAGGAGGTTAGTGGAAACTCCTGGCAGTTACCTTTCTTCAGAACGTGTAACTGTCACAGGTGTGACATCTATATTCACTCAGCCAATTGTGAAAGAACATGCAAATAGGAGAGGAGGCAGAGGCAGTGGATTGGCCTACTGGTTGGCGATGTCACAATGACCTATAAGAGCAAATAGGAGAGAACATGCAAATAGGAGAGGAGGCAGAGGCAGTGGATTGGCCTACTGTTTGGTTTTTTAAAAAGGATGTTTTTACGGTGAGGAGGTTAGTGGAAACTTCTGGCAGTTACCTTTCTTCAGAACGTGTAACTGTCACAGGTGTGACATCTATATTCACTCAGCCAATTGTGAGAGAACATGCAAATAGGAGAGGAGGCAGAGGCAGTGGATTGGCCTACTGTTTGGTTTTTTAAAAAGGATGTTTTTATGGTGAGGAGGTTAGTGGAAACTCCTGGCAGTTACCTTTCTTCAGAACGCGTAACTGTCACAGGTGTGACATCTATATTCACTCAGCCAATTGCGAGAGTGCATGCAAATAGGAGAGGAGGCAGAGGCAGCGGATTGGCCTACTGGTTGGTGATGTCACAATGATCAGCAGGACTGGTTTTGAGGAGGCCTATTTCTTCGATTTTAAGACAAACCTTTGACCCCATAGAGAACATAGTTACATAACAACGCTCGCATATTTGAACGCAACGCTGTGTCAAAATTTCAAAGCAATCGATGAAGAACTTTCGGAGATATAACAACAGTAACGAACGGTCTTTTTCATTTTTATTTATATAGATATATACACTTTAAATTTAGTTGGAGCACATGTGCATTCATCTCCTTTAAAAAAAAAATAGTGGTGGGCACGATACCCTCCTTCCTCCTGGGATGTCATGCCCACATGTGCATTAAGGGGAGGTTCTCACGATCAGGATATGATGAGATCCTCCCCCCTCCCTCCCTCTACATGGGGCTGGTGTAGAAATGGCCTGAGTCTTAACACACCCTTGTATACTCCAGATCAAAGCCAAGGGCAGAACCAGAGCAAAGATGACGATGGTGCACAGGAGAAGTCCGTGGTGGAGGAGAGAATTTGTTGGGTGTTATTACAGCTAGTGACCTGGGTTTCTGAAAGACTGCCTTTCCCCAAACAAATCTGCCTGCTAAGTAAGATCTGCAACAGTCTCTCTCTCTCTCTCTCTCTCTCTCTCTCTCTCTCTCTCTCTCTCTCTCTCTCTCTTTCTTTCTGAAAGTAGTGGGGGGGGTCACCTAGCATCCAACACTCTAAACTGCCATCTTACCTCCTAAGTCACTGGCATGTTGCCGCACCTGCAAATTGGCTAAGCACAAGGGAGCCATATATAATCTGGGGATATACCTGGCCATAATAGTTCACACACTAGTAACATCCTATTGAGATTGCTGCAATTCCCTCTATGTGGGGCTGCCTTTGAGGATGACATGGAAGCTACCACTCATGGAGAATGTGGCAGCTAGATTGCTGTAGGGAACGGCTTGGAGAAATTGTATAACACTGGTTTTAAAGGAACTGTAGTGGCTGCCAATACACTTCCAGTCTGAGTAAAAGGTATTTGTGATGATGTGTAAAGCTCAAAATGGCTTTGGAACTCGATATTTGAGGGAACTCATTTCCCTGCATGAGTGTTTCAATCTGCCGAGGTGACTATCCTCTATGAGTGCCATCAGACGAGCATTTTATCGCACACTCATTACTGCCCACTCACGGTTTTTCACGGGTCCTTTTGATGACACCAACTGCCTCCGATGCATCTCGTACTCCTTCTTCTGTGTGCCGGAAAAGTGATGCAATAAAAACACGCACTGAATGGGCCATATGGTCTTGTTTACTTCCTCTTTCTTCTCCATGAGAAAGAGGAAGTATTGTGTGGCAGAAGCAGGGGAGGAGAAGTGATGGTAGGGAACCGTGATTTCCCCCTTTCTGATGAAGCCCTATATCCCACCATTGGGAGCAGTATTTATTTATGTTTTTATTTCATTTCAGTTGGCCCAACAGTTGAAGCTCCTGGGTGGTTCATTATGTGGAAATGTGAGAGAGGGTATTCTCCACTGTGGTACTCCGATTGTGAAATGTCCTGCCCTCAGAGGGTCACTTGGCATCGATCTCATTTCAGCCCCAAGTTAAGACCTGGCTAGGAATGCAAGGATTGTGCAAAATCTGTTCTGTCTGTGTTTCGTATAGTATCAGACACCTTTCGTCTCATCAATTGCCTATCAATGGAATTGGATTTTTTTCCAGTTTACGAATTTGTTCAGATGTGAGGAAAGGTGGAATAAACATTTAATAAACAAACAAAATATTATTGTCAGTTGCCTCAAAGCTAATGTGATAAGGTGGGATATAAACCTAATAATATTATAGGAAATGAATAGACTGTGGGCCAATAGCTCATATTACGTGCACGTAACAAACAAACAAACCTGACAGCATTTCAGTTAGGGAAAATCCACTTGAGAGGAGGCAAACTGTAATGAAGAAGTGGTGAGGGGTGAGTAACTAACTCTTCCCCCATTTGATATTTTTTCCTCTGCCTTTGCAAGCTGCTTTTCCCCTCCTGGGTTCCAGCTGTGAGTCTGTCATGGTACGCACATGCATCTGTATCCCATGAGGGGTAGGAAACCAACATGGGAGCAGAAAAGTGGTGGGCCGGGAAAGGGTGAAGCGTCTCCCTCCTCCCTGCTTCTCCTTTCCAGATCACTCCTTCCCAAAGCAGCAACTGTCTGGGTTGTTGTTTTAACAAACATTGGGTCGCCTATTTCTTTTTTACCTTCCCATTGAAATTTACACTTAGAGCTTCATCACACTACCGTTATAGACTGCTATCATGGTGCAATCCATGCAAAGCAGTTGTTGTTGTCAACGAGCTCCATCACATGAGCCTCCATGTTCCACCCTGCTCCTGCACACGCCCTGGGAGAGCTGGGCCAGGCTCCGCGGAGCTCGCTTAGGGCTGGCGAGGGAGGTGGTCAGGTGGCCCTGCCCCTCGTCTTGCTGCTCTGCACGTACCCCGGGAGGGCTGGGCCTGTTCTAGGCTCCATGGTGCTCTTTGGGGGAGTGGCGAAGGTGCCAACCAGGCAGCTCTGCACCTCGTCTTCCTTCTGTGCCCCCAGTGGCCACTCAAAAAGAATCACACTTAATGAACTTCAAAATACTTTGCTACAAGGGGAGGAAGAACCGCAATCAGGGAAGGACATAGTCAACATCATACGAGTTCTTCACCACAATAGCAGACAATAACGTGGGAGTCATTGGAGTCCTTTGCATGGATTGTGCCATGACAGCAGGCTATAACGGTAATGTGATGAAGCTCTTGAAGTCCCCAGTCTTATTAGTTCTTCTAGGATTTCAGGGAGCCTATGATTCCGCCTTACAACTATTTCTACAACCCTAACCCCTCTGCAAAAGCAAGTCCCTTTGCTTTACAGATGCAGCGCCCCCTTTCGCGGCGTGTGATATGGCTTCAGAAATCCCTCCAGTTGTTGTATCTGCATCTCCCCTTGCCAGTGTCTTCCTAAAATTACAGTGGTGTGTAAATATTTGTATATTTTCCCTGGCAAAATATATCACTGCGGATTCCATAGTAAGAAACATGTTATTATACTTGTAAATAATACAGCTTACATTCCCAGCTGCTGCTGGATCCTTTCTGAATCAGAGGGTGGTTAAAGTGTTTCCTGGGAGAAATCCCAGGCCCCACTATTATGTTACCTGTGTGGTTTGTCTCCTTTTCAGACACACTTTCCTGGTTGCCACTGCAAATTGTCCCTTCCCCTAATCCAATGCTACTTCAAGAATAGGGACGGGGAAAGGTTTAGGGCCAAGATATAGGATTGATCACCTCCTCCCATTTGAACCTGCCAGTAGTTTAAGAGGCTACGTTGGTAGGAACACAGGGCCATGCCTTCTCTGTAGTGACCTTCTGATTATTGAACTCTGCCTTCCATTTTTCAAAGACCATTTTCCTTCTGTTTTTAAGTTTTAACATCATTTTCAAGGCCAAAAAGTGCTCCAAAGAAATATTTCTAGAAATAAAGAAATAAAGCCAGAGGAGGCTCAGGATAAATCGTATTATGAACTATCTGATCTCCTCCCCTACTTGCCCTTTCCCCCTTCTCCGGGGTTAATTTTCTGACTATGTGGCGAGGCCCCAGGCAGTTTTCTCTGTGCTAGCTGCAGGGGGACAGATCTCTGATTCCACCTTCCAAGGTTGGAATACAGTCCTCGGCCTCAGAGGGGGAATCCAAGCCATCCTATGGTCCCAGGAATGTATATAATCATCAGCAGTCCCAGCAGCAACAGCCCAGCGCTGACAGCCCCAGCCCCATCTGCTTGTGGCTGTCTCCACCTCTTTCTCAGCCATGCTGCTGATTCTGCATCCTCTGGCCACACCTTAGGACATAGGAAGCTGCTTTATATTGAGCCAGACCCTTGATCCATCTAGCCCAGTATCAGCAGCACTCCAGGGTTTCGGGCAGGATTTGTTCCTACCCTACATGGAGATGCCAGGGATTGAACCTGGGACATGCAAAGCAAATGCCTTGCCATTGAGCCACGCCCCACTGCCGTCTTCCTCCTCCGCCATCCAGCTCTGTGCAGCAAGGGCCCACTCTCTTGCCTGTCTACCAAAAGAAGAGTTTTATAGGAGAGAAGGGTAGGAAGAGGGAAGGACCAACCACCATTCATTGCAATGGAGCAAACATGGGTGTGAAGCATCCCACGAGCTTGTGCAAACCTGGAGCCAGGCCATAATCATCAGCATAACTCTGTATCTAAACATAGAATAATCCAATATTTATGGAATTCCTTTCAGCCTGAGGGCAAATTACACATGTTATGGCCAAATTTTTCAAGCTTCTAATCAGGGTAAGGATGCTGGGGAAATCCACAATGGATTCAAATGAGTTCAGATTTCTATGAATCTGACCTGCTGATTCCACAACAGACTAGCATTTTCCAAGTCATGCAGATTCCATGGTTTTATGGACTACATTAGTGGGTTTTTCCCTTGTTTTTACTTTTCAGGAGAATTTGCTCCAATGCATATTTTTGCATGAATACACTAGTGCAAATGCACATTTGCAAAAAGGAACAAAATTCTCATTCCTCTCTAATAAGTAAATAAATAATCCAATTATGTGAATAAGAAGACAATGGAAAGAAAGATGCCTGACAATCTGCAAAGCATAGATGGAACAAAATCCGTACATCTCTTAATGAGGGTGCTTAGAGTACATAGTTGGGTGGCCATGGGCAGTATCCAACTGTATCATTCCGCTAGCGCAAATAATAATAATAATAATAATAATAATAATAATAATAATAATAATTTGTATCCCGCCTTTTGCCCAATGCTGGGCCTCAAGGTGGCCTTACAAAGTTTAAAACATACATGGATGGGGGGGGGACATAAACGTTTAAAATACACAACAAAATTATAAGATATTAACATAGATGGAGGGCCAGATTATTCTCCAAAGGCCTGCTGGAACAAAAAAGTTTTAGCCTGCTTCCAAAATGATGTTGCACTAGCGGAAACTAGATTGCAAACTATGTGCAAGAGGAGAAACCAACTAAATCTGAGTTGGTGGAACTGCTCTACTGGATACTGCCCCATGGATCCTACTTTAGAGAGAGCAGACTTCTGTTTCAAGGGATGCGAGAGGACAGTCGTGTATTTGAAAATGTCGTTGTCTATTTGAAAAGCTGTCCAATCCAAGTCTGGTTTAAAGATAAAGCACTAGAGGAAGGGAATACAGGCTCCTTGAAGATTCCCATTAACAGTTAGCTCCTGTACAGCAGACTGACAGAGCAGTCATACAAATTGCCCAGTCACAGTCTTTCCTTTTATGGTGAGATGTCTTGTATTTCTCTTTAAATTATAGTCATTATTCCCAAATTTGCATCTACATTTATAAATGAACATATGCAAAATTTTATGCAAATCAGCATCTACTTTCATCCTCTGTTTTGATGATGTCTTCCCTCTTTTATGGCAGTGCATAGGTGGCCTCCCTGTTTATGTAACTATCAGTCTTCATGAGTGTATCTCTGAGGTTTTGGATATACAGCAATCATGAGCGAATGGCAACATTCACCAGATTTCTGAGATTCATTTTAGCATAGTATAATACACATACCAACACACACACACACACACACACACACACACACACACACTCCCCTGTGCAATCAAGGCTAAGCAGTGACTACTGTAGCCGCCGATGACATTAGATGATTCATGCATGCAGCTAAAGAAATCATTTCTTCTCATCAGGATTCTGAAAGCTGGTTTAAAAGCATAATATAAAAATAGAAACTTCAAAATGTAACACTGGGGAGATTAATCACTATGTGCCCCAGCTCCTAATGATTTTGTGTGATGAGGTTTGACTTCTATTACCATCAGAATTATTGGCCTCTTCTTTAAATTGAGTAATTAACTATTAATTTGAACCTTAATGGACAATATGTATTTCTCTGGTTCTATACCATGACACACATCATAGTGATTCTTGCCTAAATATTTATATAGTGAAGAAGAAAATTAGCTAGTCATATGCATCGTTTGCTTCTTGTGGTGCTTATTTTCAGTTTCACTGCGCAATGAAAGTGTATTTTGTACGAAGACATTGTCAATCTTCTACATTTCTTTTTCTTTTTTTCTTTTTACCCAGTTCAGTGTGCCATAGCAAGTTACAGGAAAGTGACTTTCTGTCCAGATAAGTACAAGCAATTGTGCCTTTTATGGGGGCAGGGAGGGGAGTTCCATACCATTTCATAACCTTTGCACTTGCAAAAGATTGGCTTTTATGCACATATAGTGCAATCCTATCTATGCCTGCACAGAAGTGAGCTCCACTGAGTTCGATGGGAATTACTCACAGGTAAGTGTTATAGGAGTTGCAGACTTATGGCTGAAACTGGTTTATATGCAGCAATGCTTAAAAATACCTCACCAGGCACTCAATCCAACACTGACAGCTAGCAGAAATACCTTCAAACAAAGAGCGTTGGATGTAGGAGCACAAACAAATATAACTGCGCTCACATCCTTAAGAACAGCAAAATGGTTAGCTAGCACAAAATATCTGCACCAACTTGAGAAATACCTATCACTACCCATGAAGATGGAACACCGGAAAGCCCTTACACATCTAAGATTTGAACAAATGGATACTACGATGACATGGGGGAGATTCCATGGCATACCAGTAGAAGACAGGTTGTGTGTTTGTGGAGAGCCATCTCTAGGGGACATATTGCATTATATATTTGACTGTCCCTTATTTACAGACATAAGAAAAGGTTATTTGGAGCCTTTTTTAAAGGAAGTGAAATATAGTGGTGCTAAGGAGAATTTGAGTTATTTATTATATTCAACTGACCCATATGTAATACAGGGGGTTGCATTATTTGCAGCGAAAGCTAACAGATGTAGAGTAACATTTTTGGACAGTATTGGTTTGAGGTGTTATAAAGATTCACAGATATAAATGAATTGTGATTGAGAAGTAATTAAAAGTTTCTGTATGTTTGCTGTTCACCCATTTTTCCATCATATTAGTAATGGATGTTATGTATCTGATAGCTCTGTTGTTTTAACTATATGTATTATTATATAATAGCATAGTAAAACTTCAAGTTTGTATGTGTTAGAATGATCTGTGGATTGAGCAATAAACATTTTGAGCTTAAAAATACTTACTACTAGGGGTGTGCACGGACCCCCCGCTCCGCTTCACTTGCAGATCCGCGATTTTTGGAGCGGGCCGCTTCGCCCCGCCCACGCTCCACCCACTTCCGCTCCGCTCCGCTCGGAGATCCGGATCCGGATCGGAGCTCCGTTTTTTCCCCCCATAGGCTTGCATTGAAAGCTAAAAAATTATACAACTTTTTTTCTGTTCAAGTTAGAAACCTCACGTTTGGCACCATGACACCTCATGGGGGTATACACACGCACGCCAAGTTTCAAAGCAATCCCATCATCCCCTGATTTTTGGGGAATTTTTGAAAATTGGGCACCCCATTCACACCCCTTTCCATAGCTCCATCAATTTGCACGTTAGAAACCTCAAACTCGGCACCATGAAAGCTTACCCAGGGATACATACGCACGCCGAGACTCAAGGCAGTCCCATCATCCCCTGATTTTTGGGGAATTTATGAAAATCCAACACCCCTTTCCATAGCTCCGTCAATTTTGCACGTTAAAAAAAACCCTCAAACTCACCACCATGACAGCTTATCCAGGGATACATATGCCACACGCTGAGACTCAAGGCAGTCCCATCATCCCCTGTTTTTTGGCGGGGCTTAAACCTGCAAAATTTGGAACTTCCAAAACTCCAAGTGAGCGCAGGAAGGACTTCTCCCCTGAGTCAAAGCCACACACACACAACATCCCTGCGAGGTGGGCAGGGGAGGAGGGAGGGAAGGCAGGCAGGCATGCAGCTGGCATTTCTGGGGGCATAAGGAAGTGAGTCAAGGATAAGCCAGTAATGCATATAAAATGGAATAAATAAACAAATAAACAAAGGAGGGGTGGAATTAAAAGCAGCAGTGTTGCTGAATAAACAACAAGAAGAACTTTTAAAAAAAGGCTATATCTGTCTTTTACCAGTAATAGGGGGACGTGCCCAGGGGAGAGGGAAGCAGCTGCCAGTTCAACTCAAGACAGCCATTGCTTCACCACGAGAGCTCTAAGAAGTAAACGCTCACTTCAACTCATAATAGGCATCGCTCCACCACTAAGAAGTAAACGCTCACTTCGACTCATGATAGGCATTGCTCCACCATTTTACTCTCTTTGGAAGGCTCTAATGGCCTTCCAGTGCAGGAGAGAGTGGGGGCACGTCCACGATGAGATGCCGTAGGGGAGCTCATCCCCTTGCACCACATCTTTTCAGTTGTTCCCCAAAGTTAGGGTGGGTAGCAGTGCTGTGTTTCTATCTCTTATTCTTGGCTTAGTATATGATTTCAGGTTGTGTTTGTGCATTTGGTGGGGCTACTGTGTTAAAAAACACTGGGAAAAGTCCGTTCAGATGAAGAAAGAGAAGTTTCCCAGAATCCCAAGTTACCCGTTTTGCCTATGCCCTCCTCTAACTTTGGGATCATGTGATCATGACCGGGAGCTGATTCTGCCCCTCAGCCCTTTGAAAAAGGTATTTTTCCCGCCGATTTTTAAAAAAATTCTAGCACGACCCGCACCACGCAGAGAGGTGAGAGTAGTCTCAAAATGACCCCCATCCACGACTCTCTGTGCACAAGAATTTCCAGAATGATAGCTTAAAAATCAACCCAGTTATCCCCGATTCTTTCCCGCAATGCAATCCTATGGGCGAAAAGCCGAAAACCGCCGTTTGAGCCGCACTGTCCCTGTTTGTTGACCCGATTTTTAAAAAATTCTAGCACGCGACCTGCATGACGCAGAGAGGTGAGAGTAGTCTCAAAATGACCCCCATCCACGACTCTCTGTGCACAAGAATTTCCAGAACGATAGCTTCAAAAACAACCTAGTTATGCGCGATTATTTCCCGCAATGCAATCCTATGGCGAAATGTTTTCAAGATGGCGACCGGAGCGTTCCGCCTGAACTAGGAGCTCCGAAAAATGGCTGCTTCTCTTCGCCTTGCTTCTAGGGGTCTGCGGTCCGCTTCTACTCCGCCTCTGGGTAAGGCGGAGCAGGCCAATCCGCTACTGCTTCTCCGCTCCTAATCGGAGCGGAGCACATGCCTACTTGCTACTCACTTTGAAACACCTCTAGAATTGTTATCCAATTGGCATTGTTGACTTGTCCAACTAGACATAGGCTTCTGGAGAATGACCATGATAAAACTCAGTGCTCATGGTCCAAATTCCAGACAGGTAGACAACATATCAACCATGATGAAGCAGAGCTCCATGGGTGGGTATTTATTGGTCTCATAGATGGCTTGTTCTGATAAAGAATCAATTCTGGCCACATTTACTGAGCTGTAAGGATTTGTTTTGTCACTCATGACATAAGAACTTAAGTCCAGCATTCTATTTGCACAGTGGCAAGCAAGCTGTTGTCCAGGAACCCACAAGTGGAACATGAGTGCAACAGTGCCCTCCTGCCCATTTTCCCAAGGAAGCACTATAAACGATCTTACTGCCTCATATCTCCCCCAATCTTTGTTGGATCTTGCTGGATTTTAACCTCGCTGGTAGTTGACTCATTCTATCCCAGCCTGGCAAATTTAGCAGCTTTCCATCCATATTCCATGCGTATTTCAGCTTTCCATCCATACTGAGGGGGAATTTTCTACCTTAGCCTAAGCACTAGAAGAACTCCTCATGGATCTATGTCCCACTAGGCATTGCTAAATTCCATCCGTAAGGCCAACCATAAGGAGAGCTAATGCTTTTTCCCTATAACATCTCATAATAAGCTTTGTTATGCACCAAACCTAGTTAATCCAGTAGCAAATTTCCATAGCTATCTATGTGCAATATTTGGGGCAGATTGGACAAGGGGGGATGTAGATATGCCCCCCAAAAATGACTTTTTACTCCTTTGGGGAAAATGGTGTTCTCATCCATAACTATGGACCATAACTATGGGGGGGTGGGGGGGGAGATGTTGATGATGTTAGTGTCCTTTCTAATCCAAAAGTGCAGGGTCTGGATCCCTGAGAGTCTTGGCTCTACTACGCCACTGATGCTGCCTCTGACTACTGAAAGGTAACAGGTGGAATTCTCCTAACCTCTCTTGCTGAAGCTGCAGCAAAGTGCCTTAAAAGTTGCCACCAGAAAAGGGACAGGGCGGAAATCCCTCACCAACACACACACAAAACACACACTTTGCTTTACAGCAGTGGCTATGGAACTCTTCTCCCCACACCCTCCCTGCCACACCAGTTCTGTTCTACAAACCGAGAAATGAAGCACTGGGATAAAGGAACGGGAGAGAGGAAATCTCACACTGTGCTTTTGTCAACTGTTCTTGTAGCAGACAAAGCAAGAGGCCTTAACAGATAAGGCACACTTTCCAACTCAGCCTTAAACACGCTTAAGCCTATAGATGTAAGCGACCTCAAACATGCTTAAGACAGTGTGAGTTTATGGCCAAAACGTGTAAAGAAATGGTTTTGGATTAATGTTTTTCTTGACATGCTTCCTACTGTTACTATCCTGTGTGTGTCTACTCAGAAGTATTACCCTCAGGAACTGTTAAGCAACAATTTCAGAAAGAAATCTTTTCTTTTCTTTTCTTTCTTCTTTTGCCAGTGTGTATAAAATCAATTTTAGAGTAACTACACCATCCCTGCTTCATTTTAAGCATTTGTTAAAACTTACTGTAAAAAAAAAATACAGTGTAGCATGGGAGGTTCCTTTGTGTGCCGATCGCTGGTATCTGGGGAGATTTGAAATGGAAACATTTAGGTCACATCTACATGGGGGTTTCGAAATAGCTCAGAAGTGTCTTTGATACACTTCTGAACTGTACTAGTCCCCCTTCGGTTACTGGTGTTCCACATCACAGAGGAGGGTTGTGCAGGTTTTAACACTGGCTGTGCAGTATTCCAGGCTCCTGTTTCTGAAGCAAGTAAAAAATGTGCTGTCTTTCTTGTGGGATGCTGTTTCCAAGCTTCATGGTTAGTCTGACACCAATAAAATGACAGCCCTGGAAGCTTGGAGCTTTGTTTCTAGCCTCCATCCAGTGGGCAAAATGAATAAATTCAGAGAAAATGAGTCTGTCCAGAATGAATCAACACACTGCCGCCAGTCCAAGATCAGCATGGCCCTTGGAAAGATTTTTACTGGATTCGGTGAGTGCAGCACTGGAGATGCCTGCATATAATACCTCAATTAGAATTCAGTGTGTGCAACCCAATATTTATAGAAAGCTTCCTCGCAGTGGAGGCATCCGTTGTGTAGGAGTTCTAAGGTTGGCATCCAATGTTCATCAAACCTAAGTCCCATTCATTTACATGGGTCTACTCTAACATAAGAACAGTCAGATTTCCATCTAGTCCAGCATTCTAGTCACCCTGTTGCCACCCTGTTCCCTGCAGGAAACCCGCAAGTAGGGCACAAACATGAAAGCATCTTCCCACCCACGTCCCTCAGCAACTGCTGAACATAGGCAGACTGGCTGTGATACTGGAGGTAGCATCTTGCCATCAGGACTAGTAGCCATTGATAGCCTTCTCCTCCATAATTTGTCTAACACCCTTTTAAAGCCATCCAAATTGGTGGCCATCAAGTCTTGTGGTTGTGAATTCCATATTTTAACTCTGCACTGTGCTAACATGGCATACAATTCTCTGACTGGAACCCCCTATGCCTCCCCCCCACCTTTCCATGGGGTGGGTTGGTAGGATCCGTGTCCTTTTTCCATGGAGTGGTTTGGTAGGATCTGTATTAGGGCTGCAGTATAGGCTGGTTAACTTTTTATCCTATGCCAATTCCCCTAGCTGCGATCAGCCAACAGAGTATATAGCCTGACATGGATATAATTTTGTTTCTTTGTTTATAATATTGTTGGGATTTGTTTATTTATTGGATTTGTACCTCACCTTTCTACCCCAAAATTCTATTTATTTATTTATTTTATTTATTTATTTATTACATTTTTATACCGCCCAATAGCCGAAGCTCTCTGGGCAGTTCACAAAAATTAAAACCATAATAAAACAACCAACAGGTTAAAAACAATAATACAAAATACAGTATAAAAATCACAACCAGGATAAAACCATGCAGCAAAATTGATATAAGATTAAAATACAGAGTTAGAACAGTAAAATTTAAATTTAAGTTAAAATTAAGTGTTAAAGTACTGAGAGAATAAAAAGGTCTTCAGCTGGCGATGAAAAGAGTACAGTGGCACTCAAGGCAGCTTACAGGCACAATTAAAATGGATTAAAACATTAAAATACAATAAAGACATAACAGTTACAGGGTTTTTTTAAAAAATAAAAATAGCACCCGACCCAACGGAACCAAAGGTCTTCTTGAATAAAATAAACTCTGTATGTCAGCTCTCCCGTTGAAAGAATTGGGACTTTCGAAA
This sequence comes from Elgaria multicarinata webbii, assembly GCF_023053635.1. NCBI lineage: Eukaryota > Metazoa > Chordata > Lepidosauria > Squamata > Anguidae > Elgaria > Elgaria multicarinata. Next base: position 31,327,426 of record NC_086178.1, on the reverse strand, counting down.
GCTTAACTTTGCTGGATTGTGCTGAGCACCCTGAAATGATAATATGAAGGGCGGGGGGACACATCTCTTTCATTTTAGAGGAAAATGAAGCCAAATGGAAATGTCAATAATGAGGCCTTATGACATTCGGTCATAAAAAAAATGGCTTAATTGCTAGATCAATATGGATGCACACATTAGCAATGTTGTAAAATCCATTCACTTCTTAGCATTCTGTGGAGAACAATCTTTCACTTGAAATAAATAAATAAATCCCTCAAGTTAAAATATTTATAACCTCCACTTTCTGTTCTCTGCCCACTGAATCTCTGTGTACTATTGTGGCGTTCTCTGACTTGGCCTGTGCTGAATGAATCACCTTCACATCTGGTTTTTGCTCACATCCACCCCCATGGAGGTTGGTATCCATATGAACATTGTTGTGCTTGCATTATTATTATTTTTTGTTGTAGTCTCCCCACTCCATCTATAGTGGAATTAATTCAGGTGAGATATTAGACCGAATAACATACCCGAAGCTCAAGAAGATTAAAATAAAAACAAACAAACAACCCATATAAATTGGTGTAATGCTCATCGTAACATTTCATTAGATTAATAAAGTGCTGTTGCTAGGCAAGAAAGATGCTGAGGTTATCTGGGGTCATAGCTAGACATATAATTAAATTTTCTTTTTTTCTCTCCCCACCCCTTGCTTCACTGTCACTCCTACCAGACTAGAAATAGAAGCTCCTATAATTGTTTTAAAAGTGGTTATTATGAATTAATGATGGCATTTTCCCTCTCACAACTAATTGAAGGATACAGATTAACGTAATGTAAAAGAACACACATACTCTAATTTATAATGTTTATCCCAAAACACAAGCCATTTTATAATGTTCTCTTGTATTTAGAAAGGCTTCTTCATAAATAGCTTGTGAATATGAAATTTAAAGACAAATCCAGCAAAAATTAAGACAATGGTGCTAAACAGCAAGCAAACCCTAAACCCTACAGGTGCATTTAACCCAAACTTTCTTATTTACACTTTTTTGTTCTAAAATGGAAGAAAGGATTCTCAGCCTGTGAGACAGCTCTAAAGAGACACCACTGTTCTGTAGAAATAGGCAGTATCCAATGCTTTGCACTCATAAAGTTGTGCTTGTGCAGAGGCAGGAAATCTTTCAGCCCAACGGCTAAATTCAATTTCAGAGAAGCACTTTGGGACCACTTGCCAGTAGTGGGGAGGGCTGAAAGCAAAGGGGGCGGAGCCAAAGCAAAAGGGGTGGGGCAAAAACAGAAAAAAAGCAAAATATGCCAGCTGTGTTGAGTGCCAGTTTGTGGGTCAAAAGGTGGGGTACAAATAAAATCAGTCGATCAAGTTCTTACTACCACTAAGCCTTAGGAATGCCATTTTAACCTATACGGATGGAGAAATTGTCCCATGCTCCTTCTATGGCCTCACCTTGCTATTGATCTAACCCAGCACCATGAAGCTCGGAGGATGGCAACAAGGGAGAGGGCCTTTTCGGTGGTGGCCCCCTGACTATGGAATGATCTCCCCGATGAGACTCGCCTGGCGCCAACATTGTTGTCTTTTCAGCGCCAGGTCAAGACTTTTCTCTTCTCCCAGGCATTTTAACAGCATTTAACAAAGTTAAGTTTGTTTTTAAAGGACCCCAGAATTGTTGTTTTAAATGGATACTTTTGTTTTTTATACTGTTGTTTTTATGTTTTTGATGGTTTTTAAATTTTGTATACTTTTTAATGTTTACCATTTTTAACTGTTGTAAACCGCCCAGAGAGCTTCGGCTGTGGGGCGGTATATAAATGTAATAAATAAATAAATAAATAAATAAATAAATAAATAAATAAGATACCGTGGAATAGGATACAAAGGCGGCAAGACCCTGCATACTTATCACTGACCTCAGTGGTACTTACATAAATGTGCATAAGACCAAGTTGCAAGCAGTAGGAGTCACAACTCTCCCAGGAGGATTCTAGGAGGTGCCGGGATTTGAATTGAATACAGCAGCTGCCTTTGATTTGTAGAACTGCTAGATTTGTACAGGTGCCAAGGCAGGGCCCATCACCCATGGGACGATTCAGCAATTGGTGAGTGCTTTCTTGGCATCGAAAAGTAGCTGGCCAATTCTTCGCCTGCACTGTTATGTGGATGGAAGTGGTCTGTATTGAGGATACACACTTTCAAATCACATGCATGCATTAAATAGCACTGTGCAGCAAACCTGATGCCCCCTTCCTTTCATTAGAGTAGAGGAGGCTGGCCAAAGTGCACACCCCATGCCTCATGTTCTTAGAGGAAGGGCTGTAGCTCAGTGACATATGAGCTTTGCATGCCAAAGGCCCCAGGTTCCATCTTTGATATCTCAAGGTAGGGCTGTTGTAGACAAGACTGAAGTAGATGGACGAATGGTCTTAAAGATGGGCGAAGCACCTGGTCTAGATGGACTTATATTTTGAATGGGTGTGGCAACTCCCGGTACTTAGTTTCTTCCTGTGCTGCTCTTTTGCTGGCAGATGCCACAATATTGTTGGGAATATTGTAACATCATCTGCAATATTCAGATATTCAGACCTTGCCATGGTAGCATGGGAACTTGCCCTGGGGAAATAGTTCAGATGACCCTATTTATTATTTATTTATTTATTTATTTATTTATTACATTTCTATACCGCCCAATAGCCGGAGCTCTCTGGGCAGTTCACAAAAATTAAAAACATTCAAAGTATAAAACCACAGTATAAAACCATAATATAGAACAGTATAAAACCATAATATAGAACTTTGAATGAGGCCTTCTTTGGAAGATAGACAGTTTTGCTGTTGGGGCAGACTTCCAATATAGGTGGCAAAAAATTTCTTCGGTAAATGATTTGTTTTATATTTGATTTATAATTGGTGGTGAAGGTTTTGTGACCTCTGCATCAACAATCAGAGATTTTTTTCTTTCTGAACACAAGGAGAGATCAGGCTGGTAGTAGTTAGGCTTCCATGAAACTGTCCCCTTTGCCTCACTCTTTTTGATGCCCCACCACCAAGTGTTCATGGTTTAGCCTTATCATGGCGCCTATAAGAGTCAGAGCATTATTTCTCTTTCACGCTCTAGGGACATATGGGAAGAAGAAAAAAATGGCAGTCACCAAGTGCTATTGCCAACAGTAAATTCCACAACAGCTTCCCCGTCCTTCACACCTATAGTCCTTTCGCAACTATAAGGGATAATTGTTAGATTTCCCGCTTCTGTGATTATCGCTCATGGAGCACATGCAAGGGAAGTTTCCCACAACTAAAAGAGAGCCGTTGTGGGAGGATGGGTATCGGCAGAAGTGGGCAGGTCTGGCCAGATGGGTACAGGGCACGGAATATATATTTTTAATAACTCCTCCAAGATGCGCATCAGTGTAGACACCCAGCAATGGGGGGGGGGGAGGTTAAGTACTGTGTTGAAAATGCGCTCCTGCGCATTTGTGTAAAAAAGAAGAAACACTCGACGATGAGGCACACCGATGCCCATGTACATGCCTCTGACAGTGGATTGGCTGTCTGCTGTGTCAGGAGCTCGTGCTGAACAGCAACAGCTTCTCAAAGGGGGGCACACTGGCCGTGGACTTCAGAATTGCAGCAAGCAGGAAAAGCCACTAAAAATCCAGTCAGCGATACTCCTGAATAAGTGAGTGGTTGACCTGAGATCACCACGGGAGTAGGTGAACGTCATGTGACCCAGTCGGGATGACTTTGGTATAATCCCTGAATAAACAGCTGGTGTAGACAATGCCCAGATCTCAGAAATTTAGATCTACTTCCAAATTAAGAACATAAGAAGAGCCATGCTGGATCACACCAAGGGTCAATCTAGTCCAGCATTCTGTTCACACAGTGGTCAATCAACTGTTGACCAGGAACCCACAAGCAGGACATTAGTGAAACAGTACCTTCCTTTCCATGTTCCCCAGCAACTGGTGTGCATAGGCTTACTGTCTCTGCTACTGGAGGCAACACGTAGCTATCAGGACTAGTAGCCATTGATAACCTTCTCCAGGAATTTATCTAACCCCCTTTTAAAGCCAAAATGGTGATCATCAGTACATCTTGTGGCAGCGAATTCCATAGTTTAACTATGTGCTTCACACCATGTGAAAAAGATAAAATTGGGAGAAGCATTTCAGCTCAGTCTTAAACCAGATTGAATGTTTCATATTTTAAAAGATGACATAATAATGTTGTACTTTATACATTAACATTCCACAATAGGGCAATATTTAGTTTCCATGATGTTTAATAGGACAGCCACCAGAAATATGCCAGAACAATTTTGCTTATTGTTAAAACATATGTAAAAAGTGAGAGCTACTTTAGAAAATCAAGAAAAATGCATAGATTGTTGAAGAAAGAAGATATGGGGCTAGAGATGAAGGATTCATCCTCACACCCTTTCCTAAATGCACACTGTAATAATATGCATTTTCCCTAAATGTGATAAGGGGCAGACCTGCTATTGAAACATATTGATTCATATTAATATTTGTTTCAACTGAATGTCAAACATTAAGAGACCCATTAATAAATTAATTACTAATATATAGATATTAATTCATACAATTAATTAATTGTAGAAAGAAAGCATGTCAGCTCCCTTAAGAATCATCCATCCAATAAAAAATCCCCATTGTTTTAGAGTACATCAATGCTTTAATCCCAGAGAAGGACTGTATGATAATTCTGAAAAATTACAATACAGTAAATGTGATTTAGCACACTCTATCCCATGGGAAATGTACTGATGAGAAAAAGGAATCTTGAGAGTTGTAAAGTTTCAACTTCTTATCACAAATGATGCATTTTATTTTATGTTTGTGATGGAACAGAAGAAGCAGTTATTTCAGTTCCTTCAGAACCAATGGCCTGCTAACAACAGTTGGAGTGGAAGAATGCATAGTATTGTTACCTGATGAGAGGCCAATTGGCTTGTACAAAAACTCCTAGTTGTATTTTTTTTTTCCGGAACTGGGAAAAAAGAGACTGAATCTACTCAACCAAAAGCAGCATGAGAGAGTCTCACATCTAACTTCTAAGTGATACAGGCTGGTAAAAAAAGAGAGAGAGAAACCTGGTGTGTATGTGTAATGTGGCCCATGGATTACCCCATTGTTGAGTAAACTGTCCAGAAGTTCAGACAAATTTTATGTTAAGTTTCTGTTGGAAGATAAGTCCTCAAGAATAACTTTGGCTGTTGCTAAATTTCTTACAGTGGTGGCCAGGATTAGAGCTCTCTATGTATTAGACATAAATTGATAATAGCTCTAACTGTATGATTTCATGTTTGATTCTTGTTCTTTGTTCTTTTTCATGGATCTATGGATCGCAATAAAGAAGTGTGCTTTATAAAGAAGTGTGCTGATTACCAGTTGCCTATTGCTTGACCTAAGGTGATGTGCCAAGTGAACATTATTACCTTGGGGTAGACATCTAGACCTTGGTGACATGCCAAGGTAAACCACACACACACACACAAAAACTAGCCATGTACTGTGGCCTGCTTAGTGCATGGAAACCACTTGTTTTTTAGAAACTCAGAAAGCCTTATGAACCAGGAGGTTTATCAATCCTGTAAAAATGGCTGTGGATCTATTTAGAGTGGTGGATCACAAGTTGTGCAGGTCCGTCTCAGGTAACAAGCTCTTCTTGTACTATGCATCCTTCAGTATTTGGGGTTGTTCATGAGGCATGGTAACTCTGAGGAAAGATCTAGAGTTAGATCTACATTTCCATGCTTCAAAATTGTTTATTTTATTTACTTTATTTAAAACATTTCTTGGCTGCCTTTCAGGGAAGAAACCCTCCCAAGGTGGTTTTACAGCAATAAAATACATAAAAATAAGTATTACCCAAATATCAAGAGATTTAGAAGAAAATATAATTTGTTTGATGCAGCTTCTTCTACCAGGTTTTTCTGTCTGGAATTAAACTCTTACATTAGTCTTATTCATGCAAGTCTGTTGAAGGACCGTTACAGGGTGAAAATTGAAGGACCGTTACGGATGAAAATTGAAGACCAAGGCTGTGGGAATATCATGCTTTATTGTTTCATCAACTAATAATATTCAAACGCAACTTGTTCTTGGATTATTGTAATGTCCAAATAGGTTCTAATTTACAGAACTATAAATTATAGGATTGCAGAATGTCATCGCTTAAGCCTAGGAGATAATTTGCCTCTAGCCACAAGAGAAGATGAGCTCATCACAAGCAAAATGCCTGGTAGCCTTAGAATTTGAGATAAAGGGCATAATAACCATGAACAACCTGGTAAATAAATAACTGTTTCTCATACAGATGGAAACAGCCTTGAGGTAGAACAAGACACATTTTTAATCATCTGTTCGTTCATAAAACACAACTGAGTCAGCAGAACATTCTGTCTCTTGTAGGCATGGGCTGCTGACAAAACCAGCAGACTGCACTAAGCTACTGAAACTGAGTATATTAATAACATCCAACTAGTTTATTCTAACATTGATAAGAATCGAGCAAAGGCATAAATGTATAATTGTCATGAATGTCAAGCCACAGTAACCCCTTAGATCAGCCTTTCCCAACCTGCTGCCATCTAGATGTTTTGGACTACCATTCCTATCATTCTTGACCATTATTCTATGCCAACTGGGGCTGATGGATGCTGAAGTCCCAAACAGCTGGGTGGGGGAGGCATCGGTGTGGAAAAGTCTGCTTCAGCCAGAATAGGAAAGTATACAAACAGCTCAAGGAACTATTTGAGTGGATCTTTGAATCCTGGGCCTATTACATTTTAAAGGGACACACTAGCATTTATTTTTGTATGCAGTTTCCTCTAACATGCATTGTGTTTGAGATTTTCCCTAATATATTCATTTTTATACACAAATTTCCCTAAAATACATATTTTGTATGCACCCTTTATGCTTCAAAGCCTCAAAGAAATTAGCCCTTCCACACTTTCCCACTTGATATATATTAGCATGACTTGCACAGGCCATCTACACATTAGTATTTTATTGCTCAATATCATACTTTCTGGCTTTTCTGTGAGCAGCCAGAAAAGTCGAGTTCGAGACTGACCAGGAGTCCATTGGACACCCCCTCCCAGCCACTCCCCCTGCTCCATCCCAGTTGCTCCCCCTGTACCTACTTGCCCACCAGCCCACAGGACTTACCTGAGGCAAGCCCCCTGGCCTGCTCTCTGGGCTCCTCCCCAGCTCCTCCCCCCAGCTCACTCCCAGTCTCTCTCAGCTGCTCCGCCCACTCCATCCTGCTCACTCCCAGCCACTGCCCTCCCTTGCTCACTTGCCCTCCAACCCACAGGACTTACCTGAGGCCTCCATGCAAACTGCTTCAGCAATGATAAGTTTCAATGCTGCCACTCTCCCCTCTCACCCCATATCAAGCTGTGTTTATATATCCTGTTGCTTACCAACACAAAGTTCTTGTCATAGCTCAGAACTTCTAGCATCCAAAGTTCTTCCCGTAGCTCGTAATCTCCAGTGTGGCAAAGCTCAGAAACCTCCAATGTACAAAGTTCCATGCTGTGCATTGTCACGCACCTTAGCATTTTATAGATAGATAGATAGATAGTGGTATAGAGATAAATGTTGAGGCACAGGTGCTTGCCATTACAGTCCGGAGATTCTAAAAAAATCAGGCAGCTATGTTGATCCACATTAGAGAACCAGTACTAGTAGTTTTTATAGCCACTAGGAACAGTTCTTTTGTAAAGCTCATTGTAAAGCTCCATTGCCCATTTAAGACAAAGCCACCCCAAAATACTTTGCATTATAATAAAATGACAATACATTGTTTTTGGGAAAATACATTTCCTCCCAGGTACTGTGAGAATTGCTCAGATGGAACAACAGAGAATTTGGTGGGTGGGGTGGGGACAGGTTGCAGATGATGTCAATAAAAACGTGCCAGTACTGTATCCCTGCAAACTGTGGGCATTAGCCAATAATAGCCCTACTCAAAGTAGACCCATTGAAATGAATGGGACTTAAATTACTAGTCTATGTCCCATTCATTTCAATGGGTCTACTCTGAGTAGGACTAGCATGGTGCTAACCCCTGACTCCACCACACTGAGATAGATAGATGGAGGGATGGATAGATAGATAGATGAATGGATAGATAGATATAATGTAAGGACTCTTCATTTCTGTGTACAGTAATTTGTGTTTACACATAGCAGTCTTACATTTGCTGTTCTGAATTAGAATAGATTTGTGTGAAAACTAAAAAAGGTGTGACAAAAATGAAATAATTGGAGGCTACTCCATAGATGACTCCATTTTAATGCAATCATGGTAGAATGGGTAAAATTAACCACAAAGAAAGGAATCAGCTCTGCACAAATGAACTCTTAGCTGGATAAAAGGAGTGTGTGCTCAGTATCATTCCAATAAATCACATTAATTATTTTACATAAAAATGTGATTATTGTATTTATGGACAATTCTTCCCCTGTAGCAAGAACATCTGCATTTCTTACATTCTGTGTTCTTGATGGAGTTTAATTCAGATTCCTTTTATACTCCTTTTGAATCCCTCTCCATAATAGTAATTACTGTGAGTGTTATTATGCCATTGGGTAATAGAACAAGGCATGCAAATCCCACACGGCTGCAAAATTAGAAGCTATTTTCCTTTTATGCTTATTAGGCTATGTGATCTAAAGTGTGATTTAAATTAAAATCCTCACATTATTAATGGTGTTTACAGTGTGGAATTTAAGGTTTCTTCAAACTGAATTGCACCGCAATGATTACAAAGCAGATTTTTGCAGAGCAATGCGATCATCAAGTTACATCTCCTGTCTGGAGTAGGATCACTTCCGAAACCCTTGTGCTAATGGAGCATAGTGCTATTCTGCTTGAAACTAATAATAATAATTACATCACCATAGTGATACCTTGCATAGCAGGAGCCTACCACTGGCATCGTTCTTATGCTGGCAGAATTCTGGACCAAGCTTTCATGAGAGAGGAGTTGGAATCCAGTGCTTACCCAGAAGGCAATGTCTACATAATGTCCTCCAATAACAGTATAATGTTATGCTTGCACAAGAGGTGGCAGAAGTTAAAGCACTCCAACTGGAGACAATAGTAAGAAACAACAAGAGTCAATAACAAGAAACACATCTGTAGGTATAGCCAATGCCTGAAGAGTTGCAGCAGGACTACACCCACCGACCTCAGCATCGATGTCATAAGCGCTCACTATTTGGCCCTTCCCTGACATCTGCTTCTTCTGCTCCATTCAGAAAACTATTCTTCTAGAGCAAAAATAAGAACTATTTAGTGGAGGAAGGGTGAGGAAGAAGAGGTAGGAAAAGGCAAAAGTGAAGGAAAAAGAGAAGGAGAAGAAGGACAAGGGTTAATAGTCTTGTTAAGCAAGGCCTAATGCTGATGAAATCTAGTTGTGATCCCATGTCAATGAGTCGCAGAGACAACAAGACCTGTAGATACCAAAGCTAAAAAGTCAACACTGACAGATACCACAGTATTCCTCAAAATGTCTGTGAAAACATTGTAAGATGATGATACCCCAGTATTACATCACGTACAGCAGGGTTGTTCCTCCCTGAGTGTTCTAGAATGGTTCAAAATCCAAGGCATTCTGGGAAAATGAAATTGTGACCACCAGGAGGAAGCCACCAAAATAAGCTCTGCTGCTGCCACCAAGCATTGTCTTCTTCTTCTTCTTCTTCTTCTTCTTCTTCTTCTTCTTCTTCTTCTTCTTCTTCTTCTTCTTCTCCTCCGCCACTCCTCCTCCTCCTCCTTGTTGCAAAGAAGGTGTACTCTAATTTCAAAGCCATTTTCATTAGCAATGGGAGACAAATCCTTTCAGTTCACATTTTTACCTAATTTTTCACTTGGAGACTGAGATACAAACTGAAACTCAGTCATGTTTCAGAATTTGCGTAGAGTTCTCCAATTAAAAAAATGCATACAAAATGCATATATTATTGAAAATAATGGTAAAGTGCATTGTATTAGGAAAATTGCTTGTAAAAAAAATCATATAAGGCAAAAATGCATGCAAAAGTGCACAGGTTTGGAGAAATGCACACAAAAATGCATATAACTTTTCATAGAAACCTTTTCCCCCCAAAAATCTCAGCATTTTGGATGACCTGCTGAGGCCATCAGTGGGAGAGGAAGCAGCAGTCTGGCACCTCTCCATCATGCCTGGGTCCAGCTCCAGCTGAGAGCCCCCGCCCTCCTGTTACCAACTGTAACAGGGGCCGTCAGTGGGGGAGGAAGCATCAGCCAGGTATGTCTCCATCGTGCCTTGATCTGTATGAGACTATTAGAGGGAGAGGGAAAGGAAGCAGCTGCTGAACTTTGCAACTAAGATCTTCATCACACCAGGGTTATACTGTGCAATCACTGCGAATTGCATGCAAAAGATTCCGAAGTTTTCCAGCTTATAATCTGCGTTGACTGTGAAGTACTCCCTTGCATCCTGCTTTAATTGTGCTACAAAGCAAAAAGACCCGACCTATTTTGCTACTAGTTTTGGAGCAAATCATCTGTTGTTTTCTGAGCAGCCACTGGGGGTGCAGGAGCAGGATTTCATAGGTTTAAAGAACAAATTAAACAAATGCTTACATCTGCGTAAATTTTAAAGATAAAACCATCAAAATTGGCACAGTAATAGATATTAAGGAGAGCTTTAGGCATACCAAATTTGAATTGGATTGGGTCATCCATTGATTTTTTATGATTTTTTACATTTTCCCCTTAAACCCTTTCCTGGTATGCAAAGGATCTTAGGAGCGCTGCCACCCGGGGTGTGATTTAGCTAGCAACAACAACAACAACAACAATGACAGCTAAACGCTGTAGGGGATAATTCAAGGGAAACAGGTACATGGGATGAAGCCTTTAGAATCTAGTGCCTGAATTTGCTTCTTCTTTTTTCTCCTCCTCCCTCCCAATCCTCTTTCCTTTTGTGTCATGTTTTTTAGATTGTAAGCCTGTGGGCAGGGACTGTCTTAAGAAATATTTTCGTAAGCTGCCTTGAGAGCCTTCTTGGCTAAAGGGCGGGATAAAAGTGCTAAAATAAATAAATGAAAAAACCTGAAGATTATAAAACTTCTTAAGTTCAGGATGAATCAGACCAAATATTGGAAAAATGAGAAACTGAGAAAAACCAAATCTGACATATTAATCTATCCCTAATTTTAGTGAGACATTTTTCTAAGTCTTTGCATGGACCGTTACCACCCAACCTACTTTGGAAGCTCTGAATTGTCCCCGAGCCATCTTGGCACACTTTGAACCTTGTAATGTTACATATGTGGCTGCTTTTTGGCTGCCATCACCAGAGGATTTCTATTGTGGAAATACATGAGTCACTATTTTTTAAATAGCAACCCTTGAAGAAGTGCAGGCGGCTGCCAGATAATGAGCAGGGGGGCTGCCTAGCTCAGTGGGCACATCTGGGGTTATGTGAGAGGGGACAGTCTGGATTGTGTCAAAGCACTCCAAAGCACTTCAGACCTGATCCAGCCCACTTCGGGTCACTTTGGCTTGCATCCAATCAGCTCCAGATCCAGACTGATTCAGTCCAAAGTGGCCCACTTCAGTTCAGAATTAACCAGAGCTTCTTCTCAAATAGGAAAAAAAAAGTTCAGTTCTTATGTCAGTGTGTTTCATTTCGCAGCCAAGGAAAGTTTGCTTTGCCAAGCTTTCACTCCGTGGACTCAGTTATTTCTTGCTAACATTAAGCCTCCTAGGATCCACATAGGAAGAGGTTACATAGGCACTAGCCATAAACTATGTACCAGATATTTTTTTAAAAAAAACCCAAGAGTTAAAATAGAACAATTTCTGGATTGCAACATGCCAGAGGCCTTGAGTCAAGAACTCCAATTTTCAGATACCTTATCAGATGCATGCAAAGACGCAACAGTGGATATTGCAAGAAAATAGGAGGCTAAATGCCTTGTCAGCTTTAAGCAAATAAGGCAGGATATAAATATTAATAAAAATACATTACCTCATGGGTGCTGTGTTGGTTATATCATATGGAAGGAAAAATCTTCGGGCTGAAACTTCACCGAGGGTTTGGGATACCAAGAGCTTGAGAGGTTAGGCAAGCATTTCCTAAGATTTTCCTGGTTTTAGCCTCATGAACACTGTGCAGAGGCTACTCCACAATACAGCTGAAAACTTTAATCAAATAATAAACTACAATACTTTATTAAAAGTGCAATCCTATGCATGTTTAGACTGAGAAAAGTCCTAGAACTCTCAGCATTCCCCAGCCAGTATCAGAGGACATTTCTCTGTCTAAAAAGCATAGGATTGCACCCAAAAATTTCACTGTAATCCTATACAAGGGGCATGGGGCACCAATAATTTTGAGAAGGATTCGAAACATTTCCCCAAAAAATTAATTTGAAGAATCGAGTAGAATGATTTGTAATCCTTTTCTATTATTGTTGTGTGAACCATTCCTAACCATGATAGCTACATAACCATGGTTAAAACATGCTCATTAATCATTTGCTGCAAAAGGCTTAGCAACCTAACCATGGCTTTTTGTGTTGTCTGAATAGGCACACTGTAATACATTTCTACCCCTCTTTATTTTTATGGTATGGGGCCTCTCAATCTTGTCATGGCTTAGGGCCTCAACATGTCTTAATCAGGCCCTGAGTAAAGCTATTCTAAAACGTAAATGGAGAGAGAAAGAGAGAGAGAGAGAGAGAGAGAGAGAGAATGAATATGACCCATATAACAATATTCTGATTAGACGAAGGTCTCCTTCAGTTATCTGCAGCCCCGGGCATGAAAAAGCATTGTTTCCTTTGCAAAAGAGACATAATAAACGTGTTTGTCTGCCACTCATTATTTAGATTTTAATTCTTGCAGAAAGATTAGGTTGAGTATTAACTTCCAAAATATCTTTGTAAATGCACATCTGGGATCCCACTGGGCCGGGCAGGAGAGCAGCTTGTCAGAGGCAATTTTGAGTGGAAAGAACCCATCCGTCCTGCTCAAAATCACTACTTCCCAAGGGCACTTTTAATTTTTTAAAACGGGGGCTTTGTTACATGCATTTGCAGGTAACTGGCCCTCGCACTGTATTTATTACAAAGCAGTGTGCTATAGTACTCAATGGATGCAATTGCCCATATGCTGTCCCCTTTTTGTTGTTGCACAAGACAATGCAAACACTTTCATACAGATTTAATAGAAGGTTTGCTTGTAACATTGCAAGTGGGTGGCACTCAGCCACACAATCCACTCTAGCCACATGAACTAAAAATAAGCTCATTACCCAGAACAATGTGTGGGAATAATTACAGAGGAACTAGAACAATCCCCAAATTGTGCCGTTGATACCATTTTTTAAAATGATGCTAGATACAGATTTAGTGATATTCACCCACTGAACTCAGTGGGACTTATGTTAGTCATGATTAGCTTGTGTTCCATTGATTTCAGTAGCTCTAAGTATGATCAAATCTGGATCTGACCCTTGGAGTGCTTCCACAAATTAGTCAACATATATCAGCATCTTGCCCTTTGCATAGGATTGCAATGTAAAACCTTAATTTAGGATGCCATCCTATGCAGAGACAGAGAAAAGTCCTACAACTCAACTGCTAGGCACTTACTAAAGAATCATAGACTCATAGAAAATCAGAGTTAGAAGGGGCCTACAAGGCCATCGAGTCCAACCCCCAGCTCAATGCAGAAATCCACCCTAAAGCATCCCTGACAGATGGTTGTCCAGCTGCCTCTTGAATGACTCTAGTGTGGGAGAGCCCACAACCTCCCTAGGTAACTGATTCCATTGTCGTACTACTCTAACAGTCAGGAAGTTTTTCCTGATGTCCAGCTGGAATCTGGCTTCCTTTAACTTGAGCCTGTTATTCCATGTCCTGCACTCTGGGAGGATCGAGAAGAGATCCTGACCCTCCTCTGTGTGACAACCTTTTAAGTACTTGAAGAGTGCTATCATGTCTCCCCTCAATCTTCTCTTCTCCAGGCTTCTCCAAGAAAACATTCTCAGTTGCTCAATGTTCAGCAACCAGGTTCTAAGCCATGAGCTCAATTTCCTTGACAAGTGGATACATGACATGCTACTGTAAGGTTTAGCTCAAAATGCTTAACCACCATGGCTTATCATGTCGCCAAAACAGGGTCATTATGTCCTTAGGTCATTGTGGGCATATCTACACCTCTGGCGGAGGGGGGAGGATCTCATGAAATCCTCCCCCTCAGTCCACATGAGGCACATGATATCCCAGGAGGAAGGAGGAGGTTGCACTCCCTATTATTATTATTATTATTATTATTATTATTATTATTATTATTATATATGAACGCACAAGCGCTCCCTTGAAAAGGTTAGGTGGTGGTGGTTTTAAAATGATCCTGCTCCCACCCCCCACCCCCGATGGGACGGAGCGCCTGAAGAGTTCCATGCCCAGCTCCTCACGTTTACTCACGAGGAGCCTGGACGAAACCAGGACAGCTGCTCATTCCTCCCATGGTCTTGAGAGCACAGGAAAAACCAGGCTAAAAGCCATCCTGGTAATCCCAGGGAAATGGAGGGATCATCCCTCCCTGCCCCCAGGATCCCCTGTGCGTCATGTGGATGCACAGGGATGATCCTGGGGTGATCCCTGGGATAAAGCATGGTGTACACATGCCCTATATCTCTTCCTCCTACATCAGGGATGGGGAACCTCTTTCAGCCTGATGGGCACATTTAATTTTCAGAAAGCTCTCAGGAGCCACGTTCTAGTGGTAGGTTGGGCTGATGATAAAGGGGGTACAGCCAAAGGCAAAATGGCTGTAGCCAAAATTCCCCAAATACCAGTTCTTACTACAAGTAACTAAGCCTTAGGACAGTCATTTCAACTTTTAAAAATGGGAAAGTGCTGCACAAAAGCAGGGAAACCACCAAAAGTTCAGTTGTTGAGGGTAAAGGGGTGGGGCTATCAAAAGTGGGTGTGGCCCTCTGGGGAACATTGGACTGAATTTGGCTCCTGGCTTGAGCTTCCCCTTCCGTGCTCCTATATCAACCACCATTTTGTTCTTTTGCACCCCAACATCTGGGCACAGATTCCATCTCCACACAAGCCATCCCTACTCAACAAAGCCTGGCTTGGCTGTCAGTACACAGTTTATGATTCCTCTGTGCTTGCTGAACAGAATAGCAAGCAGCATGTAAAATTAGGAAAGTAACATTTTGCTTGAATCTTGGGGATGATACCTTATGGCGAGCTTCATTAGCAACTCTGAGATAATTTCCCCAGTGAAATAATAGAAAGCTAGGATTGGAAAAGGCAGTGGACACATGCATGTAATCAGCATTTGAGCACTGCCCATAATCAAGGTTTCTTTCAAGCCATTATGCTCCAATTTGTTCAGGATGGTGGGTCTGTAGCAACCCATCATATTATGGGGCTTCTTAAAAAAAACCCTGCAAAACTCCAAAGTTCAATCAGCAGCTTATCCAAGCCATCTCTACACAAAAAGCTGTTCACATTCTGTTCAGTTCTCTTCCTTAGTTGTCAAAAACATGAGTTGTAAATCACAAGAGACCACGGAAAGCGGGGATAGCAGACTACTCTGACAACACCACAGTTTTTGAAGCAACTCGCATTCAATGTCCTCTCAAACATTGTTTGCCCACCAATGTTCCTGTCTCTAAAGCTATCCGTCATGTGCAACCTTAGGTTCTTTGCACCTAGTATTTATTTAACTTATGGGATCATCTCACATTTAATGTAAACGTAGACTTGCATTTGGCTGCTTGAATAACTGGAAGGGTGTCACTGTACAGCTTTTCTTGTTAAATCACACCTACCAGATGGCTCAGCCACACCTGGAAGACAGCCTTTGTCTATTAGTTTGACCATCCCTAAATGCTTATAATGAGGTTGCTTGGACAGTTATTGACCTCTCCTTACTAGAACTTCATGTTCTTGCCAGGTACTCCAAGGAGGTACAGTAAGCTTAACTGAGTAATATAGTGCCATTACAAATTTATAGTGCCTAAATTCACCCAGACTTCACTTGAGAGTCAGCTCAAAGTCCTAAAGCAAAATCTTGTAGTAATGAAGAAGCAAATCTTTCCTGACTCCATCATGAGCATAGTAACTCGTGCCTGCCCAAGTACACCCTACACTGCATATGCTGACAGCGTGAACTGCCTCTTAGAGCAGAGGTGGGAAACCTGTGGTCCACAGATGTTTTGGCCCACAACTCCCCTCACCATTGCTATGCTGGCTAGAAGTGATAGGAGTTGTAGGCCAAAAATATTTGAGGACCACCAGTTGCCCATACTTGTCTTAGAAGGAGGTATTCATTTTTAAATCTGGAAAAGGTCTACCTCAATTAGCTTTATTGGTCAGATTCTACCACACACTGAATGTAATGAAGACTTTATAAGTTCAGAGCTGGTTTTCTATCTAAACATGCATAGGACTGTGCCCTTAGTAAGAGCCACAATAATACCTAAACAATTCAGCAGTCGGCCACATAGAGCTATACGCAGAAGTTGTCTGTTAATGCAAGAAAGATGCAAACAATAGTCCCTCTTAGTCCAAAAAGAGATATCATTCCTGATTGTGAAGATTCATAGCTTCTCCAATGTTCCTCTAGTTCACCAAGTGCTGGACACTTCAGTTACTCCTCTGCAGACAGTGTTAGTGCCAAAGTCACAAGACGACAACTCCAAATGGCAAACTTGTAAACTGCCCCATGAAGGGCATAGGCCAGCAAAAAGAATGCAAATATAACAAATGCCAAAGATACAACAATTTATTTTTATTCCATATCAACTATCCACATGTATCAATTCAACTGGAAGAGGATAAGAACATAAGGACATAAGATGAGCCCTGCTGGATCAGACCAATGGTCCATCTAGTCCAGCACTCTGTTCACACAGTGACCAACCAGCTGTCATCCAGGAAACCACAAGCAGGACACAGTGCAACAGCACCCTCCCGCCCATGTTCCCCATCAGCTGGTGAATATAGGCTTACTGCCTTGAATACTGGAGGTAGCACATGGCCTTCAGTACTAGTAGCTATTGATAGCCTTCTTCTCCATGAATTTTGTCTAATCTAAAAATATCAGAAACAACAAATCACCACTAATCTAATTTGTCTAATCCCCTTTTAAAGCCATCCATATTGGTGGCCATCACTACATCTTGTGGTAGTGAATTCCATAGATTAACTATGCACTGTGTGAAGAACTACTTCCTTTTATCTGTCCTGTTGGTAGGGCAAGAACAGGAGAGAGCTGCAAACCTCTCATCCTTCATCCCCACCCTCAGAAAGGTAAGCAAGCTAAGTGGACTGAGAAACCCCTCTAGCCAAAAATTGCTCACAGGAGGAACAGAAGGCATAAATGCCTCTGTTGATCCTCGTGCCCTGCCAGACAGAGCTTAGGACAGACAGAGGGTTCCAATATGGTAGCCTTCCATCTGTAGAGTGTCAGTCCAATAGGAATGTCTTCAGAACATCCCCTTTCCTCTGTGGGACATGGTAGAAATGTCGATTGCCTTCCTGTGCCCATTCACATCGTCATGCTCTCCTTGCCCACTTTGCCTGTCTCCATGCTGGATTTCCACGTCTCTCTGGCATCGAGTCACAAACTCGGCTGGCACTAGGAGGAGGAGCAGCCACTCCTAACAGTGCCAGCTGAATCCCCAGCTTTGCACAGTGTGCCTCATCCTCATGGGGGCATCGTGTGAAAGAGGAAGCGGTGGGCAGACACTCCTCCCAGGGGTGGCCCAAGTCCTTGACTTTGCCAGCCGTTGGGCCTGGTGTGGGCAGGCAAAGCATGCATGTGTCAACCCAGACTGCCAGCCAGCCAGCCAAAGCACTGGCTGGAGTTGTGTTTTCATCTTTTGATTTTGTGCCAGAGATTGCATCCTCTACTCATCTCCTCCTGTGCAATTCCAGTACAGTTGCACTCAGCAATATTTGCTTAAAAATGGATGAGATCTCCCCCTGTTCTAGGTGTAAAAAGGCTTGTAGAAGGATCACACAATCAGAGATGGTTCAGGCATCGCTTGACAGCCTGTGTGAAAACCCCTAAGGCTTGGGATTTATGGGATTCTCTTTAAATTATATTGCGTATATATTTTTCATGTAATTCTAGACCAGATTTCCCCAACCTGGTGCCCTCCAGATATGCTGGTCTGCAGCTGCTAT
Source organism: Elgaria multicarinata webbii (assembly GCF_023053635.1). NCBI lineage: Eukaryota > Metazoa > Chordata > Lepidosauria > Squamata > Anguidae > Elgaria > Elgaria multicarinata. The sequence goes on along the minus strand of NC_086178.1, from coordinate 31,309,190 downwards.
CATTTCTAGCCAGCATGCGGATTTCTCCACCATCTCTAATCTGGTCCCCGATTCCAAAAAGTTTTCCCATCCTAAGGGGCTCTTACCTGCAATTCTGATTGCCAATTGTGAGGAATCATTCAATCTAGCCTAGCCTAGCCTGTCCTGTTGTCCTCCCTGGATGTCCCTCTCAATTCCTCTAGCTTATGCCGGCATTCTTTCTCTATAGTGGGTTTATTGTAAGGTTAGAAGAGCCCTGCTGGATGAGGCCAATGCTCCATCCCTCTAGTCAAGCATCCTGTTTCCCACAGCGGTGCACCAGATGCTTCCAGGAAAACTACAAGAGAGAATGAAGTCAACACCATTCTCCTATTGTTTGGCGCCCCAGAAAATGGTATTCAGAAACACAGTGCCTCTGACCCCGGAATCTCCATATAGCTATTGTGGCTAGTGGCTGACGATAGATGTATCCTTTATGAATTTGTCTAACCCTCTCTTAAAGCCATGTAAACCAGTGTCTACCATCACACCTTGTGGCCATAAATTCCATAAATTAAGTACACATTGTGCAAAGGAATAATTTCTTTTGTATGTCCTGAATCTATTTGACAATAAGATTCACTGGAAGCCCCCTGCCCCCCAAAGATTCTGGACTTATGAATAAGGATAGGTGAATCCATCCGTTTTGTTTTCTTCCACATTCATTTTTTGTTTCATTTTCACACCTTATGTTATTTCCATCTCATTTATGAAGTTATTTGCAAGTTATGGTAAGTTTTTATCAAAGACAGAAGAAAACTAAATTCCCACCAACCAAATCAATAGGTGCAGCTATTCCCAGCATGGGAGGACCATTTGTGTCCCACAAGCAGGTCACAGGTGCAACAGCACTATCCCACCCATGTTCCCCAACAACTAATGTATATAGAATTACTGCCTCTGATACTGGAGGTATGTGAGGCAAGAAAACAGGGTATCAGAGGCAAAACATGGTTGAATAGCTGTTTTTATAAGGATAATGTTGTTTTTATGCTTTTTATGTTTTTAAACTTTGTATATTTGTTTTTAATGTAGTATATAAATGCAATAAATAAATAAATTGAATGTACAGGGATTCAATTCCAGACTTTTAAGAGCAATACACTAAAAGTCTTGGGCCTGGATGGAAGAAAATATCAGTTTTGCTTTCTCCATCCTGTTTATGAAGAAATGTGTGAATTTTGGTAAGTTCTTATCAAATAACTAAACTAAAGAAAATGCACACCCATCCTTAGGGAGGAAAAGGTCTCTCTATCCACCATGTGTACCTTTATAATAGAGCTGTGCCAAATCCTGCCCCCTATTTTCAGGAACATTTTCTCTCCCTGCAAAAGAGGCATTTTTTTTCTGCCTCTTTTGCCTGGGTTGGGGGGAAGCATTTCAGAGAATTTCCTCCTTGGAAATATATCTTCTTAAAGGGTGACCATTGTTGAGGGATCTTCTTTCTCTTTTTTATTTAAAAACAAAACACCCCCAATACTTGGAACAGCTCAGCAGTGCTTCATGAGTGCCTATTGGAGACCATGGGACCTTGCCCTCTCCAAATACATTTTCATGTGGACTAAACAAAAAACCCAATCTGACAGGGAAATGGGATGGAACGGATTTAGCAGTGGAAAATAAGGTCCTGAATGAAATTAAGCATGGAAGATTTGCCCATCCCTACTTGTTTTTAATAAATGGCCTTATTTTAAAAAAGTGAACTATATATATATATATCGTGGCATGCTAGATTTTCTGGGGAACTTTCCACTAACATAAATGTTGGATTAGATAGCACCATGATCCATTTCCCACTGGAACATGGATCTGACACACATTTCTTATATCCTGGGCACCACTTGGAGTTAGCAATGTTGTTGAAATTTGTATTTCCTAGCTTGGAAATATGAATTTTAGTGATTCTATGAGGCAAGCATTATTCTCCATAAAGTTATTTTCCAATTTGGATTTTAATTTGAGGCAGAATAAATCTCTAGCCTTCCCTCCAACCTCCTTTCCACCAGCAACTCTGTCAGAAAACCATTATAATAAGCAAAAGATTGTGTAGCGTTATTAATATTTCAAGATATCCCACTGAGGATAACAAGAAGTAGATGAGGAAATATGGGGAAAACATTACAGTGGAAACTTTGGCTAAAACACAACCTCCTGACTCTGATGTCAGACCTGCATGAGAAATAAAGAGAGCATGTCCATTTTTATCGTGCAGAAAACCCAACTTGCTTACATTATATTTTAATAAGAATTTCATAGTAAATCCCCAGAAGGCCCAGCAGAAGACATCTGGAGCCACTTAAATAAAAATAGTGCATGCTTTGTCAAAATGACATGGATTTCCAAATGAAAGATTCTAATTAAAAGGGAATGTCACCATATGTAGTCCCTTCTTCTGTACATGCTAACCTTAGGCCAGAATGACAGTACTTATTTGGCAACTCGGTTTGTTTCAGTTGCTCTTTTTATTTTTAGTGACTCCTCAACAGGACAAGGCTTCTCACAAAGCAACCCTATTCACCTTCTTTCAGAAGTAAGCTGAGTTTGCTTCACTGGGGCTTACTCCCAGGAAACTATGGAAAGGATTGCACCAGGACAGAGCAATCCTACTGATGGGAAGACCCAACGGCATGTTGGGAGCATGCTTCAGGACTGGGTGGGCTTTGGATCTTGTGTCTTTTGGGGAGCCAGAGCCTCCTCCAATCTGCCCATGACATGTCCCTGATCTGTCCCCTTTTTGCCTCCATGGCAACCCCCCCAAAAACCTCCAGTGTGAAAGAGGCAAGAGCTGTGAAGGTTTCCCTCTGCTGAGAAATGGCATTTGAGGTTGGATCTCCTTCTCCAAGGATGGACATCAGGAAATGGTGGTGAGGTATTGGGTGCAAGTGGAAAGGTTTGTAGCTCAATGGAAGAGCTAGATGGCCCAATGGCCTTATATTTGGAATAAGGCAGCTTCCTATGGTTGCTGAGTGGGTGGTTCCTCTGGTGCAGGAGCAGGCTATTGAGGCCAACTGGTTGACCATCTATGCAGCAACCATAGAATTGCATGGTGCCAGCTGTGGCACCTCTTGCATCTACCTCCTCCTCCTGGTGACTAAAAGTAATGGCATGAAGGCTTCTCCCCATCTATCATCACACTGTGAAATCTGGTGGTTTGGCATGGTGAATTTAAAATAGCAAAGTTAAAATTAATTTATAGACTGTTAAAATACTGAGAGAATCGAAGGGTCTTCACCTGGCTTCTAAAAGAATATAGTGTAGGTGCCAGGTGAACCTCCTTAGGGAGCTCATTCCACAGCCGGGGTGCCACAGCAGAGAAGGCACTCCTCCTGGTAGCCACCTGCCTCATTTCCTTTGGCAGGGGCTCACGGAGAAGGACCCAATTCAAAAGGGACCCAATTTCACTGGCCCATTCCTCATTGTAATTAGCCAAACAAGATAATTCAGGTATTCCTGCTGAAAAGGGCACACATTTATCATCTTACTGATGAAATTATAATTTCAACTTTTCCCCACCCCCATTTTCCTTTGGTTCGGTTTGTGTAAATATAAACTGTAAGTAATTAGAACCACACCATTTTTAAACATTGAAACATGTTTTCTTCGTTAAGAGCTCTTTCATGAGCAATATTGCAGACACTGGAATATTCCTCTTGGGAACCTTATGTGCTTACAAGAGCAATGTTTTCAAGCGAAAACTCTCAGGCACATTAGAAGTATGTGATTGAAAGCTGTGTACTGCCTGCTGAGCCCATGCAAAAGACATCCTCGAAGGTATTTATCGAAAGCACGGCAGGCCACTGTTGTTACTGCTGAAAGTTACAAAATACCTAGAAGCACAATGGATTCTTACAGAGAGACACATAGCTGAGAGGGATCATTGTGCTACGCTCCTGTGGATTCCATAGAAAGCAGCTCTTTTATACAATTCTTCTATCTGCACAAAATGTAATATATATATATAATGTAATTTCTCACACCCATTGTGCCCTAGATTGCAAAGGCTGCAAATGATCCAGGTCTGCTCTGGTCAGCCAAGGTGCAACATGGCTCCAAGGGTGTTGCACTTCATTTGGTCCAAATTCAGGGCTGGATTACCAGTTACACTAAGTACTTTTTAGAGCATGACTCCAGCTCTCCTGAGTCCCTGAATGTGGTGTTTTTATGTCTCAGCTTTCTTATGAAAGCTTTCTCATGAGAATGATCTTCTCCTTCCACCAGACAAATCATTGCTTACAAGTCAACTCGTTGCTTTCAGTTTGCTTGTTAAGTCAACTCACAGCATGCTAGCTTTCTTGTTGTAAAAGAGGGGATTTGTAGCCATCTTCATGATTTATGGTGCACTTAGCATAGGGCTGGGCAACTGTGCTAAGTGCACCATAAGATGTTTGACCTACAGCTCCCATCATCCCACACCATTGGCTAAGCTAGCTAGGGCTGATGGGAGTTGTAGGCCAAAACATCTGGAGGCCAAAACAAACTGTAGCTTGGGCATCCTAAGCAGCATAATATTTTCTGCACTGCAGAGAGCAAAATGGGGCAGGAAGGGATGAAAAAAATGTGTGTGTAAGAGAGAGAGAGTGAGTGAGTGCACATTTGATTGTGTACTGTGTATCCAGCAGTAGAGATTCACTGTAGATCTTTGGCTTTCCTAAAGTGCTGAACACATTTCTTTTAATTAAGCTGTATTTTCCTCCCTGAGATAATTGTCAACCTGGACTTGAATTAAGGACTCATTTCAGTGTTAGCAATAAGCTTCCTTTGGCTGCATGTAGCAGAATTTCCTTCACTGTGAATAAGGCCACAGTTTCAGGTGATTGATGAGGAGAGTTACATTTCTTATTTCTCTTCCACTACGAATATTTATCCCAACAGCTCTTGCCTTCTTGCTTTCTCTTTTTCAGCTTTCAGCTTCGTCCCATGTGCTTTGACTATTTGCTCAATATGAGCAATGTTTCTTGAAATATCAAAATTAATTTTAAGAGACCGTGCCTCACATATGGCAAACAGGGGCTGCTCCCTTGGCATTGATTTCATCTCCTTTTCCTGAAGACATTGCTGAACGCTGGGCCTGCTTTTGTACGCTCCTACTATCCAATTAGCTGTGGTGCTCTTAGGATTGTAGGAAGCTGCCTTTTACCAGGCCGGAAGTTTTGTCTATTCTGAGTGGCTGCAGCTCTCTGGGGTCCCAAGCCAAGGACATTCCCATCAGCCACTACACAATCATTATAACTGGAGACGATAAGGATTGGAACTGATACCTTCTATATATGGAGCATATGTTCTACCACTGAACTCTTTTCCCTTGTTCTGTCCTGTTTCACGATTGAGCTCTGCACCACGTCTTTGAGTAGGACCTGAATCAGACGCATTTATGTCTTAAATCTGAACCTCCACACAGGTATGCACAGCTAAACTAGACGTAGCCTTGTGCTGCTTTAGACAATCACGTCTGCTGACTTAGTATTGTCTAAAGCAGGGGATAGGCAACCTGGGCCTTGTCTTGATGATGACACTTTGCTGGCTTGTTCCCTCGGAACAAGCAGCTCCAGGATGGGAACACTAAATCTTGATTGTAGGAGGAAGCACAAGCTTTCCGGCTGAAAAAGCTGCAAGGTGGAAGCTGTTTGGCTCACTGAGTCCACCCCCTGCCCTCTGCCCCAGCTTACTGCAACCTACCCTGGGCCTCAACCTGCCCTTGCGAATGCCCCTGGCTTCAACCCGAAGCGAGGTAACCACCGACAGACAGCAGAAAGAAGGTGACCTTGCAGCAAAGCACAGAGTTTCGGGGGGAAAGCCTGTGGTCTCTGCGAGTTGGTGGCTGCATCGTATAAACAACGCAGCGCCACTGTGCAGCGCCACTGTATAGACAGTCCCTGAGTGCCTTCCAGAAGATTTGAACTACAATTCTCATCAACCCCAGCAGGCATGGCCAATAGACTGGTATTATGGGAGTTATAGTCTGAAACACCTTGTAGGCACTGTGGCCTTAGCTAAACCAGCCTCCAGATGATGCACAGGGATCCCGGGATCAGGCAGGGATCAACCCTCCTTGGCCCCGGGATACAGCCCAACACTTTGGGCCCGCTTTTTTCGCGGTCCCAGGCTGAGCAGAAGGTGTGGCCTGTTGCTGCAGCTTGAACCAGCTCCATGTGATTACTCGCATGGAGCCGGGGGTCACACATGGGGTGCAGCGCTCCTAAGGAGCGCTGCACCCATCGGGGTTAGGGTGGGGGGAGCGGGGAAAGTATTTTTTTAAAAAAAACCTTACCTTTCCGCTGGAGCGCTCGTGCGCTGCCGGCCCTTTAAGAATAATTTTTAAATGGTGGGCACGACGCCCCTCTTCTTGAGGTCGTTATGCCTTACGTGTAAACAAGGGTGAGATCTCACGTTATTCACAATGCGAGGTCTCCCCTCCTCTTCCCCGGAACAAAAGGTAGGTCTAGCTAAGGCCTGAGTTGCTTACCTCAGTCTACATTGGCAAGCATCAATTCTATAGAGCTTCAGACAGGTGTCTTCTTCAGCCCTACCTGGAGATATTAGGGATTGAACCTGGGACCTTCTGCATGCAAGGCAGATGCTCTACCCTTACGCTACAGCCCTTCCCACGTTCTTCATCTCTATTCTTGCAGCAAATACAAAGGGAATGGAAGGTGAACTCAAATGTCATCTCCTGTTTCTGTTCTCTAAAAGGACAACAATTTCTGTTGGGAGTGGAAGAGGTTCTTCAGACTCTGCTTCTCTAAAAATGAAGCCGTGTGGGGAGGGGTCCTTTTCCCTTGCCTCCTTCTGCCTCTTTCCCACACTGTGATGTGACGTGCTTGCTAGTCCCAGCGGTTTGTTCTCACTAGTTCTGTGCAAAGAACTTCAGCGTGGCATTTTAAAAGAAAATTACCACCCAAGCCATCTGGCGTTTATTTCTGTATGTTCCTTCGGAGAAGGGAGTTTCTCTTTGGCAGGTTTCCAAAGTGAAGTCAAGGAGTTCCTTGGTTGCTCTCTGAGGCCTCAGAGGGATGAAGATCAAATGGGCTGTTTTGGAAGATTGTATCTTGCTTTCCATTTGCTGTAGATTGTAACTATAGCTGGGGTGGGGTGGGGAGGGTGCGAGGTGGGAAGAAGGAGGATTCTTCCCACATTCTTTCTGGGTTCTCTTTCTAGCTGCTAATTTAAAATTGCAAAATCAAATCATTTCAGTCAATGTTTAAAACAGCCTTTGACAACACATATGCCTTCAAAAAAAGCCATGACCTTCACTTCATTCAAACACCCCAATCCCAAAATTCAGCAATAGTGCAATTTCCCCCCATTCTTCCTGCCAAACAGATGAGGCTGGAGGCCCTTCTTTGCTGGTGGAACTACTTGTGAGAAGGTGAGCTACAGCTGGTAACTTCTCAAAATACACTTTAGCCCAAGTATTCTCGAGTGGATCATGTTGTGGTTAATATTCCTCAGACTTCTCAAGGAAGATTTATTTTAGTGGAAAGTGAGTTCCTGATGAATGAAGCACTATCCAGAGAAAAACTCAGAAGTGGAGCCTTCCTTAGCGATAGGGAGAAACCAATGAAAAGGAGGACAGGGCTCCTGTATCTTTAACAGTTGCATAGAAAAGGGTACTTCACCAGGTGTCATTTGTATGCATGCAGCACCTCGTGAAAGTGCAGCAAATTAATAGTTATTTACTTTGCTAATATTGTGTTTTAACTACCAGAGATAGGGGAGGGGAAGTGTTTGTGGAATTTTCTGCCTCATGTGCCAAGAACAGCTGTATTACACTGTTTCCTATGGCTGCCCCAGCCTCCTCCCATCCCCCTGTGAGGCACCACTGCTGGAAGGGAAAATTGCCTGTTCAGCAGAAATTCGGGGCCTCCTGCCTTGCAGTGAATACTGGGCAGCCTCCGAGTCCAGAGTCTGCCGAATAACTGGATAGGACTGTGCCCTTAATTGTTAGTGAAGGCTATCAAAGAGCCACAAAGATGAGGATGCTGCCATTGACTTATCTCATTGACTTGAACTAACCCCACCCTTCTAGTATGAAGAGTGTGACACCAATGTAGCCAGTGTTTGGTCAGGTTATACTTCTGTATTCCAAGAACAGCCTGTGTGAATGCACTTGTATAGTTGCAAGTGGTCTGGAAAGACAATGCCCAAGTATTAAATCCTGAAAATGATGTTTCCAAAAGCTGTAATTATACTTTAGTATAGGTCACAATATTTGAATTCTCCTGATGGAGGGAAATAAATAGTGGTGTTCCACAGGGATCGGTATTGGGACCAATTCTTTTCAATTTATTCATAATTTATTTGGAATTAGGAGTGAGCAGCGAAGTGGCCAAGTTTGCCGATGACACCAAATTATTTAAGGTTGTTAAAACACAAAGGGGTTGTGAAGAGCTCCAAAGGGATCTTTCCAAGCTGGGAGAGTGAGCATCAAATGGCAGATGTGGTTCAATGTAAGCAAGTGTAAGGTGATGCACATTGGGGCAAAAAAACCCAACTTCCAAGTATAACCTAATGGGATCTGAGCTGGCAGTGACCAAACAAGAAAGAGATCTTGGGATTGTGGTGGACAGCTCAATGAAAATATCCACCCAGAGTGCAGCTGCTGTAAAGAAGGCAAACTCCATGTTAGGCATTATAAGAAAAGGAATTATGAATAAAACTGCCAGTATCATACTGCCTTTATACAAATCTATGGTGCGACCACACTTAGAATACTGTGTACAGTTCTGGTCACCACACCTAAAAAAGGATATTACGGAGCCGGAAAAAGTGCAGAAAAGGGCAACTAAAATGATTAAGGGGCTGGAGCATCTCCCCTATGAGGGAAGGTTACATCAACTGGGATTGTTTAGCTTGGAAAAAGGAGGGTAAGAGGTGTACAAAATTATGCATGGTATGGAGAATGTGGATAGGGAGACATTTTTCTCAAAATACTAGAACCAGGGGACAGCCCATGAAGCTGATTGGTGGGAGATCTAGGACAAATAAAAGAAAGTACTTCTTCACACAGCACATAGTTAAATTATGGAACTCACTATCACAGGATGTAGTGATGGCCACCTATTTAGATGGCTTTAAAAGGGGGTTGGATAAATTCCTGGAGACGAAGGCTATCAATGGCTACTAGCCCTGATGGCTGTGTGCTATCTCCAGTATTCGAGGCAGAAAACCTGTGTGCACCAGTTGCTGGGGAACGTGGGCGGGAGGGTGCTGTTGCACCATGTCCTGCTTGTTCATCCCTGGCCAATGGCTGGTTGGCCACTGTGTGAACAGAGTGCTGGACTAGATGGACCCTTGGTCTGATCCAGCAGGGCTCTTCTTGTGTACTGGAGGTGTGAATCAGGTCAATTCATATTGAAATTAGCAAAAAATCCAGCTCCCCATTACTAATGTCCCCACTACTAATGTCTGACTGTATTTTATGGTCACTCCATTATTCAGTAGAAAGTGGATCAAGGAGAAATTATAGATCAAGAATCACCCCCCGATCTAAATAATAATTTTAAAATAATAATTTGTCAATGTGCAAAAATGTGAATACCAATTTTAAACTGAGGGTCCGATTTGTTCAGCTTTACTGTGATGGCAGCCTCTATCTCTGCAAGCACTGCTATTACTGGGAGTCTTGAAATGCAAGAGATTTATTTATATGAGTACTGTATTTGCAAACACCCACCATGTCTCAATGCCCACACACAGCTGCCACTTGACCTGGAGTTGTCATTGTCTGCTTCTGGAAAAGAATGAAAGGATACAGCTGCTCAGCAGTGTGAGTATGAGGTGGCTGCTGTTTGAGAGAAAATGGAAGCTCCCCAAAAGAGCAGCATAGACTACAGTCTTCAAATGTCTCATCCTAAAGTTGTCTGACTGGGTTCAGTAATAGCTAGAGAACTGTTCTATACAGCACCATGAAAATTGATGGCGCTATATAAATAAATAATAATAATAATTAATAACTGTTCTTAGCAGGGCTGGCCCTACCTTGAGGCAGGGTGAAGCAGTCACATCAGGTGGCAGATGCTGGGAGGTGGCAGCAAGATGTTGGAGGAAAGACCTGTGTGCCATGCAGCCTGCTCTTTAGCCCCCAAGTTAGCCTGCTGCCTATAATTGCAGTTGGGAGATGTTGTTCTATTCTGTTGAAGACAAATCCTTCTGTCAATCCAGTGAACATAGAATGGCAGGGGGTGCCATCTTGTTCTTCTCCTCAGGCAGCAAAATGTCTTGGGCGGCCCTGGTCTTAGGATGACTCACCCCAAGGTATGGTTATGCTGTATATAAGGGGTATTGAACCTCAAGCCCATAGATAAAACAAGCCCACTTGGGTCCAATCTGGCTCTGTGAGTTTCCCCAGAGGGCCACAGCCCTGCCCACCCCCACTCCCACCCATTTTGAGAACCATTTCTTTAGGCTGCATGACTGTGCATGCCCATGATTTTATTGTTAATGTTCAGGCCTAACTATTCGAACAAGAAAACAGTGGTGTGATACTTTGTAGGTTTCAAGAAAGTTGAAACTTTTGGAAGTAATAACCCTGAGGAAAAAGACACAGTATTACTTTCAGAGCTTATAACATTCCCTATGCTGACATCTTCCCACAAATCAGCATTTTAGTGGCAGTAATTTATGGTTAGATTTTGGCCTTAAATTAGACTTGTGCTGGGTGGAGATGAATCTACATGGATACCTTTGGGGTTCTTTGAATATCATTGACTGAATGTTGCAGCAAGCAATGTGTCAGCTGATTGAAAAGAGAAGATGTATGTGAGAATGGTTCGATTATCTTTCACTCTGGGGACTTCCTGCCACTAAAAGTCATCTTTAAAAGTGTTTATAAACTTTAACTTAATACAAAGTTTGACACTTTCAGTTAAATGAGGAAGCTCATACCTGGTCACATCTCTCAAGCAAAGAAAATAAATAAGAATATCCTTTGGAACTGGAGCAAGGACATTTTAGAATGTCTTGATACTGAGAAAAACTCAGGCCTAAGCTACACCAAGCAGGATATTGCACTATGAAAGCAGTACGAAAGCGGTATATAAAAGGCAGGAGCCACACGACTGCTTTACAATGGTATTGAAGTGCACTGACAACTGTTGGGGCCCATTGACACATACTTTTTACAGCTTTCATACCACATTCATAGTGCAATATCCTGCTTGGTGTAGATTAGGGCCTTAGTTAGACCTAAGGATTATCCCAGGCAAATGGAGGGGTCATCCCTGCCTGCTCCTGGGATCCCCTGTGTGTCATTTGGATTCACAGGGATGATCCCAGGACGATCCCTGGATATAGGCCTGGTCTAGCCATATTATTATTATTATTATTATTATTATTATTATTATTATTATTATTATTATTATACTGCCCCATACCCAAAGCTCTCTGGCCTAAGCCTCAGAGTCAGTGGAGTTTCAGCCAGAACTCTGAAGGAGCTATCCAAGTTACTCAACCTATTTGCGGAGTAGGGTTCAGGATCTCCTTTAGAGTTCTGGCTGGTTCTGACTGAAACTCAGAATACATTCACAGCCCCACTGAAACTGGAGCACCAGCCTCCACTGCTCAGAGTCCCACTGATTTCAATGGAAATGACTCCCAAAATGAGTAAGTAGAAAGCCAGCTCCTAGCACTACCAATGAGAAGGCATTGTGCATCTTTTGCAGCTTTTCTTTGTTAACAGATTATCTGCAGCAAGCGAACAGAAGGAAGAAGTCATGGGAAAAGCAGGAGGGTTACAAGTTGAAGATTAAAAAACACACATTTAAAATGTGTGTTGAAGATGCCAACATCTGGATCCCCATGAGATTCCGTGAATGAGAAAGTACCATAAAAGCCTTGTCTGGAAGCAGCCTAGAATTGAGAGACCTAGGTTCAGAGCCATATTCAGCCATAGAGTTCACTGAGGGATCTTGGGTCAACCATGAGTTCTCAGGGTACGTGTTCTGGCAGTGCACTTCCATGCATGTCGACATACAAAAGAGTCTCATTTAGTCCAGTGAGACTTACTCCCAGGTAAGTGTGCATAGGATTGCAGCCTGACTGTGCAATCTTGCAGATGCTTACTAAGAAGTAAGCTTCACTAACGTTAACATCACTTAATGAGAAATGCCTTTGCCACTTCATGTCAATCAGTTATGCTGAAGATGTGGTACAGATTCAAAACTTGGCCTTTGTGTAATCATAAATGTCCCAGCAACATGGGTGTAATTCAGTAGGCATGTGCTCCGCTCCGATTAAAAGCGCAGAAGCAGGAGCGAATTGGCCTGCTCCGCCTTGCCCAGAGGCGGAGTAGAAGCGGACCGCGGACCCCTAGAAGCAAGGCGAAGAGAAGCGCCCATTTTTCGGAGCTTCTCTTTCAGGCGGACCGCTCCGATCGCCATCTTGAAACATTTCGCCCATAGATAACTGGGTTGTTTTTGAAGCTATCGTTCTGAAAATTCTTGTGCTTAGACAGTCATGGATAGGGGTCATTTTGAGACTACTCTCACCTCTCTGCATCGTGCGGGTCGCGTGCTATATTTTTAAAAAAATCGGGTAAACGAACATTACAAACAGGGACAGCGCGGGTCAAACAGCGGTTTTCGCCCATAGGATTGCATTGCGGAAAAGAATCGGGGATAACTGGGTTGTTTTTGAAGCTATCGTTCTGAAAATTCTTGTGCTTAGACAGTCGTGGATGGGGGTCATTTTGAGACTACTCTCACCTCTCTGTGTGGTGCGGGTGGCGCGCTAGAATTTTTTAAAAAGTAGGGTAAAGGCGGGAAAAAGATTACCTTTTCAATTGCTGAGGGGCAGAGTCAACTCCCGGTCATGATCACATGATCCCAAAGTTGGAGGAGGGGATAAGCAAAACGGGTAACTTGGGATTCTGGGAACTTCTCTTTCTTAGTCTGAACGGACTTTTCCCAGTGTTTTTTAAAACAGTAGCCCCACCAAATGCACAAACACAACCTGTGAAATCATATACTAAGCCAATAATAAGAGATAGAAACACAGCACTGCTACCCACCCTAACTTTGGGGAACAACTGAAAAGAGGTGGTGCAAGGGGATGAGCTCCCCTAGGGCATCTCATTGTGGACGGGCCCCCACTCTCTCCTGTACTTGGAAGGCCATCAGAGCCTTCCAAAGAGAGTAACCCGGTGGAGCAATGCCTATCATGAGTTGAAGTGAGCGGTCTACTTCTCTTAGTGGTTGGGCGATGCCTATCATGAGTTGAAGTGACAGTTCCACTTTTCAGAGCTCTCGTGGTGGAGCAATGGCTTTCATGAGTTGAACTGACAGCCTTGCTTCTTAAAAGACTGGTTGACCACCAGTCAAATTGGCAGCTGCTGCTTCCCCCTCCCCCGGACACGTCCCCCTATTGCTGGTAAAAGACAGATATAGCCTTTTTAAAAAAGTTCTTCTTGCTGTTTATTCAGCAACACTGCTGCTTTTAATTCCACCCCTCCTTTGTTTATTTATTTATTTATTTATTCCATTTTATATGCATTACTGGCTTATCCTTGGCTCACTTCCTTATGCCCCCAGAAATGTCTGCTGCCTGCCTGCCTGCCTTCCCTCTCTCCTCCCCTGCCTGCCTTGCAGGGATGTTGTGTGTGTCTGGCTTTGACTCAGGGGGGAGAAGTCCTTCCTGCGCTCACTTGGAGTTTTGGAAGTTCCAAATCCATTTTTCAGGTGTGGAAGAAGATTCATATAGGTTTATCTCTACTCCCCAATTCATGGCATGTTGGGATTTCCTTTGAAATGGCCCCATTGAGATGTCTGCAGGTTCAAGCCCCGCCAAAAAACAGGGGATGATGGGACTGCCTTGAGTCTTGGCGTGCGGCGTATGTATCCCTGGATAAGCTGTCATGGTGGTGAGTTTGAGGGGTTTTTTTAACGTGCAAATTGACGGAGCTATCGAAAGGGGTCTGAATGGGGTGCCCGATTTTCAAAAATTCCCCAAAAATCAGGGGATGATGGGATTTCCTTGAAACTTGGCGTCCATGTGGACACATGGATAAGCTATCATGGTGCTGAGTTTGAGGTTTCTAACGTGCAAATTGACGGAGCTATTGAAAGGGGTGTGACTTAGGGTTATGGGTGGTGCGTTAGAGGTTAGAGCCCCGCCAAAAATCAGGGGATGATGGGACTGCCTTGAGTCTGGGCGTCCATGTGGGCACATGGATAAGCTGTCATGGTGGCGAGTTTGAGGTTTCTAACATGCAAATTGACGGAGCTATCCCAAGGGGTCTGAATGGGGTGCCCGATTTTCATAAATTCCCCAAAAATCAGGGGATGATGGGATTGCCTTGAAACTTGGCGTGCATGTGTATACGTCCATGAGGTGTCATGGTGCCAAACATGAGGTTTCTAACTTGAACCGAAAAAAAGTTGTTTACTTTTTTAGCTTTCAATGCAACCCTATGGGGGGGAAAACGGAGCTCCGATCCGGATCCGGAGCTCCGAGCGGAGCGGAGCGGAAATGGGCGGAGCGGGGGTGGGGCGAAGCGGCCCGATCCAAAAATCGTGGATCTGGAAGTGAAGCGGAGCGGGGGGTCCATGCACACCCCTATAATTCAGTTCATTGCTCACGTTTAAAATGTGTGCTTTTTAAATATGAATAAATATTATTTCAATACGCTTCTTCAGTTATGGAACAGGCACTTTTGGCATGCCAAATAATTAGCAACATAAAGAATCTCTTCCCATCTGGCCTTAGTCAAAACATCTGTTCAACATCTGTTAAAAGCAAAACACACTTTGGAGAGGAGGAAAATCTGTAAATTAAGGAGATTGCTTGTATGCAGTAATCAGAAATCATCTGGTGAATCAGCATAATTTAAGTTTTCATAGTTTTGTATTTATTTATTTATTTAAAAGATGAAAAAGTGAGGTTGGAACTTGCCCTATAAACATAAGCACAGCTGTTCCATTCAGCCCAACTTTTAAACAAAAATCATAGATACCCTATAATGCCTTGTCTGTATAGACAAGGTTATGTCAGGATAACAGTCCTAAGAAAAAAGATCTCTGAACCTTTATTGTGGAATAGTAACTGGCAGCTTGAATTCTGCAACAGTAGGTGCACATTCCAGACTGCTATGAACCCCGCTCTTGTGCTTCTGCTCGCAATCATTCACATTTCCACAGTGTGAAAGTGCTGCTGGGCTGGCTAGCTGGCATGGTGAGTGAGAAAGCTTCTACATCTGAGTCAGGTACAGGCAGGCTCTATTTCAGTGGCTGGGCTTCCAGTGCAGGGGCGGGGGGACTCCATCCAATAGATATGGAGGGCACCAGGTTGGAAAAGGCTGATAGGGGAATTTGTTAAAACAAAATTCTAACAAATCAAGGCATGAATGGGACTGATTCAAACTTGGCATGGCTAAAGCCCTCCGTAAGAGCTATCACATTGCCATGTTTCATTTCTTTATCTCTAAAAACTACACAGATGTAAGCATTTTGTTAATTTCCATTTTAAAAATTCCTAAAAAATCAAAGCATTAACCAATCTGATTTAAAATTAGTGGGGCTAAAGCCCTCCTTAAGGGTTATCACTGTGCCAAGTTTGATCTCTTTACCTTTAAAAATGAGGAAGCTGCAAGCATTTCTGTTAATACCAGTTACCCGAATACTGAATGGTTCTTGGACAGGTAATTCAATAAGGTGCAGAGAGGGACCCGCCCCAAAAATCAAGGCAGAGAAACACCTCTACAGAGCTTCAGATCAAATTTCAAGGCAGAGAAGACCCACTTTGCACACTTCTAATATATGATACATTAAACAGCCACTAGAAAGCACTGTGATATAGTGCAATATAGTACTTACATGCAGCAAATATGGTGGGTCCCAGATTTAATCCCACAATTTCTCCATTAAAGAAAACGGGGTGATATTGATCACAAAGAAGGGGAGAGGCCCTGGAGGTTGACAATGATGCATAAAGGGCCCACAAACTTTGTGAGTGACCAATCGTGAGTGCACGATAAATGCCTCATGCATAGCTTGCCCTATGCAGACATAATACTGGAGTAGGGCTATATAAACGATCCATTCTGAGCTTTATCTAAGACAGGGGGATTGAACCTCTTTCAGCCTCAGAGCTGAGGGCTGAATTTGATTTTGCAGAAGCTCTTGTTAGGGCTGTGCAAGCTTCGAGATTTGGCTTCTAAAATCCGAATCCCCACAGCCATTTTATGATGGATACGCCATTTTCCCTGCATACCTCAGGGACCTGGTACTGTAGTGAATTCCTACAACTCCCAAGATGCACTGCTTGGCAGGGAGGGACCTACCAGGGCCTCAGGAACAGCAAACAGTCATGTCTTCATCACTGCAATCGCCACTGCTGCTGCGATCATCCGGGCGCCACTGCAATCGCCCAGCTGCCACAGCAATCGCCCAGATGCTGCAGCAATTGCCCAGAGACCCACATGCTCCAGTACATGCACATCCCTGGATGGGCCGCTGCCGCTGCAGGGTGCTTACAGAACGTGCAGCACCCCATCCATGTTCCCTATGGTCTATTGCCCTCACTGGATCAGCCAACTTCTCACAAGTATTCTTGCTTCACTTCAACAGATAGCAGTGGCCTACATGCAAGGGTTCCTCTGTTCTATTCAAAGGAAAATGTCTAGCTGAGAACTCAATGTACATCAGGATGCATTTGGAATGAAGCCTCTCTCTCTCTCTCTCTCTCTCTCTCTCTCTCTCTCTCTCTCTCTCTCTCCTATGATGCACTAAGCACTGTAGAGATGACATAAATCATTATATGTTCTGTAGCTCAGGTCTCCTTTGACAGCTCTCCCCAAAGAATGAGGAAATTTAGCATATTAAATATTAACTATCCATGACACTGATGAGGTGAATCTTAAAGAGAAAGGTATATTTGAATGCAATGATTTGTGAGTAATTGTATGTAATAAAAGAAATCCTTTTTGCAGTGTTCTGCTCTTCTTAATATGTCAGACTCATAAATAAATTCCCACCATTAAAGGAGTTGGGCTCATGATCCACAATCCCATTTTGGCTTAAACTCCACAGAACCAGGAAATTAGAATCTTATGCTGATGCCTTGGCTGATATGCCCAGTGATCAGTGACAATGTTACTCTGTATAGCACCATGTACATTGATGGTGCTATATAAATAAATAAAATAATAATAATAATAATAATAATAATAATAATAATAATAATAATAATAATAATAATAATAATAATTGTGCAATGTCACAAATTGTGCTTGATTACAGCTTAGCCTCCAGGTGCCCAGACTTTCCCTTGGTCTTTCAGGCCCAAATCCAGATGGGGAGGGTGGAGTGCCTGGTACCAAGAACAATGCCCCATGTTATCCTGGTACTGTATTGCCTTATGAAGTATCTGAACCTTATTCTATTGCTGAAGGAACCCTCCTGTGAATTGACCCATGCCTGTCTGTTGCTTGGAAGTATGCACAGTTTGTGACATTGTACATCTTTACTGATGACCGGGTACATTTGCTAAGGCATCAACCTAAGCTTCCAGTTTTCTGGCTTCGTGGAGCTTGATCCATCATGAGATAGTTTTAACTCTGGTCTTAAACCAGCCAGTGTGTGTTTTGTTTTAATCATTGAATTTCCCTGCATTTTAAAAAGGAAATGTATTATTACAGTGTTCAAGAAAACACATACACAAACTAAAAATAAAAAGTGATTAACTGAGTAGATGTGTACAAATGAATAGATATGTACCTGTATGTTTAGAATAGCTTACTTCTGAGTACTCCTGGACAGGATTCGAATATTGCTTTCCCCCCCTTTTCCTCCCTCTCTTAATCATTGATTAGTCAATTAGTGAGAGAGATTGCCTCAGCTTTCAAAATTACCTCACTGTTTTCTCAGTACCCTTCTAGCCCTCCACCACTGTCAGAATGCTGACATGAACAGTGGAATTCAAAACAATGGAGTACTGGCAACATTCTGGCTTCAGAGTGAAACTGAACATGCCCAGCATAACTTTCACAGCTTTTGCTGCCATGGGCTTTCATGGGGCAGGAAAGGCTTGATAACTTTTAAATCACTGCTCAGAATTTCACCAAAGCAATGAAAGGCACACCTGCTTGACAAGCCTGAATAAAGTACATCAGTAATTTTCTCCAGACTCTGAAAAAAATATTTTATTTATTTATTTATTTATTACATTTCTATACCGCCCAATAGCCGAAGCTCTCTGGGCGGTTCACAAAAAAATATACGATGTGCCAAGCCGCAACTTGTCAATTTCCAGGACTTTCTAACTAACCTGTGGAAATTTGTATAAGGTCGGTTTGACATTTTGCATGGTAGGTTATGGGTGCCATTTGGTAGATTATGGGTGCCAAATTTTAGCTTATTAGCTCTACTGGTGTTCCCCCAATGTGTTCCTACACACAAATGGGATGGAGAAATTTGAGAGGCCACTTGTGCACAGCTCTAGTATACACAGAGAGCTCCATCACACTTGCATTTTATCACACTCTCACCATGCCTTTTTTGTTGTTTTGCAGTGCACTACTCTTATGAGGCCACGCAGTCACCCCACCTCTGCCTCCCACCTTTCCATGTTTTCCTAGAGTGGGAAAAGTCCGGTTTATTTCCTCCATGCAGAATTAAAGTGCCCTTCCACCCCCATGTATTGCTGTCCTCATGCTATGTCCTTTGTTGGGCATGTGTGCTTTGAAGAGAGGTCTTGCTGACCAAAGAGGAGGGCAGGGTGGTTCTCCTCCTCCAGCATGTCGTGGTGAGAGAGCTGCAATTGTTTTCCTGGCTCATCTCGCTCAAGTGCAGCCGGTCGGTGCCAGGAGCTTGGCTTCCTCTTTTTCTTCCCCATTTGACACACACGTACAGGCACTCACACGCAGCAGAGAAATGGAAGAGTGAGCGTGATGCTTCGCAAATGGCCACGGGAACACCGGTGGGGAGAGAAGGCAGCGAAGCATCACGTTTTGCCCAAAGTGCTTGGGAAGCTGCTGGGAAGCCTCTCTCGGTGGCTCTTCCCTGCCGATGCTGCTGCTGCTGCTCCTCCTACAGCAGCAGAGCCGCTTGTGTACTACAAATACGAAGAGTGAGAGACAGGCAGAGAGAGGAGGGGAGGAGTTGGGAGCCGACACCGGACTGCGGATCTGGCTGTGCTTCGTCCCAATCCGTGATTCTCCCTCCCCTCCCCCACTTCGACAAAGAAAGAAAGCCAAGCCCTCATCAATGCTAGGTGAGGTTTAAGAGCCAATGGTGATTTCAGTTTTATTTATTTATTTATTTTACTAGTTGAGATCTTGGTCGTCCTTACCACCACCACCACCACCACCCTTTCCTTCAGATGCTGAAAGGGGAACAATTTGGGGTCAGGAACGGGTAGTGTGCTTGTGGAGAGAAGGAACCACATGGATACGTTTTTTGGCTGCATCTGTGTGTGAACGATAGAGACTGAGTCAGTGTATATGTGTGCTTAATTCTTCGGTTTGTGATTTGGGGGGCTTCTTACAGGCAGGTAGCTGATGAGCTGCAATGACTAGAGCAAGATCAAAACTCCAGGTCGGAGGAGGGAAGGCACCCATGTCCATTACAATGTCTATCAATGACAAGAACCAATGAACTGGAGGGGGAAGGAGAAGGGATGGGGTGGAGTGGAGTGGGAGAGCAAACAAGCAAAAGCAGATTTCACTGGTACAGTGGTGATACCACAAATGCATGTGAAAGGGACCATTAGCTTGATGCACTAATGAAACAAAGGTGGAAATCACAGAGGCAAACCAGGAAAAAAAAAGTAGGTGTGATGGAGCCCAGAACCTCCTGAATAATATGACAAAGGAATTAAGTGATTGCAGAGAGCAACATAACCCACCCTTTAAGATGTCACATTGTGCTTCATGTCATCCTCGCCCTGTCAATGGATACAATAAATAGTAATTTGGTTTCACTGCAGGATGAATATTAGTGAGAGATTCTGTCTCAGTCAGTCATTGTTAGGATTTTTTAAAAAAAAACCCCAAACAATTCCATTTCTTCCTTCTTCTTCTTCTTCTTCTTCTTCTTCTTCTTCTTCTTCTTCTTCTTCTTCTTATTATTATTATTATTATTATTATTATTATTATTTTCATACACTGTATTGTCACATAACAAAATGCTCAGTGTCAACCAGCCATCTATCAATGGCTGCTTGATATGATGCCTAATCATAATGCCTCTTAAATTTGGTTCAGTTCAAACTTTCAGAATTTTTTGCAATCTTAGATTTGGTTTAACACAAACTTTGAGAACTTTTTTTAAAAAAACTTTTCATGAAAATTTGTACACGTTTCTAATAAATGAAATTTTGTATGTAATTTTTCCTAATATACATATTTGTCTCAAGCAATTTTCTTTCTATAATGTATTTTTACTGTTATTTTCACTAATATAGTGTTTTTTATTGTTATCATTGAAGAATTCAATGGCAAAATTTGAGACATGCAAATTTTGAAAAATAATTGACTTTCAGTTCACATATTTATGCCAAAGTGTAAAAACAGGTTAGTTCACATTGAAATGCAAATCAAATCAATTTCTTCCCAATACCTAATGGAGGGGCAATAATACTATACCCTGGTGTGTCATATAATTGTAAAGCAAAAATAAAATAAAATTGTAAATTAGTGATAGATAAACCCAGTGAAAAGTAAATTGATGTACTCGTACAGTAAGATATCTCCAGTCATTTATTTTTCATTTAAACAGCTGCATTGTGGGTTTTGTTTCTGTGGATCCATAAAGAATATTTTCAAAGGGAAAGCAAAGCACAAATTCCCTTATCTGTCTAGAGACATATAATTCCATACCCAAGAAGCAGACATTTTAGGCTTTGCTCCTTCATTAGTACCATTTAAATATGACTGTTGTTCTGCAGTATCTTTTGATGTATATCACATTGCTAAGCCATAATTATTTACTTGGGATTCACACTAATTTCTACATTAGATTTTATCATTCTTTCCCCCACTGTTGGGAATATTTTTATTTATTTATTTATTTATTTATTAACATGTACATACTGCATTACCTGGTAAACAGCCAACAATTTAAACAATCAAACCTTAAAACAAAACAAAAAATAAGAACAGTAAAAAATACTAAAATGACACATTTTGAGAAGCTACACTGAAAATCTGTGTCTTCATACCCTTTCAAGGGCCAAGAGCTCCACCACACCTGCACATTTGCCCTGGTTTACCCTCGAATTATCCACCCCTGTTTCCATAGTGTGCAAAAGCCTGATCAACTTACACTTTTGCGCGTTTACATTTCATTCATGTTTACACCTTTCCTCTCGTGTGCACCAGCGTATTGCTGTTCTTCTGCTGAGTTGTACAACCCCCAGATCTCCTTTGTACCTCCCCCTACAGTTCATTGGTTGGTGGTAGTTGGACACCACGCCTTCCCTCCATACATGGTTATTCCGTGTTATGTAGGCTCACGCCTGTTCCCCTCACCCTGCCTGAAGGCTTTGGAGCATGAACATAGTAAAATCAGATGTAGAATTACCTTTGAGTAAACTCCATTGAACAGAGAGAGACTTACTTCTGAGTAAACAGAAGTAAGACCTCAAAAGTAAGCATAGGGTTGCAGAGTACTTCTTTCCAGTTTGCTGTTTTAAGACATAAAAAAGAAAGCTTCTGAGTGACCACACTATTAAAAGTCAGTTCTATATGTGTTTACTCAGAAGTAAGTCTCTCTCTCTATTCAATGGGGTTTACTCAAAGGTGCATTCATGCATTAGTATGAGTGGGATGTAAATGCAGTTTAAATCAATGGGATTTACTTTTGAGTAAGGGAACCAGCAGATCTGTAGTTTATGAACTCGAAGATGCACAGCTTCTCATGATCAAAGGAATGGAAGATCGATCCTTCGCATTAGTGAACTACTAGGAAAAGGGTTTGAGGGGAGAATAAAAAAAATCAAGGGATGACCCAATCTGATTCAGATTTGGCATGCTGAAAGCCCTCCTTAAGAGCTATCACTTTGCCAGTTTTGATCTCTTTATCTTTAAAACTTACGTAGATGTAAGCACTTGTTTAATTTCCATTTTAAAAATTCCTTAAAATCAAGGGATGACCCATTCTGATTCAAACTTGGCATGGCTAAAGCCCTCCTTAAGAGCTATCACTGTGCTAATTTTGATCTTTAAAAATGAGGGCGATGCTGGTAAGGAGTGTGCATTTTCCACATTTCTTTTGAGGTGAAACCCCCCCCCCCTGGAGAAAAGGCACACCCCTTTCCGCCCCTTAGAAACATGCCCACAGAACATCAGATTGAAAACAATGGATGAAAATACATGTTGAGGGTAGAGTGTTGTCCTTTTGATTTACCGGAAGAACCAGACTTTCCCCGCGCCAAAAAACAGCGCTATGGGGGTGGGGGGAAAGCAAGGTCAGGGCAGAACATGGACAACATCATCTGAGTCCTTTG
The DNA here is from genome assembly GCF_023053635.1 of Elgaria multicarinata webbii. Taxonomy (NCBI): domain Eukaryota; kingdom Metazoa; phylum Chordata; class Lepidosauria; order Squamata; family Anguidae; genus Elgaria; species Elgaria multicarinata. The sequence continues at coordinate 31,286,735 of NC_086178.1, read as the reverse complement.
CACACAACCCAGGTTGACAGCAGGCTATAATGCTGGTGTGATGGAGCCCTCAGATCCAATTAGGGATGTGAAATTCACTGATGCTAGCTTGCCAATATTTTCTGATCTCCACCTTGAACTCTTGGATTGCCTTGGTCCCATTGTTCAATTGAAATCTATTTTTCTTCTTTATTTGAAGGGAGAAAATGTGCATTTCAGAAGGCATTTTTTTAAAGTGTGCACTCAAAACTGCATCCCCTCCCTACTGTGCATTACAGCATGAAAATGTTTTTTTAAGTACATTTTTAAAGTATGCATTCCTTTAGAATATACTTTTTGTGAATTCTGTCACAAGCTTTGAACCATGTGGGCTTTTCCCCAAAAATGTGTTCTCATTCATCTCCAGAGGCCTAATTCAAATTTTCCCCATTCCCAACCCCAAATGTAGGGTGACCACATGAAAAGGAAGGCATGGCTCCTGTATCTTTAACAGTTGTATAGAAAAGGACATTTCAGCAGAGAGCTCTGGCTATGGGGGCGGTATATAAGTGTAATAAATAAATAAATCTGGTGAGATTCCCTCTTCATCACAACAGTTAAAGCTGTAGAAGCCCTGCCGTCTTTTGTAACTGGTCATTCTAGGCAGGGCTCCTGCAGCTTTAACTGTTGTGATGAAGAAGGAATTTCACCAGGTGCTACATGCAGACAAATGTCACCGGCTGAAATTCCCTTTTCTATACAACTGTTAAGAATACAGGAGCTGTGTCCTCCTTTTCATATGGTCACCCTAACACTGACTGGCTGTGGTACCATTGAGCTACAGACCCTTCCTGTAGTGGTTGATCAGTAAAATATTGAAAGAAAAGTAGCAGTGGCATGTATAATCAATACCTGTATAATAGGATGCTGTGGTCTTTTTGAATCTGAAGACAAGCATTGCTTTGTCCTGAGGGCACTATTAAAGGCAGACCTGGCTATTGATTCTTATTCACACAGTTTAATCCAGGATTCTTATGTGCATCCTATGCATAGATATCACTTCCCTAAGTCGTCTGTCCATTTTCAGTGAAAGCCTCCAAAACTCCCATGCTGGCTGGGTCATGCTGGAATTGTAGGACTGTCTAAACATGGATAGGATTGCACACTCAACTGAACTGCACCAACACAATGGCATTTGAATGGCATTTGTATACTATCCTAAACGAAGCAATTTGCTCTAGTATGAAATAACCAAAAGGGAAACAAGAAATGGCAAAGAGATCAGAAAGATCAGAAGCAAGAGATGGCAGAGAAGAGAAAATAAGGAGTAGGGTTTCAAAAGATGCTTGACCATGTTCTGTGATTTAGCAAAGCAATGTGCTGTACATGTCACCTGTGACCTCTTCATAAAAATAGAGACAGACAGAACAAGCAATCAATCAAACATCCTATATTGGTGTGGTGTTACATCTGTATTAACAAGCCTATGACCTTAGGAGGAAGGATTAAATTTAGCAAAAGTTGGCCAAGATGTAAGCCTATGCGGCAGGGTCTTGCTATTTTATTGTTTTACTCTGTACAGCACCATGTACATTGATGGCGCTATATAAATAAATAAATAAATAAATAAATAAATAAATAAATAATAATGGACTTTAAATTCTAAGGTCTTCAATGACTCCTAAGTGTCAGGTTGCTCGGCTTCTCTGTGACATCAGGGCAGCTAAACTAATAGCACCCACAGGGTTTTTGAGACTTCCTGCTTGTTTAACTTCACAGTGGCATCAGAGCAGTTCAGCCAATAGTATTGAGAGAGGAAGGGGAATTAGCAAGGACAGTGACTGAGGAGGAAATTGGAAGAATGGAAAATTTAGTATTCAAGGAGGGAGAAGAAGCCCAACCTTCAGGAAGGAAGTACAATAGTATTCAAAGCCTGTCATTGTGATAACCCATTTGTAAAAATAAGGTGTTCAAGAAGACGACTCTTAAGCCAAGAGCACAAGGCAAGAACATAAAGTCTGAGTAACTTTCTCAGATTCAAAGCATAGATCCTTAATAAACCAGGAATAGAATCTAGTGGTCATAATGTACGTTCCTACTCAAACACAACTGTGTTTCTTCCAGATCTGCTCTTGCGTTGATGAGATTTGGACAAGCATTAGGACTGCAGGCTGGGGGATTGTGATAACAAATTTCAGAAGCATAAATATCGTTCTTCTTTTCTCCTCAAAAACGAATGAAAATTAGATGAAGTTTTGATGTTAGCCACTGCAGTTTCACCCATGTTGCTGAAGAGTCTAATAGAATTAGCACATAAATTGACCCCTCACTGCTTAGCTCCAGATGCCAGGCCTATATTTAGTGTGTGTGGTCGGAACAAGGCAGTCTTTTCTTTCCACCTCAATTCTGAATTCATGGTGGACAAGATATCTGTTCCAGCTGGAACCAAATCTAAACAGTGTGAGTGCACTCCCACACCCCACACACCCCAAACTCTAAACATTACTTCCGTAGAATCTTGGTGGGTTTGAAGACTGGATTTCTTAATCACTAATGACAAAACTGTCGCTGTATTCCATTTCTGAAATTGTAAATTCACTATTAGGGCCTTGCTAGACGAGGCCTTAGCGCGCTTTGAGACCCGGTTTCCCTGCTGTGCGTCCAGATGACGCACAGGGGAATCCGGACCCAGGCCGCACTGGAGCCTGCCTTAATGCGCCATAAGCGAATTCGCTTATGGCGCACCTTTTCCACAGCCCCGGCCTGAGGCTAGCAGGGTCGCGAGTAGCCGGGAAAAGCCACGGACTGGGCACAGCGCTCAGCGCTGTGCCCATAGGGCCGGGGGGATCCCGGGGGGGACATAGGGGGGAAGGCCGGACCGGCAGGAGAGGGGGAGGACGCAGGGCGACACGGGACGACGAGGGAGGGCGCAGGGCAACACGGAATGACAAGGGAGGGTGACACGGGATGACGAGGTATGGCGAAGGGTGGCACGGGACGACGAGGAAGGGCGCAGGGCGGCACGGGACGACGAGGGAGGGCGAGACGGGACGACGAGGTATGGCAAAGGGTGGCACGGGACGGGGAGGGAGGGCGCAGGGTGGCACGGTATGACGAGGGAGGGAGAGATGGGACGGGGAGGGAGGGCGGAGGGCGACACAGGGGACGGGACGGGGAGGGAAGGCGGGGAAAGAGTGGGCAGGGGGCAGGGTGGGGGGCTAAAAAAGGGTGGGGGGCTAAAAAATTTTTAAAAAACCTTATCTTCTCCGGAGTCTTCGGGCCTCACATGGCCCCTTTTTTAAAAAAATGGTCGACGCTACAGGGCTTCCGTAGTCCCTGCGCGTCAGCCGTCTAGGAGGCTGGGCGGCACGCGCTAAAGTTAGCGCGCCGTCGCCCCGCCTCCCTGCCGGCTTATCCGGCCGGGTCTAGCAAGGCCCTTAGTTGAGAAATAAAGAGGAGCAGGTCAATGAAAGGCTGCATCTCATGGAAGGGGATGTTTTTTTAAACGATTCGGGGCATTATTCATTTCAGACAACAAGGCCTTAGAAATGACTGTGGCTTTGTAATAATAAGGGACAAATAAACCAATGGGAAACATTCTGGAGCACTTTGCCTCTGCTGAGAATCAAACTTATATACAATGTTGTGTTAATCATCACAAGTGCTGTAAAGATAATTTGAACATGTCATTAGAGAGGGAGGGAGGAGAGACTACCAGTGGATCTTTCCTGTTTGGTTTAGTATTAAAGAATAATGTCCCAAAGTGGCAATGACAACAGGGCACTTCCAGTTTTATCTCCTGAGTTTAAAGGAGGCGTCTCTTGTTGATTGTGTGATGAAGGACAATATGGGTTGAGACAATCTGAATTAAATTGCCACTTAGGTCAAGTAGATGGACTGTGTCTAATTGGATTAGGGCACAATCCTATGCACATTCAGGCAGCAAATAGCCCTACAACTCCCAGCATTCCCCAGCCAGACAGCATAGGATTGCACCCTTAGAGACCCAAAAACAAAACAGGTGCAGCAATCTGAATCCATTTCTAAGCACATTTCCCTTCCTAGCTAGTCAATAACGACTATGGTATAGTCCCTCCTATCCAACATGTCAATGATCCACCAACCAATGCACTTATCTGGCTGTTGCGGCAGTACCAAGTGGGAGTGAGAGCGGGGGCTGGAATGGAATGGAATAGAATAGAAGTCTTCTCTACCACCTTATGACACTCAGCCTGCTGGATAGCAGCACACCAGGCATCAGAGTTGAGAAAGACCTCACTCCCTTTCTTCCCCTTTCTGCTTGCCACTGCAGGTGCAGTACCAATCAGGTAACTGGGAGGGAGAGAAACAGTGATATTTGGAGGCTTGTGGGAGGGAGGGAGGTTGGAAGCAGGTTGGGTGGGAAGGAGAGATAAAGTGCCAAATCCTTCTCTGGAAGTGATTTTATTATTCATTTATTATTACCTGATTGAAATTCTGCCATTTAGGGCACAATTTCCCCTTCAAGGCAGTGTACAAGATTTCATAAAACACAATAATGTCATCATCATTATCATCATCATATTTCAGAGCTGGTAAAGATGGGTCACGGTGACATCTTTGCTTACAAGCAATATAAAAGGTGAATGTTCTTCTACTTTCAGGTTGCCAGCTAGATAATGATAAATAAATACAATGAGAACGAACGTGTGTGCTGCTGATTTACTGCAACCAAAACTTTATGCTAGCAATGACTTTCTTGACAAATAAGTTCCATTGATATTTTACAAGTTCTGGATTTCTGCTACTTAGGTGCGTCTGAAGGCTCTCACCCATCAGAGAAATGCCAAGCCATGATGTACTGTATGGAGAGTGTGTCTTCCATAACCCTGGCAAGTTGTAATATTAATGACAGTTGGATCATCCGAGTTCCCTTGACAGACTGATTGGTTGGCATCTGATTAGGAACCCTTGACAGACTGATTGGTTGGCATCTGATTAGGAACCTTGACAGACTGATTGGTTGGCATCTGATTAGAAACGCTTGACAGACTGATTGGTTGGCATCTGATTAGGACCCTTGACAGACTGATTGGTTGGCATCTGATTAGAAACCCTTGACAGACTGATTGGTTGGCATCTGATTAGGAACCCTTGACAGACTGATTGGTTGGCATCTGATTAGGATCCTTGACAGACTGATTGGTTGGCATCTGATTAGAAACCCTTGACAGACTGATTGGTTGGCATCTGATTAGGAACCCTTGACAGACTGATTGGTTGGCATCTGATTAGGATCCTTGACAGACTGATTGGTTGGTATCTGATTAGAAACCCTTGACAGACTGATTGGTTGGCATCTGATTAGGATGCTTCACAGACTGATTGGTTGGCATCTGATTAGGGATCCTGAGCAACGTTGGTCAGAATGTAACATATTACCGTGTGTGTGTGTGTGTGTGTGTGTGTGTGTATCATATTAGTTATACCCCTGTTTTGCTGCATTTTGTAAGTTGGCTCTCACACCATTTTGTTTGCTTTGGATAGTACCCAGTATTAATCCTACATAAAGTGGGCCCGCTAAAATGAATTAATATTGAAATAGGACTAACATTGGATATTATCCTTTATATTTAAATAGATATGTTGTGTATAATGAAGTTCATGTATTTTCATTGACTGTGGACATGCCTAGCATTGGTGAAAAATTCTTCAGAAAACCTTGAAACATGGTTCTTCTGCTGAGGAAAGCTAGATCATGCCAGGGCAATAACCAGTGAGGAAGAGACAAAGTGTAGAATTTAGAGTTTAACATTTTAAAGAACTCTTCTGAAATGTAAGCAAGGCAAAGTTAAGGGTACCTGCATTTCATTGACATTAATGGAATATCAATCTACCTCTTCCTTACAGGCATTATCATTATAATAATTTAAACCAAATGTAGGAATATATATTGTCTTTTAATACAAGAAAGCTATTTTTTCCAATGAAATTATTGTCTTCTCTCTTACATATGTACATAATCTGTTAATTTTCCTGTTGAGAGAATTACTCCATATAACCAAGGATGATGAATTTTCCCCATCATCAGTATTCTCCTTCACTGTGCTAGAACTATGGCTGCTTTTGTTGCTGAACAGGTGTGTCATAGCAATAAGTGGGCTCCCATCCAGGCACTGATCAGCTCTTGCTTAGTGTCCACAGTGGCATAGCATCAGGTGCTCCTCAAACATTCCCCAGGTGCATAACTGTAGCCTTCAGTGCAATTGGTAATAGTCCGCAAGTGTCAAATTTAATGGTTGGATCCAGATTTAGGCATGTGGAAGCAGATTTTCCCCTCCCCAGCAGCAACCCTTCCAGCCCCTAAAAATGCTACCTAAAGGGTTGGGGACCCTGGTGAATTGTATGAACTGTGGTGTCAGGGAGAGGGAGGATCCCTCAAAATTGGGTGGCATCACCTTCCATGAGGAGAGTCTTTCCATTCATGGAAGGCAGATCCTGGATCTGACCTAAATACTCCAGACAAGAAATGCACCCCAAAGCTAAACTGTAGCCTTTGGTGGATCTAAATAACCAATAATAACAGCCCTTCGAAACAGGTAACAGTAACCAATTTATTTATTCATTACACTTTTATACTGCCCAATAGCCGAAGCTCTCTGGGCGGTTCACAAAAATTAAAACCATAACAACCAACAGGTTAAAAACACAAATACAAAATACAGTATAAAAAGCACAACCAGAATAAAACCACGCAGTAAAATTGATATAAGATTAAAATACAGAGTTAGAACAGTAAAATTTATATTTAAGTTAAAGTTACGTGTTAAAAAGGTCTTCAGCTGGCAACGAAAAGAGTGCAGTGTAGACGCCAGGCGGACCTCTCTGGGGAGCTCATTCCACAATCGGTGTGCCACAGCAGAGAAAGCCCTCCTCCTAGTAGCCACCTGCCTCACTTTCTTTGGCAGGGGCTCACGGAGAAGGGCCCCTGTAGATGATCTTAAGGACTGGGCAGGTACATATGGGAGGAGGCTTCCTTCAAATAACCTGGCCCCAAACCGTTTATGGCTTTAAATGTCAATACCAGCACTTTGAATCGGGCCCAGACCTGGACTGGTAGCCAATGAAGTTGTAAAAGGACTGGCGTAATGTGATCTCGCCGGCCAGTCCCTGTTAGTAAACGGGCTGCCCTGTTTTGTACCAGCTGAAGCTTCCGGACCATTTTCAAAGGCAACCAATCAATCAATACCAACCAATCAAGAGGCACATATCTTCCCATTCCCTTCACACAAGGTGGCACAATGAAATCCTGATGTCAGAAGTCCATTTTCTGCATTTTGAAACATTTGCGTCCTTTGACATTTTCAACAGCTCTATTTCATTTCCCTTTAAAATATTTTTGGGGGGAGGTATATTGTCAAATGATAGTTGCAATGCTGACAATGGAAATTGTAAGGGAGGGAGGAAAGCAAAGCAATTCAACAGTGAGAGTTAAAAGCCAAGTACAATTTATTATAACTGCTCTATGAACTGCCATTATGGGAAATCATATTGTTTTTACCTTCCAAAACACACACACACACACACACACACACACACACACACACTTGCATGGAACTAGTGATGATTGCACTAAAATTGCCATACATATTTACATATTCACGTATTTATGTATTCACAAAGGGATGCAAACTTTCTGACTAAAGAAAGAACATATCTGATTCATTACCAACTCCTTGCTTTTTAGGGAAGCGAAGACAGAAAGAAGCTGGATGGATGGACTGCTTTGCTTCAATAGGCAAATGTAGCATCTAGGATATGGCTGGAAGTTTGTAGAAGGACTAGTCTAGCAAGTACACAAAAGAGCTATGCTTGGAATCTGCTATAGTAATTACTGCTCCATCACAAATAATTATCACAGCAAGGCCACAATTACATGTCATGGAGACATTGAAAATGTATCTAAAATTACAAAACTGTAAAAATAACAGCAAGGAGCTGAACTTCACCAAGTGCAAGGAGTTAAAGCTGCAGATCTGTGCTTCCTCACATGGGGCTATCACATCTCACCTTTACTTTGAAGGAAGGTCAAAACATAGTATAGCTTGTGTTTTTAACAGAGTGTAGATACAATCCTGATAGCCACATACATTCATATCGCAGTGGAATGGATTAAAACTTACACTGGTGGTTTAAAAGCTTTCTGCCTTGGGGAAACTTTTTACAGAGTATCTTTTAATGTCTGCCATGGAATCACAGTGTGTTACAGGAGATTAAAGATTTGGGACAGGCTCTAGGGTTGAAGGGCTACTCAGAAAAGGGCCTTCTGAATCATTCCCTACTATGCTGGTGGGCCCTGCCACCTCTGTTCTATGAACCGCCATTTTAATTTCCCTCAGTGCACAGAAGCAATGCTTTTTTCAGAGCACCAGGAAACAAGAGCTTCGGCTATTGGGAGGTATAAAAATGTAATAAATAAAATAATAAATAAATAAACAAAATGGGGTACAGGGCACTGGGACAGGGTGGAAGGAGAAATTCTCAACCATTTCTCACAGGTAAGATTCATCATTGGCTGGAGGTATGGCTAGGGTGACCATATTTTGGAAACCAAAAAGGAGGACAACATGGCCGCCCCATGGGGGTGTGCCCACCAACATGTCCAGCCCCCAAGGGGGCGTGCCCACCAGCATGTCCAGCCCCCAAGGGGGTGTGCTCACCAGCATGCCCAGCCCCCAAAGGGGCGTGCCCACCCAAACATGGCCTTGGTCACAGGTCTAATTTCACAGCACACAATTAAGACAAACCTGTTCTACATTACATCTTAATGTTAAAATCATAGAATAGCAGAGTTGGAAGGGGCCTACAAGGCCATCGAATCCAACCCCCTGCTCAATGCAGGAATCCACCCTAAAGCATCCCTGACAGATGGTTGTGCAGCTGCCTCTTGAAGGCCTCTAGTGTGAGAGAGCCCACAACCTCACCAGGCAACTGATTCCATTGTCGTACTGCTCTAACAGTCAGAAAGTTTTTCCTGATGTCCAGATGGAATCTAGCTTCCTTTAACTTGAGCCCATTATTCTGTGTCCTGCACTCTGGGAGGATCGAGAAGAGATCCTAGCCCTCCTCTGTGTGACAACCTTTTAAGTATTTGAAGAGTGCTATCATGTCTCCCCTCAATCTTCTCTTCTACAGGTTAAACATGCCCAGTTCTTTCAGTCCCTCTTCATAGGGCTTTGTTTCCAGACCCCTGATCATCCTAGTTGCCCTCCTCTGAACACGCTCCAGCTTGTCTGCATCCTTCTTGAATTGTGGAGCCCAGAACTGGACACAATACTCTAGATGAGGCCTAACCAGGGCTGAATGGAGAGGAACCAGTACCTCACGTGATTTGGAAGCTATACTTCTATTAATGCAGCCAAAAATAGTATTTGCCTTTCTTGCAGCCATATCGCACTGTTGGCTCATATTCAGCTTGTGATCTACAACAATTCCAAGATCTTTCTTGTTTGTAGTATTGCTGAGCCAAGTATCCCCCATTTTGTAACTGTGCCTGGAATAAATCACTGGAATAAAGTATAAGTGAGACATTCAATGTATCTGAAATTAAGTTCACTCATTCCTACTTCTGTAGCTTTTGCTGTACGTTGAAGCTTTTGCTATACTGTGTGCTCAGCTACACCAAGAAGGGTATTCCACTATGAAAGCGGTATATAAATGTCAGGAGCCACACTATTACTTTATAGAGGTATTCAACTGCACTGCACGAGCTACACTACTGCTTTATAGTGGTACTGAAGAGCACTTACAACTGTTGGGGCCCATGACACATCTACACCAAGCAGGATATAACACTATGAAAGTGTTATGAAAGTGGTATATGATATGTGTCATGGGCCCCAACAGATGTCAGTACACTTCAATACTGCTATAAAGCAGTAGTGTGGTGCCTGGATTTTCTATACCGCTTTCAGAGTGGAATATCCTGCTTGGTGTAGATGAGCCCTATGTGTGATACAGTCTCCCCTTCCCTCAAATATCTTTTCTGACTGCAAATCCTTCACTGGATGACCATAGTCTAACCTTTCCTAACATTTAACACTGTTTCCCCATCACCTTACTGCATACTGCTACCACTGAACAAATGAAGCAGTTGACAAGTATACAACAACCAAACATTCTTGATAGGCTGGAGTGCTGGGCTGAAAACAAAAGAATGAAATTTAATAGGGATAAATGCCAAGTTCTACATTTAGGGAATAGAAACCAAATGCACAGTTACAAGATGGGGGACACTTGGCTCAGCAATACTACAAACGAGAAGGATCTTGGAATTGTTGTAGATCACAAGCTGAATATGAGCCAACAGTGCGATATGGCTGCAAGAAAGGCAAATGCTATTTTGGGCTGCATTAATAGAAGTATAGCTTCCAAATCACGTGAGGTACTGGTTCCTCTCTATTCGGCCCTGGTTAGGCCTCATCTAGAGTATTGCGTCCAGTTCTGGGCTCCACAATTCAAGAAGGACGCAGACAAGCTGTAGCGTGTTCAGAAGAGGGCAACCAGGATGATCAGAGGTCTAGAAACAAAGCCCTATGAAGAGAGACTGAAAGAACTGGGCATGTTTAGCCTGGAGAAGAGAAGATGGAGGGGAGACATGATAGCACTCTTCAAATACTTAAAAGGTTGTCACACAGAGGAGGGCTAGGATCTCTTCTCGATCCTCCCAGAGTGCAGGACACGGAATAACGGGCTCAAGTTAAAGGAAGCCACATTCCGGCTGGACTGCAGGAAAAACTTTCTGACAGTTAGACCAGTGTGACGGTGGAATCCGCTACCTAGGGAGGTTGTGGGCTCTCCCACACTAGAGGCATTCAAGAGGCAGCTGGACAACCCTCTGTCGGGGATGCTTTAGGGTGGATTCCTGCATTGAGCAGGGGGTTGGACTCGATGGCCTTGTAGGCCCCTTCCAACTCTGCTATTCTATGATTCTATGATTCTATGATTCAGAAAGAGCACAAACTACTATTAGCCTTGTTACAAGGTAGCTTCTGTGAGCAGTACTGACTCCATTTTGAAGTGACCCAAAACCCGACCTATAAACTGCGAGCAGTAACCATTTCCTGATAGACGGCTTCAAATGCCTTCCCCAGAGACAAAGCTGGGGGGAAACCAAGCAGAATATGACTGCTGGATGGCAAGAGTTTTACCTGGTCATACACATGCTAATGTAGCCCTGTTGCTGAACTCCAAGCTGCATCAAGTACAGCCATCATCCGCAAATCATCCTCTTTTGTTCCCATAGCAAGTAGACCTTTAAACAAGATCATACCAAGATCCCCTAAAGGGGGAGGGGAAGAGAGGCTAGTTTCTTCTTTTTGAGTTTACTACAAATTTCAGCTTGGGAGAGCGAGCTGCCATGCTTTTCTTTCCTCTTCACCTAAGACCAAGAGTTGCAATGCTCCACAATTCTGCTCTACAAAAAAGGGCTGCAGCCCAAGGAGAGGTATATTATTATTATTAGATTCCCTCTACTCTTTCCCCTGCTGTCTCTGTGTATGCTCTTAAGTCTCAAAAGGTCTATTTTTCAATCTTGAAACTGCTTCTAAGCCTTTACATGCTCAGCTAATTTCCCCAAAACTAGCTTGTGCCTTTGTATTTGTTTCAACCTCAATAAATGTGCCATTGTGGCGTTATCCCCTTCAGTGCTGTAAGTTTCTTGAGTTAGAATCGCCTTACTTCGCCACAGACGCTCTATTACCAATGTCAAAAGATTCCTTAGAAGTGGGTGTAAGTCTCATTAGAACGTGTGCAAGTTTGTACACGGGTCTAATGAGAGCACATCACGTAACAGATCTGGTGGAGAATGTGGGCAGACACGTGTCTGTTCATACACACGTTAGCATAGAGGTTCACTGTATGAATGCTTTGTTTCCTGTTTCCTGTGCTGGGTAACACCAATGTGTTTGAAGTAATATTGCATGCAAAATGTTTTGCTTAGCCTAAATGTTTGCTAGAACTGTGATTTTAGAAACTGCTTTTTAGAACTGCAAAAATTAGAATTGCTAGAATTGTTTTGCAAGGCCTTGGTGTCTTGAAGGGGCTCTCTTTGTGCCTTACAAGGGACTACCCTATGCGTGTAATTTTTGTCTACTCTCTGGTGGCTGCACTTTGAGACTATTTGGAATCATAGAATAGCAGAGTTGGAAGGGGCCTACAAGGCCATCTAGTCCAACCCCCTGCTCAATGCAGGAATCCACCCTAAAGCATCCCCAACAGATGCTTGTCCAGCTGCCTCTTGAATGCCTCTCTTAATAGTACAAGGCCATCTAGTCCAACCCCCTGCTCAATGCAGGAATCCACCCTAAAGCATCCCTGACAGATGGTTGTCCAGCTGCCTCTTGAATGCCTCTCTTAATAGATTAGAGAGAAAACTAGGTTAATTTTTAAATTTAATTCAGGTTTGAGGTAGACTCTTCTTGCCGTTGGAGGCTCTATTTTTGAAGTTTTTCTGGTATGAACAGGTTGCTTATCAGGAAGCAACAGCTGGTTGTCCAGCTGCCTCTTGAAGGCCTCTAGTGTGAGAGAGCCCACAACCTCACCAGGCAACTGATTCCATTGTCGTACTGCTCTAACAGTCAGAAAGTTTTTCCTGATGTCCAGATGGAATCTAGCTTCCTTTAACTTGAGCCCGTTATTCTGTGTCCTGCACTCTGGGAGGATCGAGAAGATATCCTGGCCCTCCTCTGTGTGACAACCTTTTAAGTATTTGAAGGGTGCTATCATGTCTCCCCTCAATCTTCTCTTCTACAGGTTAAACATGCCCAGTTCTTTCAGTCTCTCTTCATAGGGCTTTGTTTCTAGACCCCTGATCATCCTAGTTGCCCTCCTCTGAACACGCTCCAGCTTGTCTGCATCCTTCTTGAATTGTGGAGCCCAGAACTGGACACAATACTTTAGATGAGGCCTAACCAGGGCTGAATGGAGAGGAACCAGTACCTCACGTGATTTGGAAGCTATACTTCTATTAATGCAGCCCAAAATAATATTTGCCTTTTTTGAAGCCATATCGCACTGTTGGCTCATATTCAGCTTGCGATCTACAACAATTTCAAGATCCTTCTCGTTTGTAGTATTGCTGAGCCAAGTATCCCCCATTTTGTAACTGTGCCTGGAATAAATCACTGGAATAAAGTATAAGTGAGACATTCAATGTATCTGAAATTAAGTTCACTCATTCCTACTTCTGTAGCTTTTGCTGTACGTTGAAGCTTTTGCTATACTGTGTGCTCAGCTACACCAAGAAGGGTATTCCACTATGAAAGCGGTATATAAAAGTCAGGAGCCACACTATTACTTTATAGAGGTATTCAACTGCACTGCACGAGCTACACTACTGCTTTATAGTGGTACTGAAGAGCACTTACAACTGTTGGGGCCCATGACACATCTACACCAAGCAGGATATAACACTATGAAAGTGTTATGAAAGTGGTATATGGTATGTGTCATGGGCCCCAACAATTGTCAGTACACTTCAATACTGCTATAAAGCAGTAGTGTGGCGCCTGGATTTTCTATACCGCTTTCAGAGTGGAATATCCTGCTTGGTGTAGATGAGCCCTATGTGTGATACAGTCTCCCCTTCCCTCAAATATCTTTTCTGACTGCAAATCCTTCACTGGATGACCATAGTCTAACCTTTCCTAACATTTAACACTGTTTCCCCATCACCTTACTGCATACTGATACCACTGAACAAATGAAGCAGTTGACAAGTATACAACAACCAAACATTCTTGATTGGCTGGAGTGCTGGGCTGAAAATAACAGAATGAAATTTAATAGGGATAAATGCCAAGTTCTACATTTAGGGAATAGAAACCAAATGCACAGTTACAAGATGGGGGACACTTGGCTCAGCAATACTACAAACGAGAAGGATCTTGGAATTGTTGTAGATCACAAGCTGAATATGAGCCAACAGTGCGATATGGCTGCAAGAAAGGCAAATGCTATTTTGGGCTGCATTAATAGAAGTATAGCTTCCAAATCACGTGAGGTACTGGTTCCTCTCTATTCGGCCCTGGTTAGGCCTCATCTAGAGTATTGCGTCCAGTTCTGGGCTCCACAATTCAAGAAGGACGCAGACAAGCGGGAGCGTGTTCAGAAGAGGGCAACCAGGATGATCAGAGGTCTAGAAACAAAGCCCTATGAAGAGAGACTGAAAGAACTGGGCATGTTTAGCCTGGAGAAGAGAATGATGGAGGGGAGACATGATAGCACTCTTCAAATACTTAAAAGGTTGTCACACAGAGGAGGGCTAGGATCTCTTCTCGATCCTCCCAGAGTGCAGGACACGGAATAACGGGCTCAAGTTAAAGGAAGCCACATTCCGGCTGGACTGCAGGAAAAACTTCCTGACAGTTAGACCAGTGTGAAGGTGGAATCCGCTACCTAGGGAGGTTGTGGGCTCTCCCACACTAGAGGCATTCAAGAGGCAGCTGGACAACCCTCTGTCAGGGATACTTTAGGGTGGATTCCTGCATTGAGCAGGGGGTTGGACTCGATGGCCTTGTAGGCCCCTTCCAACTCTGCTATTCTATGATTCAGAAAGAGCATAAACTACAATTAGCCTTGTTACAAGGTAGCTTCTGTGAGCAGTACTGACTCCATTTTGAAGTGACCCAAAACCCCACCTATAGACTGCGAGCAGGAACCATTTCCTGATAGATGTCTTCAAATGCCTTCCCCAGAGACAAAGCTGGGGGGAAACCAAGCAGAATATGACTGCTGGATGGCAAGAGTTTTACCTGGTCATACACATTCTAATGTAGCCCTGTTGCTGAACTCCAAGCTGCATCAAGTACAGCCATCATCCCAAATCACCCTCTTTTGTTCCCATAGCAAGTAGATCTTTAAACAAGATAATACCAAGACCCCCTAAAGGGGGAGGGGAAGAGAGGCTAGTTTCTTCTTTTTGAGTTTACTACAAATTGCAGCTTGGGAGAGCGAGCTGCCATGCTTTCCCTCGCTAATTCCTTTCCTCTTCACCGAAGTCCAAGAGTTGCAATGCTCCACAGTTCTGCTCTACAAGAAAGGGCTGCAGCCCAAGGAGAGGTATTTTATTATTATTATTAGATTCCCTCTACTCTTTCCCCTGCTGTCTCTGTGTGTATGCTCTTAAGTCTCAAAAGGTCTATTTTTCAATCTTGAAACTGCTTCTAAGCCTTTCCCCAAAACTAGCTTGTGCCTTTGTATTTGTTTCAACCTCAATAAATGTGCCATTGTGGCGTTATCCCCTTCAGTGCTGTAAGTTTCTTGAGTTAGAATCGCCTTACTTCGCCACAGACGCTCTATTGCCAATGTCAAAAGATTCCTTAGAAGTGGGTGTAAGTCTCATTAGAACATGTGCAAGTTTGTACACGGGTCTAATGAGAGCACATCACGTAACAGATCTGGTGGAGAATGTGGGCAGACACGTGTCTGTTCATACACACGTTAGCATAGAGGTTCACTGTATGAATTCTTTCTTGTATTCTGTTTCCAGTGCTGGGTAACACCAATGTGTTTGAAGTAATATTGCATGCAAAATGTTTTGCTTAGCCTAAATGTTTGCTAGAACTGTGATTTCAGAAACTGCTTTTTAGAACTGCAAAAGTTAGAATTGCTAGAATTGTTTTGCAAGGCCTTGGTTCTTGGCGGGGCTCTCCTTGTGCCTTACAAGGGACTACCCAATGTGTGTAATTTTTGTCTACTCTCTGGTGGCTGCACTTTGAGACTATTTGGAATCATAGAATAGCAGAGTTGGAAGGGGCCTACAAGGCCATCTAGTCCAACCCCCTGCTCAATGCAGGAATCCACCCTAAAGCATCCCTGACAGATGGTTGTCCAGTGGCCTCTTGAAGGCCTCTCTTAATAGATTACAGAGAAAACTAGGTTAATTTTTAAATTTAATTCAGGTTTGAGGTAGACTCTTCTTGCCGTTGGAGGCTCTATTTTTGAAGTTTTTCTGGTATGAACAGGATGCTTGTACAGCACCATGTACAGTGATGGTGCTATATTAATAATAATAATAATAATAATAATAGTTCAGATTTATGTTGTTTTATGTAGCATTCTTTAACATGCTTTATATTTTTAATTTCTATTTCTGAGCATGCCATAGAAGTTTCTTTATAACTTGGCATGGCAGAAACATTAAATTGGGTTTTCTCTTGAACTGGAGCAGGCAGGCACCATCACAGCCTGCTTCAGTTGGACCCCCCCCCAGGGCTAACTGCCATCTTCACCCTGCTACATAAAAGAATGCTACATAAAACAACATAAATCTGAACTATTATTATTATTATTATTATTATTATTATTATTATTATTTATATAGCACCATCACTGTACATGGTGCTGTACAGAGTACACAGTAAATAACTAGTAGCAAAGTCTAATAAAGAAAACATTGTGTTTGCAAACCAGCTGTTGCTTCCTGATAAGCAACCTGTTCATACTAGAAAAACTTCAAAAATAGAGCCTCCAAGGGCAAGAAGAGTCTACCTCAAACCTGAATTAAATTTAAAAATTAACCTAGTTTTCTCTCTAATCTATTAAATAGTCTCAAAGTGCAGCCACCAGAGAGTAGACAAAAATTACACGCATTGGGTAGACCCTTGTAAGGCACAAGGAGTAAGGCACTCCAAGACAGAGCATAGCATTTGCCTAACTAAAGCTGAGAGTGTCCTTTGCTTGCAGTCCAAAGAATGGACTGTAAAGCCCTCTGACTATTAGCCTTTTTCAATTGCAATTACTCAGTCAAGCTTTGCACAAAGAGCACCAGTAACTTTCAGAGTAATTGCTTTAGTTTTCTTTATTCTAGCCAGCCATGCAAGTATGTTTAAAGAATAAGAAATGCTGCCACCCCCAAAGCCCTCTGATTGAAAGTTTCACTCAGCTTTAACTAGCCCTTGGCAGCCTAGCCGGACTTTATACTGTTAGTTTTACCCTACCTTGTGCCTGTTTGCATTCTCTTCCCCTCCTTATTGTTTTACTATGATTTTATTAAAATATAAGCCTATGCGGCAGGGTCTTGCTATTTACTGTTTTACTCTGTACAGCACCATGTACATTGATGGTGCTTTATAAATTATTATTAATAATAATAATAATAATAATAATAATAATAATAATAATAATAATGATAATAGCCAAGAACATGTGCAGAGTAAAAATTTAGCCTCTAAATCTTAAGGAGAAAAAAAAAGATGCAGATTCATATACATAGTTATTGTTTTGTAATTGCTCTTCATCCAGCGATCCACGCCTCTTTGTAGTTAATTTCCTATGCAGGTTTTTGCAAACACCATCATAACCCTAAAGAGATGCAAGAAGTCTTCTCAGAAAAGTAATAATGAAAGATGGAACCCAGATGAACTGCAGTACAGAAGACCAGAGTCCAGATGACACCAGTTGCAAGAAAACTTGCTTTTGAAGAAGCTCTAGAAATTTCAGTCCCATCAAGAACTGATATCTCAGCTGAATAAAAATAGAACTTTGAGTGAAATTGTTTTACTCCTGTATAAAGAAAGATGTGCTCTCTTCCAATTGTTGTTTTCCCAAAACATTTATAGTGTTAATATTGTGAAGTTTACCCCATGCTTCCCTCCTTAATAGCAAGTTTCTTTGTCTATCCTAGTACATTCAACTCTTCTTCCATTCCCTCCACCAGCTAATCACCATACATAGGCAGTCACACATAAGCAATAAGCAAGAATGAAAGAATCATATAAAATGTGTTCCCCCACCTCAGAAAGAATATGTTTAAGTGCCACAGTTTTTATACTGTCAGTAGTATTGTGCATTGCCAGATTATCACTTTTGTGTTTTCAGCATGAACATGTTTTTGCAATACTGTATCCTGTTTTAAGGATAAATTCTAATTGGCTATAAAGTCTAATTAGAAAGAGTAGTGACTATGATTCTAGGCCAGTGAAATAAGTCTCCAGTTCCAACCTGTATCATTGTTGTGAAGACGCCACCAATGAGATTGGTTTGTCATCAATGGGGGGAGTGGTTACAAGGTAGCTTCTGTGAGCAGGACTGACTTTTTTGTACACGGGTCTAATGAGAACGCATCACGGAACAGCCTGCAAATGTTAGCCATGGAACAAAATGGATTAAAGCTTGTCTTAGCTTGTTTCAACTTCAACCAGACATAACAGTCAAAAACAACCAAGAAAAACACACCTACATTGAAATTGCAATACCTATTCTGAATCAGTAAAAGACAACATGACTTGGCAAAGCCCATCATGTTCATCAAGAAAAACCACCACAAGCAAGAAAAGAGAGATAGATGATGATGATGATGGTGGTGGTGATGATAATAACAACCCTGTTAATTTTTTAAAAGTTTCTTTAAGAAGGATGAACAATTGTCAGCCACTGTTACAAAATATACGTCATGCCAATTATAGTAAACAAATTGGAAAGGAAGGTCTATGGGTCTAAAATGCATTATTTAATAGGAACTTCACCTCCAAATCATCCCCCAACTCACAGAAAACTACAGCCACCCCCACTGCAAATATGCACATGCATTCATTCAGTCAAACAACCAGGCATCCCATTCAGACATCAATACACTCACACTGCCAGCACACGTGCACGCACACACACTCTGCATCACTCACTCAAAAAACATGCATACATGCATTCACTCAAAGACCCCATGCACTCACACAAACACACAAACTTCAGTATCTTACCTCCTCCTGTTGCTGCTGCTGCTGCACTGGGGGGGGGAGCGCTGGAGGCTGTGTTGCTGGAAGTTCCTGCACGCAGCCCCCAAGCACTCACCCCACTCACTACCCACCCCTTGCGGCGGCCATCTTGAATCTCGCCCAAACTCACGCGAGATCTCGGCTGCTGGCTGGGTCTCACTGAGTTCCCAGCCAGCTGCCGAGATCTCGCGTGATTTCGGGCGAGATTCAAGATGGCCGCCACCACTCACTACGGAAATTTCGACCTGGTAAGAGTTGGGGCTTATTAAGGCTCCCCCGGCTTCTGTTGGGGCCGGACAAAAGGGGGGGGGACAGTATTTCCAGCCGGACACAGATTCCCCCCCCCGTTTCCCGGGCGTGTCCGGACGAAACCGGACGTTTGGTCACCCTGGGTATGGCTCTTCTTCTTCTTCTTCTTCTTCTTCTTCTTCTTCTTCTTCTTCTTCTTCTTCTTCTGTAAGGAATTTTGCTGTTGTTGTTGTGCTGCCGCTGCAAGTGGCAACACAATTGAATGTGTTGGCAGTCTGTCTCCTATTCTGCATCCATCACAATGCAGGTGTGAAGAGGGCAGTGTGGTGTTTAGCACCAGGGAAGAGGAGGTAGTATTGAGCCAATATCTGTCCTGTATTGTCCTGTATAACAGTCCTGTATAACAGTCCTATAACGGTTATAAAGCGCTTTAAAGCAGTAGTGTAGATCCTGCCCTTGTCTCCTAAGGGTTTTCTTCCCCCATTGTTCTGCCTCATTCTCAGAGAGTTTTATAATTTATTTTTGTGGGGGTTTTGAGCTTACCTAATCACTGCAAAGAGGGCAATTTTCTTCACCATTTCATTTCGAAAGCAATTTCTTTTCTATTAAATTGAATGACAATAATCAAAAAAGTGGGATACATTTTCAGCAGAGTACTAGTCATAACTAACCTCTTAAACGCAAGCAGCAAAGGGACCATAGAAACAGCCCCAGTGAATGTAAATGATATTCCAATCATTGCATTCATGTACACTCCTAAGATGCAAATTAGATACAGCTTTGCAGCTTACTTAGGCCGTGTCTACTCAGCACCATTTTGCCTCCTGATTTCCCCAAAACCCCACATCATCACTGCTGCAAAGTGGCAGCAACAGAGTTACATGGCAGCTGCAAGAGGGGTGAGAAACTACTCCTTATTCAACATGAGCACTATATTGGGGGGGGTGGAGGAGAGGGGAGGGCAGCACAAGGTTCCTCCTTCTCCTCACTGCCCCCTTTCATGGAGTAGTTTAATTGGCGAAATGAGAGGTGGTGGGGCTCGAGCCCCTCTGCCTCCAAGTCCCGGTACCTCCGCTCTGCTTGAAGTCCAGACCCACGACATGCAGGGCTGGCCACTTGCTTGGTACTTGAGATACTTCTGCCTCCCCCACATTGTTCCAGGAACTCCCCAGTGCCACCCCTAATTTTTGTGCTGAATGATCTCCTATCACCCATCTTGAACTTGCACGATGAGTAACCCTCAGCAAGGGAGAAGGCTATGATGGGTGAATGGGAAGTATCGTGATTTGCAAGGGAGCAATTGAAAAAGTCGTGGTAAAATGACACTTGGGAAAAGTGCAGTTTTTTGTGGGGGAACCCAATGCGATTGTGAGTTGGCAGCTGCACCATATATGGGGCGTATAGCCCTTTGTTCTGAACAAGTTGTCCTAAACCAGGCTACCACTTGGAACAGCCTTCTCCAGCCTGATAACTACAGATGGGTTAGACTGTAATTCCCATCTTCCCCAGACAGCAATACCAATGGGCATACTGGCTGGGCATGATGGGGGTTGTAGTCCAACCCCTTTCAAGGGCACTGGGTTGTAGAAGGCTGACTTGAAGCCTGTTGACATCACATGATTATTGGGAGATGCAGAGGGCATCTAGACACATAGAAGTGCCACTTTCTCAAATATTGAGAATCAACTGCCCTGATCTTCTTGGGGTGGGGTGGGGTGGGGTGGAATGGGGTGGGGGGATCCAGTCATAAACAGTGCAATCCTAGGCATATCTAATGAGAAGTAAGCCTCCGTGAGTTTAATTGTGCTTACTCCAAGGTAAGGTGTGTAGGATTGCAGCCTAAAAGAAGGATAATGCCATTCATCCACTCTAAATCCTTTTACACAAAGGCAAATTAGTTCTCTAAACAGGGCCGGCGCCAGACTATATTGTGCCCTAGGCAGGCGCGTTCTGAAGCTGCCCCCCCCACTCGCTCACTCACCGCCCCCTCACTCGTCTGTCCACCTGCTCGCTCACTCACTGCTCCCCCCGCCCGCTCGCCCACCCCCCGCCCGCCGCCCCCGCCCCACCTGCTCACCGCTCCAGCTCCCCCCTTGCTCGCCCACTCACTGCCCGCTCCCGGCTTTGAAGCCAGGACGCTGGGGTTGGGGGGCGGGGCGGGGCAGAGCTTTGAAGCGGCGCGCCTGGAAGTGGCTTCCTGGTGCGCCATACTGAAGCCTCCGCCTCCAACCCCAGCATCCTGGCTTCGAAGGAGCCAGGACGCTGGGGTTGGGTGGAGGCTGGGGTGGTGGCTTTGGAACAGCACACCCGGAAGCCGCTCTAGGAGAGCAGCTTCCGGGTACGCTGTTCGGCGCCCTCGTTTGCTTGGTGCCCTAGGCGGCCGCCTGAGTTGCCTCTATGGCAGCACAGGGCCTGTCTCTAAACAAAGTTCAAGAGGGAAAGAACTAAAGTTCTGGCTCTAGGAGCTAATGGCAGTAGAGGAGAGCATTGGAACATGCCTTAAATTTATGGCTTTTCTACCTCCTAGGATGTATTTTTATCTTTCCTAATTGACCCCTCTTTATGTTAAGTCTGTTCACTTGTTTCAAGTTTCCCTCTCTCCTAATTTGATTCTTTTCTCTCTCACTCTTACGATATTCTCTGCTTGCAAAACATGCAAACACCCTAATTTCCTCTGTGGAGAACGTGCACTCAGAATGAAGCTGTGGTGTTTCCAGTGAGTATGTCTCTCTAGTAAGGTGGCTTAACAGCATGAGAGAGAGAGAGAGAGAGAGAGAGAGAGAGAGAGAGAGAGAGAGAGAGAGAACGAACTGGCATTCTGATGGAAGCAACTGCTTGTTTAGGACAGCAAAGTATTCTTATGAGAAGACGATACACAAAATGTCTGGGCTGGGGGTAGCTAAAGCAGGCAATGGCTGCAGGCTGGTAAGACGGGCAATTCGACAGTATGCTTAAGGCAGCTGAATTGCTGGAGGGAGGCTTATCTACAGCTATCAGCGATAAAGGAGAGTGAAGAGGTCAAAGGCCAAGTCAAAAAATAAACCCAGCCATCAAAATATGGCACTTTTTTCATGTAAAGCTGGTGAACCAGCATGTAAGAAATGGAACGGAACAGAACATCTTGTCCTTTTTGTGTTAAAGAGGCTTGTCGCTGCTTTCCAAGCCAATGAACGAAATCTTGATGTATTGCAGCCGGGATGTTTAGATCAGTTGCCCTGAAGAACCGGACCTTACAATTTGGAAGTGCTTTTCCAGGGCTGACTGGCTGATTAACCAACCATCCTCATCATTTCCTTTGTCTTCTCTCGAGAAAAGCAAGCGGTGAAATGCGATGGATGCATTATGGGGATGTTACATTCCAATGCTGTTGCTCGCTGTTTTCCTGACAACTCTTTTAGCCAAAACCTTAATTATGTTAAGTGTGTGTTTCTCAGAAGCATCAAAGTGTCATCTTCGCTGTCTTAACTATGGCGAACTGTCAGGAGGATGCTATTGTAAAACTATCTAATGGGGAAACCCTGAACTTACAATGGCCCCAAACTAATCAATATTGTAACAAAGGGTGTGTTTGGTGACATGATAATGCACAAGGCTGATGAAATGTCTATATTCAGCCAGGGTTCTGCCAACAGAATAAATAGATTGTCCAGGCAAAAAAGCAATAGCTTCGGAATACATTTTGTTTAGATGCTAAAGGGGAAAAGAACACTTGAGATCATACATTATTATATATAATGTCATGGAACTAACACCAGACAGATTGTTATTTGCTCATCTCAGCAGCGTCTCGGTTGTAGTGTAACTGTGGGAAAATATTAACCATTAATTGTTGATCTATGTTGCTGGATCGGTGTATCTCTGTCATAAAAGGACCCTGTTAGGAACATAAGAGCCCTGTTAGATCAAATCTAAAGGTCCATGAGCCAGCTTCCTGTTTCCTGCAGTGGCCAACCAGATGCCTTTGGATAGCCCACAAGCAGGGTGTAAAGGAAATAGTTCTATCCCATTGTTGCTTCCCCTGCGATTGGAACTCAGAGGCAACCTAGACGTTGTATAAGTAGTTGAAGGACAGTAACTGGCCCGTGATCACTACCATTAACATGAGTGCTGTTAGCTTCATGGTGGAGCAGGGGTTTGAATGGTGTGGAGAAAGTGGACAGGGAAACATTTTTCTCCCTCTCTCATAATACTAGAACCCTGGGTCATCCCATGAAGCTGATTGGTGGGAAATTCAGGACAGATAAAAGGAAGTATTTCTTCACACAGTGTATAGTTAAACTATGGAATTCACTACCACAAGATGTAGTGATGGCCACCAATTGGATGGCTTTAAGAGGGAATTGGACAAATTCATAGAGGAGAAGGCTATCAGTGGCTACTAGCCCTGGTGGCTATATGCTATCTCCAGTATCAGAGGCAGTTTGCCTCTGGACAACCATCTGTCAGGGATGCTTTAGGGTGGATTCCTGCATTGAGCAGGGGGTTGGACTTGATGGCCTTGTAGGCCCCTTCCAACTCTGCTATTCTATGATTCCATGATTCTATGATCAATTGCTAGAACATGCGGGGGAGGGTGCTGCTGCACTTGTGTCCTGCTTGTGGGTTTCCTGTGGGCAGATGGTTGGCCACTGTGTAAACAGAATGCTGGACTAGAAGGATCCTTGGTCTGATCCAGCATGGCTCATTTTACGTTCTTTCCCATTTTAGTCTGGCATTGTACTACTACACCACACTGTCTCTCAGCAAATGTGTGCCACAGCAAATTCCCTAAAGTAATTAGGCACTACGTGAAATGAATGTAGATGTTAGAAAGAATGATAGTGAACATATTACCTACCTTAATTTACCAACACTTAGATGGATATTTGAGATTAACAAAGGGAATATTGGCCATATAATAAAGTCTGCCTTGCATTTGATATTCACCCAGAAGAATAAATAAATGAATAAATTAATAAATAACCTTAAAAGGAAACAGAAACTTCATAGAAGCTGGTTATATACAAGTGAGATCAAATGGGATCCAATGGATGCGTGCCCTGCCCCTACCACAAAATGAGCATTTCCATGCATTTGGGGGCTTGTCCTCAGAAGCAATACATCGCAGCCCCATGGGATCCCGCCCATTGATTTAAAGATGGGGTGGGTGAGTATAAACTTCCATTGCATTGCAAAGCAAAAAAAGAGTTAATTACATACCTTGCAGAAACACTTTAATGTTGAAGTGTAATTTGTGACCATGTGCAACAATATGTGCACACCTCTGTATGTGCGGTGTGTTGTGTGTCTGTGTATGACACGAAGAAACATTATAGCAATACATGTGCCCAAAGGTGCATCGTATATGCATTCCTATATTTGTACAACTTCTTTTGCAAAAAGCTGTAGGCAAGTATGCTATTGTGAATGTTGGAGAAAGAAAGGGCTTACGCATATTCTTTGTGTTGTAGTCCACTGGGCAATTTTGCCTCCTCCTCCTCCTCCTTCTTCCTCCACCACACCCTAGTGAACGTTTCAGCTGATGCCAGTTGATTTTGACTGAGAAACCCCACATAAGTTGCAATCTAGTACCCATTTATGTGAGAGTGAACTCTGTTAAACTGAATGAGACTAACTTTTCATAGAATCATAGAATCATTGAGCTGAAAGGGGCCCACAAGGCCATCGAGTCCAATCCCCTGCTCAATGCAGGGATCCACGTTAAAGCATCCCTGTCAGATGGCTGTCCAGCTGCACCTTGGACATACAACCTCCCTAGCGTATTTGTTTCCACTGTCATACTGTTCTAACAGTCAGGAAGTTTTTCCTGATGGCCAGCTGGAATCTGGCTTCTGTAACTTAAGCCCATTATTCCATGGCCTGCACTCTGGGAGTAGACATGTAAAAGATAGTGCTGTTAAACACTAAAAACGGTGGTGAAGCTAGGTTATTTTAAACCTTAGACTCAATGTTCTTAGACTTTCCCCTTAGATGCCCATGTATATTATTTCAGTTGTGAAGCATGCAACTCACGTTTCTCTTCTCTTCCCCCACCCTTCACTATTCCATGCCTAACAACTACTTCTAGACTCCTGATTTGTTCAATTTCTTACCAAACCTGATTTAATATTTATTTATTTATTACATTTCTGTACCACCGAATAGACGAAGCTCCCTGGGCAGGTTCACAACAGTAATATATTCTGAGCATGTGCAGTTTTGCATTTTAAACTCACTTAAATCATAGCATCATGACTACAGGAATCAAATGAGGTTTACTTCAGCTGCCCTGATGCTAAACACATTTGCTTAGGAATAAGCACCATGTTGTGATAGAAAAGGATAATAGGTTTAAGATTAAAATAAATAAAATGAACATCTGTAACCATGTACACACCTACCTAGGAGCCCCTAGACTATAAAATGCTGTAGATATTTTTTTATAAAATGTATATTTATATTTGTTACTGGGTCTATTCACTACTGGGCCAGGTTTAAGGTTTTGGTACTAGTGTTTAAAGCCCTAAACAACTTGGGACCAGGATACCTAAAAGAGCCCTTTCTCCCATATCACCAGGCCCAGGCATTAAGGTCATCAGAGGGCATGCTTCTGGTGGATCCACATGGACCTATGGCCTGATTGGAATCTACCCAGAGAAGAGCCTTCAGTGTGGTGGGCCCCTTCCTCTGGAGCTCCCGGCTTCTGGAGGTCAGGCAGGTGCCAATGCTGTGTTGTTTCTGTTGCCTCTAGAAACATCTTTATTCCAAGAAGCCTTCATTGACTGACCAGCCACACACTCACTAGAGCCTGGAGACAACTGAAATGCCTTTAAGATTGCTCAACAGCATCTAATATTCTGTGAAAATATCACAACAGAGCTATTCTAGGAAAACTGCCTTTAAACTCCACCCTTGTTTGCTCATTTCAGTTAATCATGGCTGCCTCACTATTTAGCTACAGGCTGTGATCTTTATTTTTATTTCCAGCTGTTTTCAAGCAACTCCAAGGCTTGTGAAGGAACGTTGCACATCATAAGGGGCTCATTCCCTGCGTGAAAGATTCGGGGAGGCCAGGCTGCTAACATGGGGAATTGATCACCAATGCTTCAACAGGGTCATTACTTCCTATTCAAAGAGTAATTAATAAGGGTGACTCAGACTTTGCAAAACAAACAAACAGAGAGCTGGCTGTCAGAAAACATTTGCAGTACGCACTTTCAAGTGACACGTGCAAATAAATTGCTTTAGTGCCACATTGTGGTGAAATTAAGAAACTGACGATGTCCTTACTCGGACAAAAGCAAGCCTGCATCCATGGGCACTATCCTTTTTGCACAAGAAAACCCAGGCAGTTGTTCATTGAACAATTGCACCCCTGGAATGCAGCCCCCCCAGAGCTTCTCCGAAACGGCGTTCAGCCCTCAGGCTGAAAGAGGTTAAGCATCCCTGGTATATGGGTTGCATCTGATGGTGTTATTCTGCTAGCAAATCCACTACTTTGATTCCACTAGCACAAGACATTCATTATTATTATTATTATTATTATTATTATTATTATTATTATTATTTTATCATCATCATCATCATCATCATCTATATACTGCCCCATAGTCAAAGCACTCTGGGCAGTGTACAAAGATTAAAGTTTTAGAAGGCTAGGTGGTGTCTTTACAGTGCTGGATAGGTGCCACATCCCTCGAAAACCCTGCACTTTCCCTCCCCTGGGATGGCGTCAGGTAATCCTGATGCCAAGGAGAGAGGGGGGGGTTACCATCCAGGGACTGGAACTGCCCTGTCTTCTTCCTGGTGAAAGGCGACCAATCATAGGTCACCTTTCACCAGGCACTGTCGGGCCACACCTCTGCTGTGATTCTGGAATGAGGCTTTGGAGCTGCCTTGACACTATCTTGAGCATTCTCCCCTTGCTCCAGAGAAAAATGTTGGGATAAGTCTCCAACTTTTCTCTCTCTGCAGCTTCAGTGGAAAGCCCCGGGGCGGGTGTGCGATTGCAGCAACGTCATATAATTGACACTGCACCACTGCACACCCACCCTGGGGATTTTCAAGCATAGTTATACTACTAGCACAGGAGAGGGCAATCACTTTGGCACCTGGATTACTCGGGCTGAGCCCGGGACCACGAGCGTATAGACTGTTACACCGCTTTTCTCAGCTACTGTAATTACTCATGAGTAGCTGGGAAAAGCTGTGGACGGGGCACAGCGCTCCGCAGGAATGCTGGGCCCATTGGGGGGGAGATCGAGGAGGGGGAGATCGCTACTTGTACCGTGGCCTCGCCCCTCCTCCTGCACAGATTCCCAGGTAGGTCTAGCAAAGGCTTAAGTCAGCAAGCTGGATGGCATCAAAGGGTGGGGTCACACCCTGAAAGCTCCATGCCCTGCCATAATATCATCCAGCCCACCCAACAACAACAACAACATCCCTCCATCCAGAATGCTTCTCTCTCTGCACAGAGAAAGGGACTCAGCTAGGGCTTGCAGGAACCAGCTCCTGCACACCTCAGGCAAATGGGGCTGCTCCTTCCTGTGCCGGATGTATCATGAATGGGACTTCCAGGAAGAGTCTCCTGCAAGATCTGGCTGAGTCAGGCTGCTTCTTGCTGCGCCCCTCATTTGGGAAATCGTAGGTTTATTTCTGCTCTCTGATCAGTAATCGGAGATAACAAAGGGATTCCCTTTTGCACCATTCAATGTCAGAGGGTGGGGTTTCAGGAGGGGGAGGGACTTGGGGTAAGCAGGGGTTGGAGCTCTGCAGGATGGATTGGGCTGACCCTGGGTGATGGTCAATATACCAGAGTCAATATATCACCAGTCCCATTTTCTAGTCCATTGTTCCCTAACTTGGTGTCCTCCAGATGCATTGGACTACAACTCCCAGTATCCCCCAGCCAGTTCTAGTCTTTTATTGGCCCTTTTTTATTTTGCTATTTCTGTGTTTGACTTCAAATTTGTTTAGATGTGTTTGTAGCTCGGATTATTCTATGTTGTCTCTTTCTTTTCTGCTTGCAGTCTGTAAACAACCCTAATAATAATTAAAAAGGCAATTACACTGTTCTCTGTTCTCTGCTAAACATTACTAGTGTGACCTGATGCCACACTGCCTCCCAAGTAGACTCTGGCCTGCAGGGTCTTCTTCAACCTCCATCTCACTAAACAATATGTACATAATTCCACTGGTTTCCAACGGAGGCTCCTACAGATGGCTAGATGTTAAGCACTTTTAAGCAACAAAAGGTGCCAACAATACTTGGTTGTTGGCAAGAGCTTCAAGAATTTCAGGTCAAAGTCTTCTCTGCTAGCCACAAGTGGCCAGCATGCAATCTGTGCAGGAGTATTGTTCTGGCTGAATATCCTGTCTCAAAAACAGAAGAGAGGACGGATGAAATAGAGGAGGTTTTGATGTTTGTGTATTTGGCATACCACTCACATTTCAGGTTTTTGTTTTTTTTAAAGCCTGAAACTATTTATCAGCCAGACCTTAGCATCTATTAGAGCTTGCTACGGGGAATGGCTTATCCCATTCATATTCTTCAGCAACATGTTTCCAGCTACACTGCAAAACATTTCAAAGGAAGCAGCTTTAGGATGTGGGTGGTATTTGATCCTGTCGGATTTCTTAAAAACCATCTGTTGTTTGTAAGACTATTGATAGAAAGAAAAAGCAAGTGAACTCTACACTGCTATATAATTTAGCTCTTCAGGAGATGCAAATAACTCACTTGCCACATAATTCAGGTGATCCAGCATGGAAGATCAATGAAGAAGGAGACTTCCATGTTCAAGCAGGTAAAGTACATATTCCATGAACACCCATGTTCTGATGGTTTTTTATGCACATTGAACTATCTTTTGTGGTGAATCATGGTGTATTTCCACTGCATCCACAACTGTGTACAACTAGAGCAGAATACAAATGAACTCCTGGCTTTGAATTATAGTGAAAACTATTGTTGTTCATGGAATCTGCGGGTCAAGAGCTTTCCAATGAACTGTATTTCATGTGAATTAGTCAATGGGAAGGCACTCACAAAGGGATGGTATAGGATATAGCTATCAATGATAAATTAACAGGTAATATTAAAATACAAAAAGGAAGGTGCAATTATAATGAATTTGAGATTATATGGAAACCATTTTTGGAATTTGTTTTGTTAAGAGGGAAAGGATGTATACCTGTACAAGAAATATTACAATTTTGGGAAAAGGTATGAAGGTGTAGTTGGTCCCAGTGATGGGTGCACTGTTGTTTATCTTAATGTAATGTAACTAATAAAATAATAATAATCACTGGGGGGAAAAGAAAAAGGGATGACCAACTTAACTCCCAACTTTGAATCTTTCATACACACACACACACACACACACACACACACACACACATACATATATGATGCTTAGGGTCCAAGAAAGTAGTAGAATCTTCATGAATCTCAGGAGGAATCAGCATCCTTTTAGGTCAACAGCATCATCTATACTAATAGGTGATTAATTTTTGTGAACCATCCAGAAAGCTTTGGCTATTGGGCGGTATTGAAATGAAATGAAATAAATAAAAGAGATCTCTGACTGTTGGTGTTTATGTAGCTAAAGTGGTGCCACCCACACACAAAACACTGGTATCAGTAGGCCCGGGAGAACCGAAACATTTTGCAGAAGTACAAGAGAGAGAGAAAACCTCAAGAGGGACTTCCCCCTCCAAAACAAGCAGGCATGCAATGCTGATTTGCTGTTGAAGGGAGCAGAAAAATATAAGGATTGGAATGAAATATAGCTCTATTCATGCATCCCCACAAAAAAAAAAAAAAAAGCAAATGGGACCCATTACACTGGCCTGAACCCCAACATTTCAGTGCACAGAGGGCCTGGCCCTTTCATTGCCCGATCTTGCTGAGTTGAGAGTCGAGTTCTGAATTAGGATACAGCAATCACATGGAACATTCTACTCAACGTTAAATTGAATGCAAGTAATCTCTTCAGACGGAAGTCGGAGAGCAAGGGGCAGGGCAGGGTGGGATGGGGCCCACCCCGTACAATGAATTTGAGGGTGGGTCCAGTGTATGTCACCCCAGCCCTGCCCCCACATGTAGCCCTCATGGGGCTGACGAGTACACAATCATGGGGGAGAGGGGTACAAAACTGACCAAAGCCTCTACGTATGAAAATGTTCTGAGCCTACAACTTTCACCGTCTGCTACAAACTGGCTACAGAAAGTAATTTCAAGCTATATATTACTGACTAATGTGCTACCTGTCCAATATTTTTTATCCTGCCTTTCCCTCCCCCTCTAATTCTTCCTTATGATTGCTTTGTACTCTGACAGAAACATTTCTCTCAGCACTTCCCTCCTTCTCCACATCAAGCTTATGGTAGCAAGAAAATGCTATTAGAGCCAACGAGAGGGAGGGGGAGGAAGAGGAGGGGGAATTCTTAATTATTTGAACCATGTTCCACTGCAACCCTGTTATGCAACGACATCACATAAGGCATCATCTGAAAATGGCAATGAGCAGCCCAAGTCTGTGTGGTACATGGAGTGTGGAAGCATTCACTTGCTGAGTTGAGCAAACGGGGCAGTTCACCTTTCAAGATATATTACAGACACGGAGCAGCTATATAGCTGAAAACTCATTTACTGAACATATTTTTTTGTCGTTGCAGTAGCATGGGGCAAGGGATTAACTGTTCAACCTGAATTGGTGCAATGGGGGTTAATTCAGATGAATCAAGTTATTTAGTGGAAGAACACTACAGTAATATTTGGGGGGCGGGGGGAGAGAGACTAGGTTAAATTGGAGCAAGGCACCCAGAATGCTCTTACAGGAAAATCCTATGAAAAAATACTTAGATTTCTAACCTTTCCCGCTTACTGAATTCTCCTGCAAAGTCCATGGGGATACTGTGCTGATGTAATATTTTGGATTCGCATTTTTAAATAAATTATTCCCTTGAGGAAAGATATTACACTGAAATAGGCTCTTGGGTTGGGATTAGGGAAGTCTGAGAAATCCACATTGGAATCAAATGACTTCAGATATCTATGACTCTAACCGACGGATTCTATGATTCCAAAGTTGCATGGACCATTTTTTTTAAACTTTCCAGAATTTTATGCTAATGTAGTTATAGTTGTAGAAAAATAATAATAATAAAAATACCAGCATAAAATGCGTATTTCCCCCATAGGCTAAAGCATGAAAATCTGCATTTTGGGGGTGCATTTGGTGGGGATGCACAAGTGCGCATTTGCGCAAATGTGAATTGGCCAAAATTTGGGAAATTGAAAAAAATAAGAAGATATGATTCTGCTAATGGGCAGACAATAGAACGAAAGGCACCTGAGAATCTGTGAAATGCCATGTGGAACAGATATACAAAATCCATACGTCTTTAATTGGAACCCCTAAATTCCCCATTGAGCAACTTTGGCCTTGGGCACCTCTCTTTGACTCAGTTCCTCATAAAACACCTGGGAATAATAGGGACACTAGGCCTATTTCTAGGTGTACAACCTGCAGCCCTAGATCCAGATATGGTCCTCTCAGCTGCTCCCTGTGTGGCCTTCAAAGCTGACAGGAGAAAACCTGCTTTTGCTTGGAGTTCCCTGGCTTCTGAGATTGCTGTTTTCTTGCTGCAGGTAGTCTTGGAAAAACAAGAACCTCAGTGGCAATCACTGGGGGATGGGAGAGGCTTTCACCGCCACACCAGCGGTTCCTCAATCTCATGCTGGGATGTGACAGGGACGAAGTGTGTGTGTGTGTGTGTGTGTGCCAGACCACCACCATAAATGCCCGCTGCCAGCTGCACATCAGCCCTAGCTAGCATGGCTGATGATCAGGAAGGCTGGGAGTTGTAGTCCAAAGCATATGGAGGGTTCTAGGTTGAAGGAAGACTGAAGAAGACAATACTGGTCTAGATGAGTGGAGGCAGGTGGCTCCGATATCAGTGGGGTGGTAAATCCACTCCAGGTTTCAGTCTGCACCAGCCAGAACTCTGAAGGTTGATAGCTCCGTCAGACTGGTTCTGACTGAAACCCGGAAGCAGATTCACCACTCCACTGATATTGGAGCCACCAACCTCCACTGGTCAAGTTGTACTGACCAGGAGCTTCCTATATTACAGAGGCCATCATTTCCAATAGCTGGGAAGCCCTTCAATGCCACCCCTTCCTGGGATGTTTTGTTTTGTTTCTCTCTCTGACCATTTCAGCTTAGCGGCTGCACCAGTGCTCCATTTCAAACTCCAGTCTGCAGAGTCATCTGCCATGTCTGATTTCACAGTGGCTCTTCAATTCGCCCCAGCTGACAGCCCATGGAGCTGTGAGAGCTGGTGAGTTTCCACATGATTAAGAAAAGTGTGGCATTAAAAAATAGCAATCAGCACTGGACTCATTAGGTATTTTAAGGCACTTCTCTGCCTGCCGACGGCCCCTACGGAGCAGCAGTGAAGAAAATAAGTGAAGCGGAATCAATATGATCCCCATTTATTTTTGCAAAATACCTGCTTACTAGGGCTCGCCTGCACTGCCATAAACAGAAATTCAAAGTGAGTCACCACATCATTCCCTCAAGAATATTCCCAACTGCCCTATTTAGATTTCTTGCCTGATGGCAACTGAATGCAATTTACATACATACTCAAATCCTCCTGATATCTGATTAGTTGTTTTTAAGAGGACCATAGTATTTATTGGAGTCCCATGCCGCTGCATTTATTTATCTCTAAAAATTCAATCATGCTTCCCAGCCAATGAGGCTTATCATAGTGGCTCACAAGTTTAAAAATATTTTGTGAATGTCCTACATGATAAAACAAGTGTCATTACACCTGTCAATCATAAAAGAGCCGCAGTGGGGCCTATGACAAAAAGCCAGTCCCTTCAAAATCACCCATCACCTTCCAATGCTCAGTCCTCTCCCAGCACGGGAAACGTTCTCTTAAAGAGGAAGGACGCATATCTTCTTGGAGGACAGGCCGAGGGCTGGCCTTGGGTGGGAGTGGGAGAGAGCTGGGCTGCTGCCCCAAGGCGCTGAACTGAAAGGGGTGCTAAGCTGAACCAAGGGGGGAACACTAAGCTGACCTTAGTGGCTCTGGTTTTTAAAATGTCCTGAATGCAGTGAGCTAGGGGTGGCAAAAAGTGAGCTAGAGTGGCAAAAAGCCACTTCCTTCAGTTAGTTTTAGAGTAAGTTTCTTTTTCAGTTTCCACTTTGATGTCTTTTGTGCTAGGTCAAAATCAGTGGAACACAACTTTACTTTGAGGCAACATCCCTGTATGTGTTTCAAATACTGTAAGCACTAAGGACTATAAGCACATAATAATAATAATAATAATAATAATAATAATAATAATAATAATAATAAGAAGAAGAAGAAGAAGAAGAAGAAGAAGAAGAAGAAGAAGAAGAAGAAGAAGAAGAAGAAGAAGAAGAAGAAGAAGAAGAAGAAGCTGTAAGAGGTCAGCTGGATACCTTTTTTATTTAGAACTTTTCTTTATTATTTTTAAAGATAAAAATGATGGATATTCTAAAATAAAGGTAGAAACCTCTACCAAGCAAAAAGTAAAACCTATGACAGTTCTGCTGTGTTGCGTAGTGCACAGCCACTGCTCAGAAAGTGGCTTTTCGAACTCTGGTTTGTGCAAACTATAGCACAGTGGCTGAGAGACCAAGGTTTTGTGTAATGAATCATAGAATCATAGAATAGTAGAGTTGGAAGGGGCCTATAAGGCCATCGAGTCCAACACCCTGCTCTTTGCAGAAATCCACCCTAAAGCATACCCGACAGATGGTTGACCAGCTGCCTCTTGAATGCCTCTAGTGTGGGAGAGCCCACAACCTCCCTGGGCAATTGGTTCCATTGTCGTACTGCTCTAACAGTCAGGAAGTTTTTCTTGATGTTCAGCCAGAATCTGGCTTCCTGTAACTTGAGCCCATTATTCCGCGTCCTGCACTCTGGGATGATCAAGAAGACGTCCTGGCCCTCCTCTCTGTGACAACCTTTCAAGTATTTGAAGAGTGCTATCATGTCTCCCCTCAATCTTCTCTTCTCCATACTAACATGCCCAGTTCTTTCAATCTCTCTTCATAGGGCTTTGTTTCCAGATCCTTGATCATTCTCGTTGCCCTCCTCTGAATCCCCTCCAGCTTGTCTGCATCCTTCTTGAAGTGTGGTGCCCAGAACTGGACACAATACTCAAGATGAGGCCTAACCAGTGCCAAATATCTTGGTAGGGGTGGATGTCAGACTGAGTGGTCTGTAGTTCCCAGGTTCCTCCTTTTTGCCCTTTGCAGCTTTGTACTTAATGAGGGATTTGGCAGGTGGTTACACTATTGGACTGGAGCTCAGGAGATCCAGGTTCTAGTCCCCACTTGGCTGGGAAGCTCACTGGGTGAAGTTAGGCCAGTCACTGACTCTCAGCCTAACCTACCTCACAGGGTTGCTGTGAGAATAAAATAGAGAGGAGAACAAGGACCATGTGTGCTGCTTTGGCTTCCTTGCAAGAAGAAAAAGGGTAGGATATAAATGTAATAATGAATTAATAAATAAATACCCTTTGTTGAGATCTTCCTAACAAAACTTATACATTACTGTGGCAATTACGCCTCTTATTTTTATTACGGTATTTCTTGAGCTTTACAATGTTTTCTCACCCACCAGATTGTCTATAATAATAATTATTTCCATGTCAAAGCAATCACAGCCACATGAACGTCTTCATTTGCCAGCCCTTTACAGCTGACCCTCTGGGTGCTCGGTATGTTTAAGATTCTCAAGAGGCAACAGAGATAGTAATGCTGTGTGGTGTAAAAATAATAACATCCTCTTACGCCTTTTAACATTGCATGGGATTTTCCTCTCCCTGTAAAGAAACACTTTGCCAGGAACATTCCTTACAATTACCAGCCTATTAACACCTCTGTTACTGTGAAGCTTACACTTCAATAGTTAAAAATAGGATAAACAGCTCTTTCTAGTGGCAATTGGAATAATTACACTAGCAACAGAAGGAGCTATTCCTAAGGGGAATTATGGGTTGAGGGCAAAGGAGTTAAATAATCTAAAACAACTTTGCATGCAATGAATATTTTAAGTTCCTACCCTGAAGGAATATAGATTAAGCATTTAACTATATTCTGCAACTGACTTTATTTATTTTTCTAGTTTAATGTTTAATCCTATGCTGTAATTTGCTATGCACCCAAAACTTGAAGCTTTGTGATTTATAAGCTTGCAACCCTTTATCCAGTTACCTGAGAGTAAGCCCTATGGAACTCAATGGGGCTTACTGCTGAGTAGACATGTATCAGATTGTGCAGGATGTTTCCGATGAAGGCTGGTGGCTCCATTTTTGGTGGGATGGAGATATCAACGTGGTATTTTAGTACAACCAGTCAGAAGTCTAAAGGAGCTATCCAAAGTGTAGGACCAATTTTCAGGATAGGGTTTAGCACTTGGATAGCTTCTTTAGACTTTTGACTGGTTTTAACTAAAACCCAGAATGGAATCTCCACCTCACTGAAACTGGAGCCACTTGTCTGCCCTGGATATTTCTCAGGAGATCCCCTAACTCTTGTGTCTGAAAAATAATTGTAGACATTTGTAGACAGTCCCTAACAGGGACTGGCCGGTGAGACTACATTACGCCAGTCCTTTTACAACTTCATTGGCTGCCAGTCCAGGTCCGGGCCCGATTCAAAGTGCTGGTACTAAAATTCAAAGCCCTAAATGGCTTGGGGCCAAGTTATTTGAAGGAACGCCTCCTCCAATATGTACCTACCCGGACCTGAAGATCATCCACAGGGAGTCCCTCTCCGTGAGCCCTTGCCAAAGGAAGTGAGGCAGGTGGCTACTAGGAGGAGGGCTTTCTCCACTGTGGCACCCCGGCTGTGGAATGAGCTCCCCAGAGAGGTCCGCCTGGCGCCTACACTGTACTCCTTTTGTTGCCAGCTGAAGACTTTTCTCTCTCTCAGTATTTTAACAACTAATATTAACTTACACTTACATTTTACTGTTTTAATTCTGTATTTTGATCTTATATCAACTTCTGTTGCATGGTTTTATCCTGGTTGTGCTTTTTTATACTGTATTTTGTGTTTGTGTTTTTAGATTGTTGGTTGTTTTATTATGTTCTTTATGGTTTTGATTTTTGTGAACCGCCCAGAGAGCTTCGGCTATTGGGCGGTATAGAAATGTATTAAATAAATAAATAAATAAATAAAATTTCATGGCAGAAAATGTGTGTTTGTTTCTTTCCTAACCATCCGCCCTCAACATTTCTTTATTCTGGTAATGAAAAAATATAAATACGTCTCCATATGGTGAGAGAAAATGCTTTTGAGTTTTAATTCAGCTCGAAATATAAGACGGAAGTAAAACTGGGAGGGTTTAGGAAAGACCTCATTCTGAGAACATAAAGTTTTCAGAAAGCTGTGGTAATTGACAGAAATTGATATTTAGCATGCAGTGCTGGTTATTATTTGGCAATATTTGAAAGCTGACCTGACATGCAATTGCATTATCTGGGGTCAAGAAGATATTCCTTTAGTACTCTAGTCTTGCCAATATCATATCCTTTTCAGAAGTAATTCCAGTGGAGGCTGGTGGGTCCAATGCCAGTGGGGTGTTGAATTTGCTCCAGGTTTCAATCAGAACCAGTCAGAACTCTAAAGGAGCTATCCAAAGTGTTTCACATCAGCGTCCACTGGATACTTAACCAGCCTCCATTGGATAATTCCCAGTGTTGGTGTTCATCATTACACCCTTGTGTAAGCATCAAACAACAACCTCCTAAAACAATTTATTCTGGTAGTTATGGGTTATATCCAAACTGCTTATGCTAACAGAAGTTTGGGAAGTTGGGTTTTGCTGATACCCCACATTAAAAAAAGTATTTTCTCCTGAAGGTTGTGGGTCTTCTGGAACAATAGGGAACATGGCGTGGAGGGCTGCATTTCTAGATCGCCTTTCAGCCCTAATAGTCAATCTTCCCTCCCAATCTCCAAACAGCTTTTTTGAGTGAGCAGATACTCACATCAAGATGGGTATTGTAGGTAGGGGTGTCAGAGAAATCTGCAATGGAACCAAATCAGTTCTGAGTTTTATAAATCTGCCCCACAGATTCAGGAGCAGGCTGTCTTTTCCCCTGTCGGGCAAAGTCCACAGACTTGCGGACTATTTTCCTAACCTTTGGGAATTTTGCACAAATTTCATCATAGAAAACAAACAAATATTTTTTAAAAAAAACAAAACAGCCAAAGATGCGCACTTTAGCCTATGGCATTTCCGCCATAGGCTAAAGTGTGAAAATGCACATTTGGGGGGAATTTGCAAATTTGCGCAAATTCAGAAACTGAAAAAACAATAACCCTATTCTGTCAATGGAAAAAAGGTGCCTGACAATCCGCAAAACACAGATGGAATGGACTTTGCGCATTCTGTACATCTCTACATGCCACCTTCCTCTTCTCCTGATGAATGTCCAAATGACTGAATTCTCTATGCATAGAGATGTATGTGCGGAGAGCTCCTGCACTCAAGGAGGCACCCTAATTGGGGAAGTTAAACAGCTTAGGGGAGGTGGTGAACACTTCTGGTGAAAACCCAAGCTCTGAATGCAAAAGATCCCACTTATAATTTTTAGAATCTCTAGATATTATAGGCATGGAACTCCCAGCATAGGCAATACTGAGCAAGCTGGACCAATCATCTGACTTGGTATAAGTCCACTGCCTATGTTCCTAACCCACAAGAACTCTGACATAAGGAATCCTTCCTTAGCTGGGAAAATCTATTTGAATTCCCCACAGGATTGAAAACTTCTTCACTCATTCACCGATAAAAAGTGTGTTGCGTTGTGTGTGTATTTTAGCAAAGAAAGAAAATATTTCAGTTAGCCAATCCACGGATGGTGTCCAAATGAATTTTCTAGTGCTGCTGTGTGGAGTAAACGACATCACCTGGCTACAAGACCTACCACTAGAGATGCATGGTGGTGCAAAATATGTGGGTGTTTTGTAGATTGCCAGGCGCCTTTTGTTCCACCATCAACAGAATCAGACATGGACCAATGGTCTGACAGATTCTGAAGTTATATATGTGAAGAAATGATCAGAGAGACCCTGTCATGATTAATAGATAGAATAAAAAATGTTGTGGTTTTAAGGCCCTATCCCATATTTGGAGAAATGATGACCAAGCTAACACTATTCCTTGTTTAAGATTTTGTTTCAGGGTATCTTCTTGGGCTGAACACACGCCTTGCATCAAGAGAAGGCCTTTGGGGAGCGATCCTGACTCTTAGGGCCATATCCAATACTGCTGCTGTGCTCCTGCTGTTTCTGTTGCACTAGCGGGACTCACCATGAGCACAACAGGAACTAGTGCTTCCACCAGAAACCCCTGAATGGAACAAGTTCTTTCTGCAAACTCCCTTGACCTGACCTGTTCAGAAATGAGCACTTCAGTTCATTTCCAATTGCTGCAAGATCCACCAGCTTCCCATTGTGCTAACGGTGGGTCCCGTTAGCATGTTGGCAGGATTGGATACTGCCCATAGTTTCCTTCATGGGGCTATTTTTCAGTTATCATCGTTGTATTACTTTCATAGCTGGATCATTTTTATTTGATATTGCATTGACGTCATTGTTAATCTGTTACCATGATAGCCTATGTGGCCATAAGGAGGGATATAAATTTAACAAGTAATGTGAAGAAGGGCTACCCTGCTACATATTGACCAGAATATCTAAAGAAACATCTCCCCACCCACGTACCTGCTTGGACCCTTAAATCATCTTCGGAGGGTCTCTTCTGGGAGCCTCACCAAAAGAAATTAGACAGCTGGCTACAAGAGAGCAGGCCTTCTTAGCGGTGGCACTTCACTTATGGAATAGACTCCCCAAAGAGGTTAGCCTGGTGCCTATGTTGTTGTTGTTTTCAGTGCCATGCAAAGATCTCTCTTTTCTCCCAGGCATTGTAGAGACCCGGTTATCAGTTTTTATGGCTGTTTAATTGATTCCTGGGCTGGTTATTGTTTTGCATTTTATTCTTTTAAAATATTTGTATTGCATTTTATATTTTAAACTGTTCTATGGCATTTTGGTTTTTTTACTGTTTGTCACCCGCTCAGGGAACATTAGTTATTGGGCAGATTAGAAATGTAATGAATAAACAAACAAATAAATAAAATATTGTTCTCAGTTTTGTCAGTTTATAACTAACAGGGTTCTCGCAGCCCATAAAGGATTTCAAGTGTCAGAGTTGTTGTTGTTCTTGATAGTGGGGGTTGCATGAGGTTCATTTTTCCCAAGGGCCCCCTGGAAAAAGGTTAAGCAATTTTATTGACATGTTGCTTTTAGAAAGCTATATATTAAATATGTCGCCAGCAGGTGGAGACAAAGAAATAAAACTTTGGCTTGCTGCTGGAAAGCAGTTACATCTGATCCAACAGAGCTTTTGAATAGTCCTACATTTCTTTTCGCACCCAAGATCCCCAGTGATACTGATACGCTTCAGTGTATCAGTGTTTCAAAGAAATGCAAGAACTCTGGAACGTTTTCATCTCTGGGAAATGTCTTCATTGAGGAACACGCGCTTTAGTGTTGGGTTATTGTGCCAGAACTTTTCTCTCTCTGGAACTCTGTTTGTGCTCAGAAACAAACACACATCACGCAGGTCTTACACAGCAGAGCTGGTTTATTTCCTTCAGGCTTCTGTGCAGTTCAATTCAGATCAGTTCAGATCAGCACACTGAGGCATGCACAGAGAGCAGTAATCAGAGAGCAGTGATCAGTAAGCAGTGATCAGTTCCATTTTACACAAGTGAGAAACTATATACAGATCTACACAATTCTTATCTACATTACATACAGCTGTGATGAGGCTAACTTAGAATCTTGGCAAGGTTCCCAGAACAGCCTCTATCTCAAGGTAATTGCCCACAGATAGACTTTCTCTGTTTAACCCTGAGATAGCCATACACACACAATTTAATGACTAAGCAAGTATTTCTTTTCATATACTTAACAGTCCTCCTCTTGCGCATGTTGTTTAAATTGTGTTACAATCTGAGACCCAGCTTTAAAAGCATCTCTTTGTGTTTTACCATTGATACTGGTTTTGTGAATAAATCAGCCAACATCATTTCAGATGGACAATATTCAAGCTTAATCCAGCCCTTCTGAATTATATCTTTCACATGAGAATAACGAACATCCACATGTTTAGTTCTTGGTTTACACTTTTCAGATGTAGCCATACTAATACATGCCTGATTATCCTCAAATATGGTTACTGGTGTCTCAATTTCCAACCTTAGATCAGCAAATAATTGTTTATACCACTCAATCTCATTACAAGCCAGAGATAAGCTGATATATTCTGCTTCTGCACTAGAGGTTGCTACACAATTTTGTTTTCTTGTATACCAATCAATCAAAGATCGATTGTAAAAGAATGCTGCTCCACTGGTAGACTTTCTGTCAATTGCGTTAGCCCAGTCAGCATCTGCATAAACACAGAAATTTCCATCTTTGTGTGTAGATATTTCCAATTTGTGATTGATTGTACCTTTTAGATATCTCAATACACGTTTTACAGCTGTCCAATCAGTTACAGAAGGTTTTGTCATTTTTCTGCTTAAAAGATTTACAGCAAATGTAATATCTGGTCTACTTAGGTTTGCTAGATAAAGTAAACTTCCAATCACACTCTGATATTTCTGTATGTCTTCCATTTCAGTACTGTCTGTCTGATTTTGAAAATCAGTGACCATAGGAGTGGCAACAATTTTACAATTCTCCATGCTGTGTTCTTCCAGCAATTTTTTAATTTTGCCACTTTGTTCAATCAGAAATGACCCTGTGTTAGAATCTTTTGAAATTTGCATTCCCAAATAACTTTTCACTGAACCAAGGTCTTTTAACTCAAAATGTCTTTGCAGCTGGTTTACAAATGTGTTTTTCTGTTCTTCTTCATTAAAAACCAGTAACAAATCATCTACATAAATCAGCAAATACACTACATTTGAACCATCCTGTTTTGTGTACAAACAATGATCAGCTTTGCTTTGTTTAAAACCCATTTTGATCAATACATTGTCCAGTTTCTTATTCCAACACCTTGCTGCTTGCCTCAAACCATATATGGATTTTTTCAATTTACAAACTAACCCTGGATTTTTAACAAAACCTTTTGGTTGAGTCATGTAAATTTCCTCAGTTAAATCTCCATATAAGAAAGCTGTTTTGATGTCAAAATGAAATACATTCAATTGTTTTTCTGCTGCAATTTTTAACAAAAGTTTTACACTTGAGTATTTTGTTGTAGGTGCATAAACTTCTTCAAAATCTATTAGATATTTTTGAGCAAATCCTCTTGCTACCAATCTTGCTCTGTAACGTTCCACCTGTCCTTTCTCATTTTGTTTTACTTTGAATACCCATTTACAGGTAATGGCTTTACGACCTTCAGGTAAAGGTACTAGCTCCCACGTTTCATTTTTTTCCATTGCTCTGATTTCCTCTGACATTGCTTCATGCCAGCCCTGAGCTTCTGTAGGTTCCATCTCCTGAATTTCCTCAAATGAAGTAGGTTCATAGGCTATTAGTAAAGCTCTATGAGAAACCTGTTTGCTTTGGTATTCATCTGAATAACGAATTGGAGCTTTGCGTTCCCTTTCTGGTCGCTTTGGCATAGTTACAGGCATAGTTTCCTCCTTTACAGTTTCTTCCCCCTCCCTCTCTTGCTGAGATTGTTCAGGAATTTCTTCTGTTTCTACAGCTTTCTGTTCTACAGGCAAACTTACATACTGTTTTGTTTCCTGCATTTGTTCATGAAAAACTACATCTCTGCTCACAATTACACTTTTGTGATATGGAGACCACAAACGATAGCCTTTTGTTTGTGTATCATATCCCAACAGTTTACATTCCAAACCTCTTTGAGCTAGCTTTCCTGGTCTGTTTTCTTTCTGAATATGAGCAAAACATTTACTTCCAAAAACCCGTATATGTGACACTCTAGGTTTTCTTTTGTAAAACATTTCATATGGAGTTTTTTCATGTACAGAGTGGTAAAGCCTGTTTAACAAATAATTTGAGGTGGACAAAGCTTCTGCCCAGAACAGGTTAGACAATCCTGACTCTCTCAACAGAGCTCTTAACATGTTCTGCAAGGTTCTGTTTTTCCTTTCTGCAACTCCATTTTGAAATGGTGAATATGGAGCAGTAAGGTCATGTTGTATACCCTCATCACTGAGGAATTTTTTAAATTGGTTGCTAAGAAATTCACCTCCCCGGTCCGTTCTTAGATTAGCTATAGGTTCTTTAAATCTATTTTTACTCCACTTAACAAACGCTTTAAACTTTCCAAAAGTTTCACTCTTCTGTTTTAACACATACACAAATCCAAATCTACTGTAATCATCAACAATAGACAAGAAAAATCTGTTTCCTCCTTGACTTGTCTCAAAAGGACCTGCAAGATCTGCATGAATTAATTCAAAAATTCTTTTTGTTGTTCTCTCACTATGTTTTGGAATGTTTGACTTATGACACTTGGTTTCACTGCATACATTACATTCTAGATAGTTAGAACATGGTTTGATTTTCACTCCTTCACACAATTCTGGAATCTTAGAAATTGTTTTATAGTTAGCATGACCAAACCTTTTATGAGTTAAATGGATACACTCTTGGTGTGGTTTGCAATTGGCTATTGTTTTTGTTGTGACTTTGCTGGCTACAACTTCATTTTCTGTACAAGTATTAATCACATACAAAGAATCTTTCATTATTCCCTGCACACACACCTTGTTTCCCTGTTTTATAGTACAATTTTCTTCAGTAAAACAAACCTCATACCCCATTTCTGTTAACTGAAACACACTTAGAAGGTTTGTTTCTAATTCTGGTACATATAAAACACTTTGTAGTTCAACTCCCAGACAATCAAAATATACATTACCCACACCACAAATCTGGATTTTTGTTCCATTTGCAAGGGTAACACACTTTTGCTTTGAAGTAGAAGTTTCCAAGGTTACAAATGAAAGTTTGTCTTTTGCCATACTTATTGAAGCCCCAGAGTCCAAAAACCAAGGATTCATTGTCTCTTTGACTCTTGCTAGAAGACACTTCTTTGTTGATTCAGCTTCATTCATGTTGTTCTCTTCTCTCCACTTTGCTGTTGACTGCTTTTTTCTTCTTCTTGTTGCAATC
The DNA here is from genome assembly GCF_023053635.1 of Elgaria multicarinata webbii. Taxonomy (NCBI): domain Eukaryota; kingdom Metazoa; phylum Chordata; class Lepidosauria; order Squamata; family Anguidae; genus Elgaria; species Elgaria multicarinata. Next base: position 31,243,561 of record NC_086178.1, on the reverse strand, counting down.
CCGCCTTAAGTGTTCTGTGGAACCACAGTTAAAGCATTTCCTTGCCTTTAATGCAGCCACCACGTCAGAAGATTTATGGCTTTGTTGAAATTCAGCCACAGGATGTTTAAGGCTCTGTTGTTTTGAAGCTTGTCTTCTTTCATAGGTTTCCAGTAGTTTTCCAGCTACATACTCGAGGGTTAAATTTTTCTCCTCTTGACTTTCCATCATGGTGACAACCGCGTCGTACGATGAATCAAGACTTGACAAAATCACATAGACTTGGTGTATAGTTGTAAACTCCATCCCTCGTGCCCTGAGTTGATTGAAGATTTCTCTCATGCTTTTCAAATGGTTTGACATAGACTCCCCTGGTTTCAGCTTCATTCCATACAGCTTCCGGGTTAGAATTATTTTACTGCCCGCTGTTTCTCTTTGATATACAGCTTGTAGCGCATTCCAGCACTCTTTTGATGTATTCAAAAACTGAATGAAGGAAATTTGAGAGTCTTCCACAGCTAATGCAATAACTGCCATTGCTTTTGCATCGTCCTTAAACCATTTAGCATTCTGTGGATCTGCTCTATCTGGTGGATCCTCTGTGACTACATACCACAGTTCAGCCTGAATCAGATACATTTGCATTTTGTAAGACCATAATGCATAGTTAGAGTCATTCAGCTTTTCCAACAATTGATGCAAACCAGACATATTAGCTCCTGCCATTTCCTCTGCTTTAGGAATTGGTATCTCACCGTCCTCCTGCTCAGAGTCCTCCTCAGAGTCAGCCGACTGAGATTTTTCCTCACTTTGCAGCACTGGCTTTAGCTTGATGTCTTCCTTCATTAACAGTTTTCTGTTTTAGCAGACTCCTGGTTCTGATACTGCACCGTTCCCATCAAGTTCTGGTTCTTCTGCCTGGGTTAGGCTGGCGTAGGCTTCCTGGACTGGACTGGGCCCATAACCTTTGTTGGGTTATTGTGCCAGAACTTTTCTCTCTCTGGAACTCTGTTTGTGCTCAGAAACAAACACACATCACGCAGGTCTTACACAGCAGAGCTGGTTTATTTCCTTCAGGCTTCTGTGCAGTTCAATTCAGATCAGTTCAGATCAGCACACTGAGGCATGCACAGAGAGCAGTAATCAGAGAGCAGTGATCAGTAAGCAGTGATCAGTTCCATTTTACACAAGTGAGAAACTATATACAGATCTACACAATTCTTATCTACATTACATACAGCTGTGATGAGGCTAACTTAGAATCTTGGCAAGGTTCCCAGAACAGCCTCTATCTCAAGGTAATTGCCCACAGATAGACTTTCTCTGTTTAACCCTGAGATAGCCATACACACACAATTTAATGACTAAGCAAGTATTTCTTTTCATATACTTAACATTTAGTGCCCGAGGACTGACTGATCAGAGTAGCTGAACTATAACCAATCTTTTCTGAAAATAAGTCAAAATTCTCAGTCTGTTTCCCTACAGACAGATTTCCACTGCAGTCAGCTTCAGTGGAAATGCATGGCCCTTTTATTTTAAGTTATATTCTCCGCCTTCAGTGGGTCAAATGGAGGTGGGTATGCTGGGCTTTCCATCTATTTTTGTCTTGCATTTTTCTAAAAAAGCCTTAAGTCTCTGAGCTTTCCTGCTTTTCTCTGTCCACCCTTGTGCTGGCTTTTCATTCTTCTATCTCCTTTTTATAAGCCCCGTCTCATTTCTGCCGCTTTGTGTGTTCTCTCTTGGCATCTCTTCAAGCAAGGGCCTGCCAACTCCTTGCAAATCCCCATGTCTGTTTTTCTACTCGGTATGCTTTTTGGCCGCCCGTCAATTCTCAGCCTTTAACGTTTTCCAGTCTCTCTTCTCAATAAGCGTTTCTTTCTTTCTTTCTTTACACCCTGATTCTTAACACATGACGTGGAAGTAGCTCCATTGATTTCCATGGAATTTCCTTTCAAGAAAGTGCGCTTCAGATCCCAGCTCCATTTCCCATCCAAATTATTAGTAATTTCTTTCTCTTGGCTTTCTATGGAACATCTCCCAGGGGCACCATTTCGGATGTCAGCTGGGGAGAAAGAAAGAGCTCTCAGCAAAGGCAGAGATTCTCAGCAACTTTTAAAGATCCACTCCTTGAGACATTCAGATTAAAACTGCAAAAATCGAAAACCAAAAACACATGTATTCGCAGAACATGCATTTTGCTTACTTTTATTTCCAATGCTGAATAATAATTATAGCAAAGTTATCAACCCAGATCAAAGCCACTCCTCTCTCTCTCTCTCTCTCTCTCTCTCTCTCTCTCTCTCTCTCTCCTAACCAGAGGAATTTATGTCTTTGGCATGCATGTGTAGCACAGAGACCCATTTAACGATTTATAACAATAATCATTCATAAAAATTAAAGAGAAAAGACAATGGTGGGATAAATTAATTGTAAATTTGTAGCCATTTGTCCATTTTTGTAGAATTAACTACTTACAACTCCAGTGTGCATTGCTTTTCAGGGCTTTGGCTAAATGGCTATAGAAACAGACACTTAGCTTGGATTATATCAGCTTTGCACTAGCATAAAACATTTCTACTCACGCAAGACAGGGCATCCAATTTTCTTTGATTTCCTCCCCCCACCTACAGCTGCCAATGCACCCCCAAAAGCTCATCCTAAGGTTAGAGCATTGGAGACTGCAAGCTCCAATGTCAATGGGGCAGTGAATCCGCTCTGGGTATCAGTCAGAACTCTACAGGAGATATCCAAGGTGCTTCCTTTAGAGTTCTGACTGGTTCTGACTGAAACTCAGAGTGGATTCACCACCCCACTGACATTGGAGTCACCAGCTTTTATTGGATTAGGGGCACCCCCTCTAGAACACCATGGGACATATTGCCAAAGGCTGCAGAAGGAAGGGGTCAGCAAAAATCACTCACCTTGATTTGCATGAGAAGAAGTGATTTCTTCTAGCTCAATGTCACCATTGGATAACAATCCCTTATGAATAATTATGTTATTCAGTTGAAATTAGACTTGTACGCTCAGTCCTTTTGTGTGTACCTTTTGCTGGAATGGTCTATTGACTGCAATAAAGTTGTTGTTATTGTTGTTGTTGAAATTAGACTTATCTAATAATGTGCCTGCAACATTGTAATGTACATTTCTATATCCTGTGGGTGGTTCAAAAAATAAATTTAACAAAAATATCCATAGTCATTCAGGATATAGAATCAACGAACTGGCCAGGAATGTAGATGCTACCGAGGAATAATCCCATGTGTTCTGAAATGGGGCAATGCCTTTCCTCTCTGAACAGCACCTGTGTCTTCCCTCTAGCAATAATATAGAAATCTCTCTCTCTCTCTCTCTCTTTTTCTTTTTAGTCTGACTCTATTTAGAAGAAGTTTTAAAGAGAGATGTGTGTGTTCCCAAAGGCATCTCTGAGACTGGAGATTCCCCGCTACATTTTATCTGCAGCTTTTGCCCTGATAACCTCAGTGACAGCTATGAACGCTCGTCACTCATGCCAGAGTAACAAGGATTGGTTGAGAATGTATAGTAGGTGAAATGGGGAGAAGTGCTGCCTGCTTTGAAGTTTCCAATGGCTATCAATGAAAGAGGATTGGGGTTTGGGGGTGGAGTTGGTGCCATTGTTGTACTTTAAACATAGGCTCAAGGATTTGGATCTGTTGTATAGACTGGAGCCAATTGCAATAACGGTGCTTGTTACCAGTGCTCTGGTAACCTCTCATATGACTATTTTTGTCTGGTGATGACCAGCAACTTAGCTTTAAGTGGGGATTAGGCAAGTCAGTGGCTGCTAGTCATGATGGCTATACACTATCCCCGTGAACATCCCACTGTGGGAAGCCAGGATATTGAACTAGATGGGTCATAGGTCTGATCCAGTGGGCTCTTCTTGCATTCTTACATTGAAGTTCTGACAGGGACTGGTAATTGGGAATACAAAGAACTTCACTGGCTCCCAGTCTGTTTTTGAGCTCAGTTCACGGTGTTGGTGCTTACGTGTAAAGTCTGAAATCATTTGGGGATCCAGGTCCCTGATCTGCTCTAGCATCAATGAACCCATACTGTCCTATCTCTGGTCTCTCATAAACAGGCTGACACCATCTTGTCTTTCTAACAACCACCTCTTTATTCAGACTTCCAGTGCCTTCTTTGCCACAGTGTGCAGTGCTCTTCATTGTTCCCTCTGGTAGCCTGAAAAATGCATCCTTGACTAGTTCTACATATTACGCATATATCATCTGCTGGTGTGCTCCTCCGAGTGTCCCTCGCTGTCTGACTTCAGACTGATTGCCATGGGAGAGATGGCATTTTTGTTGTCATGTTCCTATCTTCCAGGACCCAAAGCTTTGTAGAATATGTTCTTGATAAGGTATTATAGGGTGACCATATGAAAAGGAGGACAGGGCTGCTGTATCTTTAACGGTTGTAAAGAAAAGCGAATTTCAGCAGGTGTCATTTGTATGCATGCAGCACCTGGTGAAATTCCTTCTTCATCACAACAGTGAAAGCTGCAGGAGCCCTGCCATCTTTTGTATCTGGTCACTCTAGTAAAGCTCCTGCAGCTTTCACTGTTGTGATGAAGAGGGAATGCCACCAGGTGCCGCATGCATACAAATGACACCTGCTGAAATTCCCTTTTCTATACAACTGTTAAAGATGCAGGAGCCCTGTCTTCCTTTCCATATGGTCACCCAATTCAGATTGGGACTCTGTATGCATAATAAGATAGGAGTGTCAAACTTCTTTCAGGCCAAGGGGCAAATTCAATTTCAGAATGACTCTTGGGGCCTACATTCCAGTGGTGGGCAGGAACAGAGGCAAAAGGAAAAGGGCCTAGGACTCGCGGATCTGAGGTTCAACCCACTTACTTTGGAGTAAAACAAAAGTGGAGACTGCTCTGCGATTTGACCCTCATTCACTTAAACTAGCATAACTCTCTGTATATTATTATTATTATTATTATTATTATTATTATTATTATTAGCATTCACCCTTTTAAGTGTCAATTTCACACTCCCTATCTGGGGAAAATCCATACTTTGCTCATTCTAAATTTCCCTTCCAAAGGATATGGCAATGGGCTCACTGAAAGATGGTTATTGTTTGCTTTTGGCTACTTTCATTAATATTGCCTGCTTGTAACAACAGCAGCAATTAGCCAAGGCAGTTTTCACTAAACATCTGTTCTGGCTCTCCATAGAAAGAGGAAAATGCAGATTTATTATGTGCTGAGTTTTTATGCAGACTGTTGATCCTAGTAAAAATATACAGCCATGTCAAGGGGAAAATCTAGGAGAACTGAATATTCAATAGTTTCAGAAGTGAAAATTAAATTGCAAGAGTGGGATTTTCTCAGGCACCTCTCAATATCTGTAAGTAACAACTGGGAAAAATACCTATGGAAGTATCTAAAGCTCATTCAAAATGATTGGCTGCATGTTTGAAATGAGTCGTACGCAGTCACTCATGGAGGTAATGAAGCTAGCTTATGATACAAGACTGTTGTAAGGATTCCTGAAAATAAGGTAGGGGAAGTGTTTTGAACACTTGGGCAAAATCCTGTAGATGCTAAATATTTGCCAGGATCCAAATACACCTGAAACTAGTTTCGTGATGAGCCATAAGAGGCCTTAGGCTTATTTTCCTTGGGCAATTGTCTCCTGCCAGGCACATCCCACTACAAATTGCTTTTGAAACTCAGGAAAATTAAAAACAACAATAAAAGTTTGTGTGATACGGCATAGCAATAGAGACAAGGGCCGTTTCTACACCTGTCTTTTTCCCCGGGATCATCCCTGTGCATGTAAATGACACACAGGGGATCCCTCGAGCAGGCAGGGACGATCCCTCCATTTTCCTGGGGTAATACTTAGGTGTAGAAAGGGCCCTGGTCTGCCATTCAAAGGGAAACTGTGAGAGCTTTCTCAAACCTTTGGGTGCGCCTAAAGTAGGTACTTAGATAGTGGCTAAAAATACTTCTGGGGCAATTTAAAGTCCACTCTATGAGCCTAAATAGCTCTTTAGAATTATCATCATTAAGTGTCATTTTAATCTTAGAAACCTGTGCCACTAGCTTTTACTGAAATATTTCTTCAGCATGCAGGTGGGTTTTCTGTTCTCTTACTTTTTTTCTTTTCCTTTCTTTTTCTCTTTCCATTCCTCAGCATGAATCTCATTTTAAATGTATTTGTTTTCTTTATACTGTTCATTCTAAATAGCACTTTTTCAGTGATTCAGTTCCATGCCATTCTTTTAAGAAGCAGCGATTCACTGAAGGAAAAATCAAATGGGCAAAATGCAATGCTTATGTAAGTAAAATGACAGTTCACAGTCTAGTACTTTGTGGAAAGCAGCATATATATTTAAATAGAGATTTTAAAGTCTATTTTGTTGATCCAAACTAGGCTAGCTTGTTTGGTTGGAAATGTGAACCCCAGCATAGCTGCTGCCTCTCTTAGCTTGGGAAAGAGCTTTTCATAGCATATTTCCATAAAACATAAAATAAAATCAGCACTGAAAGAAAACCATGCTGAGTTTCTCTTTTGCTAGAATTGAGGCTATTATGCATGTTCAGCAGCTCTCATCCAATTGCTGGTTTACTGTTTAGGCTTCAAAAGTACTTTTAAAAAGAAGCTCTTTTTAAAACAAAACAAAACAGGAATATGAATATTTGCTGTCACACAGTTCCTGAAATCAAGTATCTGAATTCCTTTAAGCTTGACAATCAATTTACAATAAATGATTGGATCCCTCTGGATAGTTTTGGGTTTTTTTAAAAAACTATTCTCTTTGGATAAACATGTTGTCAGGTTTCCTTCTATGCTAAAGACTCCCTGAACAACTTTTTAAGGATCTATGCCTCTTTAAGTGTCCGATCTACCTTCTTTTTACCTTCCCCTTCCCAATAACATGGGGTTTAGGCTGTAGATGTGGGGTAACGCTCCAGATACTTGTGGCTTAACACAACAGTTTACTAGTAAAGTAAAACTTCCTGACTGTTAGAGCAGTATGACAATGGAACCAGTTACCTAGGGAGGTTGTGGGCTCTCCCACACTAGAGGCCTTCAAGAGGCAGCTGGACAGCCATCTGTCAGGTATGCTTTAAGGTGGATTCCTGAATTGAACAGGGGTTGGACTCGATGGCCTTATAGGCCCCTTCCAACTCTATTATTCTATGATTCTATAAGCAAATTACAATTAAAGGTATTCAGTTAATAGAGCTGTGTGATAAAGATATTAAAAGAAAACACAAGTTCTTTTACCCTAAGCTGCTTCATTCTGCTTCTTTCATTAGCTCTGGTCTTTCTCTGTCCCTGGTTTTTCTCTGCCACTGGCTCTCCCTCACTTATTTATCATACTTTTACCCCGCTCCTCAGCCAAAAAAGGCTTTCGGAGCCGCTTACAATCAGTTAGCAAAGAATACAGTCCCTGCCATCAGGCTTACAATCTAAAAAAGACATGACACACAAGGAAAAGGACTTCGGGAGGGAAGAGGGAAAAGAGAGAAAAAGAGAAAATAAGTAGACCGGCAAAAGGGCTAATTTGATTGTCCTGCTCCCGAAGGAGCGTAGTCAAACTGGATCAGGCCCTGATGTTTCCTCTGGCTGCTCCTGCCCCCTTGCTCTTTCTTCTTCCCCACAGGGTCAAGATGTCAGTTAGCCCGGGGTTGGGGGGTGGGGAGGCGGAGAGTCCAACTAGATCAGGCCCTGATATTTCCTCTGCGGTCTGCGTTTTTATATCCTCTTACTGGAAAACAGAAAAATAAAGTTCCCACTTTGAGGAAATGAACCTTAACTGGAGAAAAGAAACTACTTTCCTTAGGGATACCCCCTCCCAACAGAAAACGCCAGGCCTCTAGGCCTTAGTTTATTTCTTTGCCTCTGAAGGCCTTAAACCTTCACACATGTCAAGGATGCAGCTCACATAATCACATGCCGGTCCACTGGACCACTAAATTGAGTCAGGTGGTGTCAGTATGTATTTATGGTAAGATACTTTTCCATAGTAGTGTTCTCAGTTAATTTCACACTTAGGCCCATAGCCTGTAAAGCTTCTTAGCATTACTGAAAACAACTGAAAGAGAAAACAGATGTATATGTAAAAAGAGTATATATAAAATGCTTTGCCCTTGGCCTTATTCGACATGCTTTCTGCACCCTCAAGGAAGCAGCCAAAAGCTGAAGGCAAAGAGAGGATGACTTCTTTTTCACCTCTGTATGCCCGGATGAACAGTGCATTTGATAGTAAGTCATTGGGTTGAACCAAATTGTCAGGGGGGTTGACTGGCGCATGGACAATACCCCTGTTCATGTTCACATATTAATTGCGTGGAGGTGGCCCATGCAATTAAAGGGGCAGCAGAGCTGTGCCACTGGCCCCGCCCCATGTCATGTGGCTTCCTTGCTTGCCCTGTGCTGTAAGTGCTTTAGGCATGGAGAGCTGCAAGGGAAAACCAATACTTGTTGATCTCAACCAGATATGGCAGGAGAGAGGGCCATAGCTCAGTGGTAGGGCACCTACTTTGCATGCGGAAAGTCCCAGGTTCAGTCACCAGCATCTCCAGGTAGGGCCGGGAAAGAACCCTGGCAAACATTTTGGCAGTCAGTGTTGACAATGCTGGGCTTGATAGACGAATTGTCTGACTAATCCATTTCATTCATTTCCATACCGCCCGACAGCCAAAGCTCTCTGGGCAGTTTGAGATTATAACCTTAAAAAATCCAATATAGTAACATAAGATTAAACGAAAACCCTGTACATATACAACATATAAACCATTTTAACAATGAACAATAAGAAATCCCAGCATGCGTTACAAACCCTATCATATGTTGTCAAATTCCTGGGAGTAGAGGAGGGTCTTTACCTGGCACTGAAAAGATGTCCATGTTGGCAACATACACATAATACAAAATACAGCCAAACTTTTCAGCCCTATTTAGAACACAGGTAAAATATTGTGCACTGTGTGTGTTTTTAAAGGTCCGACTTTGCTTTCTGGAGATTATCCCTTCTTTAATCAAGTGGACTTGTTAATTAAGAAATAAAGTATGAGAAGACAGCCAAAGGGCACATGGAAATGGGTTGCCATGCTTTAATTAAATCAGCTATGTTCAAGTTGAGTCAATGCCACTGAGCGAGGAAAGGCAATAGCAAAAGGGCTTATTTTTACTTCACATCTCAGATAGCAAATTTCTCTTAAAGTAATTTTAAGCTTTCTAATGACCATCTTCCCGTTTCTCTACAATCTAAATGAGCTTTTTTTAAAATTCCCCCTCCCTCCAATTTACACATTCACAAGCATCTGTTCTGCAAACTGGTTTGCTTGCAAATCATGCTTGTGAATCATGTACAGTTGTATGATTTGGGATTTGGCTTGCTAGCAGGAAACTCTTTTGGTGTTTGGTAAATGCCAAGAATATTAAAAACGAACATTGGGCATTCCAAGGTGACTTTTTGAAATGTAATGGTGATTGTTATTTCTATTCCCCTTTAATGCTTTTAAGTATCAAGAAAATTGAATTTTATGATATTTTCAACGTCTTATAACTTTCAATTTTTTAATTTTTTAACAATGGTGTAAAAGATTTCATCAGAAACATGGGAAATTGATCAGTTATTAAGCATAAATAAATGACACCGAGGGCATCTTCACATCAAGGGGAAAATGACGTTACTTACCGGGGGTGTTTGTGCTTCCTGCTTTCTGGTGTGATTGTTATGGGCTTATTTACCCAGAGAGAGAGGGACAGCCATGTGCTCCGTTCAATTCAATTGAGACAGTGCCATCTAGTGGTGGAGGATCCTGCTTTTTTAGGATGTTGCCACGACAGGCTCTGAACACCAGACCTCACATCTGCCACGACTTATTATGCCACGACGCAGGCTCTGAACACCAGACCTCACGTCTGCCACCACTTATTATGGGCGACACAGGCTCTGAACACCAGACCTGGCCGAGGCTACTCACTGCTCAAGCCAAGCACCACCACTTGGTATGTCTGAGGCAAGGGATAAGGCCCACCTTCCTCCAAACTATGTGGAGAAAGGGGTTTAAAATGGAGAATGGTTTTTAATGCGCTATGAGTTATATCTGCTTAGGTGAATGATTGTCAGAGTGGGTGTTATATGTGTAAACTTAAGATGATAAATGCCAAACAGACACGTGGGATTTTTGTGGTAGTTTTAAAAACAAAACAATTAAAATTTATTTTTAAAAGTTCATAAGCTTTGTTTCAAATAACATTTAAAAACCTTTTTGAAACCTTCCATACAATCCTGTCACTCTCACATTCGCGCTTTCCTTTTTCTCACACAATCACTCTTGAACTTTCTTTATTCTCAGTATTGATTAATATACATCCACTACGTGCACACCACACTCTAAAGACACCACTCACTACACTGACTCTCAAATTTCCCAGAACTTAAGTACCATAAATACAGAGAGCACTACAGACTCTAAGAGTACCTAACAAGTCTCCCTGAAAGGTTCTCTCCAAAAGAACCTCTGAAAAGAACAAGAACAAGAACTCTCAATCCCTTCAGTCATTCCCTTATATATCACTCCTCCCCCTCCCAAGACATTTTAACTCCGCCCACTCAGGCCAACATTCTACAAACCACAGACTTACAAACTGCAGACATACATTTGGAATTGACTTCTGGGGTGTAACGTCACAGATGTTACTAATTTATGGCTGAATTTGCAATGGTTGCCCTGGGAGACGATCTAGTTGTTCATGACATCGTTTAAAAGACCCACAAACTTCCATGAGTAGCCAGTTAAGAGTGTGTCATAAATCTCTAATTTAGAGAAACTCCGAATATCACAGATGCTATTTTTTGTTTTGGAGGTGTCAGATTTGGTTTCACAGGGTGGAGAGGGAACATTGAAAGAGGTGCAAGAGACAGCTTATAGACACACTCACAATTAAACTGAAAATATCTTTTTCGGGAGAATGTTTTCTTTTGAGGACCACACATTATTGGGTTCCCAATTGTGTGATATAGCTGTGCAGGCATAAGGGCATTTTTTGAAACATCATGCAGGAATATGCTGGTGGGGTGGAACAAAGGTGCACAGTGGCATAGGTTGGATCCAGAGGAAGAGCTCTGTTCACAGAGGGTCCCTCCACCCAATTTTTGGGAATCCCCCCACCTACCCACCCACTCCTCAGTGCAGCATAGGATAACATTTGCAGGAATAGTTGCTCCTCCTTAGGGGATCATGCCATCCAGATTTCAGATGAATAAATGCAAGGAATTTTGTGAAAGAGCACGCACACACACACACACACACACACACACACACACACACACACACAGCACATTTATCCCCCTGTGTTCTTTGTGGACCATTCTTCTGAAATGACAGGCAGCACAGAGGAGATGCTAAGTAAGAAAATTGCAAGGATAAGAGCAGTGATATATGTGGAAGGAAAATTTGGTGGGTGTGTAGGTGTGTATTTATGGTGGTGATTTACTTCCTCTTCCCTCCTTCAATTTTGGGTGCAATTTGTATCATAGAGAAACCATGAAGAAACTGCTAAGAAACTGGCAACGTTTCAGAAGGAGCTACGGAGTTTTGTTGACTGAAATCCAGCTTAAGGCTTTTTTCTAAGTAAATCCTTGCAGTGCTGGAATCATGGCCATGTCACGGTCATCCCATCCTTGTCCTCCCCTAAAGCAGAGGGATTGGAGACACACACCCCTGGTAAAACATGCCTATGACTAGAAGGTGGATCTGTCAGTCTCCTGTTCCCTCCCCTCGTCAACATTTAAAGAAACGAAAGCAAAAGACACTATCTTGAGAGACACCCTGGCTGCCTTTCCAAAGCTGAACTGCAAACAAAGCCTCATCCAAGGTCCAGCTTTGGTTGGACCTTGGATGAGAGAAGCCCACTTCACCCCAGGAAGCACCAGAAACAGTATGAAGGTCTCCAAATCAGCTTGGGTTTTAGCTGAATCTGATGCACATCCCTAACAGATATATCATCTTGCAATGCTAAGAGAGAATTGTTGTGTCTTGCTGCTACCATGAAGTATATGCATTCCTTTTCCTTCGTGCCAGTTTTGTCACTTGTATAGTCACTTTGTGTGCTCTCTGCATACAAAGAATGGGGTGGTGGTGGTAGAGGGAGAGACCAGGCCCAGAAAATGACATCCCTCAATGGCAAGACGACTCTTAAGTCCAGACATTGTTCTGCCCCCTTGCAAGCTTTCTTCAGTTTCCAATGGCAACAGCAAACTCTCTCAGACGATGCGAGGCGATGTTTCACGTTTGCCTCCCCCGCTCTTTTTGTGTGTGTGCTTGTTCTGTGAACAGTTTTTAAAATGCTTGCCGTGCAGTGCCACTAAATTACGTTAAGTGGCATACGTGAAAGTATTTGTGGTGTTGTTTACTTCTAATTATTCTCCAGCCAGATACTAGTCCAAACATACCCACAAATGTTTTATGGATAGGTAAAAAGGATGCTTGTCTGTATACAGTTACAGTCTGATCCTATGCATATTTACTCAGTGACATTCCCCAAGCAAAATTTGTCTGGGGCCGATTTTCCCTCCACCCCATGAAAGGCCATGTCTGCTTTGAAAAATTGGAGAATTGATTGGCGTCCTTTAACTTCTTTAGGTCCCTTTGTTTAGGTTCCTTGCATTTCTGGCTGCCTAATTTGATAATATGGCATGTACATCTATACACGAATGATGAATCACTGCTCCCTGTCCCTGTCGTTTTAACTCTGGCCTCTGACAAACAGACCAACAACTTATATTCGGCCTTCTAGTTCTTTGTTTAGAACAGTATGAACTCTATTGCCCCTTCTGGTTGCTTTAAAGCCAAAACAGACATTACTTTAAATCTGTGTCTAGCAGCTACTCTAGGGTAAGGGCACAGATACCAATCCAACTAGTGGAGTGATGGGGACAGAGGCCTTAGCTAGACCAGGCTATATCCCGGGCTGATACCTGGGATCGCCCCGTGCATCCATATGATGCACAGGGGATCCCAGGCTCAGGGTGGGGGGAGCGGGGAAATCATTAAAAAAACAAAAAACCTTTCCTGAGCGCGCGAGCGTTCGTGCGCATCGCCCCTTTAAAATTGAAAAAAAGAGTGACGGACGAGATGGGTCTTTCCTTCAGCTCGTCGAATCTGACGTCTAGACTAGGGCGACAGCCCGCAATAGTTGCTTCGCGGGCTCTCCCCTCCTCCATCGCGGATTTTAAGGTAGGTCTAGCAAAGGCTTGAGGCAGGGCAGGCAACACAGAACAAGTGGGATTAGGAGGATGTGGGGTGCTGGGACATGGCCCATGCCAAGGACAGTGATTGGTCTCTCTGGTCAGGCAACTCCTGCTGGCCCACATCCCTGCTGTTATCTCCTATCTCATAGGAGACACCCTTTGAGATGTTCTTCCAGGAGGTCAAGCTTAGGGCCCAAACCCCACCCCCTGAAGGAACCTCCAGAAGCTCCATGGACTGGATTAGGGTGCCAGGTAAGCTGGATCCAGCCTGCAATCCTGTTCTAGGGACTGCAAATCCTATCACTTGTCCTGCTTCCCATTGTCCCTGGGCACCAAGTCCTAGGTTTTTATGGTGCTCGTCCCTTCTTCCTGCTGCCAGTCAGCTGGCTTCCACCTGCCTGTGTGTAAAACATGCCAGCAGGAACTCAAGAACTCAAAGATTTGGAGCTCTCAAGATACCATGTTGAATATGGTGACACACACCTCTCTGTGCCTCATATTACAAGTCCCGAAGTTGCCTACTCACATGTAGGCAATCTCATGTAGAACGGGGAGAGGGACTATGCTACAGGCTTGTCTGGCTGGCAGCTGTGGCACTTTAGAGGAAGAGGAGGAGCCACCACTACCGCAATCAATTACATCCTCCAGTTCTGCGCTTTCGTCTCTTCCCTTTATATTTAATGGCTGCTTTTATTACCTTTTTGTGATCTGATGTGGGATGGGAGAGTTTCCCCTCATCAGCTGACAAACACAGTGGCCCAATTGCAGAAAGGGCGCTTCCCTTAGCAAGCACCTTTTATTTTTAAAGGCTATACTGAAGAGAGAACACACCAAAAGCTCCTTCTCCCCTGCATCTGCCAGCCACAAAACTGATGGCAAAGCAGTAAAACAGAGGGGGAAATTGCACAAATCTCATGGCGGGCCTGTAAAACGGAGGGGGAAATTGTGCAAATCTCATGGCAAAGCAGTAAAACTAAAGGGAAAATTGTGCAAAATTTATGACAGGGCAGTAAAGCAGAGGAAGAATTTACACATTACAAGGCAGAGCAGTACAATGGAGGGGGAAATTGTGCAAATTTCAGAAGTAGATCCATAAGTGAGCCAGTGTGGTGTAGTGGCTAAAGTGTTGGACTGGAAGCCGTTAGATCTGGGTTCTAGTCCCCCTTGGCCATGGAAACCCACTGGGTGACTTTTGGCCAGTCACAGACTCTCAGCCCAATCTATGTTTTTAAACATTTAATGTTTTAATATTGTATTTTTTTAAAAAAAAAAATTGTACATTTCTTTTTCTAGGTTCTAAAATGTATATATTTTAAATTTTGTAAGGCCGCCTTGAGGCCCAGTATTGGGCAAAAGGCGGGATACAAATAAATATAATAATAATAACACCTCACAGGGTTGTTGTTGTGAGGATAAAATGGAGGGAAAAAAGCAGGATATAAATGCAATAAATAAATAAATCAGATATAGACAAAAGCAGTCATCTCCTTTACAATTAACGGCTATCTCTGCTATGTATTTCTTTCTAATCTTTTTGGCAGCTGTGGCAAACAGAGCTACGCACCAAGTCAAGTAGGCAGATAAGTAAAAAAGGAGATTATGAAAACTTCCTAGCAGTGGACATTCTCTTCCGCACACTTTTGCAGGACCAAAAATTAAAAAAATAAAATTAAAAGTTGTGGATACATTTGGGACATTTTCCAGTGTCTATTCTTCAAGATTTCAGGCAGGGGCGGGGGGAGAGACAATTTTTAAAAATCCATCCTGGGACTAAAAAAGATGAGGGAGAATTGCATAGCTCTAGGAAGATCAGAGTAGAGACAAGGGTTTTTTGCCACTCTTGCCCTAACCCTAACCCATTCCTGACAACCCACAAAAAAAATGCCCTGCCAGGTTTGAACGTAACAAAAAGCCACCCTGAGAATACACCACCCTAAGCAATCTTGTTACAAGCCATGAGTTCTCAGGGTGGTTTGTTTGTGCAAAATTACCCATAACAGGAAACCCGCTCTGGGTTCGGACATCGTGCTATGCCAATATGCAGCCACCTATGATAACAACCCACCATGACTTGGCATGATGTTTGAACCCAGTCACTCTTTCCCAATCCGCACAATTGACCAGAAAGCATGAGGCGATTGGAGGATATTACTTCATCCCTTCATTCTTTATATGCTTGGTGAGATTTTGTAATGTTGATACATTTTATATTGTGACTTCTTAGGGGTTCTTTTATGATAAATATGCATCACCATCATCATGTTATAAATAATGTAGGCTGGCATTTTGAAAAAGTGAAATCTGCTCTTGATTATTGTGCATGGCAAAGGTGCAATCCTGCCCTATTGAATAACCTATTACCATACTTTGCTGATATGCAAAAATGCTGTTGAAATCCATTTCAACATAGAACCTGATCCATATTTGTGTTTCTACCCATAATGGAATTCTGCCAATTAGTCTGAAGACTCACCAGAATCTGGCTGTTGACTTCAATGGATCACAATTTTTTTATCCCACGTAAGTAAATAAAAGGATGTAAGCTTCTACAAATTAACTGCAGAGTTAACTGGTTATTTATTTGCAACTGGTTTTTTAAGGTAATATATATTGGAGAGAGAGAGAGAACTGCTTTAAAGTAACAATATTATCTTAAAGTTAAGATAACAGAGAACATGACAACAACAAATCTCTCTTCTTCATAAGAGCTTTTAAAGGCCTTGGATTAATTCCAAGGACACAGCTAAACACTTCCTATTATAAGAATATTCCAAATACAGTACTCATGGCCATTTAGCTTTGAATTGTTTTCAGGCCCATTACATTATTAACTCTCCGTTCAAAACGGACTCCCCACCAAAGACCTTACCAACTGAGGCATAGCATACTCCAACCCTTTGAATAACTCTGGTATATATTCTTAGAGGAGCTTGAAATGATAAGAAGCAGTCTGACCCAGAGGGGAAATGTAGGTGCCTGGTGACGAGAGAAAATGCCAGGTGTGAAGGAAGTGAAACTGTTGGTGTTGAGTGGTGTGGGATGGCCATGTGTTCTCTTCTACACAGGACTGTCCTCTTTTTGGAAGGCATCCTCTCTTTGAAAGAGTGTCCTGTTCAATTCTGGTTTAAAGATATAGAACTGTAAGGTCTACAGTTAGCACCCAAACAGCAGACTGAGCAAGCCGGCACTTAGGTCACTTGTTCAGTCTTCCACATGAAGGTGAGATGCCCTGTATTTCTATTTAAATTATAATTATTTCTAAATTTGCATTTATACATATATGCTATGTATAATTAGCATATGCTGATTTTACATAAATCATTGTTCTTTTTTCAGGTAATGCGTTTCTGCTTTTGGGAGGCAATTCTTAAATGGCCAGCCTAGGAGCCAGCGACAAGTCACAAGAAGTATGGAAAGATCACAGGTTGGAGTGGGATTGGAAAGGAAAGGCCTGTGTGAAGAGCTGAAGACTCGAATGAGGTATTTTTGTACAAGAATAAGTATTAGATACAGACAACATCTCATAATATTGCAATCTGGGGTTATCCTATGAAGCTGATTGGCGGGAGTTTCAGGACAGTAAGTACTTCTTCACACAGCACATAGTCAAACTATGGAATTCGCTACCACAAGACAGGGTGATAGCCACCAATTTGGATGGCTTCAAAAGAGGGTTAGACAAATTCCTGGAGTAGAAGGCTATCAATGGCTGCGAGTACTGTTAGCTACGTGATACCTCTAGTAGAAGAGGCGGTACACCATTTGCTGGGAACCATGAGCAGGAGGGTGTTGTTGCACTTATGTCCTGCTGCAGGTTTCCTGTCGACAGCCAGTTGGCCACTTTATGAACAAAATGCTGTAATTACGATTCATTAATGAGGTGATACAAGGGGAGGGAAGAAACAGGAAATGATGAGCATTACCTACTCAGGGATCAACACTTCTTTCAGGGAATTTAAATAAGAGTTATGATTGATGCTATATATGTGAGAGCTTTGCAGAAAATATGTATAAGGTTATATACCATATTAACATTTTAAGCAATTTCTGTTGAAATCAATAGGGCTTACTTTGAAGGGTTAAAAAAAAGTCCAATGGCTTTGGACATTCCTTCAGGCTTATTAGGTTCCAACATTTTTTGTAATTGTGCTCAGGTGAGTCGTACATTTTTTGTGATTCTCTACAGGTTATTATTACAGGTTAGTATTAAGTGTTATAACTCTGAGGGAATTTGTGTGAGGAATGAAGAGTCATTTGAAAGTTTGTCCCCTCCTCCATTTGCAGTCTCAAAGATTACAGACCTTACCTGGGACAAGGCCAGCTCAAGACATTTTGCTGCCTGAGGTGAAAGATGGGACAGTGTCCACCACCACACCTGAGGGCAGTGGGCTAGCTTAGGTGTTGCAGGACAAGATGCATGCCCCAACAGGACTGTCCACCTAACGCTTTGCTCCAGCTCTTTGCCTCCCAGCACCTGCCATCTCACTCTGCCTAATGGCAAGGCTTTCCCTAATGGGAGGTAAGCCCCATCTAACACAGTGTGGAAATGACTAACTTCAGAGTTAACTTGCCCTAGGATTCAGCAGCATGTAATTAAATCTCTCATACAAATTTGCCTTTAATAAATTCTGGCTCTGACCTGTTATTTGAAATTCTACTTTAAAGGTGTTTATCATGACATATTGCGACCAAATAAGAAACTTAAGGAAGTGATTCTTTGCTGAGCGCTCTAAGCAACAACAACAATAACAAAAAGGCAGGTTGCTGTCCTGATGTTTCTTCCTAGATAATAATACCCTACGCCCCCAATCAGCAATTGCCTCTGTCAATACAGCACTGAGCAAACAGGGTGAGTGGAGGTGGAGGTAATTTATCCTTGTTATATGTTAAAGCCTGTTTAGTGCCTCTGAAGTTTCAGAAGAAACTCATTCTATTTGTTTTCTAAGTCACATTTTTCTCTTCCCAGAGAGCGTTTGATATTGAATTACGATTTCACATTGCAGGACAGGTTGGCTGTGGCCCCAAGTCTTTGTATCGAATCTTTGGGCTCAAATTCACAGCAATAGCAAACTTGCTTCAAACAGGATAATGAAAGCAGAGTGCCCTTTGCCCAGGCACAAGGAAACTGGCAGTAAGTATACCAAAGGATGGGCTAGCATGCACTCCTGTAGCTGTTTCCTTTTAAGCTCACTTTCAGAAACAATGACCTAAATATTTCAGAATGAATGTAGGGGGGAGGAAAGTTGAAGGTGCAAGCCAAGATTAACAGCAATAGACAGAAGGTATGCACAGCACATTCCAAAAGAATGTCCATGCCTGAAAACTCAGAATCAGAATGAGGATTCAAATGTTGAGAATAATCTATATTATGGAAGAGAATAAATCTAAAACTTCCAGAGTTAAAAAGTTAATAGCATCATTATTATTATTATTATTATTATTATTATTATTATTATTGATCTTTAGGCCTCTTCAAACATATTTTTAGGCATTCCCAACAATAGAAAGTGTTAATTTGACATGTTCACAAATGTGTATGTTCTGCCATGAAAGAGTTTGGATTGACTGTGGCTTCCTGCCAAGTGTACACTCAGTGACCAACCCAGGTTTGCTATTGCATAATGCAGTCTTGTATTTAAGTGATAATCTTGGTAGTCATAGATGGCAAGAAATTACATGCAAGCAAATGTGTGAAACCAAGCAGGCTGTGAGAGGAGGGAAGCCCTCTCCTCAACTACTCTTGAAATGCAGCGGGCTACTGCAACGAGGGACAGTGCTCTCTGTCCCTCTCCTTCCAGTCCAAAGCAGGCTGGCAAATCTTTTTGCAGGCTAGTGACTTCTCTGGACTTATTTATAAGGCTAGCATAACATGTGCAGGAGTTGAAGGTTTTAAATACTGATTACCCTAAAGCTAGCAATAGTGGTAGGTCGGAGAGGTATGAGACTTGGAAAAAGCCAACAAAATCCTTGCATGAAACTGGATCTAATAAGAATAAAATTGATGTCTGTTGTTTTATGCTCAGCAGCTTGAAGGAAAAGGAGCCAGCATGGCATGTGCCCTATCGATTACTGCAGTGTACATAGGTTCAACAGATAGGAAACTAATAGCATAGGAACATCCTGAGTTGTTGCTAGTATGTAATGAAAAGGGGGATATATGACCATAACCCCATTATGGTTGGGTGTTAAAGAGATAGTTAAATCTTGAAAATGTACATTTGAACTATTTTCTTGCATTTGATACCTATTTGCTTCCTGTATACTGTTTTTACACAGGGCCATTATTCTAGACATATTTTATGGTGCGGCAGTAACTCTTGTGCGTGGATGTATTCAGATCTGAAGGGTTATTCTTGAAGGGGCGTTTGATACTTCACTATTATAAGCTTTAAAATTATTTATTACTGTTGTACTACTTGTATTGTTTAGACTTCTTTTATAGAATTCAGAAATGTACTTGAAATAATTGAATACAACTGAGTGAGTGAACATTCCCAAATACTCTAGATAGAAGTGAACCTGATCATGAGAGGCTACAGACCTACTTATTATACTGCATTAATGAGAGTAAGACTGCAATCCTACAGAGCTGGAATGAAGATAAATCTCCCCACTCGGTGCACCATGATGGAGATGAAAAATGCCCCCTTCAGCTGATCTGCATGGATCAGTTGGAGGGAGGGGTTGGGAAGCTGGTTATGGTATGTGGGTATATCCTCAGTTGCCTTTATCTAAAAGTGGAATAATTAACACTTTACTTGTTAGCACAACAAGTAAGAAAAGAAATGCCACCCTTACTGGCCCTAAGGGAAAGGACTGTCTTTAAATCTAAATGAGTAGTAACATCATTTCCTTTTCCCTTAACTTAGGGATAAATGCTATAATTATAATGTTTTTGACACTCCTTCTTGTTTACAAACTGGGAAAGGTGTACAAAATAGAAGGTATGTTTATCTGTAAGCTGGCTACATGTTTTATCTCTTCATCTGAATTTTACAGTTTGATTTTATCTGCTGTCTTTGGCTGCTTTATCTGTTTGTTGTTGTTCTTTTTGTTATTGTTGTTGTGCATGTCTGTCTTCTCTCTGTATTGTATGTGTCATACTTCTCCATTGTAAGCCATCTGGGAGGTTTTACTGAAGGATGGAATAAAAATATATTGGAACAGATAAATAAAGGAATAAATGTGATGGTAGAGAAATGAAAGCTTTCCATCACCACCACACATGCTCCATTCATTCCATCAACTACGAAGAAAAACACATATCAGCCATTAATATATACATGCACAATTCATATCACCTGTTCAGACACACATTCTATTTGCAAATGCATATATAAAACTGCCACAACACAGGCTCTTTACAACAGGCCTGTCTGCGGACACTCCCTGCTCAAGCTAAGCGCCACCACTTTGAGCCTGAGTTGAGGGACAAACACCACCTTTCTACAAACTATGTGGAGAAAGGGGTTAAACAAGAATAATTTCAGGAATAAAATAATGCGCTGCGAATTATATGTGATGGTGAATTAATGTCAGGACGGGTGTTATATGTATATAACTGCAGATGATAAATGCCAAGGAGACACGTGGGATTTTTGTGGTAGTAAAACAAACTGAATAAAAATTTATTTCAATGTTCACAAACTTTGTTTCATAATAAAACTTTTCAGACCGTTGTTAAAACCTCTCATCCAATCCTTTCTGTCTTCTCATACACACTTTCCTTTCTCTCACACCTTCACTCTTGAACTTTCTTTATCAGGATTGTTTAATATACACCAACTGACTATCTGCACACTACACTCAAAAGACAACTCTCTTTACCCTGATCCTCTAATTCTCTCTTGAACCCAAGTACTTTAAAACACACACACCACCTTATCACTTCAGTCATTCCCTTATATATCCTCCTCCCCCCTCCTAAGATATTCAATCTCCACCCACTCAGGTCAACATTATAAACACAATAGACTTACAAATTCTAGACATACATTAGGGAACTAACTTGTGGGGTGTAACACCACAAAAACCAACATTTTTCTTTCACCTTGGGTTAAAACTTTTCATGGACAGGTTTATTATTATTTTACATTGTAGTTTGCAGTGATAGGGAAAACACACATAATCCACTTACAAATGCTGCCTCAGGATCTGGCTCTAGCAAACACCTTCTTCTAGGAAATATGCCAACTTGAGGTTTCAGACAGCAAACTGTCCCTTCTGTTTCTAAGATGGATAGCGAAGCACTTAGGGTAGGATTGCCAACTTACTATACTTGGCCTGACCCTATGCTTCCAAAGGGAAGCTGGATCTGCAGAAAGCATGATAAGAATTATCACATTACCATAATGTCTGAAAATGAAGTTGCTATTAAAGGGGTGGTTAAAAAAAAATGCTAACCCTACCTTGGAGTTACCAACTTTGGCAAAATTCTGGTGCCTTTAACAGTGGCACAACACAGATAAATTCAACATATGAATCTTTCTTATTTGCAACATGGAAATGCAGTAGTGAAAAAAAAAACAATCACCTGCTGCTGGCATACAAATGAAGGAACAACAGTCCTGTGAAAGAGAAGGTGGCAAATCTGGGTGTGCTTTTATTACTCCAGTTGGCAAACAGGAGGCTTTGAGACAAGTATAGATATTTTGAAAGCTTTTGGAGGAACATGTGCGAAACAGAAGGTTTGATCCTTGTGTTTATTACCTAGAATATGTTTTCCTTTTCCTTGAAGTCACGCTGTGTACCAAAGCCTTAAAAAAGTTGCGACATCCTTCAAGCCACAATCTTTTGTGCTTATATAATTTATAAAGATTGCCAGTATTTCTTCTGTTTATTTCCTGTAAAAACAGAGCTCAGAAATGATAGCAGGAAGAAACCACAGTTGTACAAGAACGGGAATCACAGATTAGAATTTTATTTAAAATATTTTTATACCAATTTACAATATAAAATGTTAAAATAATACAACATAAAATGTAATTAACTAAAACAGCAGCGTAAAGTATTTAAAATAACAGAAAGTTTAAAAACACCACCCCACAACCCTCCAATTCATAAAATAAAGATGGACATGCATATGTTCAAAAGCAGCCTAGAACATCCATATCTTTAAGGCCTATTTACAGGAGCCATGCACACATCCTGGGTATTGCAAAATGGAGCCACCACACAAAAAGCCTTGTCTTTTGTGGCCACCAACCTAAAAAACCTTTGGGCTTGCAAGGGAGCAGGGCCTCCATGTCTGATCTTAGGCCCTCCAAATATTCCTACAGGTGCAACTGCTGAAGGCATTTAGGGCTTTAGAGGTGATCACCAGTGCCTTATTTGAGCAACAAGAGCAGGTTTTTATGCTCCGATTGTTTGGTGGTTGGGTTGAATTATGCACTTTAATAATCTTACGCACATTTAGTCAGAAAAAAGTCCTACAACTCCCAGCATTGCAGGGCTTTTTGTCTGGGAATTGCACGACTTTTTTGTTTTTGTTTTACAGTGCAATCTTATGCACGTCTAAACAAAAGTCCCATTGAGCTCAGGTGAATAGGCAAAGAATTGCAGTTTTAAGGCTGCAATCTTAGGCAGGCTTGAGAGTAGATCCTATCGAACAGCATTGAATGCACAGGATAGACATGCCCATGTCAGTGAGGTTCAATTGCCGAAAGCCTTTTAATAAGCGGTAATTGCCTTTGCCTCATCTCCTCCTCCTCTTCTTTCCTTTAGGGTGGTGAGTTCAGGGGCGCCGCTCTTTGACTTTCGTCGCAGGCAAATCCCGATCCCCCAATCCGGCGTGCTTGTACGCCCATGTTCGGCGTGGGCAGACGTGGCCCGTTCCTCTTGCCCTCTCAGAAACCCTTCCCGACTTGCCTCAGCACCCCGCAGTGCAGCCCTTGCATGCAAATCGAAGCCGGTCCTTGTGGATACCGACAAGAGAGCCGCGCTGGCCCAGGCACGCACGGGGCGGCGGCGGCAGCAGCGGCGGCGTCGCCTTTCGCCGCTCGGCCGGACTGCGAGGGTGGGGCTTCGCTTTGGGTAGGAGGCGGCGCTCCGGCAGGCAGGCAGGCCGGCCGGCCGAGGTAGCGCGCGGGGCGGAGGGACAGGTCAAGTCGGAGCTAGGCGCCGGTGCGCGTCGCGACTGGCGAGGGGTACGCGCGCGCGCTTGGGCTCCTCCGCGTGGAAAGTTGGCCACCCGCGTCTTGGCCGGGCCCGAGTGTCAGGGGGGCGAGGGAGGGAGAAGTGCGCGGCGGGAACTTCACAGGTGGGGACGCTCCAACTCCCCCGTGGGAGACTCGCGGCGGCGAGCTGGAGTTGCCGCCGCCGCCGCCGCCTTTGCCCGGGAATGAGGTGAGTATCTGGGCTTTCCTGGGGAAGGGAGAGACGTGAGCGGCGACTTCTGGGTCGGGGTGATTAGTGGCGGGAAAGGCGTTTGCGGGATTCCAGCCTGGAAGTCTCTTCTTCACGTTCTTCCCCACCTTGCCAAAAAAAATAAAATAAATTGCTCCTGCTGCTGAAGTGAACCCCGATGGAAGAGAGGAGGCGTGTGTGTGAACGCGGAGATTCTTCCCAACTCCCTCCCCGCACGCAGGAGTCCCAAAAGTAGTTGGAGCGGGAGACCCCAGACACCACCCCCTTCTCCCGCCCAACCTCTGAGGGGAAGACAATAGGGAATAATACGAAGGCAGTGAGAATGCTAATAAGGGTTGGGGGACCGTGAGAACGCGCCCATTGCTTTTGCATGCGGCTGAGGAGAAATGCGTGGGAATTAGCATAAATTTGAGCCAAGGTGGGGAGGACGGAGGAGTACAGAAACTTTTCGGGTTTTAAGGTGTGGCCTATTTAATCTCGAAGGCTTCAAGGAGATAACAGTACACTGAAAAGAAAAGGGAAAGAAGGTGCCTGTAAATCGGAAAAGAAGAATCCACAAATGTAAATTAGCCAGTCACAATCCAGTTAAAGAAGTGAAAGCGCCACAAACTTCATTCCAAGGAGTTCATTTGCCTGATGGATGAGGAGTTGTAGGTGACAAAACTTCTATGCCATCAGAAGTTGGTGGAGTAAAAATTGTTACTGTACCTGCTTTGCTTCTTTTTAAGAAACCACTATGGCAACAGCCATCTATGCTAAATTTTTCTTGGCAAGCATCTGAGTTCTGTAATTCAGTAGTTTCTTCTCTAGAAAAGACAACTCTAATGTGCATTGTGTGTGTATTTGGGAGAAGAAATTCCCTACTCTTCAAGATTTTAAACATACACATACACAGGCACACACATTTCTTTTAAATGTTTCTAGCTCTCTGTCATCTCACAGCTAGCCAGGTAACTTCCTTATATTATCTTTGTGGGAATAGGTGTAGCCGTTCAACCCAACCCTCAGATCTGCTGTCTGGAAGGAGTTAGGACAAGGCAGAGATAGCTATCTAATGGTGAAGAGGAGTTCTGCTGAGGGGACATATCCTCAAAGGGACCCAGATTATGCCCATAGAAAGTTCTGTGGGCATAGATTTACCAGTGCCAGTGTTCCTATCAGCAGCATGACATAAAGTGGGCATTCTGTGGGCACCAGTGGCTTTGAAAGCCTCTCTCTAGCCTGTAGAGGCCTCAGGATTTGGCCCCTGAGTTGTCATAGCTAATTTTCCTCCCCCACCCATTAGTTTCAATGGGGGTGAATCCAAACAAGTAAAGATCTGCTTGGCTAAAAAGCCCAATTTATTTATTTATTTATTAAATTTATATACCACCCCATAGTTGAAGCTCTCTGGGCAGTTTACAAAAAATAAAGCTGCCCCAGTCTGACGATCTGACTGGCATGAGCTTAGTACACCATCCACCAGTTCTCTCCCCACCATCCTGATCCCCACTTAGTAAATTATCCTTTCAGATTGTTGCTATTAAATGATTAAAACTAAATGCTCTCTCTCTCTTTTTCTTTTTAAAAGGACAGATTACAACCCCATCTGGATGTTGGGTTGACCTTTGGCTCTTGGTTATGGATGGACAAAATGAAGTGGACTTTTCCAACAACAACATCACACCATTGTGGAGGCGGAGGTCAGCCCACCAGGTGCATTTGCATACAAAGAACAAACCCAGGCCCCAATCTTACCAGAGTTCCACTGGGGTCCTCTTCACAGATTTCCCTGTAGAAGACAGGGATACATTCACTTTAACTCAGCCTGCTGAAACAATAATTACTTCTCCTGACAACAAGTCTTTTCAAAGGAGCCCTTTGCATTTCAGCTGTAGCCTTGGCTCTGTGCCAAATGGAAAGGTTCAATTTCCAGAGCAAAAAACTCTTTCCTCTATGCTTTCTGACCGGTCACCCCATGTCCTGAAAATGGTTTCAAATAATTCTATAAACTTTACAGCTAGTGGTTCTATAAATTCAGCAGGCAGTAAACTGGCTCACCCAGGGAAGATTTCCAATCGAGCAGCGCTTAGTTCTGAGAGGGAACAAATTGTTTTCACGTCAAGCCTTGGATTGTCGCCTACGGAAATCGTGCATTCGCCAAATAACAACACAACCACCGCCTCAGCATTTCAACCCAGCCAGCTTCCTAAAAACTCAGAGAAGGCATCTGTTTGCCTGTCTGCTCCATTGGAGCAGCAGCTGCCTCTCCAAAGACTGCCATCGAATCAGAATGAGCTCACAGAAACGCTGCCCGTGGTTCTGAGTACGAATAGTCTGGCTGCATTAAAAGTGGGGAAGCAGCAGATCATCCCTAAGAGTTTAGCTTCTGAAATAAAAGTAACTCACAAAGCCAACAGCCAAAATGTGGAAACAAACAGGAGGGCTCTTAAGGTCCGCAGTATGGTGGAGACCCTTGCTGTGCCTTTGGTAGCTGGTGGAGATGAAGAAACAGAAGGTGATGTAGATAGCCCAGGCATGCTGAGACGTACTTTGAGGTCCACGTCGTATCGGCGAGCTGTCGTGAGCGGCATTGACTTGGACAGTACTGGAAATGTTAAGATGAAAAACAGAATGTCTCAGCCAGTGTTGAAGGCCGTTGTGGAAGACAAGGAGAAATTCTCTAGCTTAGGAAGAATAAAGGTAAGCAAACTGAGGAAACTTGTTTTGTTAACGATCTGTAACTCTGATTTTTGTTTTAGAATCTCTCTGGGTTTTATTTTTTTATGCTACATTTGTATCCCACCCACCTTACAAGGAGTTTAGAGTAATGTTTTACCTTTACAACAACTTTGTAGAATAGGATACAGTTAGCAATTTATTATTATTATTATTATTATTATTATTATTATTATTATTTATTGCATTTTTATGCTACTCCATAAGTGAAGTGCCAATTCACACTTTACACAGCGGTTATGTTTGCGGTTGTCACGTGTCAGACAGTTCAGCTGTCTGGACTGGACAGTTCTGTCTCCTTTTCACACATGCAAGAATCTCTTCTAGAAGAAGAATGGGAAATGCCATTTCCATAAATGGGGTTATAGCATGTGGGAAATAATACAAGGGGAAACTTGGAAACTTTGGGGACATGGAGGGGAGAGGAAGAAATGTGTTCTGCAGAGCTAAGTCTGTGTTGTGTCTCGTGTGTGTGTGTGTGTGTGTGTGTGTACAAATTTACCAGCTTCCTTCAGTTTATTGACACTAGGTGGGAAATAAATGGGTGCTCCCCTTTTTCCACATAGACTTCCCTATCTAGCACTTGAATACCATGATCCCCAAATTTGCAGAAGTGAACTAAATGCAGGTTTCTTAAATGCAACTGCCCTGGTACCTTTACTGTCAAACTGAGGACCTTCCTTGCTATTGTATGAGCCTTTGAACACTTTTCTTAAAGGGATCTTTGCTTCCATATGATTTAGGCCAGATCTACACCAAGCAGGATATAGCACTATGAAAGTGGTATGAGTCATGGGCCCCAACAATTGTCAGTGCACTTCAATACCGCTATAAAGCAGTTGTGTGGGTCCTGCCACTTATATATTGCTTTCATTCCACTTTCATAGTGCTGTATCCTGTTTAGTCTAGATCTGGCCTTAGTCCACTTGAAAACCTTTCTTAAAGGGGCACTTTGTTTTAAAACAGTATATTTGCTATTCAAATCACAGCAAGCTAGGTCCAAATTACATAAGAACATAAGAAGAATCATAGAATAGTAGAGTTGGAAGGGTCCAATAAGGCCACTGAGTCCAACCCCCCTGCTCAATGCATTCTGTCTATCTCTTCTGCCAAGACGCTTGTTCATGCACTGGTTATTTCTCGGTTGGACTACTGCAACCTTCTTCTCTCTGGCCTTCCTTCTTCTCACATCAGTCCACTGGTTTCTGTCCACCACTCTGCCGCTAAGATCATCTTCCTGGCTCGCCGCTCTGACCATGTTACTCCACTTCTGAAATCTCTTCATTGGCTTCCAATTCACTTCAGAATCCAATATAAACTTCTCCTGTTGACCTTCAAAGCTTTTCACGGTCTAGCTCCTTCCTATCTCTCCTCTGTCATCTCACACTATTGCCCCGCTCGTCCTCTTCGCTCCTCTGATGCCATGTTTCTCGCCTGCCCAAGGGTCTCTACTTCCCTTGCTCGGCTTCATCCATTTTCCTCTGCTGCCCCTTACGCCTGGAACGCTCTTCCAGAACAACTGAGATCCACAAGTTCAATCGCAGCTTTTAAAGCTCAGCTAAAAACTTTTCTTTTTCCTAAAGCTTTTAAAACTTGATGTTGTTTGGACTTTACACTGTTAGTTTTACCCTACCCTGTGCCTGTTTACCCTACCCAGTGCCTGTTTACATTCCCTTCCCCTCCTTATTGCTTTACTATGATTTTATTAGATTGTAAGCCTGTGCGGCAGGGTCTTGCGATTTACTGTTTTACTCTGTACAGCACCATGTACATTGATGGTGCTATATAAATAAATAATAATAATAATAATAATAAGGAATCCACCCTAAGCATACCTGACAGATGGTTGTCCAGCTGCCTCTTGAATGCCTCTAGTGTGGGAGAACCCACAACCTCTCTAGATAACTGGTTCCATTGTCATACTGCCAGGCTGGATCAGACCAAGGGTCCATCTAGTCCAGCATGCTGTTCACACAGTAGCCAACCAGCTGTCGACCAGGGACCCACAAGCAGGACATGGTGCAACAGCACCCTACCACCCATGTCCCCCTGCAACTGGTGTGCATAGGCATATTACCTCTGTTACTCGAGGTAGCAAGTAGCCATCAGAACTAGTAGCGATAGATAACTTTCTTCTCCACAAATTTATCTAACCCCATTTTAAAGAGTCCATCTAGTCCAGCATTCAGTTCACACAGTGGCCAACCAGCTGTCCCCAGGAAACCCACAATCAGGACAGGAGTGTAAGAGCACCTGCCCACCCATGCTCCCCAGCAACTGGTGTACCTAGGCATACTGCCTCTGATACTGGAGGTACATGGCTAAGACACCCATATTGACTTCTTGTTTTTTAATAAAACAATGAAGAGTGTTATGGCATCTTGAAGATTAATTTTAGTATTCCTTTGAAGTTTCTTTGCCCACAATTGCCACTTTAAGGTCAGGGACAGAGGCTCAGTTCACAGGCAATAGTAACCCAAGATTTTTTTAAACCCTGGACATAACAGCCATGCTGGATCAGACCAAGGGTCTATCTAGTCCAGTCCAACCATGGGCTACCGTGAATGAGTCAGCATGCTAGATCATGCTTCTTCCAACAGAAACGGCTTAATAAGCCTGGGATGCCTTGACCCTGGCTTGGTTATTATATCTGAACCCAGAATGCTGACTTGTTTCTCCCCGGACAAGTCAGAGTTGTAAGCTAAGAATGAACCCTGAGTTACAATTCTGGCCTTTTGGTGGAAAGACAAGCCAAAGTTCCAGTTCGGGTGTAACGATAACCAAGCCAGGGATGGAGTTTCCCTGGTTTGTTTAGCTGCTCTCACTGGCAGGAGGTCAAGGGGAAATCCTCAGTTCCTCTCTTCAGCTTTGCTCCTTTAGTGCCAGTCAGGTGCAAAGACCAGGCCATGGGACTCTACTGTCCAGCTAGCTGGTGTGCAGAGCCAAAATAAAGCCCCGGGATATGCCAAACTTTGGGTCTGGGGAGGATAGTGGTGCAGCTAAGGCTGAACCCCAGGGCCAAATTTCAGCCCCCTCACCCTGTAGCCCAGGGGACTCCCAGATCACCATCTAGAGAGCAGCAGGTGATGGGGTCCTGCATCAGCATCTGGGTTGGTACGAGCATGCTGGGTTCCATAATGGCTGACGCTAGTTACAGCATCCTGACTTATTTCTAAATATTTTAGAGTGAGGGAGCAGCCAACTGCGGTTACAGATGCTTATGTATTATTTTACTTTTAAAATACATTATCTTTTTCTAAAAAAAATGTTGATGCTTGTTCCCATGTAAATGTATTTAGGATTGGGGCAGCAGAAGCAAACTCCATTTTATTCTTGCAGTTCCAATGGTGCTATGTTTGCATACGCTTAAAATGCAAAACTGCACATGCTCAGGGCATTTACTTTGGTCAAGGTTGGTAAACAGATTTTTATTTTTGCTTTAACGTTCCAGGAATGTAGAACCATTGGTGAAGCATGGAATGGTGGAGGATCGGAGAAGAGGAATATTACTTGCATGCTTCACAGCTGAAGTAATACACAAGGCTGTCTAAAGGGGAGCCCTATAATATCATTAAGGGTGCAATCCTATTCATAGGCAGGAAAAAAATCTACAACTCCCAGCATTCTCCAGTTAGCATGTTGGCTGGGGAATGATGGGAATTGTAGGACTTTTCTTTCGGTTTAGACATGCATAGGATTGTACCCAAAGTCCAGGGCCTAGAATGACCAAGCTTCGCCATTGGGAGAGGAAGTTCTTCTCCCTTCCTTTCCAGTTCAAGGGTTGCTCTTAATCTTTCTGAACTTGGTTGTCCCCTTACCAACCCTTTTGATAAGGGTTGAGAAATCAACCCTTTTCTTAGATATAATATCTACCTTTGTTCCTGGTTTCTCTTGAAGCATGCTGTGAAACGACATGCACATCTTCTCCTTTGCACATTACATATTTGCTATCACAAATATCTGATGACATAGTAAACATGAGTGCCACATAAAGTGTGAATACAACCCAGGTTGCTTACAACATAGTCTGTAATCATTACACTGTATTGGCTGTTTGCCAATACAAATTTTGCATAGTCCTTCATAGAAGTACTAGCTATTTAACTTCAATTATATCTCAATGTGAACCATTTTTGTGGAGGTTCTGTTAGCTTTTAATCAGATCAGTAAGTACATACCCAGAAGCAGCGTCCCACAATCTTGCATTCAGAGGCTTGTAGAAGCTGAACCGCCCAGAGAGCTTCGGCTATTGGGCGGTATAAAAATGTAATTAAAAAATAAAATAAATAAATAAATAAATAAATAAAGCAGGATGAAGGTACCTTCACTAGGGTGAAGATTCCTTTTGTATGACCCTGTTGTGCAGATTGTATATTCAGTGCTGATCCCATAGTGTCTGGTGGTAACGACCATTTTCAGTTGCCTGTGGAATTCCCTGCCTCTGGAGGTCAGGCAGGCAGCATCTTTGTATTCCCTTTGGCGCCTCCTGAAAACGTAATTAATCCAGGAAGCATTTCCTTAATGACCAGACACAGTTGACTGTACAGTTTGCTTCTTTTAAAATCTATTTTAAAGTGTTTTATTCTGTTTTTTTCAATGGAGTGCGGTACATAAATATTGTAAATAAATAATAGTTCTTTTGCAGGAGTGGGAGTGCAAAGGGATAAATGTACACAGATGAAAATTTCTGGCCCTTCAAATCTACCCCTATAAAAGCATCCTAACATATGTGCCAAAAACAGCTTCTAGTTTCTTATCTGAATACCATTGCATTGACAGTTTTATTAATTGTAGTTCTATTTACCACACCTCCTTTCGCATGTGAACAAAACAAAGTGGCAATTCCCCAAGAGCTTTCAAATCCACTAAGTAAATAATTCACTGCAAAGGCAGCATTTCCATTACTTTTGCCTCTGCACCTAGTTAAGTCCAATAAGGAAAGTTAGAGTAACACATGTAAACAACAGAGATATATGAACTGGAATATTGTTTGGGGTTTTTGCAATTTGTGTGAGTGTGTGTGCGCGCAAAAGGTAGAATACTTATTTTAATCCCCATTTGAAATAGTTTTGAATAATAGGCTTACAGCGTGATCACACAATGGATTTTATCACACAACCAGATTTTAGCCTAATTATATTGCCTATGTCTGGATAATGATGAAATAAGATGCTACAAAGGAATGTTTTAAAAGATGTGGAAGCCTTTGATTATTTGAATGTGCCATACTTCTGATGAATTTCATTTGCATCTTACTCTCAAAGGTCTGGGTACTTTTTAGAAGATATTTGATTAAACCTTCTGCAAGATGTCTTTTAAAATTGCGTAGTGAAGCACGCCAGGGCTAACCATAATTAGTGTTGCTGCATCCAAACACATGACACTGCATCCAAACACATGCCACTTGTGTGATTTTTCATTGTTTGTTTCATTTTTGATTTTTTTTACATCAGTGAACATCTATTTAAGTAAAATGTTGTGTGTGAAGTGGTTTTCTGTTAGGGTGACCATATGGAAACGAGAACAGGGCTCCTGTATCTTTAACAGTTGTATTGAAAAAGGGAATTTAAGCAAGTGTCATTTGTATGCATGCAGCACTTGGTGAAATTCCCTCTACATCACAACAGTTAAAGCTGCAGGAGCTCTGCCCTCTTTTGCATCTGGTCACTCTAGCTATACTTTAGCAGCTTTTACTGTTGTGATGTAGAGGGAATTTCACCAGGTGCTGCATGCATACAAATGACACCGCTGAAATTCCCTTTTCAATACAACTGTTACAGATACAGGAACTCTGTCCTCCTTTTCATATGGACACCCTATTTTCTGTAAAACATTTAGAACCCACTGATCTATATAACAGGAAGTTGGTTCTATTAAAAAAAAATAGAAAAGAAGCCTGCCTGTCAAATGCCGTAGACTTTAAAGATGATTCCAGACTAATGAAACCACTTGCATGTTTATTAAACTCTATCAAAATGAACTATTTGTCCTTTCTTTAAAAGAACTTCTATTCAGATGCAAAATTATTCATAACTAAAATGAATCCTATGACGTAATCTCACATGCATGTGGAACTTCTCCAATTACTTTTTTTGATTTATTCATTAATTTCAACTGGGGCAACAAATCCATGTGTGCATTCTTCCTGTCCTTTTTTTTTTTGGCAGGGGCATAAAGTCCTCTGAAATCACGACCAGATTTTTTTTCAAAAGTTAGAGATATTTTGAGGTGGTGGTTGCTAGCATGATCTGCTAATGATCAAATATTTATTCAAATTTCTTTGTTATTTATGAAATTCATTTGTCTCATGCTATTTGGTGCACATTCTTACTTTCACAGTTTTCTTTTCTCACCCCCACCCTTTTTCTTTTAAAACTACCTTAGAAGAAAATGCCAAAAGGACAAGGGACCTTTGATGGGGAAGGTAAGAACTTTTTTGGAAAATTTGATGGGTCACCTCAAAAAGGAAACAGACGTTGTGCTTTGAAGCAAAGTTTTGTAATTGATTTCATTGTTTATGTGGAGTGGGGAGGCTTAGAGGTGTAAAGATTCTTTCCGTTCAGCTTATAGGGGCAAGGAGTTATATCTATATATCAGGGGTCTGGAAACAAAGCCCTATGAGGAACTGGACATGTTTAACCTGGAGAAGGGGAGACATGATAGCACTCTTCAAATACTTAAATGGTTGTCACACAGAGGAGGGTCAGGATCTATTTTGTACATATTCAATTATGTACAAAAAGGTACAGAATTAGCAGGACTGGGGCACAAGTCATTTTGTAGACAAGGCATTTGGAACCAAAAGATGGACTCAAAGGATATTTTTTTAAAAAAGTTGGCAGTGGTTTAAAGCACTCTTAACTTAGTTTTATTGACCTTCTCAGCAACTTCTGTGGTGCACAGGGCTTAGTTCCATGACCAGAATGGCTCATTAGTAGTATGGGACTAAAACCACAGGCAGACATTTATATTAAGATTTCCTTACAGGCACTGCTGCTGTAACATAAGAAGCTCTCATTACTTCCTTGATTCTAGGCAGTGGACAAAGCCTTATTTGTTCTCTCAGACTTTTCTTGTATTGAATTTTTTTTTCTGGCTGGATATTGGATCTTCTCAATATAAATTTTAATGTTTGTTTTAATATATTACTGTTTTATGGGATGCTTATGATTTTTATGGTTTGTAAATTACCTTGAACATGATTTTTTTTTAGGGGGGAAGTAAGATAAAAAATAAAACTAACACCTTTAGTCATTGTTCTGTCATAATTGACAAACGAACCTAGTTCAGACATAACATAGTTAATGAGCAGGGAGGAGCCACAGACATGTATGTTCCTTTTCACCCCCTATGTGCTGCAATTTCCTCCTTCTGATTCTGGTTTGTGGCAAACGAGCAAACTGTGGTTTGCACTTGCCCTGCAAACCAGGATAGCAAACCACGCTGTGGTCCTGGTTTGCAGGGCAAACACAAATTAGTAGTAGTAGTATTTGCCATTTTTCCTCTTTAAGGAACCTAAAGCTGTGTACATATTCTTCCTCCTCTCCATTTTATCATCACAGTATCAACAACCCAGTGAAGTAGATTAGGCTGAAAATCTGTGAAGGGCCCAGAGTCACCTAGTGAGCCTACATGGCCGAGTGAGGACTAGAACCCAGATCTCCCGACTCCCAGTCCAACATTCTAGCCACTATACCACACTGGGTCTTCAGTGTGCACTGGTTAGAATGAAATAAAAAGTGTAGTTTGCTATAAATTGAAATTGGAGTGAGGGAGTCATAGTACATGAGAGGGAGAGAGAGGGAGGGAGGAACACACACATGACCAGGCTCCTCAGTGCTTGCTTCCATACTTCTGAACCATATCAGTGTATCCTGTTTAATTATTATTTGATTATAATATTATTTATTTATTTCATCTCCACACTGCCTCAGAGCTGAAGCTGATTAGTTTACAGCAAATCATAAAAAATATAAGAGCAAAATAATAAAATGCAGCATTATATAATGTAACATTATAATATAAAATATAATGTCAAGTCTAAAAGAAATTTAACAGATTTTTTTAAAAAATCAACTTAAGCAGCTAAAAACAATTTCAGTAAACCATATTTTAATAATACACCTGTTCAAGACAGCAGACATAAATGCTTCATCATATGTGATTAAATGCCTGGGAGTATTTTTCACATAAAATCCCAAGAGACTTAATTTTCAGTGAGAACAGAGCTCAAATCGCACTGGCCATAGCTAGACAGTGTGAAAACACTGGGTGATCCCTGGGATTGTCCCTGTGAATCCACATGATGCACAGGGGATCCCGGGATCAGGGTGGGATGATCCCTTCCTTGCCCCAGGATTTCACCCTACCCTTTAGGCCTGGTTTTTCCGCGGTCTCAGGCTGAACCTGAGACCGTGGAATGTGTGGCTGGGTGCCGCGGTTTGTCCTGGCTCCTCGTAGTTCCTCACAAGAAGCCGAGACCCATGCATGGGGCACAGAGCTCTTCAGGAGCACTGCGCCCATCGGGGGTGGGGTGGGGGGAGAGGGGGAATTTTTTAAAAAAACAACAACAACCAAACCTACCTTTTGTGCACGAGCGCTCGTGCACTGCTGCCTCTTTAAAAACAAAAATGGCGGGCGCGATGCCTCTCCCTCTGAGGTTGTTGCGCGCCGCATGTGAACGGGGGGGGGGGATCTTGTGATAAAAACATCGCGAGACCTCCACCCCTCCGTCACCCAATAACAGGTAGGTCTAGCTAAGGCCGCTGTTATGGTGTGACAAAAAGCTTGAAAAATGAGCAGTTGCCACCTAAAGTCCTTTGCTTACCTTGGGTTTGCTGTCATGCACATGGAACTCCTGTGTACATGGACTTTCTGGTTCACTTGAATGGAAGAGAGAGAGATCTCCATGTTCATTCTTTTGCATGTTACAGAGCTGCCTCTGCAGAAAAATGAATGGAGATATTCTTGGGTTAGAGATTCTTTGTGCACATTGTAGCATTGAAGTGTATGTGTGTGTGTGTGTGTGTACGTAAGCTGAGAGGACTTGGCAGAAGCTTCCAGTGTTCAGGGTTGTGGAATGCCTTCTTTATTAGACTCCATTTCCAGGCAAAGTGTTCTTGCAATCTTGTCTCCTAAATATTCTGCATCTCAACCTTACCTCCTTGGCCCCTATAAAATAGTAGAACAAGTTTAAGAGCTGCTTTGAACTTGCGGTCAAAATAAATGAAACCATAAATGTTCATTTGACTGAATCATTTATTCCAATGCAAGAATTTGGGTTTTGTGGCCTCTAAATTTGGGGTTTCTAGTGAAGGATTTTAGAAGATTGGGGTTTAAACCTGCTAGTTTTCATTTACAGTAATATGGTGTTCATTTTATAGTACTCCTGTAGTTTTGCAAAATGTTACTATGAGATTATCTCGTTCTTGGGTCATTCAGCCTTCTTTATTAGGGTAGTGTGTACTCTGCATTTTTTTTAAAAAAAAGTCAGGAAAGTTGAATCTAGTAGTAACCTGCATAAATTATGCAACTCAAGCAAATATACATAAATTTGCTTATCTTACACAAGTTATGTTTCCATTCGGGATGGGAAGGAGAACACCAATGTATGGTACTAAAGCCTGCCCCCTGGCAGTCATAAGGACTAGAAACTTGAAAGCTGAAAATTTCAGGAGGCTTAATTCTGTATTCGCTTGAGGACACGTACAGCCTTGCTTATTAACTAGCTATATCAAACATGTTTCACCCTAACAGTGTGTATTCAATCAAGCATAAACTGGAGGAGAATAAAACTGATTCTAGTTTTTCTTTAACAAAGAACACAAGCTTTTATTGAATTCGGGTGGAAGGCATATTTTTGGTGGTACAGTGATCTATTGTTACTGTAATATGTGGTATGCTAGCCCATTGTCTGCCCTGAACAAGACTCCATCTTTGTCTGTATAGTTTGAGAGGCATATGAATAAATATGTTATTTAGAAACTCTTCTCAAATCAATTTCCTTTTCATGTTATTGTAGAAAATGCTGTGTTGTATCAGAACTACAAAGAAAAAGCTCTGGATATAGATTCTGATGAAGAAGTAGAATTGAAAGAACAGAAGTCAGATGAAAAGATAGTTATTCAATACAAACCTCTGAGATCAACATGGAGTCAGTTGTCTGCGGTAAGTGTTATAATATTGCTTAGCCCAAATCTGAATTGGAATGTGGTGATACCTCTAAGCAAGTCTCTTATCTACCAGTGTCCTTTTCAGCTTGGGGTTTTATAGCCTTTGCTTTGCCCTCAAACTACCTCCAAACTGATGTGCTGATGGACATGCAGATAATACTCAATAGTTGTAATTGACAGAGATACTGCTGCTGCAGGACTTGCATTCCTAACTTTGTTTTGACTCATAGATTTTATGCAAGCCAACCGCAAGTTAACTGCGTTAGGACTGCAGGACTCATCTGCTTTGCAGTTTTATCGGGGGCAGGGGGGAAACCTTTGGAGAAAAAGAACCATATGGAGAGTGTTCATGAAAATAAGTACAATGAAAATGGAGAGGTGAACAGAGGAATTTGTATTTGTTGACACCATACTACAGGAAAGTATATTTTGGCCTCACAAAAACAGGCAAAACAGTAGTTCTCTGCAAATCGTGGCTTCTAATATTTCTCTGTGTGTGTGTGTGTGTGTGTGTGTGTGTGTGTGTGTGTGTGTGTGTTATATACATAGAGTACTGGTGCATAGAAAACAAGGACCATGAGAATATCCAAAATTCGGGGTGTTTGGTGGGGAATCCAAAATCCACAGTTAGGCAATGCAGCTTAGTAGCTGGGTACCTGAGGGAACATCTTCTCCCAGATTAGTTTGCCATTCACCAAGAGCTTCTTTGAATGCACTCCACCATGTACCTCCACCATCTGAGGTGTGACAGGTGAAGAATGGGGAAAGGGCCTTATTGGTTGCAGAATTTCCTTCCCAGGGAGGTTCACCTGGCACTTACCATGATATCTTTTAGGCATCAGATGAAGTCCCTTGATGGGCTTTTAATTTCTGCTGTGCCTATTTTTTAATGCTGCTTCTGTTTTATTGTTTTGTTTTTATGATATTATTGTAAACAGCCCTGGAAATGTTAATTGAAGAGAGGTATATATGTTTTAAATAAATCTAACGTATAATTGGGATTTTGGCTAGATGCCACAAAAGTGTCAAACTTTTGTACAGTTTTCAAGTGAATTCCTGTCATCTTCATGATTAAATTATTACTTTTTAAGGCTTTGATCTTATATTGGCCCCGTTTGAAACAATAGCTAAGTCATATTTTAATGCTACATGAAAAATCCAGCTCAAGCTTCAGGCTTGCATATTTCTTCCTCCCCTGTACTCCTCCAGGATAGTAATAATAATAATATATTTATTTGTTACCTGCCTCTCCCTCTGGATCGGGGTGGGGTGCAACACAATTAAAAACACCATAAAATACAAGCAACTAATTCAAACGTTTAAAACCAGTGCATCATTAAAAGTAGCACACCATTAAAAAGGCATCTTAAAATTCAACTGGGTAGGCCTGCTGGAAGAGATCAGTCTTTATGGCTTTCTTAAATTCTGGAAGACTGTTAAGTTGGACTGGTAAGCCATTCCACAAACTGAGAGCGGCAGAAGAAAAGGTCCTCTGGGTAATAGTTGTCAGCCTTGTTTTTGTTGGCTGGAGTAAATTCTTCCCAGAGGACCTGAGTGTGTGGGGCGGATTGTATGGGAGAAGGCAATCCCGCAGGTAGCCTGGACCCAAACCATGTAGGGCTTTAAAGGATATAACCACTTTATTTTTCGCCCAGAAACTAATTGGCAGCCAGTGAAGAGATTTTAAGACTGGTGCATAAGAGGAGGAAATAGAAAAAAAAACCCATTTCTTGGTTTAAACTACTTGCAGTCCATTGTTATGACCAAACTAGAAACTGTGGTTATTTTTAAATAGGGTTTGTTAGAATAATCCAGGATCGGAAACCATTGTTTGATCTTAGTTCATTTCAATAAACCATAATTCAAACTATCCACGGTTTGGATCATTTCAGATGTAGCAACAAACAGCGGTATGTTTCTAATTTAATGTGTGTTGGAGCGGAGAGGGGCTCAAGCTCATGGTGCCTTATTTAGCGTTGATATCTAATTGGGCCATTACACGTCAACGCCATGTGATTGACACTTTCATGTGGTTGCTTCCC
This sequence comes from Elgaria multicarinata webbii, assembly GCF_023053635.1. NCBI lineage: Eukaryota > Metazoa > Chordata > Lepidosauria > Squamata > Anguidae > Elgaria > Elgaria multicarinata. Next base: position 31,205,025 of record NC_086178.1, on the reverse strand, counting down.
ACACCATTCCATGGGCATTGGACAGAGCTGTCGGGGAAAGTAATCATCAACACCTAGCCCGCATGATACCACCAGTCTTGATATTACTGGAGCAGCTTTGATTATTGAATGTGTGGCAGCAGCGACGATGCCACTGAGATAATAAGAATCAAGTCTATGATATGATACAGATATTATCTTCCCTGCAGTTTCACAGATACTGAAACAGTTAAGCAATAACTCTCATAAGCTGTAAGAGGTCACAGTTCTCTTTCTTGTTTGTGTACTGTAGTCAGCTATGGTTACAAGTACAATTTAATTAAACACTTAAGAGGTTTGTGGTTGGCTGCTTAGATTTGATTTTAATACTTGGCAGTATCTTTCTGTAGCTGCATTTTTTCCCCATAGCAAATGTAAGAAAACTGCACGTTTATGACTTTCTAAAGAGCCGCTCCATTTCCTCTGGGCCAAATTGTTTTTGGCTTATTATTTATGTAAGAGGGTGAATTTTAAAAATGGTAGCAAGTGGCTATATTGTAGTGCATCATGTCCGAATGACTGGGTATAACACAGTTGCTGGAAAGAGCAATTGGCCAGGAAAAATGTACTTTTGTGAATATGTTTGCACAAATCCTTTAGAACGTATTCAGTGGTGAATAGATTGCTTTGGAATCATTTATATTGTAGCTCTAGATCAGGCTTGGCCAATTTGTGACTCCCAAGGCCAAATGCAGCCCAGAAGCCTTGTTTTGTGGCTTGAAAGGGGATTGACAGCCCTCCTGTTCTTACATTCCCAATCAAGTAACAAATCTAGGTGATTTGGTTCGACATATGTCTGGCACTATACATGTCCGGTGAACAGCACTTTTGTTTGGTGGGTCACAAGTTGTACCACAGTTGTAGTTACTCAGATCTTTAGGTATTCCTGAAGGCTGGAGCAAGTGTGTGTGTGTGTGTGTGCGCGTGTGCGTGCAATATGGTATTCTTCTTCGCTTTAGAGCAGTCTTCCTCCAGATGTTTTGGACTTTGACTCTTATCAGCCCCAGGCAGCATGGCCAATGGTCAGAAGTGCTGGGAGTTGTACTCCAAAACTTCTGGAGGGCATCAGGTTGGGGAAGGCTGCTATTGAACCATCCCTAACACATGTGGTGGAAAGGGAAGCCTCACCTTAGCATAGGCACCATTAAAGTACTGTGCATTGATAGTTAATACAAACACTGTGGAATATGTGACTCGTTAATGAGCACAAACCCCATTGTGGTTGGGCACCTTCTGTTCTGAATGGCATGCTAGGTGTTGTGAACGAGTAGGAAAAACAACCAGTTTCTTATTTATTCCAAGATAAAATGTTATGATTAAAAAACTATATCCAGCCATGGATATATTATTCATTGGATCCAAAGAACTGAAAGTAGACTTCTGCTTGAGGTATGTGGCTTTCCATTCCACCTTCTCTCCTGCTGTAGTTTACTGCCCCCATCCCATCGCAAGACCTGAAGGGACACTTGGGGACAGAGGATGTGTGACACAGGGGCTGCAGCTGAAGTGTGTGTGTGTGTGTGGGGGGAATACATTGAAATCAGGAGCCCAGTTATGCTATCATGCAAGCAACTCTTGGGATCCAATACTATATATTTATGTAAGTGATTATATATATATATATATATATATATATATATATATATATATATATATTTGGTACGATGTGTGTGGGATAGTTATATGCCTCTTAATACGTTTTTATATTTCCCCTCTGTGCTGTTACTTTCATGTAAGATATTTTATCCAGCTGTTCACTTATCTCTACTTAATTGACTCCATGAAAAAAGAAGCATTAGTTGGGAACAGAAAGTCTTTTGAAAACAACTCCTAGGCCCTTTGTGATGTGATACAATTCGTGTTTTTTTAAAAAAAGCGCTCTTTGTTTACAGTTCTGTGGCTTTTATTGAAGAGCTAAATGCTATGCTGCCACATTCACAGTATGCAGGAATGGAACGATAACATGCATGTGATAGATTACTTGGATCTGTAAAGACTTACATTGAGCATAAATAACTTCATTAAACCAGCTGGGCTAGCGATAAAGTATTTTCACTTTCTTATTTGCAGTTCCAATTGTGATATTTACATTGGAAATATGAAAGTGAAAATTGTTTTCTCCATAATCTAAATTGAAATGAATCAGCAGAGCTAGATAATAAACAGGGTTCAAATGCATATTTTTTTTATTTAGGCTGCATTCCTGTATTCACTGACCTCCAGGAACTTAATTCTGAGTAGACCCAAATAGGATTGCAGTAACAATATCCATATTACTTCCCACCCAACTTGATTATTTCTTACTTTATTTATTGAGTAAATTTTTGTCCTGCTCTATCCACAACTCAAGACATCTTACAGAAAAAATCTGACAGAAGTAAAACTCTAAAAATGTACAACTTACAAAAGTAAAATTATACAGCTTACAGAAAAAAACAACATATGTTCAGATAGCAATAAAATTTAAATATACTAAACTATGCATACAACCCAAGCAGTAGAAGCAAATTTAATGACAAACAAAGGCTTGCTTTAAAAGCTTGGCTTTACATGGACCATAGCTAGACGGGATCTCGCCCTCCCCTTTAGGCCTGTTTTTTCCGCTGTCGGAACATGTGGCCAGGCGCTGCGGTTTGTCCCGGCTCCTCGCGATTCCTTGCGAGGAGCCAGGAGTTGCACACAGGGCACAGCTCTCCTCAGGAGCACTGCACCCATTAGGGGTGGGGTGGGGTGGAGTAATTATTTTTTAAAAATCACCTACCTTTTGCGCACAAGCGTTCGTGCGCTGCTGTCCCTTTAAGGAAAAAAGAAAGAAAATGGCGGGCGTGACACCTCTCCCTCTGAGGTCATCACACACCGCGTGTGTACTGAAGAGATCTCGCGATAAAAATATTGCGGGATCTTCACCCCTCCACCCTGCTAGACCGCTAGGTCTAGCTAAGGCCAGAGACTCCAGAATAAATTTCAGCAAGAAGGCATAGGGGCATGCCTCCACTTGAAGCCCATTCCAAAGCTTTGGGGCTTTTGCTGAAAAAGCTATGTTCCTTCCTGTTGCTAACCTCCTTAGAGATAATGAATATATTGAGACCTTATTGCCCATTTTAATTGGTCGGGGAGGATTATACGGTTGGAAGTGTTTCTTTAGGTTTTCAGTTCTCTGGATAGTTTAGGACTTTAAAGGTCAAATCCAAAGCCTTGAACATCTTTCTCAAGTTTGATGTGTGACCATTTTGGGGTAGCACTGTTTCCTTGTTACAGAGGCTGCAGGACTTTCCTAGGGGTGCTTCCAGAAGAGGGTTTTATTGTGCAGTCACCCTTCCTCATTCACAGAATTGTGTCTGTGTGTGCATGTGTCAGATGGTGTCATCTTCCATTTGTAACCCTCCCGTGTTTTCCCACCATTTCTTCCATCTTTTTTCTTGCATATAAAATTGTTTAAGCAGAGAAAGCTGGAATAGCTGCACAATGCATTCTGATTGGTAGCACTAGAAGTCCACTGCCTGGACTCACACTAAAGCCATGGCTAGACCTGCCAACATCCCGGGGATCAGTCCCGGATCATCCCTGTGCGTCCACATCTGATACCATTTATGTGTGTGTATGTATTTTGCAGGGAACAACACAGAGTTGGGGAACCCATACTGACCTTATAGGATGTAGTTCCATGTTCAGACCTAACTCCTATCCTTTTCTTTTTATAGTCTATTCTAGCTCTTTCTGGATTTCTATTTACTTGCACAGTAAATGTACTGGTGTTACTCAATCATGATGGAAGCCTAAAGATTTTCCTTAGAGACAAAGATTTCATGTATTTCCCCCCTACCCCATAAAATTTTCTTGCTAGGCAAATGTGCTTTCTTTCTGTGAACACTTTTGTTACATAACACAGTGTTTCTTTCAAAGGCTATACAATGGTTGGGTTATGCTTTCTCTAATAAACTGGATAAACCCATTGTGGAGTATTGCTCCTATGCAACTGTAGGTTCTCCTTCCTAAGTATTCTCCTTCCTGAGTATGCACCCAACAGAGATGGTAAACCTAAAACTTAGAATTTTGCATGTGTGGTTTCAGGTCTTCAATCTCATATTAATTTATTGACCTATTGAACATGTATTGTTCTGTGTGTTCAGGCAGAACTCTTTATTTGGATTTTTTTCCTTTTGGAACTGCAGGTATGTACTTCATTGTTGAGTGGTTGCTGGCAGAATGCTCCCGTTGGCACAGGCTATAGAACAGTTTGGCCAAAGCAAAGTAAATGTTCTGGCTGTTTATATCAGGATGTAAGAGAGAGAGAGAGAGAGAAGATAATCTGGAGTATATTTACATAGCAGGCAAGCATTATGAATGCACTGATTTCTTTCTCTTCCTGTGTGAAAATGGGGAAAATAGAGTAGGAAGCAGGAGTATGGAGGACAGATATTTGGACTTAAGTAGGGTGACCATATGGAAAGGAGGACAGGGCTCCTGTATCTTTAACAGTTGCATAGAAAAGGGAATTTCAGCAGGGGTCATTTGTATATATGGAGAACCTGGTGAAATTCCCTCTTCATCACCACAGTTAAAGCTGCAGGAGCTATGCTAGAGTGACCAGATTTAAAAGAGAGCAGGGCACCTGCAGCTTTAACTGGTGTGATGAAGAGGAAAATTCACCAGGTGCTGCATGCATACAAATGACACCTGCTGAACTTCCCTTTTCAATACAACTGTTAAAGATACAGGAGCTCTGTCCTCCTTTTCATATGGTCACCCTAACTTAAGTATTTTAATAAGCCCATATTTTAAGAACAAGGCCTATCTAGACCAGCATTGTGTTTGCACAGTAGCCAGTCAGAGGCCAATGGGAAACCCACAACAAGACATGAATGCAATATCACCCACCCCATGTTTTCCATCAACTGGCTTACAAAGGTATACTGCCTCTGATACTGCACGTAATATAGAGCCACTGTGACAAGTAGCCATTGCTAGCCATATCCTCCATGAAACTGTCTGATCCCACCTTTGCAGACGTCCATGTTTGTGACCATCACTACATTTTGTTATAGCAGTTTTCATAGCTTAACTATGCACTGTATGAAGAAGTACTTTCTGTTATTCGTTCTGAATCTTCCACTATTTAACTTCATTCGATGATCCTGGGTTTTAGTATAATGAGACTTCTCCCTATCCTCTTTCTCTACACTTGCATAATTTTATATAACTCTAACAAGAACAACAATTAGAAATGAAATATGCTCTATACAATTTTTATTTTTAGCTTAGGAAAGAAAGTTAATTATTCTGCCTAGTCTCAGACATTTACTATCCAATAATTTCAGTTTGTTTCTAATCTTGATCATAAATGTTTGATTAGCTTATCTGCCTGAAACACGAACGTAATGCTTTTGTAATCATGGTACAATATCAGTGTTTGGAAATTGTTTTGGTAAAGTGGGAAGTGACAGCGTAGTTTGAGGCATTTCTGGATGACCCTGATTGAAATTTTCCAGACAGTCTTGTTTCTAGACTGCTTGATTTTGTGAGGGCGGGGGTGAAACATGTCTGGTCACACTTTGTTAGGAGAGATACAGGGGGGAAGTGATCCTGTTGATTCTCCTTGACATCTTGGTATTTAATGATACATGTGTTAACTTTGTGGTATCCCTGCCTGGAGTTGGAGGCACCATACTCTGGTGGTCCTACTGCTACATGACTGGCAGATTTCAAATGGTGATGCTAGGGGACGGAGAAACGGACGGACGGACACACACACACACACACACACGGAGTTTCACAGAGGTCTGTTTTATTCCCAATGTTGTTTAATATTTACATGAACCTACTGGGGGAAATCAGTTGGACTTTGGGGTGAAGCATTATGAATAAGTAGTTGATTACCAAATTCTCTCTCTCTCTCTCTCTCTCTTTTATTTAATTCCAGTGTAGCTGTGAATGTCTTAAATAGCTACTTGGAGTCAATAATGGGCTGGGTGGGAGCTAATAAACTGTTTGATCCAAACTGTGCTGTTGGTAGATGGTCCATTGGACCATGGAATTCATATGCAACCTATCCTGGGTGGGATTGTAGTTCCCTTTAAGAGTAGGTTTGCCATTGTGGTTCTCCTAGATCTAGCTTTTCTAAGAGATTCACAAAAGGCATCCATAGTATGGTGTAGCTTCCATCAACTTTGGCTAGAATTCCAGCTATGCTCATTCTGGGACATTATTTGACCAGAATTATTTATGCTTTGGTACCATTATGTTATATGCTGGGCCACCCTTGGAAAGTGTTCAGGACTTAGCTGCTTCAGCAACCACACTCAGTTGGAAGTTGGCATTGTGAAGAAGTTTCTTTAGTACTCAGACCTTCAGTGGCTTCCATTTTGTTTGTGGGTACAGTTCAAAGTGTTCATCTTGACCTACAAAGCCCTAAATGTGCTAAATGACCAGCTTGTCATATATTAACCTGCATATGTTTGAGTAAATATAATTAGGGTTGAAGTGCATAGCTTCCTTGAGCATATAGCCGAGGAGTTGTTTATGAGAATAGCTAAACTATAGTCAGCAATCCAGATAATTAAGGCTACAATCCTACTTGCCTGAGGGTAAGGCCCATTGAAATTAATGAGACTTACTTCTGAATAGACATATATAGGATATCACTGTATGTAATTTTATATTCCAGCAACAAGTATGATTTTAGATCAGCAGACATAACATTTCTGAGCCCTTTCTGTCCTACTTTAGAATATTTAGAAACAAACTTTGAATACCTTCCCAGAATTTTATTAGCACCTATTTTAAAAGTAAGAAACAGGATACATTTTAATGGGCAGAGTTGGTTTATTAATAAAATTCAAAGAAAAGTGATTTGAAGTTTTTGTTTTAGTTTTAGTTAGAATTCATTTCTATTATTATGCATTTTCATTATACATAATAGGTTAGATCCAGACTAATTGAACTTATTACTTATTACTTATCACTATTTAAATCAGTGATACCTAAGTCATGTCAAACTTATCCCATTGATTTCAGTGGGAGATAAATCCAGCTAGCTTTGTCGAGATCCAATGCAACAAAATCTTAATAAATTACTACATTTTTTTTAAAAAAAGTTTAAAAGTATGAACGTTATAACAATATATCTATCATTAACAATTTATTTCAGGTGAAGAGGAACGGCTTATCCCAGACTATCAGCCAAGAAGAAAGAAAAAGGCAAGAGGTACCTTAATTATTATACGCTTTATTTCATTAGCTAGTATGAGCATTTCATATGTTTGCTTTCGGGGGGATGACTTCAGTACATTCTGGTTCTCCTTTTTTCAGTTCCTTTTCTCTGAGCCAAATTATAATAGAGTTCAGCCTTTTTATCCAAACTTTCTTAGGTTATGCAGCTTATGTGGGATAAAACTCTGTCGGCAATAGACAATGAATATATTAAGTACAAAGGCATATGTAAAGTGTGTCTGGTTTGTAGTGAGATGTCCAGTGATGAGAGGCCCAGATAAAAAGGATATGCTGGTTTCATTGGGGCTCTTCCCTAGCTCATACACATGTCCAATGTTAGAAACAAGCAAAATGCAGAAATAGTCCTACTCATAAACACCCCTATTTCTTCAGTACCGTTTTCCTTCTCGGTCAGTAGTGTGATATGTCACATATTTTTGTAAACCGCCCAGAGAGTTCTGTAAAGCGCCCAGAGAGCTTCGGCCATGGGGTGGTATATAAATGTAATAAATAATAATAATAATAATAATAATAATAATAATAATAATAATAATAATAATAATATATTTTCAGATATGAAAGAGATTGTGAGATAACACCTAAGGCTTGGTTCCACAGTAGCCTTTGTAGAAGGCCTGGCCATCCAGTGGAGGCTGCTGCCCAAAGGGAAGGGGAGGCAATTTTTGCCAGTTTGCCTTACACCAACTTCCCATGCTTTTCAGGAAGATCCTTCAATCTTCAAGAACAAATTTTGAGGTGGGAGTGCAAGGGGCTGCGAGGTTGTTTATCTACATGTCCCATGATAGGATCATGTTGCATGGGACATGTAGGATCAGCGCTGAGTTGACTATTAGTCCACTCTGAGTTGACTCACTCATATCCCACCCTTTCGCCCCACTCAATCCTCCTGCTGGTATCCCATCAGCCATTGCTGCCCTCCACACAATGTGATAACCATTGATGGTTCAAATAGCCATCTGTGCACAGCGTTGATTATTTGTGTTGGTTATTTCGGCCAAATAACCAACGGTTGGTTAAAAAGCTCCCTATACACAACATGATATAACCCATGGTGAGTTAAATAACCAACCGACGACTATTTAAACCACCATTGGTTACATTGTGTTGTCTGAACCCAGTCCCTGTGTTTTTAAAATGTAACTTGAGGAGTGACCCTAAAAGTCTCCTGTTTTCTCCTCCTCAGTCCTCTAGAGGCTTCTGCTGTACTCTTTTGGATAATCTCCTCCAGCTCTTTGGGCTTGAACAGCACCTGAAGAGAGCTGTCCCTCAGATCAGTCCTGCCAATTCAGTGAAAGACCATAAAGGAAGGACCTAAAGAGCTTTTTGAGTGTAAGTCAAGTCAGATTTTTAAGCTGAACTATGTCAGTGTAGGGAATGCCAGGGGGGAAACTCACAATCCTAAATCCACTTTCTAGGGACTAAGCTCCACTGAATCCAGTGGAACTTAATTCTGAATGAATGTGCTACGATTGTACTGTTAGTGTATGTAGTTGTCTGGGGAAAAGACAAAGGTTAATGGCAGTTTTCTTCAGCTACAGTCCAAGACAAAAGAAGTTCAAGATCATGCTCAGCTGGGTAGTAATAACTCAGACTTGGGGAAAAAACTGCTGGATGGGAGAGGTACAAGGCCTGTAGAAGATGGGTGGGCGAAAGCTAGGCTTCTGGGATATACTTCATTTTTTTTACTAGAATCCTTAGATCCACCAGACAGAGCCAGATGCAAAAGAAATACAATTGGAAATAAAGAATTATGAACCCAGGAATTTGTTTTGAGAACCAGAACTGAAAGGAGCTCATAGTCCTTCTATGTAATAACCCACTCCTGGTCACTCCAAGTTTTCTTAATTTCAGCAGTATGAATCAGGGTGGAGTGGGGATGTTTTGTTGCTGCTATTGTTAAATAATTGGGAGTCAGACACCCTGCAGGTAGATCCCTATCAATCTTATGTCCACCCTGCTCTAGAATGTGCAGTAAGATAATATATTTTAAATATAGGCATGGAAAATAGTTATGAGATAGGTTTGAAAGACTTTCTGTGGGGGTGTGAGTGATGGGAACAATTTAGCAGCTGAAGGAAACTGGGGAATAGTTGGAGTAGGTGATCTTGGGTGAGTGCTGTAAACCCCTTTTAGCTTGAGGAGGAATAGATACCAAAAGAAGGTACCTTTAAGGTTTGATTCTCCATAGATTGAAATGAGATAGTTGGAATGAGTGTCTTGAGTGCCGCTTTGCTTGTGTGAGTTGGTTATTTAAGCTCTAAAACTGTTACATTTTGAGAATATTGGTTATGAGGTGATTTAAAATAAAATAAATAAAATAACTTCCCATTTAAAGGCAGATATTAAAAGCTACAAGAGGGAACGGTTAATAAGTGATTTTATAAAAAGGACATAGTGGTCTGCCTAGGGCAAACCATGTAATTTATTAATTCAACATGCTAAATAATATATTAATCCAAAGAGAAATAAATAGATTGGCCAAAACACAAATGTTTTTAATACAGCCTTCCCTCACTTCTTGACATCATTATCAGATTCTAACCTTGACTGCAACTTCTTCTCCCAATGTTGCTTTCAAAGCTTCGGTACACATTTGGTCTCTTAAGAGTTCCACCAAGTATTCATAAACTATTAAGCTTTAGGCATCTGTTTGCCGTTGATGCTGTACATTTCATACTATCACTCATGGGGATTGTCAGTTGTCTTGGGTAAGAAATAGTAATTGGCAAATATGCTATCATTCTTCATCTTTGATTAGCATCACTATATTATATTATATTATATTACATGTGATCTCAAATATTCCTTGTTTTGATCCAATCATTTTGAAGTCCATATATATTTGGCTTGTAGCAGATTATCAGTGGCCAACCCATATCTCATTTTTCCTTTCAAAACTGGTATACTGAGCCTTGGTTTGTCAGCTTGGAATGAATCAATGAGGGCTGTCATTGGAACTGGGAACAAAGAATCCTTAAAAAGTATTGAAGACGAGGGCTCCAATGTCCTTTCTCTGAACAAAAATGCACAGATTGGAACAAATTAGTCACAGAACTCTGCTACTCTCTTTAGGCAAATCCTTTCCTCCTGATTAAAGTTAAGATACTACAGCCAGTAAAGGGAGCAGAAATATGAGGGCACGATGATTTGTAGGAAACCTAAATCTTAGCACTTGGACTTCATTTGTCCTCTCTGGTCATTTTATACAAAGCACAGCATGTACATTTGTGTGTGCCTGGTCATGGCTTGAGGACTTTTTAGAAAAACAAACAAACGTGTGGACTGTTTATTATTACAAGATAGCATATTTCAGGCTGCCGGACTAGCATCATTCAAAAGACAGTGGCAACAGAAAACATACCACAATCCTAACTAGTATGTCAAAACATCTTCTCACTGCAACTCCAACCCCACCAAAAGAGGCAAAACACTGCATGGATAATAACTAGATACACCTTTTATATTAGCGTGATTCTTACTAAGCCTGTACCGAAATCTATGTGTGAGTGACTGAAACAAATACACATTCTCCTGCCCCTACTTCAGGTACGTGGAACCTTTTTCAGCACAAGGGTTGAACTCAATTTCAGAGGAGCTCTTGCTTGCATTCCAGGAGTGGGTGGGCTGAAGGCAAAAGGAGTGTGGGGTGGGGGGGAATACAAAAACATACCAGCATATTGTAACTTAAAACTCTTGCTGCCAATAACCCCTTAGGAGAGGCATTTCAACTTTTGAGAATTGGGAAAACTTCACAAAACCTGGGAAACCAGCAAATGCTTGGTGGTTTGGATGGGGGGAACAGATCAGGGCCTGAGAAAGGGTGTGTGGCCATCTGGGGAACCCCAGGGGACTAGATTGGGACCCCAGGAGGGCCTGAGTTTTCCCATCCTTGTAAGCTCTTTGGATCAGGGACCTATCATCTTGCACTCAGTAAAGCATGTTGCATACTGTGGACACAATACAAATAAGTAATACTTGAAACAGACCTCACTGTCAGGTACTTTAATTTAGTCTTTGAGATAGCTGAAGAAGGGAAAAGGGTAGGGGAGAAGGAATGATAGGCTGTGTTGTGTAGGATTTGGCAGAGTGAAGAGAAGAAATAAGTGGGTTGGAAAGGCTTGTGTGGGAGGCTGCACGTGCATTCTGGAGAACTACCCTTTTTTCTTTTCAGCCAGCTGACCTTTTGTAAAAAGCATCTGGCACAGCTGCTTCTCAGTTTCCACTCTTTCAAGGAGCTGAATCTTTCCAGAATTGTTCATTGCCCCAAAGAATGTTCATTAATTGGGGGTGGGGTTGCTTATGCAAGGTTTCCCAGATGGATGAATGGATCTCTCTCTCTCTCTCTCTCTCTCTCTCTCTCTCTTTATTTATTTATTACATTTATATACCGCCCCACAGCCGAAGCTCTCTGGGCGGTTCACAAAAGTTAAAACAGTAAATATTAAAAAGTATACAAAATTTAAAAACCATCAGAAACATAAAAACAAGAGTATAAAAACAAGAGTATCCATTTCTCTTTGTTAAAAAACCCTGTTCTTTATTACAACGTTATTGCCTTTACCTCAGCTACAAAAACAGACATATCTTTTAGAAATGACTGCCTTTTAATTTTTGCAGCATTGCATGTATCTGTTGTTACTGATTTCTAAAGTATGTGTTAGTATAGCAGGCACTTTAAAATTGTTAGCATTTCTTTCTTGCAACAAACCTTTGCGGGTGGGTTTGTCTGAGAGACTGGCCCAATTCAAATATAATGGTCTTGGTCTGAAACATCCTTTACTAGACTGAGAATGAGCATTGTGCCCACTGACTCCCTCTTCCCTTCTTGAGCATCCCTTAAAGCCAAGGGATTTGTTAAACTGTACTTTCCTGTAATTTTCTGAACTGGGGAAACTGAGCAAATTTAATCACAGTTCACCAACCAGTATACGAAGGAAGAGGGCCTTCTCAGTGGTGGCCCCCTGTTTATGGAACAATCTCCTGAGTGAGGCCCGCCTGACAACAATATTGTTATTGTTTTGGCACAAGATTAAGTAAGACCTTCTTCTACTCTCAGGTATTTGGCAGCATATCATAAGATTTTTAATCAAGTCCTGGGATTGCTTATTGTTGAGTGTAAATTGTGTGTGTGTGTGTGTGTGTGTGTGTGTGTGTGGTCTGTTTATATGGTTGTATGCAAATGGTTTTTTATATTATGTCCAATACTGTATTTTAAGGCCTTTAATCTTTGTAAACCACCAGAGAGCTTTGTATGTAAATGTAATGTAATTAATGAAACCAGGATCTGATCCCACAGCCACAATGCTTTTTCTCAGTCCCATAAGCTATAGTTTACCCAAAAGCAATAATTACTTCTAAACCGAGCCATAGTGACCCAACTTTGATGGTGGGTATTTCACAACCAAACCAACCCCTCTAGCCACTGCACTCATGAAGTTCTGCTTCTCATATTGCAGATTTTGCCCTTAATGGCAAAGTCAAAAGTCTGGGTTTATTTCATTGCGAAAAACCATTCCACAGAAGTTCATTTTTATTAGCCCTGGTCGAGAAGGGTATTATTTTGTAATGTATATGTGTTGATTATAGATTTCCCTCCCACCCGCAGCAAAGTTCATGCTAAATATAAAACATGTTAAGTGGTCCTCACATGTTTATTTTGTGCACCTTTGAAATATATTTTGCAAATAAATATATTTTGTGAAATGTGCAGTGCAATCTACTGGAAAATACCAGAGCTGTTTTAAGACTGTGGTGGTATATTTTTGTTCAAAATGCCTATTGCAGAGAGATGCTACTGTGAAATAACTTGTTGCCTAAAACTAAAAGAATTGAGTTCATTGTGTCTTTCTTTTCTTCTCCAACATGCAGGCTATATTTGAAGTAATATCTTCAGAACATTCATATTTGCTCAGCCTGGAGATTCTGATCCGGATGTTTAAGAACTCTAAAGAACTAGCTTCTACAATGACCAAGATAGAAAGCCATCACCTTTTTTCCAATATTGCTGATGTTTGTGAAGCAAGTAAGAAGTAAGTTTTAACCCGAGATACCCCCTCTTTTTTTTTCCTTTTCTCTTTTTTTTGCTTCTAGGAACTTTTATTTCCTTTACAGTGCCAGTCCTGTGCATGACTATTCAGAAACAAGCTCCACTGAATTCAGTGGGACTTACTCCCAGATAAGTGTGTATTTAATCGAAGCAACTTGATAAATAAGATGTAATCTGTATGGTCAGGATCATGTTCAGAGGAAAACTCATGGGCATGATATTTTTTTCCATTCCAGATTATTCTTCATAAGGCTTAACAGAGAGCCTTTCCATGCATGTCTGTAAGAGTGTATGTACAGACTATTAGGAAGAAAGCCAGTGTGGTGTAGTGGCTAAAGTGTGGGACTGGGAGTTGGGAGATCCGGGTTCTAGTCCCCACTCAGCCATGGAAACCCACTGGGTGACTTTGGGCCAGTCACAGACTCTCAGCCCAACCCACCTCACAGGGTTGTTGTTGGGAGGAAAAAATGGAGAGGAGGAGGAGGATTATGTATGCCGCCTTGGGTTCCTTGGAGGAAAAAAGGCAGGATATAAATGCAATAATAAATAAATAAAAATAATAAATAAGAAAGGAAAGTCTCTAAGCGCCTCCTATATATCCATCCACACCTTTTATTCACTGAATACCTGAGTTTCAGAGATAGAGTAACTGGACTGAGTAGAATGGGAGAGGGGTGGGTGGGTTATGAAAGCATTTACAGGCCTCGCATTTCCCAGACTGTCCTGATCAACTGCCTGTACATGTGCTGAAGAGGAAAAACAGGACTCTAGTAAGTCATATGGAAATTTCTCTGCCTCAGTTCAGACAGCACGTTAGTCAACGCAGTGTGAAAACTCTCCACGCAACGTGTTCTAACTCCACCATTGTGTGACTCTGGGCTTGAGTAAAATCCATCATGATGTTTGATTGATAGTTCCTCCACCCATGGTCCTCCCAATGGTATCCCATCAGCCATTGCTGCAAAAATCCCAGCAGCTCTCCTAGAGCAGCACTTCCTCCTTTCGCCGCTCTTGCCTGAGAACTCTGTAGCCAATGGGAAAAGTCAATGTAATGGCAAACTACACGGAGCCTGCCACACAACACGCAACACAACAGTTGTGCAGGGTATTCTCCTCTGAACAGCATGGATATTGTGCATGGAATATTTTTTTAAAAAAACTCCACTGTTCCGTGGAGTTTACCCGCCAGACAACACATTTCTCAACGATGGTGTCAAAACTCCACCGTGGCCTTCTAAAACCACCATTGAGAAATATGTTGTCCGAACTGAGCCTCTGTGTGCAGGCCAGGGTATTGTGTGCTGCATATTCTGCATACTTTGTGTACTGCGTACGTGCAAAAGAACGGATCATGCTCTATGAATGGAACTGGATCTTTGCTTGCTGTATTTGATAAATAAGCAATTCTGAAGTGGTTCTAAAATTAAGCAGCTTTTCTCTTTTGCATTGGAAGCTACAGCAGAAATGAAAGGGGAAGCTGCAGTGTTTTCCCCTCATGTGTACATATCATGTTTCCTGGATCCCAATTCCTTATGCCCAATTGTCGTTCTTAAGTCCTATTGAAATCAGTCAGTTTTAAGCATGTTTGATGGGCTGCAGGATTGCAGTTTAAAACTAAAAACATCATTTTTTAAAAAAAATATGTTATTCTTTTCTTATGATTACTGCTTGAAATCATATTGGGATATATATCTTTACCCAAGGGATATTTTAAGAGATTGCTTTCACACAAAATGTTGCAGATTTGTTATACTGCCCCATTAACAATGGATTTACTGATTTGTTGTTTTAAATGTTGGCAGATAATCAGTTGGCAGATACTGTAAAATATGAACAGTGTTAAACTTTGACAGATTTCTTTCATTAAGCATTTCTCATTTGGAATTGCTGTATCTCTTCTGGTTTTAAACCAAACAAAAAGCCTTTTCCAAACATTTAGAGTTGTGTGGGAACAAGATTCATCCAACTTAAACTCGTATTGTCTATGATACAATTGCATTTCAGCAATTTAAAATGAGTGATTGCGAAATGTATGATGCTCTTGTTTCACAACAACTTTGGAAAATAGTTTGTTGATACTTTATATTGTGATCTAGATTGTCTCTCTGTGTGTCTATGTGTGTGCGCGCGAATTGCCATGCATTTCTGATATTTGGACTGAACTGCAGGACTGTACTACTTTATTTATTTATTTATTACATTTTTATACCGCCCAATAGCCGAAGCTCTCTGGGCGGTTCTTGTTTTACGAGGTGGTATATTGGAACAATCTATTTAGTCACTTACTAGGGTAGTAAGCTCTGTTGGCCACAGTGGAACTTAGTTTTGAGTAAATATGCATAGGATTGCACTGTTAGCATATTGAATCATTACTTATAGAAGCAATATCTTTCCCTCCTATATTTCTATTACTGTTTTATATTGGTTATTTGTACTCATGCTAAGAATATAAAAACTAATATGTCAAATATTCTTTAGTCAAATGTTTGAGTGGCAAGGACATTTAACTGTGAAATTGGTTGTATAAAGCCCTCAGCATTTTAGAGCAATCAAGTATTATCATACCTGGTGTATGAAACTTTTGTTTAGACCTAAATATAGTCAATAGCTCTGAAGATTGTTCCCTTACTTGGTCGTAATAGTTACTTTAATATATTAGAAAGAGAGGCCGCTACATTTTTCCTAACAATTCTCAGTCCTTGAAATAGCAGTAGAGAAACCAGAAAGATCTTTTCAAACTAAGGAATATCAGAAAGATCTGATATTCCTTAGTTTGAATTAATGTCCCTGTTTTCAAAGTTGGTTAAACCTCTCCGAAGCAAACACAAAATGAAGGCTCATTCTTATGCCATTTACTTCAGAGTTGCCTTACTACCTTATATGGTATTAATGAAATAATAGACAGTTGCTCTGGGGTTGTATACCTTGCTGCTTAGTATGTTAAAAAAAATGACTCTCCTCTAAAATTAGAGCGGTGTAATTTGTCTCAATATTACTCTGGCAGATTGCCCTGTGTGCTCAGCATGCTTTGTTATCTTATTTAACTGCATACTTAATTTCCCCTTTCTTTGCTTTTGTTTTTCTTTTCTTCTGGACCAGCACTGTTTTACTACTTCCCTAGTTTATTATTTAGATTTGTGGCTTCCTTTATCTTTGAAAGCGGCAGAGAGATCACTAAAGAAAGTATTCTATTAAAACAATAGCAAAAGACTCTGGGATACATATGTTTTAAGCACTGTTTTATTATATAGTCCATCTCTTCTTCAAGGGGCTCAAAGAGGCTTACTTCTGAGTTGCCCATCTGTGAATGGACGGGATCCTTCTGTTCACAGAAGGGACTCTGGAATCAGGGGTGGATGGGAGGAAAGCAATCTTTGCTGATTTCGCCTTTGCTCTGCATCCCCCTGCACCATCTTCCCATGCTGTTGTGGAGGGTCCCCCAACCCTCCAGAGCAGATTTCTGTGGTGTGGATTTCTGTGGTTGCATGGGGAAGGGGGAATGGTAAAAATCCTCTCCTGCTCCTTCTTCCAGTGGGGGCATTGTGGGAGCAGAGTTCTATTCAGGGGAACTTATGATCCAAGCTGTGGTGTTTGTCCTCAGAACAGCCCTGTAATGTCTGCTCTGCTGAAAAAGAGTAACAAACTCACGGCCATTCAATGCTATGTGAGGATTTGAACCTAGATTTTCTATATTCTAGTCCAAGTTTGGGAAAGCTTTTTCCTATGAAGGGGAAGTCAGTCAGTGTCCAAAGCTGATCGTGAGCAGTTTGCACCTCTCTCTGTGCCATATTGTTCTCTCTTATTCTGTGCTACTCCCATCTCTCCATCCATTTTGTCTCCTCCTCCCTTCCCCATTTTCCTCTCTTTGCCAGAGGTCTGAACTGATCACTTACAGAAGCCTTCTCCTCACCCTTCCATTGCTACGGCCATTTTGGCTTCCCTTTCTTTGACAGCAGTCTAAATTGCTTGCTTACAGAATGCAGAGTCCAACTTCCATCATCCCCCACCACATTTTTCTTTTCTACTCTCCTTCTCTCCCTCCACCCACATGTAATTACTCTGAGGTCTTCATGAAATTAAACTAAGGGCCTCTTGCGGCCCGTGCGCTACAGATTCCTCATCCCAGTTCTAGGATGAGGAATGGGTTCAGCATCTTGAATAACTCCTTGAGAGTTCTAGCTGGCTCTGACTGAAATCCAGGATGGGATCACAGCCCCATTCAAATGGGAGCCAGAAGCTTCCACTGGCATTTGTGTGTTTTGCCTGGGTTGTGTTTGTTTGTATGTGTATCTGATTTGTTTGTTTGTGTGTGCATTTTGGCTGCTTTTATGCACGTGTGTGGATATGCTGTTTTTTTCTGTATTTCTTTCTCTGAGCATCCCCAGTTTGCTTTCTGTGAAATTAGTGTTTGGTTTTGCTTTGCTTTGCTTTGCTTTGTGGGGCAAATATAAGATTTGTCATTTTGGAAGTTAAAAATCCACCCAGAGTTGCACTCAGTTTCTTGGCAAGGAATTTGGGGCTCATCAGTTTGCCTTCTATAAAATGTGTATTAGAGCTGATGGGTTCAAAAGAGTGTTTTTGTATTTTGTAGCTCAGACTTTGCCTGTGCCTTGTATTTAGTTTCTTCGAAAAGTTACTTTTCTTTGAGCCTCACTATTTTGCCCTCTGCGAAACAGGTGGTTTTTTGACCGGCCAAGACAACCATGGTAACTATTTTGTGAGAGTGCCCATGGTACTCTCTCATAAGAAAAGTAAGACCAAGGGTCCATCTAGTCCAGAATTCTGCTCACACAGTGGCCAGCCAGCTGTCAACCAGGAACCCACAAGCAGGACATGAGTTCAACAGCACCCTCCCACCCTTGTTCCCCAGGAACTAGTGTACATAGGCTTACTGCCTGTCATACTGGCGGTAGCAAACACCCATCAGGACTACTAGCCATTGATAGTCTTCTCCTCCAGGAATTTATCCAACCCCCTTTTAAAGCCATCCAAATTGGTGGCCATCACTACATCTTGTGGTAGTGAATTACATAATAATAATATATTTATTTATTTCTTATCCACCTCTCCCTCTAGATTGAGGTGGGGTACAACACAAATATAAAGCACCATAAAATACATATAATTGATTAAACAATATAAAACTAATACATTATTAAAAGGCATCTTAAAATTCAAATAGGTAGGCCTTCTGGAAAAGATTAGTCTTGAAGGCTTTCTTAAATTCCGGAAGACTATTAAATTGACGAATCTCTCCCGGTAGGCCATTCCACAGTCTGGGAGCGGCAGAAGAGAAGGTCCTCTGGGTAATGCTCATCAGCCTAGTTTTTGCTGACTGAAGTAAATTCTTCCTAGAGGACCTGAGTGTACGGGGCGGATTGTACAGGAGAAGGCGATTCCGCAGGTAACTTTGACCCAAACCATGTAGGGCTTTAAAGGAACCAACACTTTATACTTTGTCCAGAAACTAATTGGCAGCCAGTGTAGTGATTTTAAAGCTGGTGTAATATGGTCACCCCTAGACCATATTAGTGACCAACCTGGCTGCCATATTCTGCACTAGTTGAAGTTTCCAGACTAGGCATAAAGGTAGCCCTATGTACAGCGCATTGCAGAAGTCAAGCTTCGAAGTTACCAGTGCATGCACTACCATCTTTAGGTCTTCCAACTCTAGGAAGGGGCTCAGCTGGCATATTAGCCAAAGCTGATAGTAGGCAGTCCTGGCCATCACATCTTTCTGGGTTGTCATTTGGAGCAACAGATCCATGAGTACCCCCAAGCTGCGAACACAATCTTTCAGGGGGAGTATAACCCCATCCAGAACTGGTTGACACACCTCCAAACCCACGTTTAGTTTAATTATGCTCTCAAAATTTGAAATATGCCCACTAGCCACAAATGGTTGATGACCCCTGGCCTCTAACATCCTTAGAATGCAGATATTGTATTAACATTTTATCTATAATTTCTATAGCACCTTGCAGTACGCAGAGTATTTCACTTTCAATATTTTGCTTATCCTCAGACGAACTCTGTTGCTTCAATTTTGCAGGTGGGGAATTGAAACTAGAAGGGAGTTTCCCTGAACCATCCACCTATTAATTCATGGCTGATTTTGTACGTGAGCCTAGATCTTTTTGCCTGCCAGATCTTAGTGATTCCACATTTATGACTCATGTAATTATACATGATGGGAGGAGTTGATACCATTCCTTCATTGTAACTATTTATTCATTGACAGAACGGTCCGGTGATTGGGCTATAAACTGCAGATAATATCTAGAGGTTGATGCTTTTTAGTTTTTTTATTTAAAAAAGCATATAAAGTGTGCATTATATTTATGCGGAGTGAGAGAAATACTTTCTTGAATTCATAGCCGTCTAATAAAACAGATCATAAGTAGATTCCAAAAAGAGGAATTTTTTCATGCTTTGCATAATTACTGTAAGGAATACATTAATTTAAGGAATACAGGGTATATTAACGTTAGTTTAGAGACAAAGCCATGATCAACAGCTTCTTATGATGTATTTGTTACTGATAGCAGTGGCACAAGATGTTCCACCGCCTGAGGTGGGAGAACATGCGCTGCTGCTCCCCCACTTACTGTTGCTGCCTCTGAGGTGCCCAATTATTGCCCCCAGAACAAGAAATCACATTGGGCAGCCTCTCCAGAAAGCAGCCCTGACCCGAATGTTGTGGTTGGAGGGTTCTTTCATCAAACTGAGGCATTGTGAAGTTGCCATGGAGGTTGCCTGCGCGACTTTCCCAGAGCAAGAGATTAGGCAGAAAAGGCTCTTCAGAAATTCCAACTGCCTAACCTCTTGCTCTGGGAGAGGCCTCAAAGTGGGAGATTGGGCAAGTGGCCTCTTCAGAGGCCCCACCCACCCAATCTCTTGCTCTGAGCCCTCTCCCAAACTGAGAGTTCGGGCAGGTGTCCTCAACTGGAGATCTCAACCAACCTGATCTCTTGTTCTGGGATAGTCTTTAGAATGAGATTTGGGTCCAAGGAGCCCTACTGGCTGCCCTACTGGCTGCCCTACTGGCCACTGTGGCATTTTCTGCAGATCAGGAGGGGTGATCCACCTCTTCTGATCTGCTCCCTGAGCAGGTGATTTACTTTGCCTCATGTGAGTGCTGGCCCTCACTACTGCTAGACTGGCTTTACCATATCAGACAAAATCTGGGGGAATCAGATGCCCGACTATTACTTAACATTACAAAAGAAAAAGGGGAAAACCCACTCACATAGAAATTATCTTGTCGGAAACTAGCTTCTAGTCTTACTGCTGAGGTGGCATACAAAGGGTATAACATGGTGTATAAGTACATTAAGTTCTCTTGTTGCAGCAACAGGTATAATATTTGCCCTTGGGCATTGATTAATGCTAGAACTCTTAATCAGTTGAGTTACTGTTTACCTTCTCTTAGTAGAAACTTGTTGTGCAGGATTATATTTCATTTGGTATCTTGGCTGAGCAGAACAGTTATCTCATGTACTTTATCAGTCCATCTCTGAACTATCCTGGCACTCAGCTGTGGAAATAAGACACCTGCTTCTTTGCAAGAACAGGGATTTGTTCAAGTCTTTAAAATTGTGATGCTTTCATAGGATTCCATCCTCCTCTACTTGTGGAGGGCATCTTTCTGAAGAGGAGAGTCTCCTGCATCTGTAGAGGCGCTCTGTGTGATTTTAAAAGCTGATTTTCCAGCATTCTGAATTGTGTAGAAAAGCCTCCATGAATACAGGTGGTTTTTCTATTCAGAAATCCACCCTTCTTGAGTAGAGAATGACAGAAATATATGAGGAGGGGGATAGGGCTGGATTTCTCTCCCTCCCTCATGTGTTTATGTTACACACACAAGAAATGCCTGAATAGGGCTAGAGTTTATCCATGTTACATTTCAAAAGCCTATTTTGTGAATATTCAATACATCAACTAGGCTGATTATGTTCACTTCTGAAATACAAGTCGGTAAAGATTTTTGTAAGGAATTCTGACTCCTTTAAAAGAAACTGAGAAACACAGGGAAATAGTACACCTGGCTAAAATTATAATTTATATTGACTTTTTAACAAAAGTCTTCTGGCTTTAGTACTGTTTTTCTACAACTTATAGTAAAGACTAAACTCTGCATTCTCCTTCTTAGAACTAAAATGAAAACATTTTATTTCCAGGGTAGGTTTTTGTTCCGTTTAAAAAATGTTTTTAAAAGTGCTTTGAAATGTCAGTGTTTAACAGATCCATCTGACCTAGTCTGTGGAAATAAGTTTGGCTTAATTTTCTGAAGCACATGTACAGAATCTCCCCTTTCTGCCTCTTATTTTTACACAGAGTAGTTTATCCAAGTTTATTTGGTTTGGACATAATGCTAAGCAAAACAGGCAACCAAAATGAACGAGGGGATCGAGCTGCTTCCTTATGAGGAAAGGTTACAGTGTTTGGGTCTGTTTAGTTTAAAAACGTGGTGAGTAAGCAGGCGCATGATAAAGGGATGTACAATTCTGCATGGTGTGGAGAAAGTGAATAACTAAAAGTTCTTCTTTTCTCTCGTAATAGTTGAACCAATGAAAATGAATGGCGGCAGATTTAGGACAGATAAAAGAAGTACTTTTTGACCCAACACATAGTTAAATTATGGAATTGGGTCCCAGTCTCCTTTCTTAGCAGAGGAGGGGGTGCATTATCTGGGCATTTCTAAGCACTGAGCAAGAAAAAGGTTCTCATGTCTGATCAGCTATTGATCAGAAATAAGGGCATTTCCCTGCCTGGAGATAGAAGGAGTGGGCTGGGGAAGAAGTTGGCAAGTTATGAAATATCTCTGCATGCTGTATTTGGCCCATGGGCTGTACATTCCCCATGCCTGCTGTGAATCATAGTTGAGACTATTCTAGTTTGTCATAATGAGTTATAGTTAATTTAAAATGGAAAAGAAAGCGTCTGATGTCCTTCTTATAGCCACTCCAGAAACAGAGAGATGAGGGGGCAGGTTAGAGTCTGAGGCTTTTTCACATACCAAACCATAGTTTGGCATTACGTCTGAACGCAAACAAATGCTACAATCCAGAAGGATCCTGCTGTGCCCTTTCAGCTTGGTACTTTTGGTTCATATTTGCCTTTTAAAAGCCCCTCCAGCAAGCCTCGTGTGGCGCAGAGTGGCAAGCGGAGGTTACTGCAGCCAAAACTCTCCCCACGGCCTGAGTTCGATCTCAGCGGAAGCTGGTTCTCAGGCAGCCGGCTCAGGTCGACTCAGCCTTCCATCCTTCCGAGGTCGGTAAAATGAGTACCCAGCTAGCTGAGGGAAAGGTAACTGCGACTGGGGAAGGTAATGGCAAACCACCCCGCTACAAAGTCTGCCAAGAAAACGCCAGCAAAAGCAGGCATCCCTCTAGGAGTCAGCAATGACTCAAGTGCTTGCACGAGAGGTTCCTTTTCTTTCCTTTCCTGGGAGAGATACTGGTTCAATGCACATGCCAGCCAGATGCACATACTATCTTTGTGGCCCAGGCTCAGGTAACATTAGTCATGACTAAGAGTGCAATCTTATTCACACTTATCCATGTCTTGGCTGTGCCACATAAGGCTACGGGTGATAGAATCCCCCTCTGCAAAGGAACCCCCTGTCTAGATTCTGACTTTTCTCAACCTCACTGGAGCCAGAAATCTCCCAACAACACAAAAACTCTCTTCTGAGCAAGAAACAAGGGCCACACATCCCTTTTTCAGATTGGGACTGTGATGCTTTGGGAGAGGAAGATTTCAGCCTCCCCCTCCCTGCCCCTTCGTTTTCATCCCATAATTCCACCTCATTTGGAATCAATGGAGATTTTTTTCTTTCTTTTTTTTAACCCCCTCACCCCCTTGTGTGGGGAAGGGTAATGGAATTTCAGGATGAAAACAGCAGGAGAAAGCATAAATCCCCCCCTCTCTCAGAGCGCCATGGTCTCGATCTGCATCCGGGCTGCGTGATTTTACACTGAGACAAATAATCCCAATCACCCAGCTCTGTTATGCATGATTTGAATAACATTTAGTTGGCCCTCAGTTGCTTGGCTGAAGGGACAGTACAAAGTCAAGGAACGATGGTAGTGGAAGGAAATAGTCCAACTGAGCCCTCCTTTCCTCCACTCTTGAAGCAGGAACAAATCCAGGAAGCATGAGAGAGTAGCGTTCTCTGGCTGTCTCCCCCACCTCAGCTAAGCAGATCTCTCAGCTGGAGGCAGTTCTGCTGCTTGCTTCCCTTGAGTTTGGCAGATTGAGAGATAAAGAGGCAAGAACAGTGAGTGTGGTAATGAGGGAGGGAGAGCACAAGGGGCCTGGTAGGCACACTTGGGGGCGGGTGGGTCTGGGTTGGTGCATGTTCACCCATGGATACCACGTTGAAGATATTTAGTTTGACATAGGTTTACTATCTCCTGCTATTTCTGAGAACAAGCTGCCTTAAGTCACAGCCAACTTTAGTTGTTTAGGACTTATGTGTGTACATTTCTAGGGTGCAAACTTCTGATTGATATATCAATTAATGGAAACGGTAAGATGACTTTGAAAAAGGTTTGTTGTCGGTCTTTCCAGAAGGCTCTGAGATTGACATACCCATCCCTGACAGATCTAAGCATTCTTTGATAGGGTTAGGTTGCAAGCTTGAAAAGTCTGTAACTGTACTTGTATGCTGCATAGTGAAAAGACAGTAGTTCACTCAAAAATGAGGAAATATTTCTGAAATGTAATTTTACCTTTTCTATTATCTCTGTAATTTTGGAGGTCTTGCAAATACAAATAAGTGGAGGTGATCACTGACTTGCATTAGGGATGTAAAGGTGCCCCTTCTGGAAAATCAGGGTGTGTGTGTGGGGGTCTTTAAGACCCCCACACTCCCACCCCATTTCTTCTGAGTTGTACCCTGTTTCTTCTGAGAAAGCAAGGGTGCCAGGCATGGATGGTGGTTGAAGTGGGTGCGGGCACCCCTTCCCACCTCACCCTATGCCTGGCACCCTCACTTTCACAGAAGAAATATGGTGCTTTCCCAGCTCCCTGTAGGAGCATGGAGATAGAGATTGCAAGGGGGAAACCAGCACCACTGCTCAGGCGGGAGGGCTGCAGCTTATTAGCCATTCGTGTGGCGGGCGATCATGGACTATTTCAAAAACGAGCTACTATGTGTAACTTATTAAACCATCATGGCCTATTCTGATGTCCGAGAGCAGCTGTTATTTCTGACAGTTGTTAACTTTGGCAAACTTGGAAAATCTCAATCTACTGTTCTTTGATTGGAGGAGTGATGGGGAAAACCTGCCAAACTAAACCTACACACACACACACACACACATTTAAAAAGGTTCTCTGGCTACAAAGTGCATGCATTCAAATAGCTGTGTCATCAGATTAAGGCTGAGTGGAGGATTAAATGTTACAAAAGTATACTACAATGGTAAACATGTGTAGTTCCATTTTTTAACATCTAGTAGAACTGGATTTGTTATACTGTTTACCTGTTTCCACCTAGTTGTAGTCAATTCAGAGGGCAGTGCTGCCTGGTTAGGTAAACTTTTTAATCCCCTTTTGTAGTAATCTCAAAACACACACACACACACACACACATAATGGTGGGTCATTTTTTGATTCTGATGAAAATAGTCACAAAATCATCTAACCCCCTTTGTCTCAGTCCTAGTTTTAACTTCAGTGAAACTATACCGATAGAGTCATTGACAAGGCACCCTTGTAGATTATCTAAAAATGTTCTATCTTATTGTATGTTTTCTCTTACGTGAGTTGTCTCTGTGTTGAGATACTGCTTGTGTTGGGGTCAAAAACTCTCTTGCAAAATCATCTTAGTAATATATTAACTTTTAGCTAGGTGCACTTTAGCTTTAAACTTGGCACTGCTACACATTGCCAAAACTTTTTGGGAATGTCAATCCCAGTGAGCAATATCTCCTTGTGGGCAGGAGGGTGACAGAAGTTTACTTTGGAATTAAAGCGGTGTGCTCTTTCTAACTGTATACCTTAAACAAAACAAGCTTTAGTGCTGTAGCTAGGATATGACAGGTATGCATGCTGCCGCGAGCATAATTGGCAAAAAGGTGCAGTGAGGTATGGGTCTGAATCCAGGCTGTGTCTGTAGATACAGGGCTGGAGTCGTGACTCTGTGGTTCAGAGAGCATGCAGTGATCCCTCTCAGCTAGCGGGACTGTTGCTATTTTGCTATTCATCAGTATTTGTCACAACGTTATATCTTTCTGCCCACAGAAATATTGTTTGTGTGTGTGTATTCTGGGCCCTTGTAGTGGCAAAAAGAAATTTCTAAATGCACGAAATGGGTTACATGAGTTTCTTTGGGAAGTCTCCAAAGCTGGCAATCTGCCAGTGTTTATTAGATTGTGGCAGCGTGGCACTGTGTTTTAAATAGTTCATGATGTCTACTTTAGTCCTGGATCTACCATAGATCCCTGTAAAAAAAGAACAACAGATGTGTAGAAAATCATGAAGTTTGTGTTTCAAGCACAAGTAGGAATACATTTAACAGTATGTATAGACAAGCCAATTCTGGTGCATGAATTCTGTATTTGTGCCTTTCAGAATAGTTGATATTTTCTTTTCATCTGTTAGAAATGACAGGTTTGGCCTGGGAAGTTTTATTAAATCACTAGCTTTTATTGAAGTACTATGTGTTCCCAAGTCAAAGTGTGTTGGGAGAAAATGCATACACAGAATCACTTTGTGGAGGCAATTTAAAATTGCCACAGACTTCAGGTAATCTTTTCCCTGGTGGCATTCCTTTGGGTCCGGTTCAGATTTGTAACTATTTCCCTGTTAAATATTTCAGCAGTTTCAGAAAAGACTTAATAAGTTATCTATTCATGCTTCATTCCACATGGTAAGTATTAGCAGTGCTTTTGAATATACATTTTAGAATACATTATTCATTTTAAGGCATGACAATACTTAAGATGTATCACATTTTGCTGGTGTGTACGTTTATGTGAAATTAACAGCATGTGAAAGAAAATATCTGGCCTTCCTGAGGGCAAAGAATTTAAAACTTGCCATTTCAGTTGTTTACTAATGTTTCTGGCTTGCAATGTTGAACCTCCCTTGAAAATGATTCAAGGAGTGTACAAAGGTGTACTGAAAAAGGTCTTTATGTTGTATTGAGGTGCTTTCAGCAAGGATTAGGTTTGGAATATGAGCACGTGACACAAAATAAAAGCTTTTGTCACGTGGCAAAGAGAAGGTTGTTATGGAAACCAGCTCCACCTCCAGTGGCCTACTATTGGGAACAAAGTTCAGAAAACCTCTTGCTTTTTTCATGTTCATACTGTGTAAAATGTGTACAGTTGAGTGTTGGGAATTTCAAGCCCTGCTTTCTTCAAGGTGGAGAAGTTAGTAGCTACTTGATATCTTTTTCATGTTTTATTCCCCCCCTTTTTAAAAATAACACCTTGCGGTCATTGAGCACTCATAAATTGAGCATAACACCAAGTAAAATCTCACTTGGATTAAGTGAAATATAATAACATTACATAATGTTGTTTATTTGAAAGTCATTTCAATGTCCAAATATTAGTGGGTAGTAAACCTTCATGGAATAAAACCAAAGAATGGGCATAAATGTTTTTTTGGAATTTTATTTCCCCAAGCTGCCTTCAGGTGTTGTCTGCGGTAGTAAACTGTCCCCAGAACAAAGTCATATGTGTGGTTAAAGAAAAGTACACTTAATTTGGTGCATCTGTATTATGGGGCATTTTTTTAGCCCAACATTTTAAAACTGGCTGAAACAAAAAAGCAAACACCACTAAAATGGTTCCATCTTTAACACAGAGGGCCTGTTCACATGTAATGGTGGCAAATTGTGGGTTGTTTAATTGTAGGTTAACTGTGGGTTGTTTAACCCGTGATTACCCTATTGTGTCTAGGTTCAAACATCATGTAGAAACCTCCAGCCACTGGAACACTCTTGGCACACACTGCAGCAAATTGTAGATTAATGTTACGTGTGAATTGGGCCAAAGAGAAAAGACTACAGCCAGTGAGCATGTCTGTGACTAGTGATGCAGCAGTGGGAAGTCAGGGGCAAAGAAGAAGATCCTCTTTGGCAGTTTGGAACAAAACTGAACTTTAGACTGTTGGGGGAAAGCCCTGAAACAGAAAGGTCTAGTGTCCAGAATTCAGTATTCCTAATGGGCAGAATTCCAAGTGCTGGTTCTGACTTCTAAAGCCCCATGCAGCTTGGGACGAGGCCTCCTGAAAGACTGCCTTTTCCCATACGATCTTAAGGACTTCTCCACCCTCAGAAGCGCATTTGCTGGTGAAACAGGGTCTTTTCGGTGGCTGCTCCCAGACTGTGGAACATCCTACCAAGAGAGGCTAGATTTGTTCCCTCTCTGTTGTCCTGGGCCTAATCTACACCAACCAGGATATTGCACTATGAAAACGGTATGAAAACTG
The DNA here is from genome assembly GCF_023053635.1 of Elgaria multicarinata webbii. Lineage (NCBI taxonomy): Eukaryota > Metazoa > Chordata > Lepidosauria > Squamata > Anguidae > Elgaria > Elgaria multicarinata. The sequence goes on along the minus strand of NC_086178.1, from coordinate 31,177,280 downwards.
TATATAAGAAGCAGGAGCCACACTACTGCTTTATAGCGGTACTGACAGCTGTTGGGGCCCATGACACATACTATATATTGCTTTCATAGTGCTGTATCCTGCTTAGTGTGGCTCCTGCCTTTTATATACCACTTTCATACTGCTTTCATAGTGCAATATCCTGGTTGGTGTAGATTAGGTCCTGCTAGCAGGCAAAATACCTTTTTATTCAAGCATGCCTTTGCCATGTAAGCAGGTCTGTTGGGTTGGATGCTGTTTTTATTCTTTAATTGTTGTATTTTTAAATTGTGTTGTAATGGGTTTATTGTTTTAATCTAGTTTTATTTGTGATTATAAGCTGTCTTGAATCTCTTTTTTCTTGGTAAGAAGGTAAGGTACAAGTCAAATAAATAAATGAATAAATAAATAAGCTATATAGGCCTACTATACTGTGGTTCCATTTCTTTTGTTTGTTACACCCTCTAAGTGCCTGAAACCCTTCCCAGTTTTACCCATCCCGTAAATCACCTGTTGTTTCTACCTATGTGTCAGAGTGATTGCTGGAACCCACCAGGATTAGTTCAGAGGTTACTAACACTGAAATGCATTTAGCACTTGCATTTAGATCCCCATTAAACACAGACATTACTAATATATAAATTCATTAAAGGGGCTTTGGAACCAGTTTTAAAGTCAGCATTCCGTGAGGATTATTACAAAATCTAATCCTCAACCAAACAGCTGATATTGTTAGGAAGAACTATATGAATCCTCAGTGTTAAACTCTGAATGTGTGGCTTTATATATATTGCCAGTGTCTGTCTGCACAAAACAATTTTAACAGCAAATTGTTAAAATTCTCTCCTAATCTCTACATATTACAGACTTACTATTTTTTAATGTAATAGTTTCCCCGCCCTCCACTGCTGCAGATTTTCAGAGTATATACCCATACAAGGTAGCTTACATATACAATAACAAAATACAACAAAACAAAATTTCAAATTATTAAAATAACATTAAAATAATGTAAAATATCAGGATTAACATTGCCGTAATAGCACCAGACAAATATTTTCTAAAATAGAGCTCCATAAAATTATGTAAATACAGACCAGAAACCATTACATAATTCCCTGAAGGCATCACATAATTTAATACCCAGCAGATATTTACAGTGTAAAATGATTTACAGTGTATATTACACTGTATAATTTACAGTGTAAAAAGAGAAGTAGTGCAATAGTTCTGGCTTTTCCAGAAGGAAAAAAAAACTAATTTATTTTTCAGTGTTAGCAAGTTTTTGCCAAGACGGTAGTTGCCAGAGGATAGCTGAAAACTTCCAGTAACGTGCTTCGATTCAGCAAATGCATCCTACATCCAGAAACTGGGTGTAGAACAGTTTGCTTTCTGGGAGGGTGTGTGTGTAGGAACTCTGGGCAGGTTGTAAGACTGAGGGCAGGAGTTGGGTTAACAAGAACTGCTGCACAACTGCTCTCTTTTAAACGACAGCTTTGAACCTTTGTTACTCAAGCAGCTTAAGAACATAAGAAGTGTCATGCTGGATCAAACCAAGGGTCCATCTAGTCCAGCACTCTGTTCACACAGTGGCCAACCAGCCATCAGCCAAGGACCAACAAGGCAGGACATGGTGCAACAGCACCCTCCCACCCATGTTCCCCAGCAACTGGTGCAAACAGGCTTACTGCCTCAAATACTGGAGATAGCACACAACTATCAGGGCTAGTAGCCATTGATAGCCTCCGCCTCCAGGAATTTATCCAACCCCCTTTTGAAGCCATCCAGATTGGTGGCCATCACTACATCTTGTGGCAGTGAGTTCCATTATTTAACTATGCACTGTGTGAAGAAGTACTTCCTTTTATATGTCCCAGTTCTCCCACCAGTCAGCTCCATGGGATGACCCCAGGTTCTAGTATTTTGAGAGAGGGAGAAAAATGTCTCCCTATCCACATTCTCCATACCATGCATAATTTTGTACACCTCTATCATGTCTCTTTTTAGCTCCTTTTTTCCATGCTAAACAATCCCAGTTGATGTAACCTTCCCTCATAGGGGAGATGCTCCAGCCCCTTAATCATTTTAGTTGCCCTTTTCTGCACTTTTTCCAGCTCTATATCTTTTTTTAGGTGTGGTGACCAGAACTGTACACAGTATTCTAAGTGTGGTCACACCATAGATTTGTATAAGGGCAGTATGATACTGGCCGTTTTATTCTCAGTTCCTTTTCTTATAATGCCTAACATAGAGTTTGCCTAATTTACAGCAGCCACACACTGGGTGGACATTTTCATCGAGCTGTCCACCACAATCCCAAGACCTCTTTCTTGTTCGGTCACCCCCAGCTCAGATCCCATTAGGTTATACTTGAAGTTGGGTGGGTTTTTTGCCCCAACGTGCATCACCTTACATTTGCTTACATTGAACCGCATCTGCCATTTGGATGCCCACCCTCCCAGCTTGCAGAGATCCCTCTGGAGTTCTTCACAATCCCTTTGAGTTTTAATTTTTGTGAACCGCCCAGAGAGCTTCGGCTATTGGGCGGTATAAAAATGTAATAAATAAATAAATAAAATAAAATAACAACCTTAAATAATTTGGTGTCGTTGGCAAAGATAAGTCCATTCTACCATGGCAGAGGAAATGACACATCACTATAGAACTGAAAAGAGCAGTCTTCTTTTGGAATTTCTAATACCTTGGTATGTTTAAGGTTCACCTGAAAACAACAACAACACCAAGCCACATTGATTTATATCCTGCCTTTCTTGGTAAAAAAGCAGGATATAAATCAAATTATTACATAAATAAAAGAAATGTAATCCACCAGCCTATGGATGCTTGACAATCTATTTGTGTTTGCAGTCCTGGACGGCTAAAGCAAGGTTATTGTTACCAAGGTTATTGTTACCAAGTCTCTGGTAGGTAACAAATTCCTTTGGTGTACCACAAGTTGTATTTAGCTGCTTTCTCCTTATTTCAATAATACAAGGGATATCACTGAATGGTTAAAATATTACAGTGGAGTGATGCAGCAAATTGAGCCTTTCATTGCATTAGCAGTATATTTTCCAGAAATAGGAAATAGTGAAAAATAATTAAACACAGTGGGTTAATTCATATGTAATGCCAAGCATGGTTTAGTGTTATGTGCACACTTGTAACCAGGAGATATACTTCCATATTTTAAATTTCCATAAATCCTGGCATGTTACGTACAAAACAGATTGTGGTTTAAAATAAACTCTGGTCAATTTATAAGCAAGCCAATTTGAAATCAAGGGTTTATGATACTGGCTTGTTGAATTAACCAGAGAACTTATTTCAAACCATGATTTCTGCATTGTATTTAACTACAAACCAGGATTTGTAGTTAGTGAATCTCAATATTGTAGGAGTTCTTCTCCCAGGTGCAAGGGAGGAGGATGTGGAGTGCACAAGCCCAAGGCTTCACTCAGCATCATTCCAGGTCATGTAAGTTTAGCATTATGGTTTAACATTACATGTGAACCAATCATGGTTTAGCATTACCTGTGAACCAGCCCGCTATGGCCTTAGCTAGACCTAAGGTTTATCCCGGGATCGTCCCAGGGTCATCCCTGTTCATGTAAATGACACACAGGGGATCCCGGGAGCAGGGAGGGACGACCCTGGGATGACCCCGGGATAAACCTTAGGTCTAGCTAAGGCCACAGTTCTTCAGAGAAGCACTAAGAATAACTACATTTTAGTGGAACACTTTTATTAAAGTTTCTGTCTGATGTTTACCTTTTCTGAAGACTTATTTTCAGGCAAGGGGTGCACCATTTTGCAGAAAACTAGCAGTATCTTCTTGTAGTTTTGTTTATCATACAAATCTTTAATATATTAGCACTTCAGTTTTTAATGGTAATATGTATGATCTGGGCATGAGTTGTTTCAAGTGAGGTTGTGCAAGTTTTTCTGTTTCAGTATATCCATTTCCCACTCATTTTCATCATTAAAAAAATCTAACTTAGTTTGATTCTAATTCATTAAAATCATATTAGTCTTGGAATTCATTTGCTGACAGTGCATTAGTTTTGTTACTTGTGTTCATCTTCAGTCATCATTTTTGCTATTGTTTGTGGGGGCGCTGATAGAACAGATTTTAGTGGCTCCTCCTGGTGGCCACCATCAGCCAACCCAGTGCCGCCGGCCCACCACCACAGGTTTTTTTGTGGCACTTTTTTTTTTTTAGTGGCAATAAGCATTGTTTTGCTGGAATGTCTGGAAACAACTTAACTCCTAGGGCATAGCTGAAGTTAGGAGATTGCAGCTGCTAGGACCAGACACTGCATTTAACTTCTGCTGCCACCAAAGACAGCTAAACACCTACCCCAAATGGAACAAATGGGCCCCATTCAGTTGAGGTTTTCATTTGTTCAGAAATGAAGGCATACTTTGAGATTCAATTTGTTTCTGCTCTTTGTTAGGTAGTCAGTGAAACATGTTACTTTACCTCCTGAATGCAATTCGTTTTGTGGTAGGTCGATCAGTCATCTTCTATCCACACAGATAAATCTGAAGCACAATTTTTACTGTCAATAAAAGCATGGGTACAGTTTTCAGACAAAGAGGCAGGTCAAGGTTCTTCTTTGGCAAGAAGTTCATAGACTCTTCAAGTACTTGCTGTACAGTGGCTTATAATTATTTGGTTGTAAAGTCAATTGAAGACCTCTTAGCCTTTCAGATAACAGCCCGTGATGAATATGTTTTGTTAATTTGTTCTCTTCCACTTCAGGTTCTTTAAAGAGCTTGAAGCAAGGCATCAGAATAACATCTTAATAGAAGACATCAGTGATATTGTAGAAAAGCATACTACATCAACCTTTGACCCGTATGTGAAATATTGTACCAACGAAGTCTACCAGCAGCGAACACTCCAGAAACTACTGTAAGTAATGGAAACTACTATTTATAATTTAACAAAACCATTTTAACACTATTGGAAGTGCCAGCAACAGAAATGGATGAGTTCTTATTTATACAACTAATTATTAAAATCATGCTTAATTGAACCAAACTGACTGAGAGATGTGGAGTTAGATCTTAATTCTGCTCAATTGATGTCTTCTGGGATTGTTCCCCCCCCCATTTTATTTAATTAATGTTTCTCTAAACTGCTCTTCATCCAAATGGATTTCAGGATGAGGTACTACATATGAATAAAATGAATCATGCCAATATAAATATAGGACAATAAACATCAGTAACAATTTTAAAAACAAACAAACAGAGGCAGATAAAACTACAAAGCAAGCAGAGGCAAAATTACCAGTTAAAATGCCTTGGCAAATATCAAATCTAAATGTGGTGCTGAAATGATGGTACTTTTGGTGCCAGACATACTTTTTTTTGAGAAGGTGTTCCAAAGTTGCGGTGTCACCACAGAAAAAGCCCTCTCCTGTGTAGATACAGAACATATCTTCCATTAAGGAAGACAATTGGAGAAGAGCTATTAGTGGATGTTTGAGCGAATGGTTACATACAGTCATGAGTTTCTCATTGGCAGATAGCACCTGTTTATTTTAAATGCTCTGAGGCATTGAGTAAGATTGCAGCTGCTGTATCTCCCACCCCATTCTTTTACTGTTCATAAATGATCTGGAATTAGGAGTGAGCAGTGAAGTGGCCAAGTTTGCTGATGACACTAAATTACTTAAGGTGATTAATACAAAAAGGGGCTGTGAGAATGGGCATCCAAATGGCAAATACAGTTCAATGTAAGCGAGTGCAAAGTGATGCAGATTGAGGCAAAAAAATAATAATAATCCCAACTTCAAGTATAACTTGATGAGATCAGAGCTAGCAGTGATTGACCAAGAAATAGACCTTGGCATTGTGGTGGACAACTCAATGAAAATGTCAAATGCATGTGCAGTAACTGTAAAGAGGGCAAACTCCATGTTAGGCCTAATTAGAAAAGGAATTGAGAATAAAACTGCCAGGATCATACTGCCTTTATACAAATCTATGGTGTGACTGCACTTAGAATACTGTGTACAATTCTGGTCACTACACCTAAAAAAAAAAAAAAAGATATTACAGAGCTGGAAAAAGTGCAGAAAAGAGCAACTAAAATTATCAAGTGGGTGGATTGTTTGGCTTGGAAAAAAGGAGGCCAAGGGGAGACATGATAGAGGTATACAAAATCATGCACGGTGTGGAGAATGTGTATAGGGAGACATTTTTCTCCCTCTCTCATAATACTAGAACCTGTTGTCTTCCCATGAAGCTGATTGGTGGGAGATTCAGCTCAGAGAAAAAGAAATACTTCTTCACAGGATGCATAGTTAAACTGTGGAATTCAGTACCACAGGATGTATTGATGGCCACCAATTTTGATGGCTTTAAAAGGGGGTTGGATAAATACCTGGAGGAGAAGGCTATCAGTGGTTACTTGTCCTGATGGCTATGTGCTACCTCAAGTATCCGAGGTAGTAAGCTTATGTATGCCAGTTGCTGGGGAACACAGGCAGGGAGGATGCTGTTGCACCCGTGTCCTGCTTGTGGGTTCCTGGTTGAGAGCTGGTTGGCCACTGTGGCCTTAGCTAGACAGGGCGAAATCCCGGGGCGATCCCTGGGACCGTCCCTGTGCGTTCACATGATGCACAGGGGTTCCCGGGATCAAGGAGGGATGATCCCTCCCTTGCCCTGGCATCTCGCTCTACACTTTAGGCCCACCTTTTCCACAGTCTCGGGGTGAGCCCGAGACCACTGAATGTGTGTATGGGTGTCGTGGTTTGTTCCGGTTTCTCATGAGGAGCCGGACCCCGTGCACGGGGCGCAGAGCTCTTCAGGAGCTCTGCGCCCATCGGAGGTGGGGGGGAAGCGGGGAATATTATTTTTTAAAGAAAAAACAAACCTTACCTTTTGCACACAAGAAACATCTTCTGTTTCTTAAAAAAAAACAAAAAGGTGGGCACGACTTCCTCTCCTTCTGAGGCAGTCGCACGCTGCATGTAAATAGAGGGGGGATCTTGCGATAAAAACATCACGAGATCTTCACCCCTCCGTCGCGCAATAACAGGTAGGTCTAGCTGAGGCCTGTGTGAAGAGAGTACAGGACTAAATAGACCCTTGGTCTGATCCAGCATGGCTCTTCTTACGTTCATACTTGTCCTTGCCTTCCCTCTCTCCTCCTTAGGATCTAGTGGGCATTAGAACTCTAATTTGCCCCATAGTAGGCAAGAGAAGAGTGGTGGATGAGCAGACTGATGGATAAACGAGGCAAGAGAGGCAGTGGCTGTAACTTCACAATGACCATGTTAGGACAATCATATATTGTCTTAAAAAGACAAGATATGTTCAATCCTTTGTGGCGGGAGCAAAGAAGCCAGAAAGTCTTCCATTTACTATGGTTTTGCCTGAAGTAGGAAATCATAGTTAACAGCTACAGAATAAGTCAGGATATTAAGCCAACTTGATAGAAGACTTCCTGGCTTGTTTTCTTACATGTGTGAAGGAGCGCAAGCAAAAGGCTCATTCATATCTCAGTTATTATTATTATTATTATTATTATTTATTTATATAAATTTATTTATTTATAAATAAATTTATTTATTTATTTCAGTTTATTAAGCTGAGATATGATTGGCGAACCGAATATGTTTCTAACAAAAATGCACTCTATTAAATCTATAATTAATGTCTACATTAATGCTGTTTTTAAATTTATGAAATCATTATTATTTATTATTACAATTATTAAAATTATTATTATTGGGGTTTTGTTTGTTTGTTTGTTAATTAGAGCTACCAATCCGACCTTCAAGGAGGTACTGTCACGGATTGAATCCCAAGAAGAGTGCAGAAACCTACCTATGATTTCTTTCCTCATTCTCCCAATGCAAAGGGTTACACGGCTTCCACTGCTGATGGATGTAAGAACAGCATATATTTAACTCTTTGTCTCATATTTATGTGAGAGTTTAAATATGTAGGAATGGTTTTAGAATTTTTCCTTTGGTTGCAATCATCACTTCAGCTGACTTTTTCTTCTGGGTTGGCCATGGTCCATATGAACTACCTCGCTGTAAAAAAAATGTTTCCTTACTACAGTATTATGGCATTTTGGCATTAGTATACTTTGCACTGTGCATGCTATAATTTGGAAAGGTTTAAATTGTTGTAGCCCAGCCTTCCCCAGTGACCAGTACCATATGGCTGGGAATGAAGGGAGTTGCAGTTCCAACACTTCTGAAGGGCACCAGGTTGGGGAAAGCTGTTGTATCCCATGGCTGCTTGCTCAGGTTTGTTATTGCTGAAGGAAGTGAAACAGAAGGGGGTGTCAGAGAGAATGAAAAATACGGGTGTCAGTGGGAGAGAGAGAGAGAGAAAGAGTGAGTGAGCATGTGACCCGTGAGAGAAGACCCCCCAAGGCAATGTGTCTCTTGACAGAAAAAAAGATTCTCCATTTCTGTTTTCTGTCAAAGTGGCTCAGTTCAGACAACACGTTTCCCAACAGTGGTTTTAGAACTCCACAGTGGAGTTTTTACACCACCGTTGAGAAATGTGTTGTCTGGTGAGAAAACTCAACGCAACAGTGGAATTTTTTTGGGAAAACACTCCATGCTGAATACCCACGCTGTGCAGAGGAGAGTTCCTGCACAACCATTGTCTTGTGTGTTGGGCTCCATGGAGTTTTCCATTGCATTGAGTTGACTTCTCCCACTGGCTACAGAGTTCCCTGGCAAGAGTAGCAAAAGGATTTTTTTTTTGCAGCAATGGCTGATGGGATACCATCGGGAGGAGCAGGGGAGGAGATAGGGTGGAGGAACTGTCAATCAAACATCGCAATGGGTTTTGCTCAACTCCATGGTAGCCCACAGTCACACAATGGTTGTGTGGGGAGTACCCCCTAGAAACTCAGCTGTTGAATGGAGTTTTCACACTGCGTTGACTAACGTGTTGTCTGAACTGACCCAGTGTTTCACAAAGTTTATTTTTTATGTTAAAACCCAATTATAATTAATGCTTCAGCTTAACAAAATTATTTAACAAAAAATAAATTAATAAACAACAAGAACAAATCTAAACTGAGAGTGTCTGAGTTGCTCAGGACCAGCTAGTGAGTTTCCTGGGAGATGGAACTGTATCTTTTGCCACCATAGCTTTGTAAAGAGCTCTGTTATTCATTAAGACCTTTTTGTTGTAATTAATTTTGATCATGTCTCTGGGCCAGCAATTCAGGAATAATGATTCTCTTTATTACATTCAGACTGTAAAAACAACATATTACCATGGAAGAGTTTTATAGTGTTTTGGCTTTTCTTACAAAAACAACATACTATGCTCCCATCGTCATTAGAAACATATCAGTGCAGGATGTTTGTTTTGGTGCAGTTTTGTTCTTATAAGTCTACAAAATGTTGTTTTAATGATCAGACTCTCTTTATTTTTATGGTGCTCGTCTAAAAGATAATTTTTTTAAATTGCATCTTCTGTTTGATATAAGTATCAAAGAAGCTCTCACACCTAATGAAATCTTTAGGATCGGTTTCTTGTTAGAACTGAACCTGGGCAGGGTGCACTTCTAGCTGGAAATAGAAAAGAGGATAAAACTGAAAATGAGTTTCAGTGAGCAGTATCTAGCTGTGTCATTCCGTTTGCATAAATGACATTGCACTAGCAGAAACTACGTTCCAACCTATGCGCAAGACGAGAATCCAGCTAAAGATACATTTGCACAAGTGCAGTTGTGCAAGTGGTAGTGCATATTCTTGTGCAACCCACTGTGCAGCTGCTTGCATTCTGTCATAATTGGGCAATTACTTGCACATTGCAAAGATTAAGTGGAGCTCCGCTAGCATTTTCTGAGTTTGCGGAATTACGCTGTTGGATTCTGCCCAGGGACTCCTCCTTAGAGGCAAAATGATAATCCCTCCCTCCCATCTAAACTGGCACCAAATATATAAGGATTATCATTGAGATGTGTAGTCCTTTTCGTAAGGAAATAACATATTTCAGGATATGCTTTTTGGTGCTCTGAAAGTTCCTCATAATTGCAGATTCTTGATGTTGCAGATTCATGATGTATTTCAGGTTTGCAAATATTAAAGGCCGTATTTATGGTCCTATTCAATCAGCTAATAAAAATCTCTAAATATCTCTAAATAGGCTGACTCTTTGTTTCAGACTATTTGCCAGAAAACGCCTAAAGATTCACCAAAATACGAAATTTGCAAACGAGCTTTAAAAGAAGTAAGCAAGGTATGTTTAGATGGCTCTGTTTAGAATGGGGTTGGCAAAAATCTTTATGTAACTTTGGAAGCTTTGTCTGTAACCCTATATTGTACACTTACTTGAAATTAAGATTGGTCGAACTCCACATATATATCTACCAAAATTGCATGTGGCAACTCTATACTGATTTTTTATATATTACTTATACAAAGCAGAAAATGGAGAACAACAGATTGTTTGTGTAAAGCGTTATTACATAGATTTATTTTGAATTAAAATATTGCTTGAACTGCCATCAGTATACCATTGTTGTAATGTGAAATGTCCTGAGTTCTTCTGGAATTTACTTAACCTGATAATTGAGACTCTTGCATGTCCCAAGATAAAGTGAGGTTTGAAGAAGAAGGTTGATGGCGTATCCTCCAGAAATTGTTTTGTTACAATTTATTTTCTGTTCAAGAAATTTATTTTTGTATCTGGTCACGAGGGCAGGGCTCCTGCAGCTTTAACAGTTTAACAGTTGCAATGAAGAGGAAATTTCACCATTCGTATGCTACATGCATACAAACGGCACCTGCTGAAATTCCCTTTTCTATACAACTGCTAAAGATACAGGAGCCCTGTCCTCCTTTCCATATGGTCACCCTAGGCGAAGACAGGATTGTATATAGGAAACCGCAGGGAATAATAAAGGGGCTTTAAAGTGGTTGGTGCTGCTTAATTTCTTCACTGTTGTGTTTTTATTGTCTATTAATCTATTTGTTTTTATGTGAAGTTTTAATTAAGATTCTGACCCTGTTCAGACATCATGCTAAGCCATGATTTTTTAGGCATTTTGAGTTAAATATGATGGTTTAGCGTGAGGGGCGTTTTTCCCAACCATTGTGGCTACCTAAGCATGTAGGGTTAGCAGCCTCAACTTTGGCTTCCCATGTCATCTGTCAAGCCCCTGTGGTTACAGAGTACTGCTATAGAGCTCCACAGCAAGAGCGCCCAAAAACTTTGCTGTCGCTCCTTCTAGAGCTTGAGATCTCCATGGTTGAAATCTGACTAGCAACATATGATGCTGCAGCCGAGAGCCTTGATTTCCATCCCTGCCCAAAGGACACAATAGGAGAAGTGCAGGGAAAACAAAGATGTTGCCATGCCATGTCACTGCTATCAGCACAGTGAACCTGAGTGCTCAGCGTTCCCAGGCACAAGCACCTGGGGACACCTTGGAAAGCCAAAAGCCAAGCAGCAGCACCCATGCTTTAAATCATGCCCCCCCCCAACCTGCAGCCCCCCCCAGCTGTTCCTCCACCCCTTGGGTGACCATATGAAAAAGAGGACAGGGCTCCTGTATCTTTAACAGTTGTATTGAAAAGGAAATTTCAGCAGGTGTCATTTGTATATATGGAGAACCTGGGGAAATTTCCTCTTCATCACAACAGTTAAAGCTGCAGGTGCCCTGCCCTCTTTTAAACCTGGTCACTCTAGTATAGCTCCTGCAGCTTTAACTGTTGGGATGAAGAGGGAATTTCACCAGGTTCTCCATATATACAAATGACACCTGCTGAAATTCCCTTTTCTATGCAATTGTTAAAGATACAGGAGCCCTGTCCTCCTTTTCATATCCACCCCACAACAGGCAGTTCCCAATGGTGGCAGAGTAAACCCCCATACACACTGTCCCCATACACACTCCCACCAATTTCCAGCACACCAATATCCCCCCAAAATACCATGTACGCCAGGCTCAGGTGTAGAAACAGACGCTTCAGGAGCATATATCTGTGGGCATCATCCAGATGCGCCTGGCTGAATTTCAGGTAGATTTCAGTTCCAAGTAAACCTCTTTCTCCTCCTCTCCTCCCCTGGATTCTCCTTGAAGGAAAGAAGGGCTGGTTTCAACTTTACAGAAATCACCAGCTGCTGATCAGACCTTTCTGCTGTAGAAGTTCATTGGTAACTGAGAATTTGGGGGAGGTAAGGAGAAATCGTTTCTCTCCCATTCCCTTACTGCAAAACTCAGCCATGTGGGTGAGAAACCACCCTTCCTTTCCTTGTGTTTCCACCCAGCAAGCCAGCAGTAGCTTGGTAGCATATCAGGCAACCTCAGGATTACTCTGCCTGATTATTGGAAGTTGAATATCTCTTCTTCAGTGGATTAATGGGTCACTGATATGCTTGACCTTAAGGGGAGAAAACACTTTCAGATCCTCATTTCATGTGGTCTGACTTATTATATCTGTTTAAACAGTGATATAACTTGCCTTTGCGTCTGCTGTTGTCTTGATTTCCCCAGTCCATCTTCTCATTTATCCTGCTGTTACTTTATCTTTTTTTCTGACCCTATTCAGATGACACACTAAGCCATGCTGGTTAAGCATTTTGAGCTAAACATTATGGCTAAACACGTCATGTGATCCGTGACTTAGTGTGTTGTGTGTACCATTCCTAACCATGGTGGCTACATAGACACGGTTTAAATACGCTCACTAGCCATTTGCTGCAAAAGGGTTAGCGGGCCATAACTTAGTGTGTTGTCTGAACAGGCCCTATATCTGCCTTTATCTTCAGTAGCCTTATAGCTTTCCCCTTCCCTCTTTGTTTTGGGTTGGGTGGTAGGGAGAATCATTGAGGACTTGGGATTTTTTACTCTCTTAATTGTTCTTAACATGTATTGAACAAAACCAAGGTCAATGCATCTTTAATAACAAGAAAGAAGTGAATATAGGTAGGGTGACCATATGAAAAGGAGGACAGGGCTCCTGTACCTTTAACAGTTGCATTGAAAAGGGAATTTCTGCAGGTGTCATTTGTATATATGGAAAACCTGGTGAAATTCCCTCTTCATCACAACAATTAAAACTGCAGGTACCCTGCCTTCTTTTAAATCTGGTCACTCTAGTATAGCTCCTGCACCTTTAACTGTTGTGATGAAGAGGGGATTTCACCAGGTTCTCCATATATACAAATGACACCTGCTGAAATTCCCTTTTCTATGCAACTGTTAAAGATACAGGAGCCCTGCCCTCCTTTTCATATGGTCACCCTAATATAGGTGCATTTGATTGGTTATCCTTTTGGAAATGGGCATCTCACATTTTTAAAGTTAAACTTTGCCTAATGCCATAGGCCAGGGTGGGGAATGTCAGGAGCTGAATTTAGCCGTCCGGGGGGCCAAATTCAAAAGTTTGGAGTTCCCCAGAAGGTTGCAGCCGTCTCCCCCAACCACTGATTGGTGGTTTCCAAGGCTTTTGTATATATTTTTTCCCATTCTGAAAAGTTGAATTGCCTCTTCTAAGGCTTAATGACTGGCAGTAAGAACTTTAAGCTGAAATGTGCTGGTATTTTACCTCTGCCCATTTCCTTTAGCCTGATCAACTACTGGAATGCAGACCCCAAGAGCTTCCCCCAAATTGGGCTGAAAGAAGTTCAGTACCCCTACTATATGTGGATAAATATATATATATATATATATATATATATATATATATATATATTCTCTTAAAATAGTGAGAGTGAAAAAAATCTGAAATCTGTTATTTGAAATTCAAACTTGGTTATTGAAGCAAAAGCTTTCTATGCTGACGTTGCAATGTTATATTATGCAGCCAACGTTGTCAGAGTTCCCTTTGGGAATGATAGGGTGATGTACACAGTATTCAGACTGGAAAGAGAAGAGAAAATGGCATTTCCCCTGACTAGTACTGTTTTACCCTATGTGGATGTCACTAAATTGTCACTGATAAGCATAGACTTTTATCCTTGGCTCATAAAAATGCTTCTGATGGTTTGCTAAGAGTTTGCTGAATGGTTCCCAGGCAAAAGATACCCCCAGGGCCTTTTTAAAGTCTTTTTAAAAAGTCTTTATCTTCATCTTCTCCAAATTACTCATTACTTGCACTGAATTCATTGGTACCAATGGGAGAAAATAGCTTAATATGCCTCCTACACACAAAATTGCTAGAAATAGAAATTGCTAACATAACTGCTTCTATCTTAGTAACTACAGGTGAGTTTTTTCTTCGAGAAAATAGGCAGAAAGGTATGGTTTTCTTTTTTATCCAAGGCATATATAGACAGGGTATATATAGTAACTTGGTTTCTGTTCCCGTTTTGGCAGGAATGCGCAAATGTGACATTGTTCATAATCAACATCTTAGGGCCTTGCTAGACCTACTGGATAATCCGGTCAGGAGTCGGGACGACGGTGCGCTGCAGGTAGCGCGCGCCATCGCCCTTTTCCAGATGTAACACGCAACGGGGCAAGGGAAAGCCCTGTCGCGTCCGGCATTTTTTTTTTTTCAGTTAAAGGGCCATGTGCGCAGGAGCGCACCACCGAAAAAGCTAGGTTGTTTTTTTTAAAAAAATAAAGGGTCCCCCACTCCCCCTGCCCCTGATTCCCTCCCCCACAATGCCTGATGCCCCCTGCCCGCCCATCCTCCCCCCATCCACTAGGCCCTGTCCCTGTCCTTCCCCCCCAGTCCGCCAGGCCCGTCCCCATCCTTCTTCCCCCCCCAGTCTGCCAGGCCTGTCCCTGTCCTTCTTCCCCCCTGTCCGCCATGCCCATCCCCGTCCTTCTTCCCCCCCCCCAGTCTGCCATAGTATGAAAGAAATATATGGTATGTGTCAATGGGCCCCAACAGTTCAGTGCATTTCAATGCCGCAATAAAGCAGTAGCGTGGCTCCTACCTCTTATATACCACTCCCATGGGCCAGATGACGTCAGGGTTGAGGGGGCTGCCACCTGACGTCATTGGTCCCTGACCAAAACATCAACTGAAGCTCTTCCATTTACCACTTCAGCCAGAGAGGTGGCTTCGCTCATCTTTTGCCTTCCCTGTGTGGGGAAGCAGGAAGTCTGGCTTCAGTTCAGCTTTTCCTTCTATAGCACGCTTGGAACTCAGACACCTATTATTATTATTATTATTATTATTATTATTATTATTATTATTATTATTATTATTTGTTACCCGCCTCTCCCCCTGGATTGAGTGCCATCTGATGCAAGGGCCATCTGAGAATGTAGCTTTGCACTGAAGCCTGATGTGCTGGATTCCTCTCCTGCTTTACACCTATGAGAATTTCATAGGATCTATGAGAATTCATTGTTGCTAGTAAAGCACGTGGGCGTGCACCATTCTAAGCCCTGAGTGCATGCACTTGTCTGCTGAAAATGTTAGCAAATTGTCAAACCATGTGCTCATGTTTGTCGCATTCCTGATTCCCGGTTTGATTTGTACAAATTTGCTGATGTCCATAATTATCCCCAGTAGACTGAATCAGCCCTACTTTAGTGCATGGAGGAAATTTCAGGGGATTTGTGCACACTCTGAGGGATTTGCATAGGTTTCCCATTTGCGTGAAGCGAACAGTGATCTCAAATGGGAATCGGGCATGAGATGGGCAGTGAGACAATGTTCAGAGAACTCTCCTGATCTCAAACAACGCTCGTTCGTCCGTCCTACTCACAGCAGGGGTGTCTCTCCTGTCTTCTTCCCCAATCTGCCACCAGCTAGAGGTGGGGCTTTGGGTAGGGACCAAGGCCTCACCTGAAGCCTCCGCAGGCTGCATGGACTGGCCAGGCAGGCCAAATGTGCCCATGGGCCAGAGCTTCCCCTCCCTGATTTACAAGATGCAAGCAAATCTTAGGCACAGTAGTATCCAAAATAGCTATATCGTATAATTTATAAGTCTGTACTGTAAACATATGTGAGAGAAGGCATGCAAATACTAGAAGTATTTGTGCAACATGTCTGATTAAATCATGTATACTCATAGTGAAAAAGGTTCTTGAATTGCGATGTCTATGTAACTAAATTGGCACTAAAGAGAAACAAGAGAAAGGTATTCACATGTGCAGGGCTACCACAACGTTTGCAGAAGTATAAAACATATTTAGGGGGAAAACCACTAAGAGGGCAAAGAACCTCTGAAAACCACCAAATGAGGACTAAGCATGCCCAATAGCCACAAAATACTGCCTATTGTGGGAGGGGACCAGATGGAGTATCCTGGCTGAACAGGAGTACTCTACACCACAACAGTTTGTCCTGGGACCTGAATGGTTATGTATATACAATGCATGTATATGTCTTACCTTTCAAATGCTGTATTTTCGTAAGTTTGAAAACAAACAAGACTGTTGGTATACCCCCCCTATGTTTTCAAAAATTAATGTAAGCAGCAATTTCTAAGGGGCTAATTCATGATATGGAAGGGGTTCTGCTCAGCCTAAAGATATTTTAAATAAATAAATAAATAAATGTTACCTGTAAAATAAAAGTTTCTTTGACCCGCTTTCTCATTGCCATGGATGTCGGAAAAAAGTCCGCACTGTAAAGAGAAGTAAGGAACTTTGCAGTATATAAATACATCAGATAAACACCATGTATTCTTCCCCAGTTGGTTCGCCTTTGCAATGAAGGTGCTCGGAAAATGGAAAGGACAGAAATGATGTACACTATCAACTCCCAGCTGGAATTCAAAATCAAGGTGTGATATTTTCTTTCATATATTTACTGTCCAAACTTTAACCTTTGGTTAGTTTTAATGAAGAGTTGTCACAGATAAGAGTAAATTTGGTTTTATTACCTGAGGAATTAGGGGTTCTTGAGCTAATGTTTTAGGAGACGACAGACAAGTACATATCCTGAAAGCAGATGTGATCCTTGAAACATATGGAACAATTGACACAACTGCTTATGGAGCTCTGGTCATTCAAACCAAGCAGAAAATGGTTTGATTTAAATAAACAAATACAGCTCAAGTTGATATACATTACCTAGACATATACCCTAGATAATCACATAGCATACTTCCTCTTCAGTTTGATTTAATGAGCAAAGTTCTGGAAAATAATTCTGTTGTTTTTTGTATGAGTTGAATCCAGCACTGGCCATCCACTAGTGGAACAAACTGCTAGTGCAAGAGATTTGCCCTCTCCCCAGAGGGTTGGGAGACTCTGCAGAACAGATTTGGGGAAGTACATGGGGAGCAGCAGAGAGGATGGGAAAGTTCTGTTGTGCGAGTGGAACTCCGCTTGCTCATCTTTGGATTCAACAGTCTGTCGGCTCAACAGTCTGTACATTGATGGTGTTATATAAATAAATAATAATAATAATAATAATAATAATCTACACCAAGCAGGATATTCCACTATGAAAGTGGTATATAAAAGGTAGGATCCACACTACTGCTTTATAGCGGCATTGAAATGCACTGAACTGTTGGGGCCCATTGACACATACCATATATTTCTTTCATACTATTTTCATAGTGTTATATCCTGCTTGGTGTAGATGTGTCAAGGGCCCCAACAGTTGTCAGTGCACTTCAATACCTCTATAAAGCAGTAGTGTGGCTCCTGGGTTTTATATATCGGTTTCATACCTCTTTCATAGTGGAATATCTTGCTTGGTGTAGATGAGCCCTATATTTATCTCCCGTCATGTTTGTTATTCCCCCCACCCTTTTTTTGTAAAGGTTGTGTTGGTATTCCTCCTCTGCTTCCCCATAGCACAGATACAGACTGAAATTATACAGTCCATAATAAGCACCTGTCACTCACTAACGTGAAAAGAAGAGAAGACTGAAGGGAGACATGATAGCACTCTTCAAGTAGTTGAAAGGCTGTCACACAGAGGAGGGCGTGGATCTCTTCTCGATCATCGCACAGCGCAGGACATGGAACAATGAGCTCAAGTTACAGGAAGCCAGATTCTGGATGGTCATCAGGAAAAACTTCCTGACTGTTAGAGCAGTATGACAGTGGAACCAATTAGCTAGGGAGGTTGTGGGCTCTCCCACACTAGAGGCCTTCAAGAGGCAGCTGGACATCCATCTGTCAGGGATGCTTTAAGGTGGATTCCTGCACTGAGCAGGTTGGACTCGATGGCCTTATAGGCCCCTTCCAAGTGTACTATTCTATGATTCTATGTATTTCCAAAAATGAATGAAAGAAAAAGGTGTTTATGTCATGTAACATAGCCCCAGGTGTGCCTACCTTTTTCAGTCATTCTCTGTTAACTCTTTACATACTTAAGCTTGCATTTTCCTCCAGCCATTACAGTAATAATACATCTTTCACTTGTATCTCTCCTTTTTTTTTTTTTTGTTCTGTAATGTCTCATTTTACATATTGCCAGGAAACTTGATTTTACCTATGGGCTGAGTGCTTTCCAAATGGTTTGTTAAAATTATGAGTATACTCAGCTCAATTTTCAGCTCATTTTATCGAGGGAGAGTTTCTGTTGAAAGGTTATAACAAGAGCATTTTTTTAAAAAATCAAAAGGTAGAAAATATGGTCTTTGGCATAACCATTTGTGCTCAAAATCAAAAACACATAGCACATATGGAAGAAAACTTGGAGGCATATGCTAATCACAGACAAATGAAAACTCTTACATTTTTATGTATGTGATGAGACTTTTAAAATTTTCTTTTTAATTTATTTTTGCAGTTGGTACCCTGCCACAAAGCTCTGCATAGCCCTCAGGGCTGGTTGGCATTATGATGCTATGTTTCATTCTTAATATAAACCAGACTGTACGATTTATAGATTACTTGATCTAATTGCGGAATTTCAAAAACTGAAGTACCAAATTATATCAGGAATTCTTAAAGAGCACTTATTCTCTCCTTTTGTATTCTGAACCATAGGTTTGGAAGGGAACCAAAGCTTATTATTAACTTGCCTGTGTCTCTACAGAAAGATCTTACAGAATCTTTTTGGAAGGGTTAAATTGCATTTTTCTTACTTTATAGCCTTTCCCATTGGTTTCTTCTTCTCGGTGGCTAGTGAAACGGGGTGAATTGACAGCGTATGTTGAAGACACAGTGCTTTTCTCTAAAAGAACCTCTAAGCAGCAAGTGTACTTCTTCCTCTTTAATGATGTCCTCATTATCACAAAAAAGAAAAGGTAAGAGCTGAAATGAATACATAGTTTATTGCACTGGAGAGTTACAATGGATCAGCCTCCCCCAACCTAGGACACTTCAGATGTGTTGGACTGTGATCAGCTGAGAATGATGAGAGTTGTGGTCCAAAACATTTGGAGGGTGCCAGGTTGAGGAACACTGCAATAGACAAAAGAGCAATATGTTCCCACTCTAGATATTTATTAATTGTACATTTGTATGTTGCATTGTGGGAGGAGGGTCGCATGCATATGCAGTACCTTGAGGACATACGGCAACTCATGCAGATGTCATTGTAAATATTTTGGAGAATGGGACAGTAGTGAGGCAAGTGCTGTTTGTCCCATACCAAATAGTACTTACTGAAATCTTCCCAGTTTACTACTGAAGGGCCAATATTGCCTTTAGTAGCTTTTATCACAACAAAAAAAGACATATAATACAGAAATGAATGGTTTGGGATGATCTTACTTAAACTTTTATTGCCATTCATTAACATCTTTAATCATTTGCCTGTTTCTATAGTTATGGTACATATGTCTATATTTGGTAGTATCAAGTGTTAGTCCTACTAACAGTAGACCCTCTGAAACGAATGGGACTTAAGTTATTTGATACTACCCATTGGTAGCTACATAAAGAGAGCTTTGGCTCTAGGGCGGAATAGATATGAGGATGATGATGATGATGATGATAAAAACAAAAACCTGGTACGCATTAAGATGACTTTCTTATCCTACTCTGGCCCAAGGGTAAATTCCGATTAAGATAATGTCTTATCTACCTCCCTCTCTCCCCTCATCCAAAACCTGACAGTTATTTTCTCAAGCAAGTGAAGTTCATCGCTGAGGAGGAAAGTGCTTTAGAGTTTCCTATATTCAATCTTGACACTGTATGCTCAATATTTAATATTAGGCTGGCTACCACATCTGAAGTCATGGGTCTCCTATATGTGTTGTACTATTATATGATAACAAACGTAATGATCATGCTTGAATTATTGTCACTAAGCTGCTTTCTTGCTAAGTCAGACCATTGATCCATCCAACCAACTCAATATTGCCTCCATACTGCAGTTGTCTCAAAGGACTCAGACAATTATTTCTAAATTTCAACTGAGAACTTTTAACTGTGTTGATATGGGAAACTGAACCTGGAATCTTATGATGCAAAGCATATGCTCTACCTCTGTATCTCCTTCCCTTTCAAAGATCAGCTAAAGTTAATTAGAAGTTATTAAGGATTCACTTTATTTTTTAAAAAACAGGCTTGGTTTTGCAGCATTTCTAGAAAATATATTCTGCTATACATTCCAGCAATACAAACTTGGGGACCCTCCTATTCTCTTATAAAATATTTTATCTATTTAATCAGACCAAGCATTTATCTGGATATTCTGATGTGAGCTTGCACACCAGTGATCAGTGATTATATTTAAAATTAATCCACTCAGATATTGCTAGTACATGCCAAAATTGTCTTGTAGATAAGCACAACTTTTTGCATTGGTTTAATGTTGTATGTGCTTTTCAAGAAGGTGTTTTTAAATGCTTTTCATACCAGAGATATTATTAAAAGAATTACATGTAACTCTTATATTAAGCAAGCAAGCTGAAAGGCATCTGAGCAATGAGATTTAAGTCAAGTCTAGTTATAAAAGGCCATAAAAAGATAAAGTAGAATAAATCTCCTAGCATTAGGCATACTCTAATGGAACTTTATGCATAAGTTCAGCGCTTCTCAAACTCTTGTGACCCACAAGTGGGTCTTGATGAGTTCCCGGGTGGGTCGCACAATGAGGACCTTTTTTCTTTCGCTGGGCTGGCAGCATACTATTATGACTGTGCAACCCATTTAAGGTCCGCATAGTTAAAGCAGTGGTATTCCCCGTAGTAACCTGTGGCTGCGAGAGCTGGACCATAAGGAAGGCTGAGCGAAGGAAGATAGATGCTTTTGAACTGTGGTGTTGGAGGAAAATTCTGAGAGTGCCTTGGACTGCAAGAAGATCAAACCAGTCCATACTCCAGGAAATAAAGCCAGACTGCTCACTTGAGGGAATGGTATTAAAGGCAAAACTGAAGTACTTTGGCCACATAATGAGAAGACAGGATACCCTGGAGAAGAGGCTGATGCTAGGGAAAGTGGAAGGCAAAAGGAAGAGGGGCCGACCAAGGGCAAGATGGATGGATGATATTCTGGAGGGGACAGACTTGACCTTGGGGGAGCTAGGGGTGGCGACAGCCGACAGAAAGCTCTGGCGTGGGCTGGTCCATGAAGTCACGAAGAGTCAGAAACGACTGAACGAATAAACAACAACAACTCCTTCCATGCCATACTTAAATTATATTCTCATACATACTGCCTTTATATTAACATTAAAAATGAAAAAAAATATGTAACATTTTCTGTATTAGCAGCTGATGAGATATTCCTGTGCTTTCTGTTGTGAAGAAAGCACAAGTAAGTCCTGAAAGGTGAAGTAGGTTTATAGGTGGGTCCCACTTAAAATTGTTTGAAGAGCTCTACTTTAGTTGTTATGATCATCAGTTGAATATGTGCTTTTGACATTTGTGCTTTGTATCTTATTTGAATTTAATAGGATATTTTTTATTTTATATGTAGACTACACATTCAGGGCAGTATCCAATGCTGTCTGTGCACTAGAGGAACCTACTATTGCAACAGGAAGCTAGCAGTGCCAGAAGCAAACACGTGAAAACTCTCATTTCTGGAATAGGGCAAGTCAGTGGAGCTGTGCTGACCAATACTGTTCTGGAAATTAATGTTTCCACTCATTTCCATGGTATCTCCAGGAAGCGTGAGTTTCCTGTTGCAGAAGTATTGTATATTCGCCTCAGTTAAGTAAATAACAATCCTGTGGTCCCTGGAATAATGTCCCAGGGATCATAAGATATTTTGTATTTCCCCACCAAAGGCCATAGACACTCCTATAGATCCATTCCTTTACCCCTCACGGTGTCTGTGAAAAGAACAGGAATGACCTCATAGAGGTCAAAGGGGGCGGAGAACCAGGAAAGCCCTGACAGGTATGTCAAGATTGCTCACTCTTCTGTGGATCCAGCCTATAGAGGTATTTCTTATTTTTTTGAGACTTGTAATGATTATGTGCAATTAACTAGTTGCCCTGGGCGAACAGCAATTGGGCTATGTCATGAAATTGAGCAACAATAGTAATCTTTCTCTAGTCCTGCAAGAGCAATGCTGCATTTAAGTCTTCGCTCCAGCTCTAGAGTGCAGATTTCCAACTAGGAAAGAGTGCCAGGACGTTGTTGTGGCAACCTGTCCTCACCTTTAAACAGCAAGAGAAGCAACTGCAATAGCGACTTCCATTTATTTGATTTACACCCCCACCTGTCTACCAAAGTGTGGTCTTTAAATTTAAAATAGTTTGAAACAATAACACTCATTAAAATAGAGTAGAAACATAACAATTACAGAATAAAAACAGCACCCAACACACAAACCATTTTCAGGGCAAAGGCCTTGAATAACACAATCTTTGTTTGCTGTCAGAAGGATAGCCAACATCTTTTTTTCCTAGTCCAGAAAAAGGCTGCTGTGAAGCTAACACAGCCACCGTTCTCTTCCTTGGAGGGCCCAGGGAGGCATTTCCAGTAACTCCTGTATGCTCTTTCCTGGGACATGGGTGTTAAAATGAATGGGTAAGTACGGATAGTGCAATTAATATACACAGTGTTAGGATTCTTCAAAGTGGTTTATTAATAGAGTTTTGGGTCAAAATAACGTTGCAATTTTTACACACACACACACACACACACACACACACACACACACTTTCTCCTTTTTTCAATACATTATCATAAGAAAACAGGAAAGCTAGACAAACACCCATAAAAGGATTCTAAAACCTTGCCTAACGAAAAGGGAAACTGTAATTCCTTAAGAGAGCAGTGTTAGACAGAGAGGTGCTCCTATACATATGCACAATAATTCTCACAGGTATAGAAATATGCCTTAGGACTCTTGCCTTAAAGTTTAATGTACTTGCTTTGACCTGGTCTGCTGTATATTTATTTCCCCCTTGTGTACTCAATTATGTGTTGTTTCTTTTATAACAGTTAAGTTGTTACAACATTATTATCTTTTTACAATGGCAGTCGTCCCTGAAGCCTCCTTATCAGTAATATGGATACTTGTCAAAGTGGTTCACACACATCTCAAGCAGTCCTATATTTTTTTGACGCTGTGTTGATTAAATATTCTTACTTCATGGTCTACAATTCCCTGAGGATACCACTAAAATTCTCTCTCTGTCTAATGGTGTGTCAGCTCCTGAGATAATCCTTGCAGTGGAATGCAGCTGGACTTCTTAAATGTGAAGGCAGCCAAAGGTCAAGTAATTCTTTGGAATGTTACCTGTCCACAGTTGCTGGTTAAAAATGAGGGTGTGCTGCACTCAACAGGAAGAGATTCGAAGGAATTTAAATGCCTTTCCTAATTAATTCCTTAAACAGTTGATCTGCAAATCTTACAAAGTCACAATACAGGGTATTAAAACAAAATGTCTGTAGTGCATTTTAATGATAAAAGAAGTTCCTAACAATCTGGAAAATGAAAGGAAAAAAGGAAACATATTTTCATTTTAAAAAAGAGGGGGGGAGCTATGACTCTATTCTTTGGCACATGTACAAATAAAAGCTGGAATATAAAGAATGCACCAGAAAGCAAATCTCTTAGAGAGAGGTGGGATATTGTTCTGTATAAGTCCAGTCCGATTGCATATCCATTTTCATACAGCATCTGCAAGCCATCTACTCTAGAGATACACCCACAAGAGTGGTGATTGAGAGGGTGGGGACAGGGACTTGGCACTGGTGATGTGGACTGTGTGTGCACTGTAAACAAATATAGCTCCCACCACCACCAAAAGTTAGGCACTTTCCTTCCAAAGCATTCCAAAATTCATTGCTTTACAAACTCCAGGAAATTGACTATTTAAGTAAGAACTGTATCATTTTTCTTGGAATGAATAAACAGCTGAGCCTCATAGACTATATCTGAACTGGTACATTTTGATTTTCAATAGGTTCGCTTAGATTGAGGATGGGGGGAAGGGATGGCATTCCACTCAATAAATATTTGAAAGCTATTATAGCCTTAAGATGGAGAAAATGATAAATGCTTTCATATGTTGTGAGAGTCAAGGAGAGTTGTACATATGCTCTTTTGCTTCATTGGATAATAGGTCTCTCTGGGTTGGATCCAGACTGAGTTAGTTGAACTAAGATCCCATTGAAATCAATGAAACTAATACTGACTTAAGTCATAATGTGAGATTTGGGTGCCACATAATTCTAACCAAGGCCATGGGTAGACAAGGTGATATCCTGGTGATCACGCCGGGATCATCCCTGTGCGTCCACATGATGCACAGGGCATCACGGGAGCAGGGAGGGATGATCCCTCCATTGGCCCAGGAGATTGCCCTACCTGAAGGAGGATATTCTTTAGGTACACACCTAAAGAAGGATATTATAGAGCTGGAAAAGTGCAGAAAAGGGCAACTAAAATGATTAAGGGGCTGGAGCATCTCCCCTACAAGGGAAGGTTACATCAACTGGGATTGTTTAGCTTGGAAAAAAGGAGACTAAGGGGAGACATGATAGAGGTGTACAAAATTATGCATGATAAGGAGAATGTGGATAAGGAGACATTTTTCTCCCTCTCTCAAAATACTAGAACCCAGGGTCATCCCATGAAACTGATTGGTGGGAGATCCAGGACAAATAAGAGGAAGTACTTCTTCACATGGAACTCACTACCACAGGATGTAGTGATGGCCACTGATCTGGATGGCTTCAAAAAGGGGTTGGATAAATTCCTGGAGGCGAAGGCTATTAATGGCTACTAGCCCAGATGGTTGTGTGCTATCTCCGGTATTTGAGTCAATAAGCCTGTGTACACCTGTTGCTGGGGAACATGGGTGGGAGGATGCTGTTGCACCATGTCCTGCTTGTTCATCCCTGGCCAATGGCTGGTTGGCCACTGTGTGAACAGAGTGCTGGACCCTTAGTCTGAGCCAGCATGGCTCTTCTTATGTTCTTATAGTCTGTTCTAGTATCCTACTGCTCCAGAAGGTGCAGCATAGCGGCTTCACCTCAATATGCTATGTGCCTGAGAAATAGGTGAAAAGGGTAGGGCTGGACTGGACGTGACCTTTCTAGGCACAGACTTACAGTCATTTTACAATGCAGTTGATATGAGGTAAAGGTCCTTTATAAAGGTATTACAATGGAAAGCTTCCTGGCCAGATTTGTCCCTCTTATCTCACACAAGACATCCCTCTTATCTTTTCTAGTGCAAACTACTCAGCAGATTGGTATGTTTCTTTAAGCCTGAAACATTGCCTTCTTCCTACCCAACTTTGAGATCTTCCTCAGAGGCCCTGCCAAAAGAAGTGAAGCAAGTGACAACCAGTGAGAGGACATTTTTGGTAGTAGCACCCTAATTATAGAACAGCCTTGGCAGCGAGGCTCATCCCAAATTAATCCCTGAAAATCCCTCATTAGAGATAAAGATAAGGGAAGGGTTTCTCTTCTGTTGCTAGCAGTAGCAAGGGGATCCCTTGCTTATCTCTGATCTCTCCTCAGAGAGCATAGGTAAGAAAGAAGTTCACCTTGCCTCTGTGGCGGCAGGTGCAGAGGATCTGGCGAATTGCCAGAAACGACTTTGTAGGCTGTATTTTCTGCACTCATGGCTTCAGCCACAGGAAAATAACATCAACTACATTTACAGTTCTACAGCTCTTACTCTGTATCTGGAAGTTTGGTATAAGTAACAGATGAAAGATCACGTGAATGGCTGAGATAATTCAGCATGGAAATTGCATTGCAATGTCTGCAAGCAAGCGATTGCATTTGCCAATCTGTATATGAACTTGGCAATTCTGTGCATCCTTTAATCTTAAAAAACGTCATTATTATTATTTTTATCTTCTCACATTTTACTACCTATTTTGAAGTTTCTTCATCTTTTTTTCCTCATCCATAAGTTTCTCTTCCAGTAGAAATTAAAAAAAGGATACTACTTGTTGGACAGCAGGTAGACTATTATAATTCAGCTCTTGTTTATGCTGGTTAAAAAGCAGCTTTATCATAAAGTATTTCTTTCACTTTTTGAGTGCAACTTCATGCATTACGCAATCTGTTATAAATCTATGTTTTGGTAAAGTACAGCCTGTTTCCCCAATGTGGCCTTTTACAGGGTCCTCTAAAGTCCTCCAAGTAAAATAACAACACGATTCTGCCACTTGGAATGCCGAAATAGTGAACAGAACTGCACGATTTATGGACCGCCAACTTGAACACAGCCTGCCAACCACATAAAGGGCCCTACCAGGGGCTTGAGGAGTTGCCTGAATTTGCTGCCTGCAACAGAAGTGTATTTATACAAATGCCTAGTGGGCTGTGTTGGCTTGATGGTGCAGAGGATAAATGATTTATTATAGGAAAATTTAATTAATTAATTAATCAAATATATAAACGAATTATATGGATAGGTCTTACCTACAGCCCTTCCCCACCCACATTTTTCTTCCTCAGCCAGGGTTTAGGCTACAATCCTAAGTAGACTGATTAGGGAGTACACTCCCTTAAACTCAGTAGGACCTCTGAGTAGGCTGGTATAGGATTACCTTCACCATTTTAACACCTCATCTATGAGAGCTACTGAATTGTCCAATTTCCAAATCTAGGCTTCTAAGGAATCTGATCTGCGTTTTGAGGTGAATTCACAGCTATCTGATAAAACCCTGTCCTTTCCTTCTTCTTTTTTCACCTTTAAAGCACAGGGCTTGGAGAATTTAACCAACTGTGAAAGCAGAATAAGAAAGAAATGCTGTTTCTATTGTATTCTGAATTATAAATTCTGCTTGAATGTAAGAAAGAGTATTTATCTATTTACAATATTTATATACCACACTTCATCGTATTAAATTTACGGTCAGTGTATAAGCATAAAAGAACAACACAATAAAACACAACAAAACCCAAAAGGTAAAAAGCACTAGGTAAAGCTTTAAAATAGACTAATAATAACTCTTAGTCCATTGAAATCAGTTAAAATGCCTGAGTAAATAAAAATGTTTTCACCGCATGCCCGAATGATAGCAGTGTTAGCAGCAGGTAAACTCCTTTTGTGAGGCCATTCCATAACTTGGGATGCTACTGCCAAAAAAAAAGATCTCCCTTGCTGAAGATCATCTCACCTTGGAGAAGTGAATAAAAGAATATCTTAGGAAAGTCTGTTGCCTATCCGCACCCCACCCCTCTTTGGTAGTCTCATCCTTTCCTGTAAATCAGCCTTCCTCAACCTGGGGCACTCCAGATGTGTTGGACTGCATCTCCCAGAATGCCCCAGCCAGCAGAGCTGGCTGGGCCATTCTGGGAGTTGTAGTCCAACACATCTGGAGCGCCCCAGGTTGAAGAAGGCTGCTGTAAATGGAACCAACTTAGGAACACTTACATCACCTAAACAATATCAAAGACATGTAAACTACATCACTAGATGGAATTTTTAGGGTCTCAACTATTAACTTCATTTGTCTCCTTGACAAGCAGAAGCTTTGTAAACATTCCAATTTTCCCCCTTCTTTGCTGAAAGGCTGAAAATGTCTGAATAATTATGTGCAATGGATTGTTCTTGAAAACTGGCTCTACTGCAGAACGTGACACCTGATGCATTTAGTAGTGATTTGACTCTAGCAATTGTCTCTCCCTCTCTCCTCTGCTTTTGTATTTTCAGTGAAGAGAGCTACAATGTCACAGACTATTCCTTAAGGGATCAGCTGTTAGTTGAACAGTGTGACAGCGAAGAGCTGAACTCCTCTCCTGTGAAAAACAGCACACCTATGCTTTACTCTCGGCAGAGTTCTGCAAATCACCTCTTCAGATTAACTGTCCTAAGTAACCATGCAGGAGAGAAGATTGAATTACTGCTGGGAACTGAAACTCAGTAAGTAAATAGCATATTTTTCTCAATCTGCCTTCCACATCTGGGTTTCTAAAGCACTATTCGTCTATCCATTGAACATGAATATATAGTTCCCAGATTCTGTTGGCTTTTATCCAGTGACCAAAGAAATAAATTCCATAGTTAGCACAAATTCTCTATTTCTCATCAGAATACCAAATATTGTGATATAGTTTCCTGGTTTGGGCAAAACAATAAACTGTGATTAAGAGGCTTCTTAGTTTAAGCAGGGCTAATGCAACGGGAGGAGAGAAAGGGTCTCCATGCGTGTCCCTGCATAATAACCTGAGACGTGACTCTCTGAAATGATTCAGTGTTGATGATAAACCAGTCAAGTTATGGACATTAATAGCCTTCTTGGCTTACAGTAGATATAAGATACTATCATGGTTTGTGTAATGCATGGGTAGGCAACCTGGTGCCCTCCAGATGTTTTAGACTGTAACTGACCACAATCCCTGACCATTGGCCATGCTGGCTGGGGTGATGAAAGTTGTAGTCCAAAACATCTGGAGGGCACCAGGTTGTCTACCCTGTGGGTTTGTTTTGTCATAGTGAGTATTACTTTGCCAATAAAACAATAAAAAAGGAAAGGGAGAGACCGAAAGAAGCACTTTCACAAGAGTAGTAATGTAGGAAATATAACTTTTGATGGGGAATTGTATTTTGTAATCTGGAACTAGCAGTGTGTATTATATGTTCGTTCTGATATACATGTTGGAATATGTAGGCTTATTAGATCATTCTAAGTACATCAAGGGTAGCATGCATGTTTTATCCTCATGGTGAGGGCACCAAATCATCCAATAACTAGTGTGGCTGAGCAAAGATTTGAGTGTAGATCTCCCCAGTTCCCTACGTCATATAGAGTTTTGCTACATGGCAAATTCATATGGCAAAGTCTGAAAAATTAGTGCCGTCTTTTGACATTCAGAAGAACAATTCTCCAGAGGAATACTTTGTAAAAATGTAACCTCATGGTGTCAGCTCTTATATGTCCAAAGGCTATGCTGATGGAAATAGTAGGGCCAACTAGAAGACTGTGGGTGGATACTTTTGGAGAAGTAAGCTTGTCCCTTCTCTTCAGGTAACAGAACCCAAAGAACAGATGACGAGAAGTGGGATGGAGAGACAAATAGTAAGGTCTGACCCCACATGTGCTTCTTTGCACTTTCTGCAAAAGTCCAGATCACAGAAAAGAAACCTGCCTCTTCTTTCCTCTTTGGAATATGTGGGGGTAAGGAAGGCTGGTTTCTCTCCCTTCCCTTTTGGGGCTTTCTAGGAGGCAACAGCTTCAACAAGGTGCTGTTAAGGTCTTCTTGCGAAAGCCCAGTTCACAGGGGAAAAAACACCCCTATTTTCCTCTATGCAGACCTTGGGGAGGAATGAAAAGTTGTGTCTTTCCTTATACTTGGCCTTTTGCAGTTATTTTTGCTTAATGAAAAGTCCTGCATACCTTAAAAGCTGTCACACTACTGTATGTTGCTTGGCTGTGTTTTGTACACTGTTTATTGGACAGAAATAGCCATATGACATCTACCTTGGTAATAGTTTAAATAACTGGTTCTGTCCTGCTCCTTGTAGAGCAGGCGACTCCAAATAGGTTCCCTCCAGACATTTTGGACTACAACTTCCTCAATTCCTGGCCATTTGGTCATGCTGGCTGGGCCTGAAGGGAGTTGGAGGGCACCAGGTTGGGAAAAGAAGATGTAGAGATTCCCCACAGCACCACATAGGCTCAGTTTAAGTAGTAATATTCACTATTGTACTGATAAAAATTTCTAACATGTAAGGATTTTGTGGTTACTGCTGTTCTAAGGCTGTGTTGTACACAATATATTTCTTCTTAACTAAGCATTATAGTACATGTATTCAATACTGGACTTGATGAACCCATGGAAACTGTCTAGTAAAAATCTATATAGCCTAGGGGGAAACTCTGAAGTTATGAAGGAAGAAGGTCAGCCTTGTTTTGCTGGACCAGTTTCAAGGAGTGTTCAACTTTAGACAGCAGCAACAAGAAACATCTTGTTCTCAGTGGTGCAAATCCCAATAAGAGGAAATTCCTTTCCTTGGGATGCCATTAGCATTCAAGTAGCTTTCTACAAAACTCAAAGATTTGTATCTGTCTCCGTGGAAACTGGAGGGTTAAAGGAGGTTATACACACAATAGCTCATACAGTGTGCATGTAGTCTTGCCCAAGAAATTTTTAGTGTTTTCCCATTTCCCAAAATTAAAAAAATGACCCTGAAAAGTCATATGATGCATGCAACTGTGTTTTTTTAAAAATATTTCCTACAAAACAGTATTACAACCAATCAGCGAAATATTGGGAAAATATTAAATTAACAGCATTTATAACACAGCTGATAAACAAACTGATTTCCAAAATTCATGACAAATGGGTGCACCAATCCTTTCCTACAAATGTTTAACCATTTAATTCTTGACTGGGGAGCCATTTTTAGTCCAAGGGCAGAATTGACCCTGGGTCAGGACGTCAGGGGTTATATGTCAGCAGTAGGTGAGGTCACTGCCCGGAGTGGTCAGATAGAAACACACACAATATATATATATACACACACTATCTTCACACACACACACACACACACACACACACACACACACACAGAGAGAGAGAGAGAGAGAGAGAGAGAGAGAGAGAGAGAGAGAGAGAGAGAGAGACCTTTGGTTTATCCATGCATATCTACAGGGGAGGGTGGCATTTTTATTCACACAGTGCCCAGTATACCACGTTAGGGGGTGAAAATCTGGCCCCTTCCAATCCTCCACTGATCTGTGTGGCTCAGTCTGGGGCTGGATCTACCCCTCCCCACTTGGCTTCCCCATTTGGGAAAGGAGAAGGAAGCAATGCCTTGAGCTGGCACCTTGAACAACAATTCCTGGAACAGGCTCTGTTGGGAGCCAGCTTCATCCTCCATTCACCTTTTGCTATGTGGAGAGGAGAGAGGGGAACGAAGGCATGGCCTGGCTTCACCCATGCCTCACCTTCCCAATTGGGAAGCCGCTCCTAAAGGCATTGACTCAGTCAGGAACTGGCTTCGCTCTGCTCCCTGCCCCCCCCCCCCCACACACACTCTCATGTTTCTCTATCAGGGAAGGACAAAGTGGAAGCAAATCCAACTGAACTGTGGCGTCAAGGACCAGTCCTTGAAACTGTGCTCAGTTGAGAGCTGCTGCCCTGTCCCCTGTTCCTTCCCAAAGGGGAGGGGAGGGGCCTTCCTGGAGACCCCCATGGGCTGGATGGCTGAATTTGGCTTGGCAGGATGAATTTGGCCCAAGAGCCAGACGTTCCCGTCCCTGTTTTAATGTCTATCTGTTCTCCAAAGGAATTTCATTGGAGGAAGGAAAGTTCAGAGCTATTAAGCCAGAAGTGATTGTATGTATCTAGGGCTCTACAAGATGTAGCAGGTACCATTAGTGTGGCCAATATTGCCTGCTTCCTATGTGGTAAGGTGCATTTCTCAAAACCTAATAGTTTTAAGATTTAACTGTACTCTTTTTAAAGTGGTTTAATTCAGCAATTTTTTATTTGCTGGCATTTTGTATAACTTGATGTTATATTTTTGAGCTGGATTCAGCTTCTGATCTGGAAAATAAAGCTTCAGCTATCTTACATGTGTCATAAACCACCTTTGATATATCATTTGGATTTCAGGCTTTAAAGAGCAACTGTAACTCTTCTCCTGAAATGTATTCTCCTGTTACATGACCCATGTGAATAAATGAGAATCCCTTTGACAAAGGTCATTTAAAAGATCACGTTTAACTGAAAGAGGCTTTGTATGGTACCAGGACACAATGACATGCTCTAGACTTAAAACTGTTCATTTTAAAATGGTTATAGCTTAGCCATTTATATGAATGTTTTAGAGGGATATTATTCATAGTCATTTCATCAGTTATCAAAATGTCATCTAGAATAGAGCATATTAAATTATTTCACCTCTGAATTTCCTAGTCCTGTTGTCCTTTTAACAATGTGTTCCTTCCATGAATTTGGCTGTGTCTAGAGCCCTGCAGGACTCCCAACACACACACACACACACACACACACACACACACACACACACACAGAGAGAGAGAGAGAGCTCCACACTCACGGAGCTCTGTCTAAACATATTCAGTAGTGGCAAATGCTCTTTCAACATTTGCAACCTCTAGTTCAGAGACGTATTCCCAAGTTTAATATATGAAGTGATTACAGTTTGGTGCATTCCCCAGCATTGGGTTCACTCTAGGCTCCAACATTAGAACCCACCTAAGTACTAAAATTTTGTTTTATTTCAAGAGTTGGCAAGCCATGATAAATGTCCTCCCTATTTGGGTGCATTCAGTGACCTAGACCTCCAAGTGCTATCCACTTTTTTTGAAGAGCAAAAGTATTTGCTGTGAAGAACAGCCAAGATGGCTGCAGTCTTACTCAGACTTGTTCAGACCTCCCAATGGAGGGAGGGGGAGTCTATGAGAACAGCTCTCAAGGTCCATCTCTGAGGAAACAGCTCATTAAGCTGAACACACTCCCCCCCCCCCCAACAACAGCACCTGGGAAGTTATCAGCCTGACTCAAGGTCATGCTAATTGGGTGCTGCCTCACTTCAGCTGTGGGAAAAACGCCCCGGTGGGGAGGGGCCCCATTCGCAAGGGAGGGGGAGCTGGAGGCCTGAGTGAGGTTTGGGATTGGTTAGGACGAGTCAGTCATGGTACCGACGGGCCCCAAAAAGGGATAAAGGAGTGGGCAACCAGGCGGCCATCTTCCCGCATGGGGAATGGGAGATCCCTGGCAAGCTGGGTTACTGCTTGGGTTTTAGAAAGTTTTTTGTGTTTTAAGTGCCTGGACACTCCAGGGAAGATTTGTCGCCTTTGTTGTGTGATTTATGGTGAGCTAATGTTTTAAGTGGTTGATTGGTGTTTAATTACTGTTAAAACCTACCTCATTTCTCTTCTCTCATCCTCCCCCTCCTCTCCTTCCCTTTACATTCCTTTGCTTGTGCTTCTGACTGTGGCCTTACATGTTAGAATTAGTGTGTGTAAATAAAACTGCTTCAGTCCTCATCCTGTGGTGTGTGTGGTTATTCTCCGAAGGGCTGGCTAATACCGTCTTGGTACAGGGTTAGGGAGGTGAGGATCTGTGTTACCGGGCGATTGGCCCAGAACCTACCTTGCAGGGAGGTTGGGTGGACCCCAGCCTTCCTTCACAGTTGCATGCATGAGCTTGATAGAATGGACTGTACCACATCAGATTGCAGATTGGAAAACTGCATTTTTAATGGTTCTTTCATTAAAAAAATACCTCTCTGCAGTCAGAAAACATAGTACAGCAGGGAGTGGGCTGAGCTAGCACATTTCACCTTGATGTTCTAGCATTCCAAAATGGCAACTCCCTAAAGCAGTTTAAAATGATGCAGATAAGAGGGTGGAGCTAGGGCAGAGAAGGCGGGAAATAAGCCAAGCCAGCCAATTGAATTCCTTATTTGCTATACACCTGTTTCTTCCTGTTCTCTACACTTGTATTGGATGCATTATAGCTGATGTTTTCAGTTACAGCTACCAAAACAGCTCTAATAATGTAGGGTCAATTAATTTACTAAATTTTCAAGCTTAGAAGACAGTGTTCATCTTCGCTCAGCCATAGGTTTACAGAGTGGCGTGCAACAAGTCACTGGCTAGCTGCTTAATTTCCCCATCCTGATCAATGTGTCAAAAGTATGAAATGTACTTAAGTAGTTCCTCGTCTGGATTAGTAGTTTACACAGATCCAACAATGGAGGTCCAATTACTGGCACTATATCTTGATAGATAAAATGAGCCCTTCTGAGAGAAGATAAATGTATTTTCCCATAAAAGTGGGGAATTCCAGGAACGCAATCAAGGCATAGGCACCAGTTCACTGAGCCATAAATTCACTTCTTTTTCTTCCCCTTCTACAGGAGTGATCGTGCTCGCTGGATTACTGCACTTGGGCAGAGCAATGATAGACGGACTATGGACAGGACAGGTAAGTGAGAAATGAGAAAGTTCTTCAGGGCTTTGACGTAAATTGCACTGACCTTTTGTCAAAAACCAAACGTTGAATCTCAAACAGTGCAATCCGATACATATCCACTCAGAAGTAAGTCCCATTGAATTCAGTGGGGCTTACTCCCAGGAAAATAGATATAAAATCGCTGCCTAAGTGAATCTGTTCCCTTTCTCTGTATATGTGTAGATTTGGAGGGTGTGGGGACAGGAAGAAACCTGAACATAAGCGTTTAATTCCCTTTGACACTATGCATAAGCAAAAGTAACTCCTTGGAAAAATTGGTTTCTTGAGAGATTGAGAGAAACATTTTACTTCTATTGATTTCATGTAAGATTTAAGAACAATTCAAGGATGCCCTCTGCAGTTTTGTTGGTAAATCTCTTTATTCAGAGATAGCTAGGTACAGCAAAGTCCCATTGAACTCAAAGGGTCAACGAAAATTTATCCATAAGTTTAACATTTATTTTCTCTGTAAGAAATAATAGATATCACTTTTTTTGGTAACTTGACTGTGTGAAACAGCCATTGTAGCCATTGCCTCTTATTAAGTTGTCTAAGATTACGAGAAAGTTTGCAGGAAAGCAATGTTCTTGTCATATGTTTGTTTCACTTAAACTGAATGCATGAGCTTTCCCTTGGATTTGCCATGTGGATCAATAAATACTCTTTCTTCTTAGCACTGACCCAGGTAGAAGTCATCAGATCATACACAGCCAAGCAGTCAGATGAACTATCCCTCCAAGCTGCTGATGTAGTTCTTGTCTATCAAAAAGTGAATGATGGTGAGTGGAATATTCTTACTGCTTAGTTGCCACAAATGGTGTCAAATAGCCACAGTAGTGCATGAGCTGGTAACTTCCCAATTAGACTACTGCAATGCACTCTACATGGGGATGCCCTTGTGGTAGCAAATCCCGTAGTATAACTATATGCGGTAGAGTTGGTGGCAATGCGTGAAAGGGCCTTTTCTGTGGCAGTGCCCTGTATGTGGAACTCCCTGCCCAAGAACTTGGATTGTCTTCTTCTTTACTGGTGTTCTGCTGACACTCTTGAGAAGTGCTCCTTCCTAGGAAGGCAGTGACCAGGCAGGGATATAAGGGAAGGGACAATCCCTAAGGTAACCTGGTCCCAAGTTGTTTAGGGCTTTATATGTTAACAAAAAAACTCATTGCCTTCATGGTCTTCTTTGGGCAACCTAGAGGCATTTGGCTGGCCATTGTGAAGCAGGATGTGCGACTAAATAGTCTCTCAATTGATCCAGCAGGGCGCTTCTTTTGCTTTTACATTTTTAATATGTATCATAGTTAGTACTTCATTATTAATTGCAGGTTGGTATGAAGGAGAGCGATTGCGTGATGGAGAACGAGGCTGGTTCCCAATGGAATGTGCCAAGGAGATCACATGTCAAGCCACAATTGAGAAGAATATGGAACGGATGGGACGCTTGCTAGGCCTAGAAACAAATGTATAGACTCTCTGCAATGTATGTACTCTAGGATTTGCACTAAGCGATGTCTGTGGCATCTTGGTCTCCTCCAGGTGGTCACTTTACAGCTGTAACATGTGAAGTAAAGGTTACGGATATGTATAATCATTAGGAATGGAAGCAACCATAAAGAAACTTCAGGCAAATATGGACTTGTCAGTACAAGTCAGTACGAGAATCTCTCTTTTTTTAAAAAAAAAAATCAATAACTTTTAATTAAAAGCCGACTTCTTTTTTGTGTGTGTTCCTCATAGAATCATCACTTGGACTATCACTGTGAGCTCACCACTCATGAATCCTAATTGGGATGCGCCTCCTTTGAGACCAGTTCTAGGGTCCACTAATTTCACCTTCCACTGTAGTTTACTAGAGCCTTTTCATTTTTATATAATTGCCTCAACTCAGCCAGGGACACCAATGTGCAAAATCAAGCTTCCATGCGTGCAGCTGTTGTGGGTCCACATCTTGATTGAACCAGCTGGATGCGTTCATCTTCCGATGTGCAACTAGGGGTATGGCCACAGAGCAGAATGTAACTCCTGTTTAAATCAGTGAGAATATGCACAATTAAAAGCTTGAACTGTCGATTTTACTAGAATTTACTGGGTTGCACCTGTGGCTTTCACACCTGCCTCACAACACTTACCTGTGTGGCTTTTGCATGGCCTTCTACGATATGCTTCCGTCACCTCCATCTTAGGATATGCCAAGGACAAAGCAAGGGAAAAACAAAGCACGTACTCATTATGAATACAGGGTGTAGGGCAGGAAGGTAACTGAATAGTCGAGATTGACAACACTTTAACTTCCTGTATTGCCGGTTTAGATCTTGGCAGGTGAAGGGAGTGTTTTGTTTTAATCATGCTGCCACCCACTACAGGACTGTTCAAAAGTAAAGCCTTGCCCATTCCATTCAGTAAACCCGTGAGGGGAAGCCAGACCACAACCCCAAGCCAGTGTTCCTAGCTCACGTGGCTCAAATTTCAGTAGAACTGCAAGAAAAATGACAGCAGAATTCAGGACCTTTTAATATATAAGCATATATGCAACCACCCAACAAAACCTTGCATTGCCAATTGTTACTTTGACTCAAATGGATGCATTCTTTTTTTTTTTAATAACATCTCTACCAGCTTTCCCACTTACCTGTTTTGAAACTGCTGAAGCTTTTGTCTGCAGCATACAGGGTTTTTTTCCTCGTTTTGTTTTTTGCTATGGTAGGTTCTTCGGAAACATTCTGACCAAATTATGGAAGATGGTAAAATTATGTTCTGCAACAGATGGAGGTAGCCTGGTTTCACCTTGTTTTTCTTGCTTCTCAACTGTAGCATGCCCACTTACTGAGCTCATATCTAACAAGGTTGTTTGCTTGTGCATTTGAGAATTTTTTTCATTTTAGAATTATTTTGGAAAAATTAACAGAAAAGCATGTGTAGATAAAAATACATTTTTTAAAAATACTGCTAAAATGAGCAAGCAAGCAACTTTGTTAGATATGAGTTTAGTAAGTGGACATTTTGCAGTTGAGTTATCAGATCATAGTCACACACTTTGCAATCTGCAGAATATTTCCCCTTCATATTTCTAATCAATCACCCACAAAATTGTTATTTCTCAATATATATGCAGAATGTGGGGCTGTTAACACAACACACTAGACCGCACTCCGTAATTGAGTATGGGATGTTTTGAAACGTGGTTATTCGTTGAATAGGGGTTAGGGTATTGCCTGAATGCAGCATGTTTTCTGCAGGGTGGTTATTGTGTTGTCCAAACGCAGCCAGGGTGGCTTGTTAACCACCCTGAACAACCCAATCACAAACCATGGGTTCACAAGGTGGCTTGTTCAAGAAAATAAGCCACACTGCATGGCTGGCAAGCCATCCTGGCTGCGTTCGGACAACATTTAACCCGCAGGTCAACAAACAACCCATGGTTCAAAAGAGGGTGGGTTGGCGTGTAAAACTAGCTATCTGTAGATTTGTCAAAAGTGAAGGCACTTTTCAGATCAGTAGATCTGAGATTGCAGTAGACCATAACACAGCACCTCATCTTGGCTATCTTCCCCCCGCCCTCAAAAAACAGCAACACCCTCGTCCTTTCACTGAATGCATTGGGCAATTTACTTTGAATAGCTCTCATGAGTGGCTTGGATGTAGCGTATGGATGCAACCCTGTTTTTCCAGTCCAGGGTTTAAGTAGTTATTACAAGCAACATGCTTATTTTCCCCTTCTCCATCTTCCTTATTTCACCTAGTTGAACAAAACATGCATTGGGTCATTGTTGCGCTATGCACTGCACCACTCTCGCCTCATAACTTTGGCCAGGGCAAGGAGCAGTGGACAGTACGGTAGCTTCTCTCATAACGTTTAGATGTTACAAGGTGGCAGCAGTGGACCGTCCACGTTAAACGCGTTTACAGTACCTTAATTACAGTTGCAAACACTTCCCAAGTTAAGGGTTTAGGACAAGAACTTCAATACCAAATTAGTCAGGGAACGAGTTCTGACCTCTTCTGTGTTTGTTTTAACATGATGCTGAGATCCGCTGCCCCTGCAAAGAGTATTGGAAGGATGCTTTAAGGCTATGTTGCAGCATGATTGTTGTTTATGGAGGTAACATAAATTGCCATCCCTGTATTTAACAGCTCAGAAGTGTGTTGTGAAATCAACATGTGCCCATGTATATTGAATAAGATTATAAAGAAGCTGGAGCAGTCCAAAATTGACTTCAAATGGCTTCAGAGTACAGGGGCCATAATACGAAGCACACTAAGCCAGCTAACTCCAATTTGGTGCCTTCCAGATGTATTGGAGTAGTCCAACACATCTGGAGGGCAGCAGATTGGAGGAAGCTGCACTAAGATTATTTATCCCAGTGCAGAGATAGTTGTTTGCGTTTGACTGGTGCTGAAGTCATAGCTTGCCCCATTGATTTTAATGGTCTTAAGCACAACTAGCTTTCTATCAGTTGAGGCTATTGGATTGTATGTAGCCCAAGCATACTGTCCTCCCCTTTCCCGTTATGATTGCATCACCTATTGAATGTCTCATTATAAATCTCCATTTTGGAGTTTGACAGGAATTTGTGTTGTCAAGCGAATATGTAAATAGGAATTAATTTGTAATTGCGTATGTGATTAATTTATAAATAGGAATTAATTTGCAATGCATTTCCTTTTTATGTAAATAAGCACGGCATTTTCTACATCGTGTGTATTATAAGCAACCTTGCCCTTTCTAGGCACTGTTTATCATCTAACAGGAATCACATACAAAAGTAAAATGCCATATTTTGTTTTTACTTTTTTTCATGTGGATGGAAAGTTGTGTACTGTATGTTTTGTGTATATATAAATAAGGTAGCATATGTGCCGAATCCAGATTTTGACATACAGAACTGGACTGGCTGAAGCTGACTTGCCTGCCCTCTCCTCCCCATGGCAGCCCCTCCAAAAATGCTACACATTGGGTTTGAGGACTCTGCTGAATAGGGTAAGTTGTAGGGTGGGGAAAAGGAGGGATCCTCCAAATCAGGCAGAGACATCTTCTATGAGCAGAGCTCCACTCGCAGAACATGCCTCTGTACAATTGTGGGGGGAATCTCCCTGTTCATCCTACCATCCCAACCTTCCTCATCATGGTGCTCTCCAGTGAACTCCCAGAAGCCATGTTCCTACCTTCTGCCCTGTGTCCCCAACAAATGAGTGGCTTATTAAGGAGAGGGCTTTCTCAGTGGTGGCACCCCAGTTATGGAATACCCTTCCCAGAAAGGTTCACCTGGCAGTTATACTGTGTTTTTTTCAGTGCAAAGTAAAGACCTTTTTATTTTCCTTCAGTTTTTCATGTTATTGTGTGTTTAGATTTTCACCCTGCTGCTGGTATTTATTCCAGTTTTTAACTTTGGTTTTATTTTGTTTTAAACTATATATACACACATACATATTGCTATGGCTGAGGAAAGTTGCAAGTCCAAAACATCTGGAGGGCACCAGGTTGGGGAAGTTTGGCCAAACCCATTCAGCTGAGTCCCCCATCCCTTTGGAGCCTTTTCTGAGGTGTAGAGGGGCTGCCACAAAGACAGGTGGGCAAATAGTCTACCAGGCCAATCACGCACACCTAAATGTGGCTCCAACCCATTTAATACTTCAATAGAAGCCTATCTCTACCGAACCATAACATTGGGTTGCAGTGCAGGATTACTTCCATAAGGCAACTGTACAGAAAGTGTAAGTTTTTGAAAAGTTGTGAAATCCAAACTATTCTACATGGATTTTGCAGTTGCTGTGGGTGGCAGCCTGTGCAGTGCTGTAAGCAGTACTTTCCGTCCTTGTATTGCCCTGCATGTAAATAAACCTGCTTCCACACCCACACAGCGGATTGTGCAGTTGTGTTTCGTAATAATGCAGAAACGATGAACAGTAGATCCAGCGTTGGCACACCTGAAGCCTGTTGCTCAGCTAGTGGAAGCTTCCCCCCCTTCCCAAAAGATAGGATCACTGTGGTCAAAGAATAGTGCCCATTGAAAGAGAAGAAAGGATTCCCCCTCCTTGCCTCCTACTTTCCTGGTTTACCAATCTGCACTGCTGGAATATGCTACACAGGAGCAATTTTTATGCTTGGACTCCTCTTGCAGCAGCTCAAATTCCTTACCAAAAGGATAGCACTGACCAGCTTGTGGCAAGTGCATTCCCAATTTCATACTTTGAATCTATACTAACAATTTAAGCAATGTTTTTTTAAAAAAATTAGGGCATTTTTATATATTGTATATATTTTATATGCCGCCACCACCAAGTGCTTTCATGTTCATTCTATTTTCCCTATGTTTTTATTTACACATCACCCAAAATTTATGTACAATAAACTACTAGACACCAAGCAGCCACATCAAAATTATTATGTTCACAGTCAACAGCCTGGATAGTCTGTTTGGTCTAAGGACCATGTGCACATCTCCCCTCAACCATTACCTTCATCCCCCACCTTTAAGGAAGGAATATCATAGATAATGCACACCAATGGCACCTGTGCTACATTACTATTTTGTTCACAGCAATGTGAGACAAGCATACTCCTCATATTCCTAGCAGGGAAAGTGGCAGGCTAATGGCTATCTGCTTTTGCCAAGCCAGAGATCCTTTAGAAAACTTGAAATTGATGCAATAGATGGTTTCTTAGCAAACATACTGACCTGGTTCACACAATGCTGCTCATCATGGATTATTAACCAGTGACAAGTCACAGTGCCTGCAGGCACCACTTGCATATCCAGCCCCCTGCTCAGGAGTTGGGTTATGCAACTGGGTTATGCAAGGTTTGTTTAACCAAGGATCACATGGGGATTGGACATGCAAAAAACTACACACACACACAGCATTTAATACTGGTTCTAGGGGGAGGGGCTATTTGTGGTGCACTCGCTAACCCACTGTAATGTTTGCACCTGCCTTAAATCAAGTGGAAGTTTGACACTGGCTCCATAAAATATAGACACATCATGTTCAGCACTATCAAATCTAAAAGTGCTGGCTTATTTTTCACTTTTAAGAACTGAAGAAAATGGTCTTACGACAAGCTGTGACATGCTTGACTAACCAATTCTATAACCACCAAGTCTGCTTCTGAAATGTTAGAAAAGCCACTTTTGCATTCTTCATTTGTTCTAACCAACAGAAGAGATGCAGTGAACTATCACTAGCCTGTCAAATAACTGCACTCTTACTCCAGAAGAAACCCTTCAACCCCCTTTCTAGAGCAGCCACAATAAGGCAGCAGTACTTACTATTTACCCAGAAGTAAGCCCCATTGAATTCATTTCTGAGGAAACGTACAGGTTTGTGCTGTAAAACAGGCTCATTCTAATAGAGGGAGCTAAAATACTTTTCATGTGTCAAAGCGGTATATGAGTGTATAGATCATGTAAGACTAATCCTTTCCCCACATGGTACCTTGTAGCTAGCTGTGCTCAACATTTATCTCATGGAGTCCTGCAGGATTTATCCAAAATATAACTACCCACATGTAGCCCTCTTTGATTTTTCACATTAAGTACAATATTAAAACATGTCACCATGAACATTTCAATTTTTTTCTATATATTTCATTGACACATCCCTAGGATGGAAAATATTTGATGACTTCTGTCTTTGGCTTCTGATTTGTTTCTTTCAATATTTATACAACAGAAAACTTAACAGAAAGAATGTTACTAGTTTCCATTATATTCTAAGTGGCCTTCCATAGTTTTGAATAGGTAGAAGCTGGAAGAATTCACACTTGAGCCTATCCATTGGACTCTCCTTAACATAACTGGACCATGGAAAACACAGCAAAAATATTTTAAGCAGATGATGTCTATGTCATAAGAGGTTTGCTATAGGGATGTGCTCCGCTCCGATTAGGAGCGTAGAAGCAGTAGCGGATTGGCCTGCTCCGCCTTACCTAGAGGCGGAGTAGGAGCGGACCGCGGACCCCCTAGAAGCAAGGCGAAGAGAAGCGCCCATTTTTCGGAGCTCCGAGTTCAGGCAGAGCGCTCCGGTCGCCATCTTGAAAACATTTCGCCATAGGATTGCATTGCGCCAAATAATCGCGCATAACTACGTTGTTTTTGAAGCTATCATTCTGAAAATTCTTGTGCACAGAGAGTCGTGGATGGGGGTCATTTTGAGACCACTCTCACCTCTCTGCATCGTACGGGTCACGGGCTATATTTTTGTGAAAATCGGGTCAACCGCGCGGCTCAAACTGCGTTTTCGGCTTTTCGCCCATAGGATTGCATTGAGGGAAAGAATCGGGGATAACTGGGGGGGGTTTAAGCTATCATTCTGAAAATTCTTGTGCACAGAGAGTCGTGGATGGGGGTCATTTTGAGACCACTCTCAACTTTCTGCATCGTACGGGTCGCGGGCTATATTTTTGTGAAAATCGGGTCAACCGCGCGGCTCAAACTGCGTTTTCGGCTTTTCGCCCATAGGATTGCATTGAGGGAAAGAATCGGGGATAACTGGGGGGGGGTTTAAGCTATCATTCTGAAAATTCTTGTGCACAGAGAGTCGTGGATGGGGGTCATTTTGAGACCACTCTCAACTTTCTGCATCGTACGGGTCGCGGGCTATATTTTTGTGAAAATCGGGTCAACCGCGCGGCTCAAACTGCGTTTTCGGCTTTTCGCCCATAGGATTGCATTGTGGGAAAGAATCGGGGATAACTGGGGGGGGGTTAAGCTATCATTCTGAAAATTCTTGTGCACAGAGAGTCGTGGATGGGGGTCATTTTGAGACCACTCTCAACTTTCTGCATCGTACGGGTCGCGGGCTAGAAGTTTTTAAAAAATCAGCGGGAAAAATACCTTTTTCAAAGGGCTGAGGGGCAGAGTCAGCTCCCGGTCATGATGATCCCAAAGTTGGAGGAGGGCATAGGCAAAACAGGTAACTTGGGATTCTGGGAAACTTCTCTTTCTTCATCTGAACGGGCTTTTCCCCGTGTTTTTAACACACCTCGCAGGGATGTTGTGTGTGGGGTGCCCGATTTTCAAAAATTCGCCAAAAATCGGGATGATGGGATTGCTTTGAAACTTGGCGTGCGTGTGTATATCCCCATGAGGTGTCATGGTGCCAAACATGAGGTTTCTAACTTGAACAGAAAAAAAGTTGTATAATTTTTTAGCTTTCAATGCAAGCCTATGGGGGGGGGAAACGGAGCTCCAGATCCGGATCCGGAGCTCCGGGCGGAGCGGAGCGGAAGTGGGCGGAGCGGGGGCGGGGCGGAGCGGCCCGATCCGAAAAATGGCGGATCTGCAAGTGAAGCGGAGCGGGGGGTCCGTGCACACCCCTAGTTTGCTATACTAGACCTTGTGAGTAATACATCATCAGATCTCAACCTACTGTTGAGTAGGTTCTATCATCTCCTCTCTGGCTGGTAGCTGGTTTGACAGAGAACATGGTCAAAAGATGGAACACACACTGGTTGACATTGGCAGTTTGACTTCTCAAGTTAACATCGGGCTTGTTAAGACAAAGGTATGGATAGGCAACCGATAACTCAGTTAATACATCATTATGTAATTTACAAAGTATACGTCAATACCCAATAAAGACATTTCAGAATTAAGTCAGTTCTTGGTACATAGCAAAAGGGCCACTTCAGGTGCTATCAACAAAGTTTTAGATTAGATTACTGTTAGAGCAGTATGACAATGGAACCAATTGCCTAGGGAGGTCATGGGCTCTCCCATGCTAGAGGCATTCAAGAGGCAGCTGGACAACCACCTGTCAGGTATGCTTTAAGGTGCATTCCTGCATTGAGCAGGGGGTTGGACTTGATGGCCTTATAGGCCCCTTTCAACTCTATGATGTGGGTGAAAAAAATTCCAGTGCTTTATTTTTCTGTAGAAAATTTCCCACTTCATAAGTTCGTTAGTAAAGTATGAATGTATGCCAACTGCAAATACTATATTGGACAAGTTTGGCAGTTGCAAAGTTGTAATTGATGTTTCTCATTAGATTACAACTAGCAAGTACGTGAGAGAATGCATATATGTCTCAGACTGAAACGGAACTTAAAGGTAGTGACAGCGAAACTGAAAGTGCCCTAACAGCCGTTAGTGAAAGACTTGAACTCCATTGAAATAGCTGAGTTGTCCGCATATTCTGCAAGTTCTTTGGGTTGCTAAAATTAATTTGTGTTAAGTTTTCACTATCTTTTTTCCTTAACATTTTAACAACGTAAGGGAAGTACATATAGTCTGGAAAACCTTAGATTTTTATAAGTTTTCCAATAAAACTTCTACATTATGTAACATTTAAGTCACATTAAGTTTACTTTACTTTTACCCTCAAATATTTCAGATGAAACACTTGTGGTGTATAGGGACAAAAATTAACATGAGGTATTTTACTTTTATTGTTTACGAAATACAAGTAAAATAAACTTGCTAAATTAGATCACTTTAGGGCATGCAAACTGAAAATTTTCCTATACAATGATTTTATGCAAATGTATCTAATTTGCCTTGGAAAATTTCCCTGAAACCCACATCAGTGCTGGATCAATTCAGTATTTGTAAAAAGGAGTTCCTAATAAAAAATAGCACTCACTTTATAGAAACCGAACTCTAGCTGCTTACCCTGTGTACAGTTAATGCATATTTGATTCCAAGGGCTTCATTTGTATTCTAGAGTCCCAATACAAATCTACACGCTTTGATAAGGGGAGAGACTACATTCTATTCCCCATCCAAAACAGCTGGATGGCGATATTTAGAGTGTCTAGCTGAGGCTCAATGTACGTACAGTTCTGCCTGCTGCTGG
Organism: Elgaria multicarinata webbii; assembly: GCF_023053635.1. NCBI lineage: Eukaryota > Metazoa > Chordata > Lepidosauria > Squamata > Anguidae > Elgaria > Elgaria multicarinata. The sequence continues at coordinate 31,132,313 of NC_086178.1, read as the reverse complement.
ATCAGAACATGCTGTTTCATCTTGTGCCAGTAAATGGCCCTGAGTTGGTTTGGCATACATGTTTACTCAAAGCATGTGAATATGGATCCATCTGATGAATCTCCTTCCTATTATGAGTTTATTTAAAATAAAAAAACAACATTGCTTTTGACATTTTACAAACCACTTCAGTTCCCAGCAGTGTGCACTTTGGTTCTACTGTAATTCATCTAGAAATTTGAACAGCGCAAAAGAATATTTTAGTTACTGATGTTGCTGACTTTTCAAAGTGACAATACCACAGACAGCAGCAAAACAGTGTAAACAGCATGATGTAAAAAACATGTTCAGTTCATTTTCAATTTCATCCAGCTTTTACCCAACAAAAAGCTTCAGTATTCAATAATTAGTATATAGGTATGACACATACGATACAATAGACTATGCAGCACTGGCAACTATGTAAACAGCTACTTTATACATCACATGCCATATACACAAAGCCATTATGAACTGATACTAAAAATGGAATTTCAAGATGCCGATACTAGCAACAACACAAATCTGGTTGAGCTGTCATCTCTTCAGCAGCAAAGGAACAGTGTTAACTGTATTGTTCATTCTGGAAACGAGGGGCAAAGTTTCTGGCAGTTTCATTCTCCTGTGTTGTGATTAAGTCTATAATGGCTGTCAGCACTGCGGTGTCCCTTGATTTAGTATTGTTCCAGTCCACAGGCTGTGGGTTTTCTATTTTCTCTTGTAGAAGGTCATCCAATTCTTGTTTCAAATCCTGTGAATAAAGGACCGTTGGTTAGGAAAGAAACTAAGAGTAGCAAGTTTTGACAGTTATTCTACTTTTCTATAGCAGTGACAAAACACTTGGAAATAAGAGTGCCCTACTTTTTCATTCTTATTCTGTGTCCCACTAAGAATAGGTGTCTAACCTGGAAATTTAACTAGCTATGTCCTTATCTGTCAAAGTAAATTTAACAGCTTTATCCATTTTAAGTTATTGAAGAACTGTACTTTTGCACTTTGAAACTAATTTTTTTTTCTGGCAGGTATCAAAACGAACCTTTTCCCAAGCAGTCAATAATGTTTAAAAAGGACCCTATTTTTCAAGCTAAAATAGTTAACCCTTGAAGTTCGCATTTTTAGTAAAAAAGGAAATTCCTACACTATATTTTGGTGTATTTTGGTCTACTACAGTATACTTTGGTAAGTATCTTTCTTCAAATGCACAACTCCATTCTATACAGCACTTTAATTGTAACATTAAATAAAATTGAAGGGAAAAAAGACAAAGACCACATAAATGTGTGAGACTTCAGAAAAAGTGAACCAATAATTTTTGAAAAGCAATCAGATAAAGATAATATAAATTTAACCACAATAACATTAATATCTATAATAAATATATGAGATGTTTCATAGCTTTTAAATCCTTCTCAAATCCTTTCCCACCCATCCAAATTATAGACTTTTCAGTTGCTAACATTCCAGGAAAAAAAACACAACCTGACAATATTCTCTGGTACTTGTGGGTCCTTCTTCATCAGGTTGTTATGGGTGAGGCAAGGAGAAGGTGAGTGAATTGGGCTCTACTACGTTTATTTGGATACTGTATCTTGCTCTATCTCCATTTTAAAGTCCAATTCTTTCTAGAAATGGATCAGGAGAACCAGGAAGGTTTATATAGAAATAAATACAAAATATCCCTGTTAATTACCTTCTTGCTCACAGTGCTAGTTAGGAATAAGAGGAGGCTTCACATTCATTCTGGACTAACAGCTCTCCCTTAGAATGAGATGCCCCAACAGGCCTTATGCTTGAACATTTCTTTCACATTTATGCATTTCAGGACATACCCTGAGCAAAGTAGACATTTGCTTACAAAAGGATTGATAACTATGTTATAAAGGCAAGCTACATACACTATTTCAAGAACTTGGCCTTCATTTCTTTCAATTCCAGTCTGAAAAGAAAACAGGCAGTACACTCACCTTCACTAGCTGTGCTATCCTTGCTGGTGATTGAAAGACAATCCATTCATCCACAGCAATTGTATCCTGATCTTTGTCCTTCTGGATAGAAATTTCTCCTCCAAAAAACAAAAGACAGTATGGCGAAACTTCTGTGCAATCATATAGGTATATCTGTAAGAAGGAAAACATTAAGCACAGTATAACTATGCTGATATATTCAACATATGCCACCAAAATGTTCTTAGTTGCACATTCAGCATTAGACCTCAAATTATTTGATTTTAAATGCCTGCGGCTGTATTCAGACATTACAATACACTTATTGTGATGGGAGTGGGCTTTGTCTCCCTGCAGGCTCACCCCTGACCCCAGCCTTCTCCAGTGTGGCCAATAAGAGGAGCTCAGCTTTTGCTTCATTCTGTTGAGTCATCTGAACCACAAACTCAGATTCATTCCAGCTACGGCTTCTTTGAAATAAACCATCTTCAAAACATGGAAGTTATGACTCGTTTCAAAAGATTTGGTTGATCTAAATTAGAAGCAATAACTTTAAATCTCTTCCTTGCAGCCCTGCTGGAATGGAGAGGAAAGCACCTGCAAGCCAGAAAAAAGGGAGGCAGGCTCCTGTCACAATAAACCATAGTTTTAGCATTATGTCCAAAAGCAGCCTAGTGGTACCTCATAAGTCAAAGGTGAGCAATGTATAATCCTCCAGTTGTTCTTTCCTATAACTTCCATTAGCCCTAGTCAGCATAGCCAATGGTGAAGAATGGTGACAGCTGTGGGCCAAAATATCTGGTGGGCCACAAGTAACCCATCCCTGTCAGTCTGTCTTTCTCCTATGAATTAATTCAATTTCTATACTGCCCATTAGTCAAAGCCATCTGGGCAGTTCACAACAATTAATGTACTAGTACGGCATTGTTGAAAACTACTTTAAATACAACGTTTTTTGAATCCAAGACTAGCCATCTTCTTATAATTGCATAATAGCTTCCTCCTTTAAGAGCATTACAAATGAACAAGTGGTGAATGAAGATGTTTTCAATTAAGGCAAAACAGTACAAGAGAGGATGTAAAATAAGAGGCAGTGGCAGGCTTTTAAAAAACAAACTACACCCATTCCTTGAGGTATGCTCTTATTCCCCTCTCCTCCATTTTTCAGGTGAAACGACTAGTCAAAGCATCAAGGAGAAAAGTGGAGGTTATGGGAATCTAAGAATCTTCACTGGAGGAATGAGGAAGAATAGATAGCATTAAAAAACAGCAATGAGGGATACTATGGGTCAGAGATACCTGTCAGCCTAGATTTATGCACCTATCACAATTAATACATAATAATGATAGGTACTAAAGAGATGTTCACTTACGCTGGTCGTCCTCATTTTCAAATGGTAAACAAGCCAGTTGTAATGGAACTCTGTCTCTTCAACATTCACAGATTTGGGATGAATGCAAACTGTTCCATCTGTTTTAGTGGAAACTTTAACCCTTAAAATACACACAAAGCAGTCATGATTCAGATGCAAGAGAACAAGATGAACAAATGTTCAAATATTTAAGATGACTGTCCTTGGAGAAAAGGCTTATGTTGGGTTGGACCCAGATTTGTTCTTGAAGTTCTGCTGCTGTTGGAGGAAGCGGTGTGGGGTAGTCATTTTCTCCAGCAACTTCTCGCCGCTGTACAGCCTGCAGCTTCACCCTCATACTGCTTGGGGAGTTTTGGGGAGATGCTCTGGAACAGCATGGGAGAGAGATTTCCCCCTGCTGCTCCCAGTGCTAAGAAGACTGATGGCCCTGCTCCCTTTCTCCGGGGGGAGTCCCGGTTAGATCCCAGCTCCCTCCACGAAAAGAAAGATAGGCAAGTCTGGATCCAACCCATTATATTTTGCTGCAAATCATGATGCTAAAAACAAATGTGTAAATACACATTATAAGATATTTGGGTAAGAACTGAAAGCAAATGGGAGATTTTCAGCATCTAGTCTTTCAAAATTCCCCATTCAATAGCAAGAGCACTGAATTAGTTTCATGAACAGGTGTGTTTTTTGTTATATGTTTTGCACCTGTTTTCTTCTTTTATTTGAAAATGCAGTTTATGCATGCAGTATCTTTCATCGAACACACACAAAAACGTACAAAAGTCTACAAAGGTGTACAAAACTATGCACGGTGTGGAGAAAGTAGATAGGGAGACATTTTCCTCCCCTTCTCATAGTAATAAAACCCAGGGTTGATTGGTGGGAGATTCAGGACAGATAAAAGGAAGTACTTATTTATTCACACAGTGTGTGATTAAACTATGGAATGTGCTTCCATAAGACATAGTGATAGCCACTAATTTGGATAGCTTTAAAGATTAGTCAAACTCATAGAAGAAAATTAGTATATCAATGACTACTAGTCCTGATGTCTATATGCTGCCTCAAGTATGCAGTATGCCTACATACACCAGTTGCTGGGGAACATCGGTGGGAGGGTGCTGTTGCACTTATGTCCTGTTTCTGGGTTTTCCATGTGCAGGTTGTTGGCCGCTGTGCGTACAGAATGCTCAACTAGATAGAACCTAGGTCTGATCCAGTATGGCTCTTCTTATGTTCTTAACAGAAGAGAACACAAATGTACAAATGAGTTAAACATACATCTTCTGGGTCATTACTCTTATCCAGCATCTCAAAAGAAAAATATAATTAATTTGTTTTTGCTGGCCATGTACTGAATAAACACACCTACAGACTGTTTTTATTTGCAGCCCCACCCGGTGGCAAAACTATAATACTGCACCTTGCTCAATCCTAATAGGACAGCAATTTCATTTGTACAAGACACACTTTTTGGATGGTGGTAGAGTCACAGTGTTTCAGGAGTATTAAACTAGCTAATTTCTTTAAAGATAAAGGGAGTTACCCACATGAAGATTAAAGTAAATAAATCCCAAATCAGTGTATAATCCCCCCACCCCTATAATAATCCCTAAATTAAAGTTTTTCACTATTTAGTGGTTAAAGAAGTCTGGGAAATGAAAAAGCATGAAGTGTGTGTTTGGCATAATCCTAACAGGGAATGAGAGACACCTCTGAAAGCCTTAGACTAAGAGAAGACAATAACAACATATAAAGAAGGTGCTCTGGTTATTGTAGATAGGAAGGATTATAGAAGCTTGTAGTCAGTTGGGGAACATTATGCATTACATGCCAAATTAACATGATCTCATGTCATATATTATAGTTTAACCATGGTTCAAATTCTGAGTTGTTTTCCCCAATAACCCAGAGTTCCATGTGCAGACATCACATTATAGAATTCAGGGAGTGAATGCCCCAGCGTTATCACAGTGGGATTGGGCAGGCAAGAATCAGCATGTACATTCCCACTGTATTTTCAGCAACCCACAGTGGACCCATTCAGAAGACACCTTAAACCACGGCATTAACCATGGTGAATAAAGCAAAAGGCCTTATTCACCATGTTTAAAGCCGTGGTTTAAGGTGTCTTCTGAACACGGCCTGACTTTTTGGCTTAACCACCGTGGTTAAAGCCATGGTTTAAGGTGTCTTCTGAACAGGGCCAGTTTGTTAATCAAGTGTTGATGACACGTGAACTGGGCGACTGTGTCTTTAACATATTAACCTCCACTCATTTGTGATAAAGAGTCCAAGAACAAACCTTCAAAAGCCTTACATTTTTCTCTTTTTGCTGAAGTTTGCTCGGATTTTTGCAACCTTTGGATATAAACCGGCACAGATAACAGCTTTGAGTAACTTCTCATTATCTGAAAGGTAAGGCAGTCAGGTGAAGCATAATTCACAAAGGGAGAATTGAAAGTATACCTGCCACACTGCTTCAGCATTTACCTGAGTTAATGTTGGATTTGGGATCTCTGGGGCTTCTACTGTTCACAAATCCAGCTGCAAGGAGATGTTCAGCAAATTGCCCTTTCATGTTACGCAGCATCTAGAGAGCAAATGAATCCATCATAAGCTTACAGATCTGTCCTAAAACATATTTCAAACGTGTACATTTTCCTGCCAGAGACAAACAATTGTTACCTGTAGAGTATTTGAAGAAAGAAAATAGTCCCAACAATAGTCCTTCTCACACCTGAAGCCACGCCGCTGAGCTTCTTCCCAACCCTGAAAACAGAGAAATGTTTAATATAGGTCCTGTTAAATATCTCAAAGAAAAACTGTGTTGTTTTTACTTAATTGAATACAAAATACCAGATGGAATTAGAAAACATTGTACAAAACATTAAAGAAGTAAAATAGAAAATGTTACAGTTAGAGTGATCTATTAAAAAAACTGGAGTACATATTTATATATTTATATATGCTGATACATCCAGATCAGAATGAACTCAGCAACAGAGATAGGAGAAAAGCAAAGTTAAAAGTCATTTCCTTTTTGTGTCATGTATAAAAGAATAAGCTCCAGAATTGTAGTAGTCCTCGTCTCCAAAACGAAGAAAAAGACACTTCATGAACTGTAAGTTGGAGACAACTTGGACTAAAATTAAAGCCACATATAATTGTTAAAATGAAGTACAATAGAAACTGATTAGAGATGTAACATTTCAAAAAAAATTGAAGCCATGGGGAAAAAAGTTTTCCCCCTGTTCTTTCGGAGGAGGAAAAAAAGAGAAAGAAATTGTGGGAAAAACTGAAAAATAAGCAATACTTATTTTTTAAACACTCTTTATAGATCTAAAGTCACTTTGTTGCTTTAGGGCAGCCTTCTCCAGCTTGGTGCCCTCCAGATATTTTGGGCCTCAGCTTCTATCAGTCTCAGGCAGCCTTTATAGTCCTAAAGTGATATTATGTATAACATGGTTTGCTCATAAAATTACCATTATAACTGAAAACTTAAAAAAATGAACTCAGGAAATTGATAATTTTCTGAATAAACTATACTTTTAAAATGCAATATACCAAACATGAATTAATTTTATGAGCTAAACAAGTTATATATAACATATTTTAGATTTTTTAGTTTATGTTTGACCTGAGGGAACTTCAGCAAGTGGTCCCTGAAACATCTGAATAAATCCTAGAAGTCAGAAAAAGCAGGAAGAACTGGAGGAAGAGGAAGATAAGTCCAGAAACACAGGGCATATATCTAGAACAAAACCCAAACTGTCAAGAATGCCCATTTTCTTCATATGATATGGTGATTCTATTCACATGCTGGGAAACTATGCATGACATGAAACATCCCAAAATGTCTATCAGTAAAAGATACACTGGATCAATAATTTTAATAAGAAATGGAAGGAACAACTATGCTGAGAATTTTACAGAGAAGGTTAAAAACATTTTCCCCCATGGCTTCATCACTTCCAGACATTTTACATCTCTAGTCTTTCTATAAATCTTATTACATAGTTTTCAGAAATCATTTGTGGGGGGAGTAAAGGCTTGGTGACAGTATTTAAATACCTTGTCTTCAACTCTAAAAGAAATCATAATCTAAAACTGTTCAGTTTCTCAAAAAAGTAAAAGAATAAGGTCCTTGGGGGGGGGAAATGGAGAAAATCTGGTGTCCCCCACCTGAATTTTTCAGGGTTATTTGCCAGGCCTTTCCATCTCTAAAACTGTTATAAAAAACTTGGAATACAAGGCTTAAACTACTCGCAATATAGAAAACATTTTCTATCACTAAGTAGATCAAGTACAGATTCAACCAGTAAGCATCCTGAAGATTTAATCATTGTACAATGCAAGCTGGTCTCTATAATATCAGAGTGCTTTTCATGCTGTTATTTGTAAAGAGTTAACTATGCTTCCACCGTGAATCAACCATCGCTTGTTAACTAAAGTATATCTACCTTGAAAGCGTTCACAACCGTGAGGTGGTCACTTTTAGAATTCTTTGATAATTCCTTTCTTCTTGCATCTGCTACTTTTTCTTTGCCCTTAAGAGAAAGAAAACTTGGGATAATCTAGGGTTTTTCTTTCTTTCAAAAAATAAAATAGTAATACTCTGCAGTTACAAATTAAAACCATCTCAAAGTTTCCATGAAAGGAAAAACCTTGCTGAAATTAAAAGCTTGGCCGTCTGCCAGTCACTTACTAAAATTTTCAGAACAAAATTAAAATGTTTTATATTTTATTTTTAACTCTCTTCAGATACTTTACCAAGGGAATGAAAAAAGGGTCCTTGAAGCTGAGGCTGGCTGCAATAGTGAGAACAGGATCTAAGCAACAGAACAAAGCTCCAAAGAGAATCATTTTTCCTATGTGTGGCTCCACTGGTAATCGTGCCAAATGGACTCCAAGAGGTGTCAATTCTTCTTGTCTGTCCAATGCATTCTGTTAAAAATAGGACACAAATGGGGAAGAACAGGGACAATAAACAAACAAAAAGTGAAGCCAAGGAGAACAGGATTAGGATCATGAAAATAGGCATCTTATCAAATTGCCTTTGAAATGTAGTATATTAGATTCTTTAATATACCAGCTGACATTTTCGAATCATAGCCTTACACCTGAGTATCTGCTACTCTTCTGTATTACTTCACACCATGGCTCAGTTCATAAGACACTTTTCTCAACGGTGGTTTTAGAACTCCACTGTGCAGTTGTTACACCACCACTTAGAAATTTGTTGTCTGGATGGAAAACTCCGCACCACGGTGGAGTTTTTTAAAACAACAACAACACTCTACCCTAAATCTCCACACTGTGCAGAGGAGAGTTCCTGCACAACCGTTGTGTTCCATGTTGGCTGGAGGGCTCCATGGAGTTTCCTGTCGAGTGGAGTGGAGTTTCCCAGTGGCCATGAAGTTCTCTGGCAAGAGCAGTGAAAGGAGGGAGTGCTGCTGGGATTGGTTATTTGCAGCAATGGCTGATGGGATACCATTGGGAGGACTGGGGGAGGAGAGAGGGCGAAGTGGCTGTCAATCAAACACTGTGTTGACTTTTACTCAACTCCATAGGAAGCCACACCCACACAACGGTGGAGTTGGAAGATGTTGCGTGGTGAATACCCCCTACAAACTCCACCGTTGATTGGAGTTATCCCACTGAGTAGAGAAAAGTGTTGTGTGAATTGAGCCCATGTCTTTTTCCTAAAAATACATCTTCCTACAATTTTAACTTACCATCTTTCCTTCAACTAAATGTTAAAGCTGTTAATAACGTTAAAACACGCAAATGCTCGAAGTTTTAACATATACCTAAGGAAACTTAACTAAGCTGATTAAACTGCCTAGCTGTCACAAATAGTAAAATGAGGTGAGTAAACTGTTCTTCAACTATATACCACTTCACATAATGAATGTTCCTCTAAACAAAAAAATTTTCATTGCGCAAAGAAAGCAAGAGTGTCAGGAATAAGTGTTCTTTAGCCTAGCCTTCACTCAGGTATGCCATTCTCAAGGACAGGTATAGCTGAGAAAAAGATTTATTATCTTATCTACTATTTGTGGGAATGAAAGATATATATTTGTATAAGGAAACCCAAATTTTGCACTTTATGTTTTCAAACTAGAACTAGAATAACCAGGGCTGCTTACAAAATCAAAATTGGGGGGAAAGGGGAAAAAAGGAGAATAGTATTACCATACCTGGTACAAACAAATGACCAGGATACACACAAACCTGAGCATGTGATTTTTATTTGTAGAATTTACATGTGTGTACACACAAACACACACAAAATGCAGCTCCCAAAGCAGTTTAGCAATGAATAAAATAACACAATTTAAGTTGCATAGCTGGTAAACCTGTAAAGCAATATACATTTCCCATTGAGTTTTGTAAGTAACCATGTAAAGAATTCACTATCCTATTTTGTTTAAAACTTCCTCATTTCTGTAGTTATATATCTAGTTGGGAGAACAAAAACAAAAGCTTTTGTAGAATTTTCAAAAGGAAGAACTAGGACATTTCCTTGATCTGCCCTAAGAGAAATACACTTCTTACTATAAGAAGTTTATTAAATATAGGGCTCCAGCTCTTTCAGTACGTGCATTGCTTGCTTTAGATGCTAAAACTTTTTATGAGTTTGATACCTTGGCGGCATTTCTAAAGCATACATCCCAAGCATTTGGTAGCTGTTCAGTTTGCCCAACTGAATTGTAAGTAACAAGGCTGAACATGGCTCAACTCCGAATATGGCTCAAATCTGGAAAAACTTCTTAGTTTGTAGGATAAACAGAAATTACCAGCTCCTTTAGGTGTTTTATGGACAGCAACACAGCATCACATGATGGTGGATCCAATAACTTGCTCAGAAAATGAGCAATTCCTCCAAGCTTTAAAATCTGAAAGAAAATGAAATTCACTTCATAAATTCAAGCTGTGTTGCATAACATTCTTTATTATTTACACTGTTAACATGGAACCATTATTCTTCCACACTCATTTTTAGACTAACCTGAAAGATTAATAACAGAACTTTCATAGCATGCTTCAGAAAGAAACCATTAGTTAGCTGATAACAGATTTCTACCTACAAATGATTAAACTTTAAATTTTATTGTAACTGGCAAGACATTTCAAGGTATTTGCTATTTCCAAGAATAGCATCTTTCTTAGATGAAAATCAAAAGTGCTTTTGATACTGCATTTTGTATTTGTGTTTTTAACCTGTTGGTAGTTTTATTATGGTTTTAATATTTGTGAACCACCCAGAGAGCTTCGGCTATTGGGCGGTATAAAAATGTAATAAATAAATAAAATAAAATAAAAAGGTTAACAAGGAATCAGTCCCATTACTCAAACATACTAAGCTACATCCAGTCTAAGAACTTAAGAAGAGCCATGCTAGATCAGACCAAGACCCATCTAGTCCAGCACTCTGTTCACACAGTGGCCAACCAGCTGTCGAACAGAGACCCACAAGCAAGACATGGTGCAACAGCACCATGCATCCCATCCATGTTCCCCAGCAACTAGCGCATACAGACTTACTGCCTCTGATAAGAGTCTAAAAAACTATAGCTTGCAATTGCCCACAAGCTAGGTTTTCCACTAAAGAAGGTAACTTAACTGGAATGTATGATGGGAGGAGAAAGAACAGGGGCTTGTTCCCATAGTTTCTATCCACAGCTTAGTGATCAGGCTACCTGTTCTCAAAACAATACATAGAAGCAGCAACCCTTCGATGGCAAGTCTTTCTAAACCAGCCTTCACCAACCTAGTCCCCTCCAGATGTTTTGGACTACAACTCCCAAATTCCATGCTGGCTGAAGCTGATGGAATTTGAAGTCCAAAATATTTTGAGGATACCATTTGGGGTAGATTGTTCTAAAATATAAATGTGTTCTAGCAGTTAGAGACAAACCATTCTAGCCATGAACCAAAGCTGTGGAAGTAATTCTGTACACCCAAACAGGGCTTTGGACTGGTTCACCTTCATGCTGCATTCATTTGAAATGGAGGACAGTTGCAAGGACAGCGGGTGATATGGCATGAAGGTTAGCAGTTTGTGCCAGTGAGACAGTGCAAACATCTTCTGTGGACCCAAGCAGCTATTTGGATCCTTGTCTCAGACTAGCTCAAGGTTTATTGTAAATATATTATTTTCTGTTAGCTATTTAAGTTTAAATTCTTGCAATTGTATTTGGTTTTAACCAAGCTTACTCAATTATCTGGTTGAAACACAGATTTAAATAACACACTTTAAACATACTTTAAACACACTTTAAATAACCTCATAAAAGATGCATTTTTAAAAATAATAATAGATCCCTCCTCTATAAAGCTCAAGGCAGCTTGCAATAGAAATTAAAATACAACACAGAGCAACAAACATACAAATACAAGGTCTCAAAACAGAGTATTTTTTTCAACAGGAACAAAATCTCACTCACAAAAATGTTAACAGGAAAACGTCCTTCAAAATTAGTTGAGTTTTAGACTCACTCTGAAAGGCTAAACAGGAGACTGATGTCACACCTCATTAAGAAGATCATTTCACAATATCAGGGCAATTGTAGTAAGAGCTTTGCTCCTTGCCACAAATGGTCTCACTTCATGCAACATAGGCAAATAGACCAATGCCCAACCTGCAAAACTGAACATCAACAGGGCTCATATTGCAATGTAAATCCATGCGCAAGCAGGGTTTTCCCACTGCTAGTTATAGAACAGGAGATTATCTTGTGAACTCAATATTACATCTGCCATAGATGACAACAGGAGCCCCCAATGTACACACACTTTGGATTGAAACTGCTCTTGGAACTCCTGAATCCTTACACTCAATGAAAAATCCTTTACCAGAATATAAGTTTTGCTACTCCTGCAGAGCCAGACCTTATGCTTCATACAATAGCATATTTTACCTTGATTTGCAAACAAAGTTCCTCCAAAGGAGTCCTCAGGATTTCCGGCAACTGATAATCATCTAGCAGACTGGCACGAAGACCATTGTACAAGTGATAGCAGTGACCTGGCTGGACTCTGCAAGAAAATAAGCATTTCCTATCAAGTATTTCCTTGTCCAACACATGTGTGTATAGGAACATAGGAAGCTTCCTTATACTGAGTCAGATCATTGGCCCCAATATTGTTGACACTGACTGGCAGTGGCACCCCAGGGTTTCAGGCAGGATTTTTTCCTGGCCTAATCTGAAGAAGCCGGGGATTGAACCTGGGAGCCAGTCCACTCAATGTATGTGATCTACCACTAGACTACGGCTCCTCCCTTACTAGAATGCGTTATGAAATTATAGCTGTTCAGTAGCATTCCTTTTTAAGGAAAAGTGATATATTATTGTAAGAAAAGTTCAAAATATAAAGAACTATAACAGTTATGATGGGAGAAAGACAAGCTTAAATTCTTATCCTTTGGCCCAATGTACGATTCAGCCAGCAATTATAAAGAGATGCAATGATCTAGGATAGACTTCCTCAATCTGGGACCCACCAGATGTGCTTGGCTACAACTCCCATCATTGCAGTGACAGGACATATCTAATTGGTCTCACTCAAGATGACTCAAGTAATTCTGTGCATCACAGCTATGTGCTTTTTTCAGGTTGTTAGGGCAACCTCATGTTATATTAGATTCAACTTAAGATGTTTTCCTCTTCAGCAATGCACTTGAATATCAAAAGTTCAAGGCAAGTTCATTTCCCAGGGATTGAACCAGTCAAAACAATGTCTTAACTAAATTGTGTAGGAAGATCTGAAGTAGCTCATTAGAAGGTGTGAGCATTTTTCAGGTACTAATAATATCTTGGAGAGAAACAAACATTCACAGGAACTTGATGCTTAGCCTTTTTTCAATGGACATCTCTAGTAGATGGATAATACCCAAAGCAATACACAAAGTATAAAAATGTTACTGAAAAATCCAAAGGCATGAAAAAGTCTTGCAGCACCATCAACTTAGAATCATAATGTCTTGAGATTTTATTTGCGGAGTTCGATAAATAATCGTAATTGTTTTGCTGCTTTATCAATCAGAATAGCTTAAAGATTATTATTTTTCTGTATGTCAGCATTTTGGGGTGTAGGAAATCAAGCCATCGAGTCATTAATTTCTAAAATTAGAGACCTGCTTGTTGGTAGCAAAAAGCAAACAAATAAGTCTTGTAGCAGCTTAAGGGCTAACGTATTCCGGTATGAATGTTAGAGGCTACTTTGTCAAATGCCTGAAGATAAAGAAGATGCTCCTGATAAAGTAGGTTCTAACTAGGGCTGTGCTCCGCTTCTCCTCGGACTGGAGAAGCAGAAGCGGATCGGGGTGCTTCGCCTCCCTTTAAGGTGGAGGTGAAGAAGATCGGGGGAGCAGCGGAGCGTCGCGGAGCAGATCAAGGTGAAGGCGGATCCTTCTCCTCAATCCGGAGCTCTGCAAAAAAGGTAAGGGGGGTTTACTTGGCCCTGCCGCTGCCGCCCGTGCGGCGGCAGAGCCAGGTAAGGGGGCAGGGGGGTCTTACCTGGTCCGTCGCGGTCCATCGCTGGCTTCACTAGAGCCCGTGACTCAACCCGGAAGTGTAGGCCGCAAGCGGGTCCTACAGTTCCTGGCTGAGCCGCGGGCTCTAGTGAAGCTGGCGACGGGCCGGGATGGATGCAGGTAAGGGGGAGGAGGGAGAGGGGCCTTAACTGGTGATGGCCCCCACCGCTGCGGAGCTCCGATTCGAAGCTGCAGTTTCACAGCAGAGCGGAGTGGACCCTAGTTGGATCGAAGCGGGGCAGAGTGGGCCCGAGCCGCAATTTGCAAATCTGGAAGAGAAGCGGATCGGGGGTCCGTGCACAGCCTTAGTTCTAACACATACCCCAATCTATTGCTCTTTAAAATACATTGGGCTATGCTATATTATTTTGTGTTTTCCATCCATAAAAAAGATGCCAAGGACACCTAGCAGTTCCAAGCCAGCAAATAAAGTCACAATAGGAAAAACTTCAGAATCAAAAGTCACCACAGTGAGGTGAAAAGTTTAATGTCTTTAAAGTAAACTACAAAATGATAGCCAAGATTTTCACGCTTATGTCAATTTTATAATGATGGTCAACATCACTTACCTTCCTGCTCTGCCTTTTCTTTGCTTGCCATTCGCTTTGCTAACCCACTCTGCAGCCATTGTGCTAATGTTGTTCTGTGTATCAAAGTGAGTTTCCTTTATCTTTCCCCCATCTATAACATATACCACATCATCTATGGTGATGCTGCAGAATTAGGAAGCAGAGAGAAATGGTTAGTTTTCTTCCATCAGATAGACACATTGTTTACACGGAGAACTCTGCAAGACATCCCCCCACCCCAGTTACAAACACACAAACTGTCCTTCTCTACTAGGTGGTCACACAATCAATAAGGAACTAAGTATTACTTGCTATTAGTTTTAGTACCTCCTACTTAACAAACAACGTATCTACCAAGCAGTCGTCCAACAAAATCAAGAAGGTTAATCTACTCAGACTGTAATATGATCTCCCCTACTGAACATGCAAAAAAGCTAAGATCGTCAGAAGACACACTTACACAGTAGTAGAAACATTATACAGCATTAAGCATGCTTATTTGGAAAGAAGTTCTATTTTAAATTAATGGAATTCATATGTTGCGTGGAAGTCTTAGGATACAGAGTCTTAAGCATGTCTATGTAGAAGTAAAACATATCAATGGGAATAAATAAATAAATATATAACTAAATAAATAATATAATAATATATAAATAAATAATATATAAATAAATAAATAAATAAATAATAATAATAATAATAACTTTAAGACTCTACCCGGCAGGCAAATCCAGGCCAGGCAACACTCCTCCCTAGCAGTGTGTAGTGACTGAGGAGGCAAGAGTCTGAAGCACACTGGCAAAGGAGATACACTACACCTGGCTTGGCATGGGTTCTGTGCCTTTCTTTCTAGCTTCATATGTGCCTTTTGAGGGTTAGAGAAGAAAGGGAATTATTCTACAGGTGCTGACCCCAACTTTATACTAAGAGTTGCAGCTCAGTTTCTAAATGCTGAAATGTGCTATTTCCCTTTACGCAGCTATTCTATATTAAACCCCCAAATATACACCCAGACGACATTTACGATCTTCAGAGAAGGTCTTGCTGGAACGGAATGAATGGATTGTCGACAAGAAGAACCTCAACGGCAGGCCTTCTTTGTAGCCTGTAGTGGCACCCACCTTCAGGAGGTGGAAAATAAAACATCTTTTAAAAGCCTCCTGAAAACATATCTTTTCACACAGGCTTTCCCTGGATTGCAATTTATTTTGGTTTATATGGCATTTTTAACTTTTAAAGTTCTAAATTTATTCTGATTTGTTGTATTTTATGGTTTTGTGAACTGCCCAGAGACCCTCTGCTATTGGGCAGTATGAAAATGTAATCAATCAATCAATACATAAATATATAAAATTATCTGATGAAGCAAAACCCAGAAAGAAGAACCATTGCATATATTTTACTTTCTTTTATTAGCCACTGTGCAAGGGAATTAAATGGAGATGTGGTTTATTAAAAGTAATTATCAACGCATTTTGGACCCTAAAGTCCTTCGTCAGGGTAATTCAAACAAAAATGAGGTATCAATCCTTTATGCTGAAGCATAGAAGACCGTGGGTCCATGAGATAATTGATAACTCATTTTTGTTTGAATTACCCTGAGGAAGGACTTTAGGGTCCGAAACGTATTGGTAATTATTGTTTTTAATAAACCACATCTGTTTTCACCCCTTTGCTTCTAGCTTTTTTGGCTTCCTTCTTGGGGTTCCTTCCTTTTTTGGCAAAGGAATTAAACACCTTAAACTTTTACATTAAGATACTCTACTTTCTTTTGTCAAAAAATGTTCAAGTGTTGCTAGAAACATAAAGAAAGATTTACCTAGTCTCAGCAATGTTGGTAGCAATTACAATTTTACGGACTCCAGGAGGGGTCCGTTTAAACACCTAAAGAAGAAAAATAAGTATGAAAATCAAGTCAGAAACAGAAGAGGATTTTGTTTTAGGAAACCGTTTCTCATCCAACCTACATTCTTTCACTCAACACACACACACACACACACACACACACACACACCTATAGATTAAAATACCACAGCAATTAATGCATTAATGGATACTTAAAACATTTTATTAGGGTTTTATTACAACAGCAAAAGTATCAACAAAATTATTCAGAATAAGGGATATGGAGTTGGTTCTAACCTTCTGCAGCAGATTTAGGGCAGGTGCTAGCAGATGACCAATGCTGGATGCAACCCATTGGGACTTATGTTAGTAATTATAATTTATTTCAGTGGATCTACTCTTAAATGACTAAGTCTGGATCCACTCTACAATCTTTAGTCTCTTAAAAAGCAGGTGGATTATAGGGTCATGGAGATCCCATAATCAAAGCAGTAGGCTTTTTCCCCCAGTTCAGACACTGCATTCTTTATCAGAGGGAGAAGAGCTTATATGAACCCACAAACTATTTCTCATTTCACCATATGTGGAGATTCCAGAGTGAATACTGTCTCAGTATGCCTTTTGCCTTGCTAGCAGTAAGGAACAAGTCAGTTTTTTCACGTTGCTTAAAAAACTCAATTTACCAGAGCATAAAGTACAGATAAGTAGTTCTGTGAAAACTTAGCTTTAGCACTGGTTCTAATTTAATTCAAATATTGAACAGAGATACTATGCGCAAAATGTATTTTTTATTGTAGACAAGGTATTATTAAAATTATGTTCATTGTCAATTGTAGTACTTACTTGGGTTTGGTTAACAGTAGGCATCAACGAATGCAAAGGTATGATGACAAACCTATCTGAAAATTAAAATACCCATTATGGTATACCATGTAAAATTCAGTTGAAAAAACTAGAGAGCGTTGAAGACTAAAAAGGAGGCATAGCTGTATTAATAGTCTTTCTAATTAGGTAGAAATACAATTCATACACTATTTTTAGTAGAGCCACAGAGAATTTTGCTAAGAACAAAGAGAAAACACATAACCATTTACATTTTCTCTTTAGTATCACCTTGTAGTATTAAAACTGAAAAGGGATTTGAACTCTTTAAGCTCCTAGGTATAATTTAAATAGAATCCTTCAATAATGTACTGCAAGAATTATGACTCCATTTTAATATTTACATTAGAGAAATATCTACATCTAGACATTTCTCCTCAACAGTAGGATTGCCATATTTTAATAGAGAGGGATAGATGGTGGCGGTGGGAGGGGTGGGGGGGTAAACATAAGAAGGAAAAATAGCAGGTCAGTACTACAAACTCTGATCTGCTATTGTTAATAATCAATACTGATTCTACAGTGCTTATCATAATCAAACCTATAGTTCCCAAATATTATTATTTATATATAGGCAAATCTATAGTTCTCAAATATTATATATAGGTAAGTAGTCATGCCCTCAGCAAGGCAAATATAGAGGTCAACATCCTTGAGGCATTTGTTCTATATTGACTCATGTTTGCGGTGTCATTATGTAAAAAGCAAAAAACAAAACAAAAAAACAGAGGCAGTCCAATCTGAGATAAGAAGTGACTGAGTGACAGAAGTGCCTGTTTAATATGTGCTTGCTCAAGATTTCAGAGAGCAAGTCTCCTACTTCAGGGATTTATGCCATATCTACATACACTTAAACAACTGACTATTAAACAGTTCCTGAAACTGGAGATTTGCTCTCTGAAATGTCGAGTGAGCACACATTAAACAGACACTTTTGTGACTCAGTTTCTTGTTTTTTCATAGCATTACATAAAGCCATGTTAAGGCTGGTGACTGTCAGGCTCTGTGCTTTTCAGTAGTCAATTTACAGTGCAATCCAAGATAAATCTATTCAGGATTCAGCTCTTTTGAGTTCAGTGGTACTAACGCCCAGGTATGTGTACAGGACTGCAGTCTCACAATTAAATTGAGATTTGCCAGTCATCATCCTGACCTGTCAAGCAAGATGCTATCACTTGTCCCACTTACTGTCCACCTCAGTGGCTGTTGGAACCTCAGTTCAACCACAGTCTGCCTTATCAGCTGGGACAAGGGCTCTGGCAGCTGCCCCAAAGGATAAAAAAATGGTCCAGGGCAATGACAAAATGGAGAGGAACAGAAGTTCAGAGCGACGGTAGGCTTACAGAGAAGGTAAGTACAGAGAACCTGGCCCTCCAAAACTACAAGAGTAGTTTGGCAGTGTTGATTTTGTTGCTTACTTAAGATACTTAATGTAAACCAACATCCATTTGAAAACAGTTCCCAAGTTCTTAAAGTGAGGTCCTATAGACTTTGTTTACTTAGGAAGGGAGATACACACTGCCATGCCAACACAATGTCACAATCCATGATGCTGTGATGCTGCAGAAGGTGTTTGGAGGGAATAGGCAAGAGTTTCTAAAGAACAACCCTAGCCCACAAGAAATCTTTATTGATGAAATTTTACCTGACTTAAACATAACTTGAGACATCAAAAGGTCATGTAGTGTGCTAATGTTGTCCCATCCAGGAAGAAATACCAGTATTGCACCTTCCTGCATTAACACAGATATACAGAAAAAATTAAAAACTTGGATGCATATTTAAACCCACAAATACAGTATCACTATGGCTGCATTCAGTCACAATGCTAAGCCTCAGTTTGATTTAACTATGGTTTGATGAAGCAGCCAGAGTCCCATGTGCAGACCATTTAAGAAATCTCAATATGTTTCACTGTCCTTCAACATTCACTACACACAAATCACTACACCTTTCCAGTTAGATTGCAGTGGAAGTTCGAGAATGGATTGTAATATCAATCTCTCCATTAGCAGACATAAAAAGTAATACAGCTCAGAAACCCATTATAAGCAGAAGTCAAAATATACAGCTAAAGAGGAAAATGTTGAAATGCTTTTCAAAATCTGAAAGCACATCCTTTGAAGTATTCTGAAACAAATAGAGCTCCTTTTGAAACTAATGTTTATGGGTCTGGAGCTTAAATAGGGCTTAGTATATATTGTATTATATTGTAAATAGGGCTCTAATCCAAAATTATTTTCATCTATAAGTACTGCACAGAGCCAACTTCTATATATTTTCTAGCCTTGAATTATCATGGACCTAATCCAGTCAAAGTCCCATTGAGTTCCCTGAGTTAAGCAAGTGTTTAAGGATGCAATCATACATACACTTACCTAGAAATAAGCCCCCTTAAATTCAATGGGACTTGCTTCTGAATAGACATGTATAGCATTGCAATGCAAGTCTCTCAACTTGGAATCACCCCGATTTAGAAATAAATTAACTATAGCTGGAATTTCCCTAAAGGAGGAAACAATTTTAAAAGCAAGGTCTCCAAGCCAGGTTGAAACTCACCTCTTCTTCAAGAGCAATATATCTGATCAATGCAGCAATCAAATCAAGGTCAACTTTATCATCATCCATCATTTCCAATGCATCAATTGTACTTTCTGAATATCTGGAAAGCATGTACAAATTAAAAGCATCATTTAAGCCAAAGCACAATAGCTGGGTTTAATGCACATATATGGCTTCTATTTTATGCAAAAAAAAAAGAAGACTGGTAAAAGTAATGACATTACTGTGTAGTGTCAGTAACTGTAGTAGCAGTAAATGTAGTAACTTTATAGCCTTAAAGTGACAAACATACAGGTAATGAAAAATTGAAAGTTGTCTAAAAGTGAGGGGAAGAGGGAGAGAGACAAAAACAAGCCTACCGTCCTCTTAGTTGCTTTAAATAATCTGGCCATCGCTCCTGATAAATTTCTTCCTTTTCTTCCTTTTCTGGCCTGCTTGTGCGCCCCTGCATAAACCTCTTTTTCCAATGTGATCTGCGATCTGTATTTTCTGGAATGTACCTTCATAAACAATATATATAAAATTTTATAATTATACTAAGACCAACATGAAACAAGATGCTTTAAAGCCTCTCAATATATGGGGGAGAAGACAGGAATCACTATATATACAAATTATAAGTTTTACTACCAGAATGCAAAATGGAATTAGAGGGATTGTCTATAGACTAACCGTAGCTTCTCAATTACATCTTCTAAAAGGTACTCCTTGACAGGATAGGTGAAGCCCGGAATATGAATCATAGGACAATTGTCTGTCATGAAAAAGATCAAAAAAGGTATCAGAACACTTGTATTAACAAACTGCAGTGTCCCCAAAACACAATATCAAGATACCAACAAGGTAACATACTAAAAAGGGGATATGGAGCATATCCAGAATAAAGCACCCTTTTGAAAGGTTTTATTGATCTAGTAAAAAGAAAGCTAGCTTTTGTGTTTTTTAATTAGCAATACTAAAGATATATTTTGTTCTGACTTTTATACTGTTAGTTTTACTCTACCCTGTGCCTGTTTGGTGCATTCTCTTCCCCTTCTTATTGTTTTATTATGATTTTATTAGAATGTAAGCCTATGCGGCAGGGTCTTGCTATTTTATTGTTTTACTCTGTACATTTTATTGTTTTACTCTGTACAGCACCATGTACATTGATGGCGCTATATAAATAAATAATAATAATAATAATAATAATAATAATAATTTTAAAATAGATGTCCATGGAAGTTTAACCACTTTCAAGGAAAACACACAGAAGACTACCTTCTGCACAGATGAAAGGAATACAGCAAACTTCCCTAGGCATTAGAATATGAAGTTGGCTAATGAAAGACCAGTTCACACTGGTAGCAGCCCACATGAGCATTTTGGGAGCGTACATTCATATGACGGTCTATTTGGATGTGCAACATTTCCATCTGGGGGCTACGGCAGCAGTGCTTTGAAAGCACAACAGCTGCGAATACGGCTTCGACCAGCTCAGGGGCTCAAGCATACTCCAAAAGCCTGTGTAAGGGAGCTGCCCTCAAATAAGTGCTGGCATTAAGAAACTGAAAGCTGAAGTTGCACAGAAAAATGTTCATTGCACACAGAATAGGATGCCGCAAGGCATCTGAGAAATTGGACTCTGGCCACAAAATCATATGCCACAATGTTTGCTAGCCTTTAAAGTGCCACGTAACTCATTATTTTTGTAGAGAAAATCTAACTTGTACATAAAAATGCAAAGTATCCAAAGAGCTCCAGCTTTGGGATGGTATAGAAATGTAATAGAATAAATAAAATAACTTGTTTTAATACACATTTGAATTTCTCTGTTAATAAGGATTTTTTTCACATATAAATATGTAGATAATTTCACATACCAAAATATTCTGAAAACTTCTCGGCATTCAATGTAGCGCTCATAAGTATTACTTTCAGATCTAGTCGTATACTTAGGAGATCTTTAATGACTGTCATTAAAACATCTGACTGAAGATTTCGTTCATGGATTTCATCAAGGATTACATGACTAACACTGGACAATTGCCTACAACAAAAGAATGCAGAGCTGATAACTCCCATGTTGATCTGAATCAGAATATTAATGAACAGATTAGAAATAAATGGGAATGAGTGGGCATAACAAATACAACCATTAGAAGCAGCAACTGATTCACCAAGTAAATCCTTGTAGAAATGCATTTATTACTTTTTCTTGCAACAGAAAAAAATACATACTTGTCTGACTGGAGCCACTGCAGGACAATTCCTGTTGTACAGTACAAAATTGAACCTTGTCTCCTTGGCAACCGGCTGAAAGAGATCCATTAACAATACTTCAGTTCCTCTTTTTGTTGCATTTGAAAAGCCACTGAAAAGCCATGAGGACACATAGTTTTAAGTGCTATAATGACAGTCAATGCATCTTCAGCAGCAGCACTCACACATTAAGATTCAAACCAATGTGTGGTTGTACAAAATAAACAACAACAGCTGCAGTACTATACTCAAAGTTACTTGGAAGCAAGCTCGCTTGAAGTCAGCGGTCTGGATCCAAACTTGCACTCAGCGGAATTCTGCTGGAGGAAGGAATTCTGCACTGGAGGAAGGTAGCCAGGCAACGATTCTCCAATTCCACTGTCTCCCCACGGCCCAGCCCCCATGCTGTGGGAGGTAGGGCTGAAGGGAGAATCCGAGAAAATCATTGTTCCACCCCTTCCTGGAAATTTGCTGGAGCCTAATTCCCTCAAAAAATGGAAGGAGTTCTTCCTTTCATAGAGGGGCAAATTCAACGCAATCAGACTTACTTCTGAGTAAACCTACATAGGATTGGACTGCATGGTGGGTTACAAGCACAGCATATTGTTTACAATATTCCCATTCACACATAATGGTGGCAAATTGTGGGTTAATTAACCTACAATTTGATGGGGTTATGTGCTGTTGCCATTTTAAATATGCAACCTCCGATCAGCTCTATTGGAGGTTATTTGTAAAGTATGAACCCAGACACTGTGGATTAACCATGGGTTAAACAATTAAACCATGACTTGCAGTTGTTACATGAGAACTGGACCAGGGTATGGCATGATAGAATTATGCTTCCATCTTAGCTGATCCATTCTACAAGATTTTGCTGATCCAAAAAGCACATGTAAGTCCCTGATTAAGTCTTGGTTGGTCACCTCTTTTATTTGCAGACATTACATTCAGTGCAACTTAATCAAGGCTTAAGCAGAGGGCATTATCAGAATAAATGGTGCAGCATAAGAAAAGAGTGGTCAGTGTAAATTTTTAGGACTATTATACACAATGCAAATGCTTCCCTAAATACCAAGTCACCATGCCAACTAGACACCCAATGACGACCCTTTTAAATTGGCCAGTCTATAGTCTTGGAAAGAAACATGGCCCAATCCTGGAGTATCTTCCTCCCAAAATTGACCAGCAGACACCTGGGCACTCCTCATGATGTCCCTTTTGTAATAAGTACTTCTATCTAATGGTCTATAAAATGGTTTTATAATGCTTTATCAGCTCACTTTGACTCAAGTCAAGTAGGCAGGAGCTAAGGAAGGTTTCTATTCATTCTAAGAACCAACATTTTTGTTCACTTTGTGAAACCACACCCTAAATGCAATCCCTAACCTTTTATTCTTTTTATATTGTTTGAAGAAACCCCTATACCTAACCTTGCTGGTCTAAAGTCAGTGCAGCATTTGAATTCAGTGCATCCATACTTTGAGATTCACCGAAGATTGCTGGACATACATTCCTCATTACTCTGATTCTACCAATATCCTTCCTTCCCTTCTGAGGCTGAACACATCTTTCCAGACTCAGAGCTTTCCTGTTTGCTTGTGCTATCTATTGCACCAAAAGCCCAGATAAACTGGACATAGAACACAACAGCCTGATAGCTTTACCTTGTACATCCAGACAGAAATCCACCCCCTGGTGAAGTGCCCATTGTAGCACTGAAATCTCATCCACCACATCAGGTAGCTCATATGACTCAAGCGACTTTCAATCTGTAAAAAGTGCTAACGTTGCATTTTTTTTTGAATTTTCCTGAAAATTTCTGATTTTTTTCATGGCTTCAAAATTTCCAGAAATTTTACATCTCCATCTTTAACCAGTTACTCTTTCTCCTGATATCCCTCTGTTCCACTCTTTATGCCCCCCCACTCTGTGCCACTGCAAATCCAAGTCCCCTGCTGCATGCAGCCTTCCAAGCCCTGCCTCACAATTTCCCTAGCACCCTTCCTCCTCTTTATTTGGCAAGCCACAATTACCCATTTCCATCTTCCCCTCTCTCTAGCATTGTGAGCATACCAGGTGCTAAAGACTTGAAACACTAGCCAAACCTCTTATTGTACCAAACATTCACTTGCAGAAAAAAAGTTGTGTCATTTATTTGCAATCTTTATCAGAGTTACTTCCTGCATCTGAAGAAGCTATTTCTTCCATTTTGCTGAAACGTAGTGCATGGTCTGCTGTATTTGCACCACATTTCTGTAAAAGATCCCTGTAATTTCCAGGTTCATCAGACACTCAGGTCACTTAGGAGTTGGCATACATGTGCATGAGGATAGGCGGTAAGAATGGCTTATTCCAAGAGCATTTCTACTGAAACAGTTAACAAGATAGCTACTATTTCCTGTCCAAGAGCATTCAAATAAAAGTTAAATTGAACTACATGTCCCATTTAAAAGATTTCAGGAGGATATGTTAACAACTGTGTACAACTTTACCCAGGTTAGCAACAGCAGTAGCAGAGGCCATTGCGAACTACTAGGCCGAACAATATTTGATCTAGGCATTCAAACATTATTTATTATATTTCTATCCCAAAAGCCAAAACTCTCAAGGCGGTTCACAAAAGTTAACACAAACATTTCCACTCTTGATTAAAAAATGGTGCAGACCTTCTACAGTCTTTGAAGTTTCCCTCAATGTATAAAAGGTATCAAAACAATGATGATGTACCTTTCAAGACGAATTTGATATCCAGTGCTCTTTCCATTACCGCACGCTTCGGCCCTTTCTGCTGAAACTCTCTCTGCCACCTTAACATTGAAGAAATTAACGTTGAAGAAATTAGTACCTTGTTAAAATGTTTATATTTGTTTGAAAACATAATTACTTTATTACAGCTTAGTTTTAAATGGCACTTACAGAGATAGCGCTGATCCTCCTAGGCTGAGTACATACAACCCTGCAGGAAGAACCCTTCCCTCTCTCAATATAGTCATCCAAAATGAACTGAGTAACTTGGGTTGTCTTTCCACAACCAGTCTCACCACTTATAACAGTAACCCGGCTTCTGTTTATGAGGTTTACAAGCTCCTATTTTAAAAAGAAAAAGCGAAGTACACAGTAAGTATTTTAGTGTGCAGATATGTTTCCATGCTTTCATTCTTCTATGAACTGAACATTTGAAGTCTATTTTAAAAAATTCATTTAAATGAACACAGAAGTCTAATATTATGAATCTTGTTTATAATTTACCATTTCACCCAATGTTGTCAGTGATACGGAAGCAACAGACATTTGCACATTCTGACTCTTACTAAAGTTCTATGCCTGAGAATGCCCATTTACATCTGTCCTTCCCTCCATCTCCAGGAAAGACACACATGATTTTAGTTATTCCATTATTATGATAGAAACTGAAGCAAACATGGCCCTCTTCCCACTACAAATCTTGCAATAACCCAAAACCTCTGTCTTGATGAGAAATGCAGTTAGCCTGACAGAAATTATCTTCAAACTCTCCAACATGGATGGCTGTGAAGTTCTTATGAGAGGCATTCATTTAATCCCCCATCTTCACTATTAAAAGCAATACATTGAAATGTCTTCCCCAATCTGCTGCCGGGAAGGTAAGTTGGACTGCATCCCCGATGAGTCTGGCTGGGGAAGGCTGACCTAAGCAATAATATATAACAAACTACTTCATAAACATGCCTGTTTCCAAAGGTAAGCATGTGAACTTGACATAATAAAACCTTGTTTGCCTTCTGGTTCTGCATGGGTAAAATGATACCTAGGCAGAAGAGTATATTGTAGATTTGAGATGGCAAACATTGTATTAGTAGTTATGCAAGTAATCCTATGGTTCCTGAAGGGGCAGCATTCCAGGAGCCTTAGGATATTGCATACAGGGAGAGGGAGAGAGAGACAGAGAAAGAAAGTGATCCACAAAGACATGAGGTGGTCCACCACTGAAGCATCCCTATTGTGATGGCAGAAACTTTTGCAGCAAGTAATGCTCCAATGACAGTGTTGCAACAGTAGAGGGGGAAGGGGTGTAGCGGATCCACATGTTCCATTCTCCCAACAGGTAGCATTGTTATTTTCCCTCCCATTGGAAGCAACAGGAAAAAAATGGAAAAAGACAAGAAAATAGGAGGGATTAAAGTGGGATAATCCCCCACAATCCTATGCACAGGCTGGCATGAGCCTATCATAGATTCTGCCATCAATTCTCCCCCAGCCAACCCACACGATTGCTCTGTAAATTAAGACTAGCATCAATACAATACATAGCCCTTTCGTTGAGCATTTTAATCAGCTATCTAACTTGATCATAAGTTTTGCACTGTAATCTTTATCTTTCAATTAAACTGCCAATTAAAGAAAGTAGTATTTTAAATGCAGGCTCATAACTGACTGAGCAGGAAGACCAGGTGACAACTCTTATTTTAAAAAGTGAATTGATTTAATCCAATGCTATACAACTATGCTCGCATTCCTTCGCAGAAAATGTCTTCTATCAAATAGCTTTAATGCTTCATTATTGAGTTTTTTCCCCCTCCAAATCTTAGTGTTCATCTGGGTTAGTACTAGTTCATATTAAACTTATATATCCCAGCTGTGTTCAATATTAAAATAAAACACGTAATTTCAAGCCGCATATTTACCTTTCTCATTCCATAAGAAGGCAGCTTCTCACGAAATCTCTGCAAAAGTTTTTTAAAAATTCATATTACAGTATTTCATGGCATGTATAATTAATTTGTTCAATAAATTTAATTCCATTTAATTCCACATAAAGTTTACTGGCATTACATCTGATAAGCTTAAGGAGAGATCTAATAAAGATCTAGTTTTTACTAGATAAGTAAAGCCTGTGAGAAGCATTCCCTTTTCCCCTTACAGAAAACCATACATTATGAGAACCAATGTGATCAGCTGCAACGTAACAGCACTAATGCCTCTTCCATAAAGGGAGGGAGGGAGACATAGAAGGGAGAGGATCTAGTACTGTATCAGTCTTTGGCTGTTGCTTTTCCCTCCAAGCAAGCTCCTTGTACAGAGAGGGGCTATTAACATGTCCCATTGCCTCCACTGTGAACATTCCTTGCATTGCACTAAGAAAAATAAATGGATGAAGAATACTTAATTCTTCTTCACACCCCAAATGTGAGGCAGGTATAGAGTTAACCTACCAGCCAGCCCAGAAGACCGGGGTGTCCACTGGACAAAATAATTTAATTTACATTATTGCAGTGTACTGTTGTTTTAGCCACTAAATGAAATGCAGAATAAAAACTCAGTTCAGGTTTACTTTTTAGAATATAAATTCTAGCCAAATACAAACCCCTGTTGAGAAGTTGATACAATGATTATTAAGGGGGGAAACCTGAAAGGTTTTATAGGATAATGATGTCCTCTTACAGTGCAATACTATACATGCTTATTCAGAAAGATGTCCCATTGAGTACAAATGCAAATATAACTGGCTTATGAAGCAGTTCTTTAATTAAAAAAAAGGAATCTGGGAGGCTTATAAAAGCTGTATCCTCCACTTCAGAAGCAATCAGTACCTGCATCTCAATATATCTGGAATCAGATTTTTTCCTTTTCAAGTCTTCTTTAAGCAGCTCATCTAAATCAATATCTGGCTTATTTTCTTGTAAGAGATACTCTGAATCTTGGTCTAGGAATGCTTTTTCCAATATTGGTTTAGTTCTTTCAGGAGCCTTCTCCACAACAGGTTTCTCCAAAACAGGTTTAGGTTTTGGTTTTGCAGGAGCCTCCTTTGTATACCTGGAACATATTTGATTAATCATCACTCTTCCAACTCTTAAGAAACACACATTTTATTAGCTACATTTGTTATTTATAGTTCTGACATACAACCCTAGGCCAAGCTATGACTAAGATGCTACTAAATTCAGTGCATCCTGCAAACAACTCTGATGACAGTTGCCATCGCACTACTCTGCTTGCCTGTGTTTTCCTCCCTCCTACACTACACTGTAATTCTCCTTCTGCCCATGGTACAGTACTATCTTAAGAATGCCTTGCCCCTTTAAAGCTGAAACTGGCAATGGATATAGCACCATGATTGCTGAACTCGCAATTATTAAGAACTCAGTGCGCTACTGACCTAATAAACTCAAATACAGAAATACCACCACCAATTCAGCCACATCTGGAATAATACTGCAATGACAGCACAAACAAACAGAAAGGCAGGGCCAGTGCAGTTTGGCAATCTGCAGCTGCACACTTGGGGAAAACTGCTAATAATTCAAGAAAACCTACCAACTACAAAGCTAGATTTCAGCATGCCCAGGTGTGCACAGAGCTAGTCATTATTTTTAACTACAACTCAATTTCAAATAACATTATGATATGGATTTTGTAAGAATACCATACAAGACGGCACCAGGTTCACTCACTCTTGTTCCAGAAATAAAAGTGAACTATCTCAATAAATTTTACTAATCACTTCAGCTATTATTCTTTCCACCAGCCAATATTTTCAAATTAAGAAATACATAGAATCATAGAATAGCAGAGTTGGAAGGGGCCTACAAGGCCATCGAGTCCAACCCCCTGCTCAATGCAGGAACCCACCCTAAAGCATCCCTGACAGATGGTTGTCCAGCTGCCTCTTGAAGGCCTCTAGTGTGGGAGAGGCCACAACCTCACCAGGCAACTGATTCCATTGTTGTACTGCTCTAACAGTCAGGAAGTTTTTCCTGATGTCCAGCTGGAATCTGGCTTCCTTTAACTTGAGCCCGTTATGGAACATATGCTGTTCCATAAGAATATCAAACAAACAGGTAAAAGAAACATTATGCAAAGTACTGTCTAATCCATGAAAACAGAACAGAAACAGTACAGCATCTTCAACATTTCATAAGGCAAACTCAACTACCCTTAATGAAATACTTCTTTGTTAATTTACTAAAAACAACTTGACCTGAGACAAGGATGTAACAATTTTATTACCCTTCTTCATCAGACCACCATGACATGGCTTCTTGTTCTTTTTCATTTTTGTTCTGGACAGTGTTCAGCAACTGTACAATCTGTTCTTCCCTGCGCTCATCCATACGCACGACAGCTCTCTATGAGCAGGAAAAAAACCACATTTAAACAAATTCAAAATATCTCCATGGGCAAGATCTAATTATACTCTTGTTTTGATCGTCTCAATTAGCAATACTATCTAAAAGTATGAAAAGGCCAATACTAACTATTCTAATTACTACAGGGTTGTGCCAATTACAACTGCTGCAAAGAGTAATGTTACAT
This sequence comes from Elgaria multicarinata webbii, assembly GCF_023053635.1. Classification (NCBI taxonomy): domain Eukaryota; kingdom Metazoa; phylum Chordata; class Lepidosauria; order Squamata; family Anguidae; genus Elgaria; species Elgaria multicarinata. The sequence continues at coordinate 31,103,050 of NC_086178.1, read as the reverse complement.
ACATTTAGGCTCTAACTGAATTGTCACATACTGTATGTTTTGCATCCCTTTACCATTTAATTTTAACCTTTACAAGTTATTTTTTACATACATGTGTATATATACTTGACAACTGAAGATAGAATTCCTTGCACTTGAATAAGTACACCTAATCCACAAATGTTACCAAAACAAAATTTGTTAATTTTTAAGGTGCTACAAAATTCTGTTTCCACTCTAAGTAATACTGCACTACAAAACTGAGAAAAATCTTCAGTTACTCCCAAATGAAATGCACAGGGGTGCTCCTGCTCTACAACTGACATTCCAGATTTCAGGTACTAGATTTCTCTTTCACATCTTTAAAAATTAAGAGGAACTATATGCTCCCTGCCAACATGCGCTGAAAATACACCTCTTAACTTTTCACTTAGGTCTTTTTTCAGAGATTTTTTAATAGATATCTGCAAGAGAACTGAGGGCTATATTTAATTTTATACCTAATTTGAATTAGACAGCCGCAGAAAACAAAAGTAAATATGGATACTTGAAGTAGGACCCCTTAAACATTCTAATGAAAGAGGCATCTACACAATTCGCTACCAGCCATTGACAAGTGCACATTAAAAGTGAAAGAGAGAACTTAATCTCAAGTAGCAAGTGCTTTCACAATAACGCTATGGAAAAAACTCAAATTCAAACTTGAAGATGTGAAATAAGAACAAATGTGACTGACTGAAGCCCTCTTCTCATGTTCCACTCACATAACAGAATACATGCAGAGGGCAGATTGCATCCATTGCCTCTTCTCCTGAATGCTGCGGATTAAGCAGGAGGAAAAAAAACTATATACACAGTGCTGCATGCATTTCGGCCTGTACATGAAACTGGCACCCCTAGCCAAGCTAGTGCAGAACATGTTCCTATGCTAGCATTAACCAACATGACATCCTACAAATCTTTTGAACTTCAGCTCCCATCAGCCCCATTGAGCACAGTCATTGCAGAGCTATTACGGAAAGTGTAGCCCAAAGATATGGAACACACCAGGTTGGGAAAGGTTCTCCTATACATTCAAATAAAATGCCAATGGAATGTGAGAAGAGATATACAGTAGGTTCAGAGTTAGACATACATTGAAAATCTCCCCATTTAAGTGAATTAAATTTATTTAAGTCACCGCTGCCCTGTCACTTCATTCTGCCTAACCACCTCTTTCACAGGGTTGTTCTGAGGAAAAGACTAGGGAGGGAGAGAGACTTCACACTCTCACAATGCATTGAAGCCCTTCTTCAAGTGTCCAGAGGATGCTGACAAGAGAGGACGCTGTTTTGGAAGTGGCGCCCAAACTCTAGAATGCTTTCCCAAGGGAAGCTCAACTGGCATACACCCTGCTATTTTGGGGGCCAAACAAAGTTTTTCCTGCTCCCCATTTTCACATTTTTGGAAGTATTTGAAACATTTTAGTATTTTTGTGTTTTCTGATATTAGCCCCTGCAATGTGGTGGATTTTCCTAGTCCCTGCAATATCAAATTGTATTTCATGCTTTTTTGGCACTTTTGTGTTATATTGTAGATTTTATTGTGATTTTAGTTGTATTTTTATCACTAGTATTTTAAACTGCCTAGAGAAAGCTATTTTATGAAGAATTTAATGATCAAACAAGCTGTCTTTTATAGGCCTGAGGCAGCATAACTACCTTACAATGTAAAGTACAAGTAACACAGACATGTATTACACCAAAGGTAAACTCATCAGAGAGCCAGGAGTGGATGCAGCTCCCTGTCAAGCATACACTTTGGGTGGTATCCAATGCTAGTCCTACTTAGAGTAGACCTATTGAAATGAGTGACACATAGGTTAGTCATTATTAACTTAAGTTGCATTCATTTAATTGGGTCTACTCTAAGCAGGTCTAACATTGGATACTTACCCTCTGTCACAACCTCAGAGACAAGGACACAGGATGCCCATAAAGGCCCTTAGACAACATATTTGTGTGCAGGCTCTGTGTGTGTAACAATAAGGGGGGCAGGAACGTTAGGCGGCGCTCTCCTCCTCACCCACCTGCTGCCTCTCGGTCTCCTTGCTCTTATCGCCCTGTCTCCGCGCGTACCACAGGCCTATTTCGCGGCCCTTCAGGTGGGGCGGGGGTCGGCCCCGGCCGCCGCCGCCCCCTCTGCCACCCGCACCTCTGCCACCGCCAGACGAAGACGACGACGAGGAGGAAGACGACTGGGAAGCCCGGGGCCCACCCCCGCGACTCCAATCCCGACGGTGCTCGTAACTCATCCTGTCACCGGCTCCAGAAACCGAGAGCTGAGGAAACCTCCTGAGCCGGCGGACTCGAAGAGCACCGGAAGCGGAACCAGCAACAAACTCAAGCCGGCCCAAGGCGGTCACTTCCGCTCGGAAGCGGAAAAGGCTGGTGCGCAAGTGCAGGTATGGACGGAGGTGGCGCTCTTTCTCCCCCCCTTCCCCTCGCCCATAAGAGGGAGGGGAAGGGGGGCGCCCCCCACTGGCCCGCCTCTTTTACAGAGGAGAAGCGGGGGCTCGAAGCCGTCGCAACCGTATTGGCGGCGGTGGCGGCTGTTGCGCGCTGCTCGCCGACGGTTTAGAACGGTTAGTGAGTCAGCCGTGAGCGCACAAAGTTGCGGGTTCTAGTCCCGCTCGCGGCGGACGCCTGTAGCTTTACCATGGCGACACATGCCAGTGAGCTGGCCTTATTGCTAAACGATTAGAACAAACGCACACGTTAAAAAAAAAGTCTATTGGTATTAGAGGCTTACTGTGGAATAAGCTTTCATGAACCATAGCCTGATTCATTTGGTGCATAACATATTGCCCTCAGTTACACACATGAGTAGGAGGAGATGGGAATCTAAACTGGATCTACAACCCATGAAATGCAAGGGACCACGAATGGCTCTCCAGATGTTGGGCTACAACTCCCGTCATCTTTCACCATTGGCTATCCTGGCTGGGGCTAATAGGAGTTGCAGTCCCAACAACATCTGGAGGGCTACACTTTCCCCATCCCGGCTCTGCACCCACCTGTGTGATCATAACACTGCTTGCATCTGATGGAAGTTGTCTCTAGTGTATGAAAGCTTTGGTTAGCCTTTAAGGTGCAGTGTGACTTTTTTTGTTGTTTATTCGTTCAATCGTTTCCGACTCTTCGTGACTTCATGGACCAGCCCACGCCAGAGCTTTCTGTCGGCTGTCGCCAACCCTAGCTCACCCAAGGTCAAGTCTGTCACCTCCAGAATATCATCCATCCATCTTGCCCTTGGTCGGCCCCTCTTCCTTTTGCCTTCCACTTTCCCTAGCATCAGCCTCTTCTCCAGGGTATCCTGTCTTCTCATTATGTGGCCAAAGTACTTCAGTTTTGCCTTTAATACCATTCCCTCAAGTGAGCAGTCTGGCTTTATTTCCTGGAGTATGGACTGGTTTGATCTTCTTGCAGTCCAAGGCACTCTCAGAATTTTCCTACAACACCACAGTTCAAAAGCATCTATCTTCCTTCGCTCAGCCTTCCTTATGGTCCAGCTCTCGCAGCCATAGGTTACTACAGGGAATACCATTGCTTTAACTATGCGGACCTTTGTTGTCAGTGTGGTGTCTCTGCTCTTAACTATTTTATCAAGATTTGTCATTGCTCTCCTCCCAAGAAGTAAACGTCTTCTGATTTCCTGGCTGCAGTCAGCGTCTGCAGTAATCTTTGCACCCAGAAATACAAAGTCTGTCACTGCCTCCACGTTTTCTCCCTCTATTTGCCAGTTATCAATCAAGCTAGTTGCCATAATCTTGGGTTTTTTGAGGTTTAACTGCAACCCGGCTTTTGCACTTTCTTCTTTCACCTTTGTCATAAGGCTCCTCAGCTCCTCCTCGCTTTCAGCCATCAAAGTGGTGTCATCTGCATATCTGAGGTTGTTAATATTTCTTCCTGCAATTTTAACTCCAGCCTTGGATTCGTCAAGCCCAGCACGTCGCATGATGTGTTCTGCATACAAGTTAAATAGATAAGGTGAGAGTATACAACCCTGCCGTACTCCTTTCCCAATCTTAAACCAGTCCGTTGTTCCGTAGTCTGTTCTTACCGTTGCTACTTGTTCGTTATACAGATTCCTCAGGAGGCAGACAAGATGACTTGGTATCCCCATACCACCAAGAACTTGCCACAGTTTGTTATGATCCACACAGTCAAAGGGTTTAGAATAGTCGATAAAACAGAAATAGATGTTTTTCTGGAACTCCCTGGCTTTCTCCATTATCCAGCGGATATTGCCAATTTGGTCTCTAGTTCCTCTGCTTTTTCTAAACCCAGCTTGTACATCTGGCAATTCTCGCTCCATGAATTGCTGGAGTCTACCTTGCAGGATCTTGAGCATTACCTTGCTGGCATGTGAAATAAGTGCCACTGTACGATAGTTGGAACATTCTTTAGTGTTTCCCTTTTTTGGTATGGGGATATAAGTTGATTTTTTTCCAGTCTGATGGCCATTCTTGTGTTTTCCAAATTTGCTGGCATATGGCATGCATCACCTTGACAGCATCATCTTGCAATATTTTAAACAGTTCAGCTGGGATACCGTCATCTCCTGCTGCCTTGTTATTAGCAGTGCTTCTTAAGGCCCATTCGACCTCACTCTTCAGGATGTCTGGCTCTAACTCACTGACCACACCGTCTGAGCTATCCCCGATATTATTATCCTTCCTATACAGATCTTCCGTATATTCTTGCCACCTTTTCTTGATCTCTTCTGTTTCTGTTAGGTCCTTGCCATCTTTGTTTTTGATCATACCCATTTTTGCCTGGAATTTACCTCCGATGTTTCTAATTTTCTGGAAGAGGTCTCTTGTCCTTCCTATTCTATTGTCTTCTTCCACTTCCGCACATTGCTTGTTTAAAAATAATTCCTTATCTCTTCTGGCTAACCTCTGGAATTTTGCATTTAATTGGGCATATCTCCCCCTATCACTGTTGCCTTTTGCTTTCCTTCTTTCTTGGGCTACTTCCAGTGTCTCAGCAGACAGCCATCTTGCCTTCTTGGTTTTCTTTTTCTTTGGGATGTTTTTTGTTGCCACCTCTTGGACAATGTTGCAAACTTCTGTCCATAGTTCTTCCGGGACACTATCTACTAAATCTAGTCCCTTAAATCTGTTCTTCACTTCCACTGCATATTCATTAGGAATATTAGTGAGCTCATATCTAACTGATCTGTGGGTCTTCCCTATTCTCTTTAGTTTGATTCTAAATTGTGCAATAAGAAGTTCGTGATCTGAACTACAGTCAGCTCCAGGTCTTGTTTTTACTGTCTGTATAGATGTCCGCCACCTTTGGCTGCAAAGGATGTAGTCAATCTGATTTCGGTGTCGGCCATCTGGTGAAGTCCATGTATAAAGCCGTCTTTTCGGTTGTTGGAAGAGAGCGTTTGTTATGCACAGTGAGTTGTCCTGGCAGAATTCTATCAGCCTATGTCCCGCTTCATTTTGTTCCCCTAGACCATGCTTACCTGTAATTCCAGATGTCATTTGACTGCCCACCTTAGCGTTCCAGTCTCCTGTAACGAAAATAACATCTCTTTTTGGTGTATTATCCAGTAGGTGCTGCAGATCCTCATAGAACTGATCTACTTCTGCTTCTTCAGCATCTGTGGTTGGGGCATATATTTGGATCACTGTGATGTTAAATGGCTTACCCTGAATTCGAATTGAGATCATTCTATCGTTTTTTGGATTGTATCCAAGCACTGCTTTAGCCATTTTATTATTAATTATGAAGGCTACTCCGTTTCTTCTGTGATCCTCTTGTCCACAGTAGTAGATCTGGTGGTGATCTGATGTGAAGTGGCCCATTCCAGTCCATTTCAGTTCACTGACACCTAATATATCTATATTTAATCTTGACATCTCACCAATAACCACATCCAATTTGCCCTGGCTCATAGATATTACATTCCAGGTTCCTATGGTGTGTTGATCTTTAGAACATCGGATTCGTCGTTCACCACCAGCACTGTCGGCCGCTAGCCGTCCTTTCGGCTTTGAGCTAGCTGTGTCATCACGTCTGGGGCTAGTTGAACTTATCCTCCCCAGTAGCATTTTGACCATCTTCCGACCTGGGGGTCCTATCTTCCGATGGTATACCGACATATCTCTGGTTGTACTGATCCATTTAGTTTTCACGGCAAGAATACTGGGGTGGGTTGCCATTACCTTCCCCAGGGATCATATTTAGTCTGACCTCTTTGCCATGACCTTCCCGTCTTGGGTGTCCCTTCACGGTTTAGCTCATGGCATCCTTGAGGTGCTCAAGCTCCAGCACCACGACAAGGTAATCTGCCTTTGCATCAATCATTAAAAAGAAAATGCTATTAGCTGCTGCTGGGAGAGAGGGCTGAAAATTGTTAGGATCATAAGAGAGGGAGTTTCAACCCATGCTGTGCGCCTTAAAAAAAGTTGCTTGTCCAAAGTTGCTATTTGTATTGGGAAGAAAGCTGTATTAGCCATTAATTAGGAGCTTTCCTCTCAAGAAAATGGAAACTTTGGAGGAGTGTTTTTGGTAAGGTTTGTGGCAGGGGGTTTCCAGCTGCTAACTGGAAAGATGCATTTAATAACCCATGTAGTTTGACCTTCTTGCATTTGCAGGTTTTGAATGTTAAAGAGACTTACTCCAAGAAGGGACATAGGATTGCACCAACAATCCCACTCCGAAACCGATTCTTTGTGATATTTTGAAGAAGAAGAAGAAATGGTTCTATTTTCAGCTCAGTCATAACCAAGTTTAATCAGAAATAAGTGACGTTGTTTTCACTGCATTTTACCTTCACGCAAAAATGTACTTAGGGCAGCATCTACACTACTGCTTTAAAGCGCTTTATAACAGTTTTGACAACTGTTGGGGCCCAGGACACACTGCATATACAGTTTTTGAAATGTTTTAAAAGTGCTTTAAAGCGCTTTAAAGCCGTAGTGTAGATCCTGCCCTAGGTACATTTTTGCGTGAAGGTCAGCCCAATCATCATATCCATCTATATTCAGACACGGGTCTCTCACAAGACAGTGGGTCTTATTCTTAAAAGAATTGTAGCCAAACACTCTGATCATAGCCATCTTTACTTGGAAGTAATTCACAGAGTTTGGTAGGACATACCCCAGTAAGTGTGCAAAGGATTGGATTTCCAAAAGTTTTTGACAAAGCCTTTCACCGGAAGGCTTATGGGTAAACTAGTAGCCATGGGATAAGAGGACAAGTCCTCTTACAAATTAGTAATAAACAGAATATGGAAATAAATAGTTCTTGCAATGGAGGGGATTAAGTAGTGGAATGCCCTGGAGATCTATATTGGGATTACTGCAAGTTTACATTCATAGATTATAAGGAGCCAGAGGTAAAGAGGAGGTGAAATCTCCAAATGTAACCACAATCTTCAAGATGGTCAAAGCCCAACAAATCTTTCCAAATCGCGTGTATAGGCAAAAAGAAAAAAAACCTAAAATAAAGTGATGCACATTGAGACATAACATTCCAAATGAAACCTAGTCCACAAAAGCTTATGCCATAGTAAATGTTAGTAAATGCCTTTAAGCTCCCCCAGGATTCTTTGTCTTTTCAACTTCACATATTCACTGATGGAATCTTGATCGACAGTGACTAACCAGGAAAGAGATCTTGAGAGATGGAGTGGATAAGAACATGAGAAGACCCATGCTGGTTCAGACCAAGGGCTGATCTAATCCAGAATTCTGTTCACACAGTGGCTGACCAGCTGCCAACAGGAAACATGGGTGCAATAGCACCCTCCTGCCCATGTTCCCCAGCAACTCGTATATATAGGCTTACTGCCTCGGATACTGTAGGAAGCATAGAGACATTAGGACTAGCAGTCATTGCCAGCCTTCTCCAGGATATTGTCTAACCCTTCTTTAAAGCCATGCAAATTGGTGGTATGCATATATCTGGTGGGAGCAAATTCCATAGTTTGATTGTGCTGTTTGAAGAAACATGTCCTTTTATCTGTCCTGAATCTCCCACTAATCAGCTTCATGGGCTGGCCATGGATTCTAGCATTATGAGAGAGGGAGAAAAACGTCTACATTCTCCATATCAAGCATAATTTTGTACACCTCTACCATGTCTCCCCTTGCCTTTCTTCCAAGCTAAACAATCCCAGCTGTTGTAACCTTTCCTCATAGGGGAGTTGGGTAGCTCAATTAAAATGTTAAGGGCTAAATTAGATATTAATGAGGGGTCTATGCTCTTTCAGCATAAACTTTGTCTCCTAGAAGCATTTTCAGGGGCTCCAATATGGACTGAGGCCATGCACAGGGGTGTGTGGCTATGCTCTCCCCTCCATAACTAATGGCAACTCATAGGTAGGACGCTCTTTGGATCAGGGTTGTGGAATTGGGAAAGGGTTGGATTCCTCCAGTGCCACAGCTGGACCCCCACATAATGTCTAGTTTGGCCCTCGATCAAAGTACACTAATGTCAAAAAAGGCATATTCAGGACTATGGATTATTAGGAAAGGAACTGAAAAAAGATAGCCAATTTGAATGTGGGAGTAAGTAAAACTGAGAGATTTATCCATCCCTACTTTCTAGTAAGTGTATACTCAACAAACTGACCCTGCTGTGGAGTTCTATACAGGACTTGTGTGATGTGCAAAGCAGCCTGACTATGAGAGGATGGTTAAAGTGTGCTAAGAGATAACTGTGTCTTTGCTATTTTAAAGATAAAAATGGCAATGGTCAAGCCATGTGTATGCAGGCATCACTTCAAGCTAATCTTAAATAACGAGGTTTTTCAGCTCCTCCAGGTAAAAATGAATCAACATAATCATAGTTGGCTTGGCTAGGATTATTTATTTCCATGTAATGAATTTTGTCTTAAGCCTTCATATTTGAATTCATGAATAGTGGATTGAATCTAATTACCAGCATATTGTTGAATTGCAAATATTTTTAAGGTTCCTGGTTGTGGGTAAGAATTTTCCTTTATTGTTTTTAAATAAACAGCTGTATAACTAAAACATGAGTTCTGAGTGTGCTGTGTGAGTTGTTGTCTCATGCAGATTTTTTTGTTCCAGCTCTCGTTTGTTTTTCTGAAGTCGTTAGTGGAATTAGTAGACTTTAATGGCTGTTAATGCTTCTTTAGTTGTGTCGGGCTTTATTATGCTCGTAAGTGACTCTTGAATCATATTTGCTGCACAAGGTTCCTTGTTTTCTCTTCGGCACTATTTACCTACCCCACATTTCACTGAATATATTTTCCTAATGACTTACTTCCCTGCCTCTCTGCCACCAACAGTTCCTGATCCCCATCCCTGCCCTCATAAGAAATTGGTGATGGGTAGTGGCCACAGGGCCATTAGAAATAAATTGACAATTTCTGCAGTAATATCCTGTTGTCTAGAGTCCTGTGCCTCCTTTATCTCTATCTTCTTCAAGTGAAATAGCCAATATAGGAAGCTTCCGTTTAGGAAATCATATTTATTCAATTCAATGTGCTTACATTTCTAGCCTACAGCCCATCCAAACAGATGTAAATGTGGATAAAGTAATTGAGAAATAATATTGATGCACGCAGATAGGGAACACCCCTATGTGGACACTTTTAAGCCTGCAAATTGCTCCAATGTATGTACGGCAGGGATGCACAACCAGATGATCATGGGCTGCATGCACACACCCACACCCATGGGTGCCCTGACGCCCTTCCACTTTTAAATTTCCACCACTAATGGTACTATGCCTTCTCTCCATTTCCTCCCCCAGTGATCCTTATAAAGATGTTTTCCCCTATTGCTGCTAGTGGCAAGAAAAGAGCAATCAGAATCACTAGCATGTGTGTGCATGTATAAGTACAGTATGTGTGCATGAGCGTGCAGCTACACCGAAACCTGCATCACATGTGGCCCTTGGTGCCAAAAAGGTTGTGCACCTCTACACAAACACACAGTTATACTCACTAAGACTTGGCCTCTTGGTGCTGCTCCCCCAGGTTTGTTCTTCACACATTATCCATCGGCCCCTTCTTGGAAAGTGTGAAGTGACCAAATAGCTTGCAAATAATAGCCAGGGGAGTGAATAATCCATTTCTGTGCCTTACAAAAGTGCACATATTTTTTTCCAATTCTTCCTTGTTTTGCCCTGCTTTTCTCTATAACTGTACTGAATGCTGGGAAATTAATTATCTGCAATAGATTGTGTTGGCCATGTATTTCTCTCCTTACTCTTAGAACCCACTAATCCCTGCTGGAGACAGACGGCCTTAAGGGACATGCATGGAGACAGAAAAAGACCAAGGGCCGTAATCTGTTGTGCCTGTGTGTCGGTGGGAATGACTGCTTGCGTAACAGGGCTTTTATGATTCTACAGGCAACCCGAAATGAGTGAAAATACTCATTTCTAGAATGGGGCAGGTCAGTGGAGCTTGCAGAAGGGAGTTCTGGAAATGAGCATTTCCGGGTTTATTTTTAGAACCACAAAATCCCTGTTGTGGTAGTAGTTGTTCCCGCTGGTGCAAATGAAAAAGGCTGATCTTCCAGTGTTAAACTCAAAGCTGCCATTGGCCATTGTGTGCTATCGACACAGTCAGATATATAATATGGATAAAGTGTCATTTATATAGTTTAGTCACTAAGTGACACTAGATTTATTTGTATCCGGGTAGAGTCAGGAGGTTCCTGTTTCTGTTGTGCAATGGAAGCCCAAAAGGCTTGCACTAGCAATTAGGCTGGCAACCAGCTTGATTTAATACCCAAAGTGCTAGTAAGAAGTTTGCTGGTGCTGTAACAACACCCTTATAGACATGTTGTGTGCTGTGTAGTGTGCCTTGATATTCAATGTGGCCATCACCAGAATAGACCCACGTGGACTGGCTTTTTGGGGCGGGACACATAATTAGTTATGCTGGAAATAGCTCTGCCCAGTTAATTAGTCTCTTCTTGGGCAGTTTCTTCCAAGACTGTTCCCCATGTATATTAAGGCCGTAGCTAGACCTAAGGTTTATCCCAGCATTGTCCTGGGGTCAAATCTGTTCATCTAAGTGCCACACAGGGCATCCAGCGCTCAGGCAGGGATGAACCCGGGATGATCCTTGGATAAACCTTAGGTCTAGCTACAGCCTAAGTTAACAAAGATCACTGAGTTGTTATTTTTCTGTCTGGGTAACCATCACATCTTATCTATCCAACTTCAGAGTTATTTATGTCATCTCTTCTGCTTATATAAATTGAAGATATTCTCAGGAAGTGTTCATGAATAGCTATCAAAATTATGGTGTCCTTTTCTTGAGACAATTTTCATGAGCCAAAATGTCTCCCATTCTCTGTTTTTTCCCCTAAGATCTGTCACTAAAGGTTGGCCTTAGTTTCAAATGCTGGATTCAGTTCATGATCACACAGTGCGTGGTTATAGGAACATAATTACATTTCCATGGTAATGTTGCTCTTTCTTAATCTCTTAAATTGATTAACGGCAATGTGGCTGCTGATTATTCAGAAGAGGCAGTTAGTGAAAGTATTACACTTAACAAATCTCCTTTTGAAAGTACAAGGACCCATTGATGTAATTAAACATCTAGCAGGATTGGCTGTCAAGTACTAAATGCAGCAAACCATGAAATTTAGTGACTGAATTTGAAACGTAATTGAATTTAAATATTCTGTATGTGTATTCTCTGTGTTCCTTGCATTCAGTACTTCTTTAAAAAGCACTGAACATTTGGACAGTGTAACAAAAATTACTACTACTACTACTACTACTTATTATTATTATTATTATTATTATTATTATTATTATTATTATTTAACATTTGTATTCCACCCTAACTTCAGGTAGTTTATAGTGATGTCCAAGGTTTTAGGGAGTAAGTAAGCCAGCTAAAGATAATTAACACATTATCCATCTTCATTCCACACACACATAACTTTGAAATTTGTCAAATTCAAAGTCAGATATGAATATTGACTTTACCGTTGATTCCTGTAGCTCTTTGGCTGATACATAACACACTTGCGTTGCGGTCCCTGGTACTCAACATCTGTTGTTGTTGTTGTTGTTGTTACAGATCATTACTTTCTGAAATATTGCTATTTCAAGTGTCAGATTTGTATCCACTTATTCTTCTGTGTAGAGACCGACCTGTTTGTCCTGTGCAGAATGCAGAAGGGCATTGCTGGCAAACGATGGTGTATGTTCCATTAGCTGTATATGAATCCCTGATGCTGTGGATGACATTATGTGGCCCTGTAATAGTATTACCAGAGAGGACAGAGTTGGCACCTGGGTTTGGCCCAGGATCTGGTTCCTGTGTCTATATTTGGTAAACTGTCATTTCTATTGAATATCTGTGTTAGGTTGGGGATGCAAGCAAGTAGAGGCCTACTACCCTAGGCCTGTGACAGGAAAGTGTCATTGTCCAGAATGGGTTCTTGATGCATTTGAGTGGGTTTTAGCTGAGAACTGTACATGGTATTCTGTTGTTTTCACTTTGGGGTCTGTCTTGTAGTACATTATTCCTGGGTTCCAATCTGGTCCTGCTGATCTGGTTTTTTTCATTTGTAAATGTGAAATCTCTGCCAGGCATTCATAGGTAAGACTGAAGAGCAGGGATGAGGGGTAGACACATTTGCTCTTTGAAATAGGTATAAGCTGTACGAGCTTATCGTCTTGGCCTGCTTGAATTGTAACTTTTTAGAGAAATGCCAACGTTTTGGAGAGAGAGAACAGCAAAGCAACTTGAATAAAGGTTTTGAGAGAGAGAGAGTAAATAAAACTATTCAACTGGCTGAAAACAATGGTCAATTAAAAATGCCTAGGCAAATAAAAATGTTTCGATCTGGAGAGCTGGTGTGGCGTACCGGTTAGGACTGGGACTCAGGAGATCCGATGTCAGTAGGGTAGGGCATCCATTCCGGGTTTCAGTCAGAAACAGTCAGAAGTACCTTGGAGAGCTCCTTTAGAGTTCTGACTGAAACCAAGAACGGAAACCCAGTTGAAATCGGAGCTACCAGCCTCGACTGCTGTGCTTCCCACACTGATCCCAGTCTGCAGTAGGAAGGGGACCTTATATGAAACTCCTGCACTGCTGCCCCACCCTCCCAGCTGATCCTTATCACAGCCACTGTTTTCTGCCTTGCTGGTATTTGTTCTTGCATAAGGGCGCAGCAGCTGTGGAGAGAATCACCATCCAGCTTCTGGAGTGAAAGAAAATCTAGTGTCTGTCGTATAGGAGGGGGAAGCAGTGCACTGCAGACCTGAGTGAGTGACTGGCAAAGGGCTGGGCTGCTGACCGTGAATATTTTGACTGAATATGCCATCACGTTGCAAGAGCTGGTGTTTGGTATTCAGGGGCACATTCTCGTGTTCAGCGTCTTTCAGCAAAGTGGTTACCCAATGGGGTTTTGCCATGTCAAAAGATAAGACATAAATCACTAACCTTGGGTTTGATTCAGGGAGACAAATGGATCTCTTGATTGCTCTTCACATGATTACTTGCAGCCAAGTATGTGCATCAGAAATCACATCAAGGGCAGTATCCAACCTTAGTCTTAGAGTAGACCCATTGAAATGAATGGGATTAAAGTTGGTCAAGACAAACTTAAATCTCATTCATTTCAATGGGTCTGTTCTATGTTGGACTAACATTGTGTTGGGAAATGTCTATCTGTGATAGCTTATTAACAACTGGCAATAGCCACTTGATGGTTTTCAGTCCATGTGAACCATTCCTATGATATTGTCATAAATTGGGTGTGTGTGTGTGTGTGTAACAATATCTATTGTTACCTGTCTTGCAAAGCAGGTAGGAATTGTGTAATTTCTACACTGGTTATGTGCTTTGGGAATTAATTGATGGAACATTGCCTATGGTTTTGGAAAAGAGAATTTTAAAATATGATTTATGTATTTATTCTTTGGCCTGCGAGCATTGTCTTTGCAGCAGGGTAAAGAAACAGAAAGCTCACAACCACTTACCACTCCACAGTAATCTTTTATTCATTATTCTGCTAAATGCTGCAACCCTACAAGGTGTTCATGGAAATCTTCCATTACCACCACCACAAAACCCATTAGGCGATACATGGGGAGGAATTTACCATTATGAATTAATGAATGTTTTAGAAGTCTGATGAAAATACAGCTTCTTGAAATGTTCTTCAAAATGGGAGACATATTTTATTACATGTTTTATAGCACTGGTCCTCAAACTGGAATCTAGCAGCACATTGGCATATTTACTACCTGATCCTGAGCATCTTTATATGGAAGAAAGTTCTACTATGTTAGATGGAATTTTCCACCATCCATACTTCCTCGTTTGGGGGAAGAGGTCATAGCTCAGCTGTAGGGTGCGTGATTTGCATGTAACAGTCCCATGTTCAATCCCCAGCGTCTCCAGGTAGAGTTAGGAAATACTCTTGCCTGAAACCCTGTCAGTCAGTACCCTGACAATACTGGGTTAGATGGACCAAGATCTGAGTCAGTATATGTTCCTAATTAGAGGGGCTAAGCAGTTACAGAATAATTTTAAGACAGTATAGTTGTGAGTAGGTTAACTTTCCAAGCCCTTGTGATCAAACAGGTTGCAAAAACAAACACATAAATAATAGGATCACCAGCACCTGCTGGCAACAGAGTTTAGCTTTCCAGAGGTAGAATTACGTTTCCAAATGCTCCAGGCAACCAACGGCTGATGCCTTTGAAGCTCTGCAGTCCAGCTAAATAGGAATTGAACCTGGAATGGGGAAAGAATCTGACTAATAGAGAACGTTCTGATTATTGAGCTTCTCAATTTTCAGTGTGATATGAAATGCATTATTCAGTAGTCAAAAACGACTACCATCCAGTAAGCTCAGGTCCAAGATACAGCTGCTGCTTCTATTTTCTCGATTTTTCTTCCCTGCACAGGGCTGGCTGGATCTCATCTCTTTGAAGTCACCTTCAAAAAGGTCACTTTGACAACCATCCTTCTGCCCACAAATGTCAGGCCTGTGTTCTTCTGATGCACATTAAAGGTCACAGAGGAGAGAAAAATTCAAAGGGGAAAAGGACAAAATCATTTCCCATTAGATATTTAGAAGGGGTTTTAAAAATTTAAATCCAACTGGGTTTCTAAAAATGATAAGCAGTGCACCATTACCAGTGATTACTAATGCATGAACTGTGTGTGTGTGGGGGGGGGATTTGTTCTTGATTGACAAATAAATAACATCTTGTCAATCTCACTCTGATTCTTTTCAACCAAGAGTTTGGAAATGAAACACAAACCAGTTTAGACGCTGAACAGAAGGTAGTTTATGGATTTGGAATAAAAGGAAATTTATTCACTTTCAATTATAGAACAGTAGTACAGTACTTGACAATTAGATTGAATTGAGGACCACTTTAATATTATATTGTAATGCATCATCTAAAGTCTAACCCAAGATAAACCACAGCTAACAGTGTTAAAATATCATCTGTAAAATTGTTTCCTACACAAAATATTGAACTTCCTTTAAAAAAAACACCCCAAAACAAAACAAAACAGTTGAACAGGACTCTAAAAGCAGAGGTGGTTTAAGTATTTCTGATGCCTTAGGCCCAAAATATCCCTTTCATGACTTCACTGCCACTTCATTGTTCAGGAATAAATTTGTCCAAGAGGCTAACGGAAACTTAATTACATCATATCATTGCCTTTATTGGCAAGCCATTTGCCATGTTCATGTGGACTGGAGATGCCACTGAAATTTGCCTGATGCTATATTTTGAGATTAATTTGGAGGTTCCTGCTTGGGAGAAACATCTGAGGAATGTTGAGGGAAATAAAACTGGTCCAATTTGTTGGGGTTGGGGAGTCGATAGAGCCCTGATTGCCACTAAGACTTGCCTAAACTTATATTGCAACCTGAGTTTAAAAGGGATGGTTTCGAAGAATAGGGGCAAACACACACACACCCAACACTTTTGATAAGACTGGTGATTTCCCCCCACCCAACCCATCCCAAGGGGATTGTCCACAGACACTGAGCTACATCCAATATCATGAGAGTGGACTTCCACTTAGGCAACAGAGCTTCCTATTCCTTGCACTCCTGTGTCTCCCGGATCTGCTCTGGAGGGACCTCCAGCCCTTCGGAGCATATTTGTGGGGCACGCAGGAGCTGCATGTGGGAGGGGGAATCCATTCCACCAGAGGGGTCCATTTTGCTGGTAGATGGACTCCATGGATACACCCCTCTTAATTTGCATCCAGGTTTATCCTAAAGCAACATTTTGTGGCAAATTTGGGGGTCCCTGCTTGAGACAAACACTGAAGGGGGGAAGAGTTCTACTAAACCTAGCAAAATTGCTTGGTGGAGGTCTGTACTCCACCATAGATCATATTCCACATCCTATTGATTTCAGCTAAAAATGTTCTTTATTTCTTTTGTACTTCAACAGACACACTCCTACTTTGCATCAATGCCCCCTGTAGTGGTCAAAGCTATCCCATCTGTAATTTCTCCACTTAGTTGTTCCTTGGAGAAGTTGCAATAAGCAAGCTTGTGTATGACCATCGCAAGTTCTGCAAGGGCTCCAAGTCAGCTTCTGCAAATAGAGATTGGGATTGCAGAATTTATGTTTACTGTTCGCGAGGGCCTCAAGAGTCACAGAATCGCCCATGATTAACAGATATATGGCTTCAACATAAATCGAAAATTGAGCACTGCTGAATCAGAAGCAACCACCTGCACCTCTTCTATGACCATCATATGAGCATGACCAGATTAAGGATTAGTTGATTCAGGCAGCTAGATATTTCCCAGTAGGTGATCACTTTTGCAGTCACTGCACTGTGGCATCTCTGTGGAAATAGGTTGCTTGAAGCAAGTGACTTTCAGTAAGTCACTCAGAATATGTGCACCACTGGATTTGGCAAATGTCTAGACTTACTATACTAGCTATTACCAAATTATAAATCAGGACCTACTGTTAGGTTGTGGAACCATTGTGGGTGTGAATTCAGGTACCCATCAGTTTGGGACTAGGGCAGCCTGGTGCCCTCCAAATGTTTTGGGACTGCAACTCCAAATTTCCCAGACAAATTGACATGCTGGCTAGGAGTAATGGGAGCTGTAGTCTCACAAATCTGAAGGGCACTGGGTTCAGGAAGGCTGGACTGGTGCAAGGTAAAATGGGCAGGATGAAGAGTTCACTTCCTGATACAAGGTCTAAAAGAATGTGGACCCCAACTATGGAAAGAATTCATTCCTGACCCTGCCAACAAAATGTTCTGGAGCTATGTTGCCTTCCAACTTTATAAATTTTGATAACTTGTAACCTGATTCTGCTACGTCTGAATTTCAGTATCTCTTGTGAGTTTGAAGACTCCTCTCCACACAATGGTTTCCCCATTCATTTCAATGAAAAGTACAACTCAGTATCTACATAGGATGTACATATAGTGGTATCCCCTTCATTGAAGTGAATAGCTACTGTGTTTGTACTAGAGGTGTGCTCCGCCCCGATTAGAATCGGAGAATCAGAAGCGAATTGGCCTGCTCCACCTTGCCCAGAGGTGGAGTAGAAGCGGACCGCGGACCCTTAGAAGCACGACGAAGAGAAGCGGCCATAGGCGGAGCACTTCTCTTTTCGCGGAGCTCTCCGATCACCATTTTGGAAAATTTCGCCCATAGGATTGCATTGCGGAAAAGAATAGGGGATAACTGTGTTGTTTTTTAAGCTATCTTTCTGAAACCTTGTGCTTAGAGAGTCGTGGCTGGGGGTCATTTTGAGCCTACTCTCAGCTCTCTGCGTGGTGCGGTTCGCTTGCTATAATTTTTGGAAAAATTGGGTAAAAAAAGCGGGAGAGATACCTTTTTGAAGTGCTGAGAGGCACATGATCCCAAAGTTGGAGGAGGGGATAGGCAAAATGGGATACTAGTAACTTGGAATACTGGGAAACTTCTCTTTCTTAATCTGAACAGACTTTTCCCAGTGTTTTTTAAAACAGTAGCCCCACCAAATGCACAAACACAACCTGAAATCATATGCTAAGCAAATAAATAACAGATAGGAAACACAGCACTGCTACCCACCCTAACCTTGGTGAACAACTGAATAGACGTGGTGCAAGGGGATAAAGTCCCCTAGGGCATGTGGACGTGCCCAGTGCACACACTCTCCCACCCTGGAGGGTCATCAGAGCCCTCCAAAGAGTAATCCAGTGGAGAGAGACTAATGCCTATCATGAGTTGAAGTGTTAGTTTGCTTCTTAAAGACTGGTCCCTAGACAGGGCCAGTCAAAATTGGCATAATTCCCCCTCCCCCTGGGCATGTCCACTTCCCTCTTACTGATAAAAGACAGATATAGCCTTTTTAAAAAAATTCTTCCTGTTGTTTATTCAGCAACACTGCTGCTTTTAATTCTACCCCTCCTTTGTTTATTTATTTATTTATTTATTCCATTTTATATTTACACCCCATAGCCCAAGCTCTCCTGACTTTTCCTCTTCAGTGAAGTCAGGCAGGCTTTCATTGTGGTTCAACTCCTTGTTGTTGTTGTTGCTATTAATATTAATTAGTACTGCTATTAACGTTATTATTTTGTTGTTTAGTAATGGCTGTGATCACAGTGCAGTCAATCAACTCTGAAGCAAGGATCACAAAGTTTTACTCTTATCCTCCTAGTCTCCTAGTTATGGGATGCAAAAGAAAAGACATCTCTCTGTGCTGCTCCCACCTCACAGGGATGGTTTGCATTACTGGCTTTGAAACTATCCTTGGCTCACTTCCTTATGCCCCCAGAAATGTCTGCTGCCTGCCTGCCTTCCCTCCGTCCTCCCCTGCCCGCCTTGCAGGGATGGTTTGTGTGTGTCTTGCTTTGACTCAGGGGATAAGTCCTTCCTGCGCTCACTTAGACTTTTGGAAGTTCCAAATCAATTTTTCAAGTGTGGAGGAAGATTCATATAGGTTTATCTCTACTCCCCAATTCATGGCATGTTGGGATTTCCTTTGAAATGGCCCCATTGAGCTGTCTGCAGCTTTAAATCCCTGAGATACTGGGGTGTCCCATTTTCAAAAATTCCCCCAAAATCAGGGGATGCTTGGATTGGCTTGAGTCTTGGCATGCATGTGTATACGTCCATGAGGTGTCATGGTGCCGAGTTTGAGGTTTCTAACGTGAAAATTGACATAGTTCTAGCATGGGACTTGATTTAGGGTGAGTTAAAAAGTTAAAGCCCCACCAAAAATCAGGGGATGATGGGATTTGCTTGAAAGTTAGCATGAATGTGGATCTAGATGGCATCTGTGAGGGTGCCCACTTCAAAAAAATTTATCTGTCAAAATGTCGGAGAACAGTCCATGTCTGAAAATGGGGTGTCCGATTTTCAAAATTTCCCCCAAAATCAGGGAATGCTTGGATTGGCTTGAGGCTTGGCATGCATGTGTATATGTCCATGAGGTGTCATGGTGCCAAACTTGAGGTTTCTAATTTTAACAGAAAAAAAGTTGTAGACTTTTTTGGATTTCAATGCAAGCGTAAGGGGGGGAAAAGTGGAGCTCCGATCCGGATCCGGAGCTCCGCAGCAGAGCGGAACGGACTATAGGCAGAGCGGGGCGGAGCAAAGCGGCCCGATCCGCAAATTGCGGATCTGGAAGAGAACCGTGCACACTCCTAGTTCATACACACATGTCCCATGTGCACACTAGTGCACATATAGGTATGTTGAATGAATTTGTTTTGTTTTGCACTGCAAAGATCTTTCAAACAGCAGCTCAACATCCAATTGTCTGGCTCTGTTGATCGCGCATCATGTAGCCAGTTCTGTTGTCATTGTACGGACACTGCACTGAATTTGTGATATGCGGAAATGTGTGGAGAGCTCAAACTGCAACTCAAGTAAACTGCAGTAATTGGATCAGATAGTCAGTGCTAAAAGTTGCAACATGAGGCTCAACCTTTATTATAGTTTGCATAATGCAATTCAAAGCAGGTGTGTCAAAATGCACGTGGCCATATTTACAAGATGTAGATACTTAAATTTTGACTACTCAAATTTAATGACAGTATGATGTCAAATTGCACCTGTGTGGCGCTCATTAAAACCAGAAAATCAGCATACTTTTTCTATTGTTTTAGAACTGCTTAAACTGGATATATAATTTCATTTCCTTCCATGTTGTGTAATGGGTAGTCTGGGTTTTGTAGAACTGCAGCAGAACACCTAGCACAGGATAATTAGGGCAGCACCGGTAATCCAGCAGATTCTGATATGGATATTTAAATTCTGCTAATATGGACAATTATCTGAACCCACTTTCTTTCTGAATGGAGGCTTGATGTGTAAACTCTTGCACAAGCTACAGTAGGTAAGAATTTAAGAATGGGGAAGCACATCCCCTTGAAAGTAAAGGACCAAATGCATTTGTAGTTGAAAATTTCATTGAAAGGAATACACACTTATCTGAGTTTTGATTCCCAATCCAATATGCATCCAGTTTACATCCTTGATAAAGATGGATGAATATGTCAATTTTGGTTTCTTTTAGTTTCTCACTCTTAAGTATATTCTATCTTTCCTCTGCTTCAAGTATGCATTTTTGAGTGGATTTCTCCTAATAGACATATTCTGTATGCCTTTTTGCATTGTATGCATTTTTACAAGCAAATTCCCCCACATATAATGCATTTTTGTACATTAGTTTCACTAATATATGCATTTTTGTGCAAATTTCCCTTTAATACATGCATTTTTGTATGCATTTTTGAATTAGAGAACTGCATCACAAAATTCAGAAGAGTATATACCAAAGAATAACTGTTTGAGTTAGTGTATTGGTTTGGGAAGTGTGAATTAGGTAGCGTTGAATTGAACACATTCTACCACCCCTATCGCTAATCCTTAGTTCCTGAAAGCAAGGA
The DNA here is from genome assembly GCF_023053635.1 of Elgaria multicarinata webbii. Lineage (NCBI taxonomy): Eukaryota > Metazoa > Chordata > Lepidosauria > Squamata > Anguidae > Elgaria > Elgaria multicarinata. The sequence goes on along the minus strand of NC_086178.1, from coordinate 31,082,167 downwards.
TATCTGAAAGCCCGGAGAGTGAGTATCTATGGATATCTGAGATCCTGGGGCAGAAAAATACATTGAAATAAAGGGCCAGGTTTTGCATTTCTCTAAGAATGATTTAGAATAAAAAAAATCTTTATTCTTAAAGATGCTAATGAAAAGAAGTTTTTAAGAATAAGAAACACTCAGATTGACCAACTCTTCTTTTATATGTTTCCACAGTTAATTATCCCACCACATTCAATACCCTGTTGACTCACTATAGCCAGGGTGGGAGGCATGGGGTGTTTTAATGGTGGTTTCTTTTAACCTTTCTCCACCATTAACTCCAATGGAAGGAAGCTTACTATTCCGGTTCCATGGCTGGCAAAACATTGGGCCCATTTTGGGGACATATCGGGAAAGATAGAGCTTAGGATTCTATTGCCCTTCCCTAACACCCCGGAAATGCCCCATTTCTGGCCCCACAACTGTCAGTACAACAGGAGCTTCCTGCCACCATACCAGGGAGATGTCCAGCGGCGAATCTCCATCTCTGCAGGTGGAGAATGGAGGTCAGCCTCACCTCCCAGGGAACGTAGGATTGCTCCTTTAAACAACTGCTTAGCAACGGGCAGGATTGTGACCTTTGTCACTTTGTATCTTAAATTCTATTGTAAATGTTTTCTACTGTTGTGTCAATATCCTTAATACTGATTTAATGTCCAAGCAAAATACGATGTCCAAATGACCCATCTTCACCTAGAAGACCCAAATTGGTCCAATCTGAGTTCTCAATTAAACTATTTTTGTTTTGTTTGTTTAGTTGCTCACACCGTCTTCTTCTCTTTTTCTGTATGCTTTGTTTAACATTTGAATCTCTTCTTGATAACCTTCTTTCTCCATATGTTGCTTTTTGCTATTCCGCCTGTGAGCTTCCACAGTATCAGGAATTGATATGTTAATATCGCTGTCAGGATTGTTTGAGGGTATGAAGAGTGAATAGGAAGCGGTTTCCCCTAAATCACAGGAGACAAATCTATTTTCTTTTCGAGAATAACGCAAAGATGGAGATCGGACTTGGGTGGAGGACTGGCTGATATTACTGATGATGGACACAGTGTCCATGGCTTCTTCGTTGTCACAAATTTCAAGCACCTCTAAATGAATCTTCACGCTTGTGTCGGCAAATGTGGTTGGAGAATCCTCCGGGTTTGGCTCATGACCCACACTCTTGGAGCGATAGACTTCAATTTTCTTCGAGGTGGGTGTAATTTTCTGTCCTTCAGTGCTTACTTCATATGTAGATAAAGAAAGAGTTTTTCCTGTGGGCGCATGGAGAGATACGGTCCCTTGAAACGCACACAAAGGAATAGCTAGGGCACCACCTGACCGCTGGAAAGAAAGAAAATTGCTATTATTTCATGTTGTTTCCACAAGCCAAGAATCTGTTGTCAACAAGCCAATTATGCCTCACTCATTGTTTTCATTGCTGTAAACTGAGCACACTCTCCCCTCTCTTAGATGCCTTGGATTTTAATCATCAGTATGAAAATACATCTTTTTATTCACAGTTCTTAATTTTAAATAAGTATAATAGACAAACTGTTATGGAATATCTTGTATAAGGCATTTAACCTGTCCCTTTCCCAATCCACCCTCTTTTAAGATAAGTCCACACTCATAGCATCCCAACTCCAGGATGCAGAGACCATACATGACACAGTTAATAAAAGTTAATAAATAAAAGTGAGTGGAGTAAAGGAGAGAAGCAGAAGAAAATCAAAGTGGGGGAACGGGGTGGGGGTGGGGAAATAAGAAAAGAAAAAGGGAAGCCGCTGATGTTCTCCATCAACTGTTCCAAGTAAGCAAACTCCCATGCACCAATTCATTGGCCTTGCTTGGACACAATACTTAAACGTGGTTTAGCATTAGGTGAATATGCCTTGGGGTTATCGACTTCACATCCCCCAAAGTAGGAATGGAAGAACTAGTGATCTTTGAGCTCCTCTCAGTTGGATTTTAGCTCCGTTTGCATCATTTTCTTCCCTGAGCATGAACATTGGGGAAGCGGGTTCAAAAGTGAAAAGCCTGCATTTACTATTGTGAAAAATGTGCATTTTTAAAGTAACCACTGAAAGAGTGAAAATGCATCTTTTTTTAAAAATGCATATTTTAAAGTGCAATTTAAAATAATAAAACACAAGAAAAAGAGGACACATTTTGCAAACACAATTGCAATGTTCGCCTGAAAAAATGCATTTGTGTTTGGATTCAGGGTTGCTAATGGCATGTTATGGCATTTTTTAAACTGAAACAAAATTCTCATATCTCTAGGTCAAGCTGAGACTGCAACCCCATCACCGTGACAGGGGAAAATGGGACCCAAATGTAGATCATGCTTGAGAATATTTTAGGCAAACTTATTTCCCTGTTTCTATGTACATATTGTTATTATTAATAATAATAATATTTATTTATATAGCGCCATCAAGTTTTCATGGTGCTGTACAGACCTTGTAAGATTTTCTGGAGCCAATCAGGAGTAGTGTTAGTGTGGAATGAGGAATGGTTTCCCCTGTGAGTTGCTGGCTCACCGACTTTTCTCTAGAATAGAGAGAGTGTGGTTGTGCTGTTTAAACCACGGTGTGTGGCGTGGTGTACAAAACAAGAGCCAAAAAAGGACATAATACTAAAATGCAATCAAGTCCAAACACAATACATCCCTAAAACAATCTAAAAGGCGATAAAATTCAAAAAGATGAACCAAGCAGCTAAAATGTCTTACCAAGCAACCATCCTTTAACCAGGGCAGGATCTACACTACTGCTTTAAAGCGCTTTATAACAGTTATAAGGCGCTTTAACTGCTTTAAAGCGCTATAAAACTGTTATAAAGTGCTTTAAAGCAGTAGTGTAGATCCGGCCCTGGTGCCAAAAGCATGATGAAGTCAGCGCTGGTCACAGTTTCATGGGGACGGAGTTCCATAATGTTAATGTGTGAAAGGCACTTTGAGGAGAGCCTTCCTAGCAGATCTTAAGTCCTGGGCAGACTGGTATAGTGTTCCTTCAGGTCCCAAACTGTTTCAGGCTTTACAAGTTAAAATCAGCACCTTGATTTGGGCCCCAAACCAAATAAGCACTCAGTGTAGCTCCCTCAGGATCAATGTAACATGATCCCATCTAGCTGCACCTATTAACAATCTAGTAGCCACATTCTGCACTAGCTGAATCTTCCAGATTGTCTTTAATGGCAACCCCACGTACAATACGTTCGTTGCAGTAATCCAATCCAGAAGTTACTAGAGCATGGAGCGCCACAATGGTCAGACTTAACTTTCGAGCTGGCAAAAGGCATTCCTCCCCATCTAGGGCAGCTAGGCCTCAAGCTCCAAAGCTGGATCTTTCAAAGGGAGGGTGGGCAGTCTGCTTTACAACAGCCTGCACACCCAATGCTGGGAGTTCTAGGACATTTTTCAGTCTGAACATACATAGGATTGCGGCCTAAGGACGTATGTATATCCACTGGCAAGCCATTGATTGAAAACATTTCTGTACTGCTCTTTGTCACAAGAGATTCCAAGCAGTGTACAATATAAGTAACAAAAAGCCATTAAAAAGTATTGTATGAAAAGCCAGCTTATAAATGGATAAACAGGAAAGTTTCACAGCCTGCTAGTTAAGGCAACGTCATTTTAGATCAACTACTGGACTATGGGCAGTGGTATAGTGGAGCCAATATTGCCAGCGATGCAGTGCTGGCTCTTTGTTATTAGATTGTACGCCTATGCGGCAGGGTCTTGCTATTTACTGTGTAATCTGTACAGCACCATGTACATTGATGGTGCTATATAAATAAATAAATAAATAAATAAATAAATAAATAAATAAATAATAGCAGGGATGGTGATGTCATCAGTCACCCACCTCAGACTCCCCTGTTCCCTCTGAGCTTAGCTGGAATTCTCACAGAAGGTGGGGGTGGGGACAGCAAATGAATTTTCCCGGCAACAATATATTGTTCCTTGTTGTAATGCCAAGTATTTGGGGTTGGGGTTGTCTTGAATGGGCATTTAAGACCTATTAGCTTTACAAAACGCCTGCTCCTGGTGGAGATGAAAACTGCTAAAGCTGGTTTGTTGATATGGATTCACATAGATAAGTGAACATGGCCAAGATGAGCGCCTGTGCTTCAAAATTGCCACTACACCACTAACTGGGTGCTTCCAGACAAGGCCTTTAGAATGCCCTGCCTCATTCACAGAAGTATATGGGATGTGTGTCCGTTTTCTTACAGCTTGTTTCATCTTTTCCCTTAACTGAGAAAATCTGTTTAGGTGAAAAGAACAGAGCGGCTGCACCATGCCTTCCAATGTTGACTCCTAAGAACCCTCCATCTGAAAAGGACCCTTTTGATTTCCAGGTAGCACCAGACTTTTGCCGAAGCTGGTATGCAATCGCTGCAATAAATTGCTTCCAGATAAGCTGGCTCATAAACCCATTAAAGCCAGGGAAGGAGGGGGCAAGGCAAGGTGAGGCTGTACGAAGAACTAGGTATTTTTTGTGAACCGCCCAGAGAGCTTCGGCTATTGGGCGGTATAAAAATGTAATAAATAAATATATAAATAAATTTTACTGGTTCAGCCAAGTCAATTCAACGAGGCAGAGAGAAGTCCTGTTAGCAATCCAGCATCAAAATCCATGGAAGTCACAGGTGTAAGGTGAGGTTGAGCTCAGGGTCTAGGACAAGGCTGATGAGCTCCAGCATGGAGGTACAATGTTGTTCTCTAGCGTTGTCTTTTAGGCTGCTTCCTGCTTTTAACTTCAGCATCCTGGAGCAGCTGCTAGCAATTAGTCCTTTGTATTCTGGGAGCCTCTTAAACAGACAGACACTCGCCTCCGTTGTTCCTTCACATGAAGCCTCCTTCGCTCTGCTAGGAATCAGCAGAACTTTGTCCTCTGAATCCAACGGAGGGGACTGCAGCAGGGCATTGATCACTGCCAGGTCGTGAGGAATCTCGGGCTGCCTCTGTGCTAGTCCCTTCATCTGGGTCTGCAACCTGCTATCTCCCTTCATCCTCAGAAGAAACTGAGGGAGGCATGACAGGTAGGCGTGTGAAGAGACAGCCTTCCCTGCTGAACAGAGTTGGCAGAACATGCAGGTTGCTTTAATAGGTTCTTCAGCAGGAAAATGAATGTCAAGGCTTTTACCCAACGTGTTTTGATCAATCCAGCCCATATCCTGAGACTGGGCCTAATCTCTTTTTATTCTCTCCGTACATTTATGGCATACCTTCTAACATTTATGCCTGCCCGAAATTTGAGATCTGTTGGAGGAGCCCTCTTCCTCGTCCCACCAATGCAAGACATATGCTATGGTGGGATGTCGGAGAGGGTTTTCTCTGCTGTGGCACCCCAGCTATGGAATGCCCTCCCCTTGGAGGCCCAATTGGTTTCATTTCGGTGCCAAGTTAAGACATGGCTTTTGAACAAAGCCTTTGATGGCTAAATTCACCAAGCCTGTACATAGTTCTACTGTTTTTAAATTCTATACTGCTTTTCTAGGGTGACCAGATGACCCGGAAAACCCCGGAGACCTCCAGAAATATGGGGGTTCTCCAGGGCAACCAAGGCTGGCACCAATTAACTGGGGAAAGGCCTGGCCTCCAGCCCCACCTGTTGCCTCTCATCACACATCCGGGTGTTTTCTTCACCAGCACGCTGGCGCTGACAAAGAAAAGCCCCGGATTGACATGAGGGGTGGGGCTGGAGGCCGCATTCCCAGAAGTGTGGGAACACAGCCTCCAGCCTCGCCCATCACCTGTCGGTGCACATCCGGAACTTTTTCTTGGACTGCGCAATGGCACCGGCCAAGAAAAGCTTTGGATCGACATGAGGCGACGGGCGGGGCTGGAAGCCGCATTCCCGAAAGTGCGGGAACGCGGCCTCCAGCCCCGCTCAGCGCACATCTGGAACTTTTCTTGGCACAATGGCGCTGACCAAGAAAAGCCTCGGATCGAGGCGACACAAGGCGACGGGCGGGGCTAGAAGCTGTGTTCCTGGAAGAGTGGGAAAGCAGCCTCCAGCCCCACCCATCGCCTTGCATCACACATCCGGATCAATGTGAGGCAAATGGCTGGGGGCTGCGTGTGGGAACTTCCAGCAATGTGGCCTCCAGCACCCACCCACCCCAGCGCTGAAGAAGGAGGAGGAGGAGGTAAGACTAAGGTCTGTGTGTTTGTGTGTGAGAGTGGGTGTATGGGTGAGGGTGCCTGTTTGTTTGAGTGTGCTTTGGAATGGGTGATCCTGTGTGTGTGTGTGCTGGCAGTGTGTGTATTGATGTGATGATGTCTGAATGGGATGCCTGGTTGTTTGACTATGAATGGATGCATGTTTGCAGTGTGTGTGTGTGTGTGTGGAGGGGGGCCTGTATGCTGAAATTTGTAGGGGATGATTTGGAAGTGATATTCCTATTAAATAATGCATTTTGACCCATAGACCTTCCTCCAATTTGTTTGATATAATTGGCATGATGTATATTTTAGGGATGTGCTCCGCTTCTAATCAGACCGGCGAATTAGAAGTGGGGCGGGGGGCTTCGCCTGCCCTTAAGGCGGAGGAGAAGAGGATTGGGGGGCCGGCGGAGCATGGCGAAGAGGATCGAGGTGAAGGTGGATCCTTCGCCACGATCCGGAGCTCCGCCAGAAAGGTAAGTGGGGTTTACCGGGCCCTGCTGCTGTTGCTGCTGCCCATGCGGCGACAGCGGCAGGGCCTGGTAACCCCCCCCCCCGCCCTCCTCTCCCTTACCTGCCTCCATCCGCGGTCCGTCGGCTTCTTCAATTGAGCTCGCGGTTCAACCAGGAAGTCTGGGCCGCTTGCGGCCCAGACTTCCTGGTTGAACCGCGGGCTCAATTGAAGAAGCCGACGGACCGTGGACGGACACAGGTAAGGCCCCCCTCCTCCTTGGTCCCTTACCGGGCTCTGCCGCCGTCGTCGTCGGCTTGTACCTTGGCGTGCATGTGTATCCCTGGATAAGCTATCATGGTGCCGAGTTTGAGGTTTCTAAAGTGCAAATTGACAGAGCTATCGAAAGGGGTGTGAATGGGGTGCCTGATTTTCATAAATTCCCCAAAAATCAGGGGATGATGGGACTGCCTTGAGACTTGGCGTGCATGTGTATCCCTGGATAAGCTATCATGGTGGTGAGTTTGAGGTTTCTAACGTGCAAATTGACGGAGCTATCGAAAGGGGTGTGAATGGGGTGCCCGATTTTCATAAATTCCCCAAAAATCAGGGGATGATGGGGCTGCCTAGAGTCTGGGCGTGCTTGGGTATCCCTGGATAAGCTATCATGGTGGTGAGTTTGAGGTTTCTAACGTGCAAATTGACGGAGCTATCGAAAGGGGTGTGAATGGGGTGCCCGATTTTCATAAATTCCCCAAAAATCAGGGGATGATGGGGCTGCCTAGAGTCTGGGCGTGCTTGGGTATCCCTGGATAAGCTATCATGTTGGCGAGTTTGAGGTTTTTAACGTGCAAATTGACGGAGCTATGGAAAGGGGTGTGAATGGGGTGCCCGATTTTCATAAATTCCCCAAAAATCAGGGGATGATGGGATTGCCTTGTGTCTTGGCGTGCATGTGTATACATCCATGAGGTGTCATGGTGCCAAACTTGAGGTTTCTAACTTTAACAGAAAAAAAGATGTATACTTTTTTAGCTTAATGCAAGCCTGGGGGGGGGAAACGGAGCTCCGATCCGGATCCGGAGCTCCGCAGCGGAGCGGAGCGGACATAGGTGGAGCGGGTGCGGAGGGGCCTGATCCACAAATCGCGGATCTGGAAGAGAAGCGGAGCAGGGGGTCCGTGCACACCCCTAGTATATTTTGTAACAATGGCTGATAATTGTCTATCATTCTTAAAAACCTTTTAAAAATTAACCTGGCTGCCATTATTATTATTATCCTTATTTATCTCTCTTTTCTTGCTCTTGGTGTTTTTTCTAGATAAACATGATGGGCTTTGCCAAGTCAGGCTGTTTTTTACTGATTCAGAAATTTGCTGACTATTGAACATGTTTCAAGTATGGCTGATTTCTGGATGTTGGCGCGCGTGTAGGTTTTCTCTAAAAAAAATAAAAATGATGTGATGCGGGTGACTGATGTTACTAACTTAATACTTGTAACTTATTCCTGTTGTCATAGTTCTTTAATTTACATAGCCAGTGGTGTTTCCTCTTCCTTTTCTGCAACATTTTTGTCATTAGATATTGCTATGTCAATGAGGTGAGTGTGTTTTTCTTGGTTGTTTTTGACTGTTATGTCTGGTTTAAATTGAAACAAGCTAAGAGGTGCTAGCCTTTAGTCCATTTTGTTCCATGGCTAATGTTTGCAGGGTAATAGTAGTTTATACTCTTTCTGAATGCTTGGTTGCTTGGTTGTCGTACTAATTTTTTCTGTACTTGTCAACTGCTTCATTTGTTCAGTGATAGCAGTATGCTGAATGTGAGTATGGATATGAGAAAGGTGATGGGGAAAGAGTGTTAAATGTTAGGAAAGGTGAGACTATGGTCATATAATGAAGGATTTCCAGTCAGAAAAGATATTTGAGGGAAGGGGAAACTGTATCACACAGAGTATAGCAAAAGCTTCAAAGTACAGTAAAAGCTACAGAAGTAGAAATGAGTGAAGTTAATTTCAGATACATTGAAAGTCTTATTTGTTCTTTATTCCAGTGATTTTAATATTAAGATGTTATGTAGAACAGGTTTGTCTTAATTGTGTGGTGTGAAATCAGACCTGTGACCAAGGCCATGTTTGGGTGGGCACGCCCCCTTTGGGGCTGGGCATGTTGGAGGGCATGCCCCTTTGGGGGCTGGGCATGTTGGTGGGCACGCCCCCTTGGGGTGGACATGTTGGTGGGCACGCCCCCTTGGGGTGGACATGTTGGTGGGCACTCCTCCTTGTGGGCGGCCATGTTGTCCTCCTTTTTGGTTTTCAAATTATGGTCATTCGTGGTTATTAATGGTTTAATTTATTTTTTGCTGTGTATATTTATTGTTTTATATTGTTTGTATAATTTCATATGCCGTCCTGAGATCTTTGTGATATAGAGCAGGATACAAAATGTTTTAATAAATAAAATAGCATTGCATTGTCGTTAGCAGGAAGAGAGGAGAGTCTTGCCTCACAATAGAGGCTCGCAAGCCCGTCAGGAAGACGTTTCAACATGCAATGTATGAGACTGGGGTGCACCGCAGGGCCCTGGGCAGCCACTAAGGTTACCTCCAGGCAGAGCCATGGTACCCTAGGCCGCCACCTAGTGCTATCAGTGCTCCAGCTGCAAACATTGAGGCTTTCTCTGTACTTAAGGTGCTTATTTATTTATACAATTTCTATATTGTTCCATATCTGAAACAGATTCCGGAGCAGTGAACATAAAAACTAAAACAGTAAAAGATACCAAAATTAAAAGACCATTATTATACTAAAAACACAGAATGTCAATAACATCTGTAGCTGTCAATTAAGGAATGCTTCCCGGAATAAGACTGTTTTTAGGAGGCGACGGAATGTTGGCTCCTGCCTCACCTCCAGGGGCAGGGAGTTCCACAGAAAGGGGGCCACCACTCTGAAGGCTCTTCTCCTGGTGGACTCCATTTGCACCATAGGTCCATGTGGAATCACCAGGAACATGTCCTCTGATGACCTCAGTGACTGGGCAGGTTGGTAAGGGAGAAGGCATTCTCTCAGGTATCCTGATCCCAGGTTGTTTAGGGCTTGCTTCCAGGCAAGGTTTTTGTCATGTTCCCTTCCTGCCTTATTCATAGAATTTTATGGGGTCCAGATATCATTGTCTTCTGCATGTAATGTTCCTGTGTTTTCCCATTGTTTCTTCTGCCTTTTTTTTCTTTCCACAACAATCCATTAAGGAGAAACAATGGCACAGCGTCAGTCTGGAACAGCCTCAGTCTCTGCACGTCTACATTTCTGTTAATTTATACGGCCTGCAGCTTCAGCCTGAAAATCCACTTAGTACATCTGAAGTGCATAGAAAAAGGAGATAAATGAAGACAGATTGCTCAAACAGAGATGGAGTCCATGGTGCGATGATGGCTTCAGGCGTGTCTAATTAGATTTCTGGAAGACAGAACTGTGTATCTCACCAGCCATGTAAGAATTCTTGGGATTCTTCAATGAGAGTGAATTCTTGCTGAACAGAATGGAGATCTGTCATCACGACGGATCCAGTTGCTTCTTGCACATTGCTACCATTTGTAATGAAGCACTAAGATCATTCATGCAAGACCAAAACAGGGATGGGAAACATAGTCTCCAGATGTTGGATTGCAATTCCCATCAACCCTCACCATTGGCTATGCTGACTCAAGCTCATGGGAGTTGCATCCCTGGGTTAGACAGACCAGTGATCTGACTTTATTTATTTATTTATTTATTACATTTATATCCTACTCTCGCTACTATGTGCTCAGGACAACATACATGCCCCCCCCACTCCATTTTGTCTTCACAGCAACCTTGTGAAACAGGTTAGTCTGAGAACGAGATGCAGGCTTGTCTGGCCCAAAGTAATCTACTGAACTGTGGCACTCGGTTTAAGGCAGTTTTACAAGGATGCCCTTTCTCGTTATGCAGCAGAGAAATGCAGCAGTCTTGACTATGGAGAGAAGGAGGGATCTCTTCCTCCATGGGCAGCTGGGTAGCAGGACTCAGCCATGCTTTCTCTCTCCCCCCCCCCCCCCCGGGCTGCTGAGCCTTCCTTCACAGCTATACTACCTCCCACCTTGTGCTCCCACCTTGTCCCACGTTGTGCTGCTGGAGGCAGCCCATATATATATAAAATTAGCTTACCATGTTCTGAGTCTAGCTCTCTGGGTCTAAGTAAACTCAGCAACTTGATTAGAAATGAAAAGCCTGCTCTCATGCCTAGAAATTGGGTCACCAGGAAGAGGCACACATATTTACATAACTGGTATACAGAGTTCTTCCCAATGAAGAACCACCACCACAACAATCTGAGATCAAATGTCTGAGAAGAGAGAGAGAGAGAGAGACTTTATCAGATATTTGAGTGACTTCTCCAGTTTGAAGCCTGAGGTACTATACTGATTTGATGAAGATGTTAAAAATGCACATGGCACCATTGTCCAGATGAACCATTTGAGAGTATCTGTGGCTTTATTCTTGATTATTTTTTGCCTCTTCTGTCCCTCCTGACTCCAAAAGCCAGCAAAGCAGATGCTCCCCCTAGTTCCTTCAATGTAGGCTATGTGTTGACAGAGGAAGAAGGAGTTCTTCCAGCCCTGAAGACTTGCTGAATATTGTTTTCAAAACAGTGCTTATCTGTATATCAGCAGTTTCCAGCGTTTGGCATGCTTTGCCAAGAACAGTTTTTGTGGAATCTCTGGGACCTGGGAGGGCATATCTTTGGGTGTTAGCTTGGAAAATTCTGGATGTTCGAGTCCTTCTGTATCTGCCACTGTATGCTCCACATTCACTATCTTTGGATTTGGGTTTCTGAACTGAGATTCGGATTTGAAGCTGAGCCAAAGTAGGAAGTCTTTGAAGCAGTCTGAGCTGAATTGGGTTGTTTTCCTGACTTGCCAAATTGGAGCCCAAACTGAATCTTGTGGTTGGTGCACACTCCTAATATATACATGTAGGGCTTCCTCCATGAGGGCGTGAACCTTGATCAACCACAGTTCATCTCCCCATGAAGGGGACACTATATTTGTTCATATGTATGTACACCCCCTTCAGCTTGGTAATGTTTGTGCGTTTCCTAGAGAGGCATGGCCAGTGTGTACATCAGCATCTAAAAGAGCAGTTAAATGGACTGTTATTGGAAGCCCCTTTCCATATGCAGTACCCAATGCTTCTAGCCACCTGAACAGGGTTTTATTTTACTATAAATGTAGAAGAAAAATCTTGGTTCTAAGGAGGATATGATATAATTCAAAAAGAAAATACCCAAAGGTAAGAGATAAAGTAACTTCTTTCTTCTTTTTGGTAAAAATAGAAAATGGAACATACACACCCATCACATCTTAATTTGAAATACTCTGAAGTGTCATTCTTTTCCCTTTAGCGTGTTCTACTCTTTGTACATTATACTGCAAAACATATTTGTAAGAATAATTCAAGATGCATTAAGTCCCCATAAATCAATTACTCACATATTTCTTCTTCCGCACATTATACCTCACATTTATTTCTTTAAAAGCACAATTGGAAAGATTCTTTAAAAGAAATAGAAAAAAGGAGGAGGAAAGAAAGTAATGGAGAACCTGCTTATTTAGCTCTTGATCAGAGCAAAATACTTTGGATTATATGTATGCCTTCAAATGCATCAGAAAAATGATTCTTAGGGGAAAAGGAAGTGATTTTCTAAATGGGAAATTCTTTTCTAATGAAAGGTCTCTTTTTAGTCACTCTTTCTCATCCTTTTCAAGGTTTGGCCAGTCTAGTTTAATATATCACAGCAGTCTCATCTGCCAATGTTAGAATTTGAATTATAATCCGTGGTGCATAAATTGGCTGTAGTTATTATATCTAATGTTAGTCATGCTGGTCTAGAATCTGAAAGTCAGTTGTTTTTTTAAAAAATATTATTGCCATTTTAGCTGGCCCGTGGTTACTAAGACCCCGGATCTGGAAACCTACGAAGGTGGAATGGCATCTGCCTCAGTTCTTAAGCATATCTAAACCATATTCATAAGTTATTTGAAATGCATGAGGTCGGAAAGTGGAAATGGGGCCATGCACACGTGCCCCACCCCCATTGTCCTCATGCGCACCAGGCTCTGCCTCTTCATTCTCCTGCTCCAGCCTAACACAGACCACTCCATATGGCCTCTCATAGTGATGAAGGCGGAGGAGGAAATTGGAGGCATGTGAACTGGCCAGATACTGCTGACTGTACAACAGCAGCCACCAGGGGAGAGAATGTGTGTTACAGAACAGTCTATGAGATTTTCTACATGAGGCATTTATTGTGAGTGTGTGATTCTTCACTCACAGAAGTTTGCAGGTGCTTTACATGACATCCTCCTCCTCCAGAGCCTCTCCCATTCTTTCCCTCCCTTTTAATTTTTTTTAAAAAAAACAAATTGGGGAAATTGTGGTATATCTAGGAAAGATGGAATGAAACCTTTGTGTAATTGTGTAATTCTGCTATACCACAGTGTCATCCAGAAGTTATGTAATGGAACATATAGAAAGGCAGAGAAGGAAAAAAAACCCAGGAATAAATATGTGTAGAGGATCTGTCAGGATCAGGCCTCTTGCCCCTAGTGTGGGGAAAAGAGTTTCAGGAGATCAATTGGACTCAGAAACTGAAGAATAAGGAAGAGGAGGAGAAATTTACAAGCCAAGAAAGGAAGTGAGGGAGGAGATCCTCCAAAACTTCTCAGGAGGCAAGGGGGAGTCTTCCCAGGAGCTTATCAGGAAGAATGTCAACGACTCAGAGCCTATCCTCCCCTGGTCCCTGGGAACAGCCACTGTCAGAGGGGGAGGGGACTTTGGACTTGACAGATCCCAGAGGCAGTCTACCAGGCTAGCCGCTCACCAAAGACTTCTTGAGAAAAAACTTCCCTGAGCTAAAGTGGCTCTTGGACTGCACAGCAAACTCCCTTTTAGTTGAAAGGGCAGCTGCCTAGCTTAGTTAGCCTAATTAAGCTTAGAGGAAAGCTCCTGGAATTCTCACAGCCTTCAGGTGAGAAGAGATGTCTATTGGCTGAGTAAAGCTTTGTGGATTACATGGCTGACCTCTTTATTGTCTCACACCTCAGCAGGAGGGCTTGGAATCATGGCAAGATCAGATCTTTATGCCACGAAGAATCCAGACCCAGAAGCTTCGGTGAAGTGGCAAGTTAAAAGCCTCTTGTAGAAGGCCCTATACGACCATTGAGAACTTTGGATTTTATCAGCGGTACCCGTTAAGATCATGGACATTATTCACTTGTCCCCAGTATTAATAGTATCTCCTACAAGAGAATCCGTTGAGTTTATTTATCTCCTTCTGAATGTTTTGTAGTCTATTTTTCTTTTCTTTTCTTTTCTTTTCTTTTCTTTTCTTTTGGAGAATGGGGTATAGACTTGGGTACCTGCCTTGGGAGCAGAAATGGCCAGTTAAAGCAATTGAAATTGGCCCTTGAGAAAAGTCTTGAAGGAATGGAGGAAGGCAACATGATAAATGAAGCGGAGGCTGCTGAGATGGGAGTAGAAGCAGCAACTGAAGAGGACTAACAAGATATAAATATTGTTACAAATCTATGCATATAAGGGGTGCTTACCCATTGATGGATAAAAATGGGCTCATAAAGAGATCTAGTCACAAACGTGACCACACTGGAAAACATAAGACAAATCCAGCAATCAGTCTTCCCCAACCTCTAGATGTCCTGAACTAAAACTCCTATTATTCCCAGCTGGCATAGCCATTGGCTGGAAGAGATGGGAGTTGTAGTCCAACACATCCAGAGGGCACCAGGTTGGGGAAGGCTGAGCTACATGATTTTGACCTTCCAATAATGTCAAACGACTGGGAAGTATAACTTTATTTTTAGAATGCCTGTCAAATGTTTCCTGTTTCCTGCCTCCCTCGCAATAAAGTCAGTCTTCCAAATGACTAAAAGTGAGTGTGTGTATGTATGTGTATGTGCGCACACACACCATAAGCCCTGTCTTCTCTCAAAAGCCTGCAATAAATCTGGAGCTGCTTGTGGAGCGACAGGAAGATAAAAGGCCACCCAAACTGGTATGGCAAGCTGTGATCAAGCAGAACAATGGCAAGCTGTCCACATGTCCATCTGAAAACAAATTTGGAGGCATTCCAAAAGACAAGCCATAAAAGCTAAATTTACCTCCTGTGACATTTCCATGGGTTTGTCTGCTGTGCAAATGAATTCTTTGCTTTCAGAGTTATTAGCCAGTGGAGGCTGGTGGCTCTGATGTCAGTGGGGCAGTGGAACTGCTTTGGGTGTCGGTCAACTCTAAAGGAGCTATTCAAAGCCACTTTACAATCAGAACCAGTCAGAACTCTAAGGAAGCTATCCAAGTTGCTTCACACCTTGGACGCCTGCTTTAGAGTGCTGACTGAAACCCACTTCTAGCCTATCTTGCCCCTCAAATGCTTCTGATCCTGTGTCCAATTTTAAAGGACTACTAAGAATTTATTTATTTATTTTATTTACAATATTTATATACCACTCCCCATTCAAAAGTGTGTGCGTGTCTGTGTGTGTGTGTGTGTGTGTGGGGGGGGTGATCCTGGAAGATAAACCCTCCAAGCATTTTAGGAAATGAATGCAGATGGTTTTACAGTGGAATGAAGTGGTTTCTTATGGGAGAAGCTGTGTGTAATGGAATTTTCCTCTCAATGCAGCAGTTGCCTCAGGGTCCTGCCCTCCTGGGAAATGTAGGAACTTATTATAGGAGGCAAGGCCCAGACTGGAAGCGTATTCACAGCAAATACTGCATTGATTGAACAAATGAACATCGCCTGCAGATGTAGTGGGGGAAGTGAGCTACTTTAGCTTCCAGGTCTATACATCAGTTGAGCAAGTGTCATTTTCTGACACCTTTATTGACAATCTGGTGTGTTGTGCTGATGCCGTAGCTTATTTACCCCAATCTGTATTTATCACAATGACTCTCCAGCACCAGCAGGAAAACTCAGTGAAGGAGATAAAACATTCCGTCCATCTTGTTTCCTTCCATTTGTTGTGGGCCTAAATGGGATCTATGTGCAGAACGGAACCTCTCGAAATAAGTCAACCTGCAGCAGTCAGAAGATGAGGTTGTAAGTTAAGAGAAAAATGGGCACAGCTTCCAAAAGCAATGTGTAGAATTCTTAGTGGTCCTAATAGAATAGGGGAGCTGAGACGGAGTCTAATACATACACACAAATACCTGTTCTGTTCAGCAAAAGCCCTAGTTGATAAGCAATTATCATTTCTTTGAATTCTGGAAACATTTCTCTTACATAAAAGGCGAGAAAAAGTTACTCAGTAAGAAATACAATTCTTCAAAATCCATGATGTTGAGCTGCTGCTTCTTTTTACATCTATCTGCACGTTTTTCTCTTGACTTGGGCCTTTACTTCAAGAGACAAATTCTTAGTCCTCAAGTGAAAACTATTCATGGTGTTTCCCAACCTTGACATCTGCGTGATTGGTTCTGTGGGCAATAAGAAACTCCGGCAAGACTATCAATGGCTACTAGTCATGATAGCTACAGTATATATTACCCCCAGTTCCAAAGGCAGCGTATTAAGATCATCTACAGAGGCCCTTCTCCGTGAGCCCTTGCCAAAGGAAGTGAGGCAGGTGGCTACTAGGAGGAGGGCTTTCTCCGCTGTGGCACCCCGGTTGTGGAATGAGCTCCCCAGAGAGGTCCGCCTGGCGCCTACACTGTACTCCTTTCATCGCCAGCTGAAGACCTTTTTATTCACTCAGTATTTTAACACTTAATTTTAACTTAAATTTAAATTATACTGTTTTAACTCTGTATTTTAACCTTATATCAATTTTGCTGCGTGGTTTTATCCTGGTTTTGCTTTTTATATTGTATTTTGTATTTGTGTTTTTAACTCGTTGGTTGTTTTATGATGGTTTTAATTTTTGTGAACCGCCCAGAGAGCTTCGGCTATTGGGCGGTATAAAAATGTAATAAATAAATAAATAAATTTCTCAATGCCAGTTGCTGGGGAACATGTGCAGGAGGTTTGCTATTGCATCCATGTCCTGTTGTGGACTTCCCACAGACATCTGGTTGGCGACTGTGCAAACAGAATGCTGGACTAGATAGGCCTTTGTTCTGATCCATCAGTGCTCTTCTCATCTTCAAAGGACATTTGTGATATTTGGTCCTCTCACTAGAAGATATGGCCTCCCACCGTGCTCAGATATGGCTACCTAAAAGGTGGGTATGGTTTTGCGAGGAAATGGCTAGTGGGGGAATAGAAATAGGGTAATCAGTCTTTGGGTCAGTATTCAACTCATGCATGCTAAAAAGGAGTGATTTAGGTGCAGGAACCCCATTTGAGTTGCTTGCTTTTGATTTTAAACATTTAAAACCTCCTGGTAACCAGGAGTAAGTCCTTGGGCCAGAGCCCAGCACTCCAGCCAACACAATCCAGGCTACAAGTGGAAAATAGAAATGTCCACATTAGAGGCTCCCATAAGCTCAATGGGGTGCCACTTTCACATGAGATCACTAGCTAAGGACAATGGCATGGACTTACAGCCTTAGAATACAACAGTTCAAAGTCTCTGAGAACTGGGATTGGAAAAGGGTTGGTCAATTTAAATGGCATATGTAAATGGTCAATATAAATGCCATTAGGCAAGGAAATGCTGTGATGGTCAGCACAGTAACTTTAGCAGACTGAAATAGTTAGAAAAAGAACTAAAAGGACCACCTACAAAATTAGGAGCACAGGAAGAGTTATATCAATTCAGACTGTTGGTCCATCCACCTCAGTACTGTCTACAGCAGCTTTCCCCAACCTGGTGTGCACTCCAGTTGTGTTGGACTACAATTACCAGCATCCTAAGCTAAGGGCCTAACACATCTGCATGGCACCTGATAGGGGAAGACAGATTTACTGTGACTGCCAGTGTCTCTCCAGAATTGCATGCGTTTCGTACAAGAAGTTTTCCAGCCCTGTCAGGAGATGCTTGGGATTGAATTTACCAACTTGGTAGGTTCAAAGCAGGTGCTCAAATATTGGGCTATAGCTCCTCTCCAAATTAAGAGAAGATACTCAGTGGTAGACACATGGAGAGGCAAAAATAAGATAGCTGTACTTGATTAAGCTAGTCTATGTGAGAATGCTTTTAAGCAACACCTTTGGAATGTTTCTACTCAGTTCAATGAGAGGTGAGCCACATCTAAATGCTACCATATCATTAGGTGTTGGTTTTGGAAGCAAAGTGCAATGTTCCACTGATGTATAATGTTTGTGTTTTTTATAATTCTTGTCATATCCTAACCCCCAAGCAAGTAAAATGGTGTGTGTGTGTGTGTGTTTACTACATTGTGGAAACATCAGACATAAGTGATGTTGAAATTGAAGGTTTGCCTTTTGTTTCTATGGTATATGCCCTTAACCAATATGAACCCTCTGCCTAATGACTCTCTCCCTTCATACCCGTACTTTGACAGACAACCACAGAGAAAAATGAATAGAAAGTCGATTATAGAATGGCCATTGTAGCCACTGTATCAAATGATCTGGGAGACAAACAACTTTCTCCCAAGCCGCATCCCATGTGAACTTAATGTAAGCATTACTCTCCTGGTGTGAGTAGGGAGGTGTGCCAAAGTATCATGGAATCCCTGAGTGGGAAAACAAGAGATTGAGCTCACCACCAGCACACTGCAAATGAGCAAATACTTCATGTGAGAATGCCACAAGTTCCCTTTGTGTTGAGTTATCTTCTATCTGGAAAAATATTTGGACTCATATGAGTTCTTGATAAATTAAACAGATTTGGGCACTGCTGGCTACCATTTTAGCTCAGTAAAATCTTTGTGCTAAATGCTTTCTTAGAGATTTTTTAAAATTAAAATGGAGCTTTGTCTCTGAATATCTTCTGGGTATGGCTTGTATTAACATTTAAAGCCCTAAACGGCTTGGGGCCAGGCTACCTGAAGGAACGTGTCCTCCCATATGTACCTGCCCAGACCCTAAGGTCATCCTCAGGAGTCCTTCTCTGTGAGCCCCTGCCAAAGGAAGTGAGGCAGGTGGCTACCAGGAGGAGGGCCTTCTCTGCTGTGGCACCCCGGCTGTGGAATGAGCTCCCTAAGGAGGTTCGCTTGGCACCTACATTATATGCTTTTAGATGCCAGGTGAAGACCTTTTTATTCTCCCAGCATTTTAACAGTCTATAAATAAATTTTAACTTGGTGTTTTAAATTTGTAATTTTGCAGTGCTGCTGTTTTTATCTGGTTGAGCTTTTATATTGTATTTTATATTATGGTTTTATTATTTTATTATTTATTTATTTTATTTATTACATTTTTATACCACCCAATAGCCAAAGCTCTCTGGGCGGTTCACAAAAATTAAAACCATAATAAAACAACCAACAGGTTAAAAGCACAATTACAAAATATAGTATAAAAAAGCACAACCAGGATAAAACCATGCAGCAAAATTGATATAAGATTAAAATACAGAGTTAGAACAGTAAAATTTAAATTTAAGTTAAAATTAAGTGTTAAAATACTGAGAGAATAAAAAGGTCTTCAGCTGGCGACGAAAGGAGTACAGTGTAGGTGCCAGGCAGACCTCTCTGGGGAGCTCATTCGACAACCGGTGTGCCACAGCAGAGAAAGCCCTCCTTCTAGTAGCCACCTGCCTCACTTCCTTTGGCAGGGGCTCACGGAGAAGGGCCCCTGTAGATTATCTTAAGGTCCGGGCAGGTACATACGGGAGGAGGCGTTCCTTCAAATAACCTGGCCCCAAACCGTTTAGGGCTTTAAATGTCAATACCAGCACTTTGAATCGGGCCCGGACCTGGACTGGCAGCCAATGAAGTTGTAAAAGGACTGGCGTAATGTGATCTCGCCAGCCAGTCCCTGTTAGTAAACAGGCTGCCCTGTTTTGTACCAGCTGAAGCTTCCGGACCATTTTCAAAGGCAGCCCCACGTATAACGCATTGCAGTAATCCAAACGAGAGGTTATCTCATTTTATTTTGTTGTTTTATACTTTGAATGTTTTTGATGTTTGTGAACCACCCAGAGAGCTTCAGCTATTGGGCAGTATAGAAATGTAATAAATAAATAAATAAATAAATAATATCAGTGGAGGGTGGTGGCTCCGATTTTGGTGGGGCAGGAAATCCCTTCTGGGTTTCATTCAGAACCAGCTAGAACTCTAAAGGAGCTATCCAAAACAGGTTCAACACATTGGATAGCTCCTTAGGGTTCTGACTGTTTCTGTCTGAAACCCAAAGTGGATGCCCAGCCCCACCGAAATTGGAGCCACTAGCCTCTACTGGATTGTGCATTTTTTCACCTGTTTACTCTGCAAAGCCATTTTTTTATCCTTGAAATCCTGGCTTGAACCATTAAGGCCCCCATCATTTAATGTGCCGCAATGAACTTCAGAACTTCAATGCCTCCTCATTCTATACTTACCGAGTTAATGGAATACTACCTTGGCTGTCTGGAGCACACATTGCTCTTCTGTTATTGTTCCTAAGCAATATTCATGAGTAGTTTCTCCCTCCACCCCAGTTTTGCTTTTACAATACTTGTGTTTTCTGTACTGAGGATAAGCACAGACAATAGGCCATTACTTTTAGCCTTCAGAATTATATGACATAAGAAATTCAAAAGGGTGATTATGATGAGTGCTTTGTTATGAATTGCACCACAAAGGAAAATGGGTAACAGGCACTGCAAAACTGCCTGGCTAATGCACCTGGTTGTCATATAGCAAGTGAATATTGGGGAGAAGGAATTGGATTTTTTCTGTAACTGGCTTGGAGAAGGAAATGATTCCAGAGCTGCATGCCAATACAACAAACTTTGGAACTAGTCCCATTGAATTCAAGAGGATTTACTATGAGTAGACATGTTTAGAATTGCACTGTAGGGAGCCATCGGGCACCTTTCTTGGTGCCTGCTGAGGTGCCTCACCTCTTGGGATGTCAGAGAAATCCATAATGAAATCAAATGAGCTCAGAATTCTTTGAGTCCAACCCACAGATTCTGCATCATACTGGCTGTTCCTGAGTGGCACAGATTCCACAGACTTGTGGACTGTTTTTTGTTTTTTACATATATAAAATTTAACCAGCAGCTGAAAAAAATGCATTTCGACCATAGGCTGAAGCATGAAAATGCACATGGTAGATGGGTGGGGATTTGTGCATTTTTGCACAGGTGCAAATTTGCACAAATTCAAGGAATTCTAAAAAAATCTGATGCCATCAATGAGTGGATGATGAAACAAAAGGGACCTGGCAATCTGTACATCACTACTTACCTCTCCTAACAACAACAACAACAACAACAACAACAACAACACTTCAAAGCAAAGTAAGGAGCTCTAGCTGCTTCCATTTTCTTTTCCCATGAATGCCTCTGGGCCACAGGTGGGGATCAGAGACATTCTTAGGAAATGAAGATGGCAGGTGGCTGCAGACTGATATGGTGGTGCCCAGGACAGTTTCTTAAATTGTCAAGTGTACCAATGGGCTCCAAAAGGTTGCTTGCAGCTGATGTAAACTGTTGACAGTATCGCTTCTCAGGAAGCGATACGATGTGGGCCATCTTTGCTAACCAAGGAAAAGTGTTGGTGCATGAAGGTAAGCTGTAAACTTTTAAGGTGACCATATGAAAAGCAGGTCAGGGCTCCTATATTTTTAACAGTTGTATAGAAAAGGGAATTTCAGCATGCAGCACCTGGTGAAATTCCCTCATACTCTAGTATAGCTAGAGTGACCAGATACAAAAGAGGGCAGGGCTCCTGCTGCTTTAACTGTTGTGATGAAGACTGAATTTCACCAGGTGCTGCATGCATACAAATGACACCTACTGAAATTCCCTTTTCTATGCAACTGTCAAAGATGCAGGAGCCCTGTCTTCCTTTCCATATGGTCACCCTATTCAACAAGGCATGTCATCTGTCAGTTTTGCTTTATGCCACATTCAATTTTTTGTTCTTTCAATCTAGTTTATGAAGACACTTCTGAATGTAGGTAGGTTCTTATTAATAAACAAGCTGAACAAAATGTAAATCGTCTGCATGTGGTGAAATTTTATAGGTACAGCTATCCCCACCATGGAGAGGCCTGTTTAATACTCCCAACCACAACTGACCTGTATTTGTAGCCTGGTGGAGAAAATTCCCTCTCCCTTTTCACCAGAGATCATTTCCTCCTATCCTGCTCAGACACCTGAATTTTCATTTCAGAGAAAATCAGTTCTGTAACTTACATGTGCTTAAGATTTGTCCTCTGTTTTCCTTTGCATCTCCATCAGTATATCTCTGTGTATGTTTTGCAGAAGTGGAACAAATCACTGGTTCTCACCGTGAAGTCATTAAGGCTTTGAAAACTGAGACAGGGAGTCTCATTAATTTTCAGGATTCAAGGATGGAGAGCTCTGTATCATTTTAAGAAGACATCCTAGAGTGAAAGGGAATTCTAAGACCCGTGTTTTGTTATTGTAATCTTTACGCTGTGGGCAGCCTATATCAGCAATGCCAGAGCTGTGAATCAAAGGATTCTCCTGCATTCGTGGAAATGCGTGTTTTATCCAGAATGCCCCTGTTAATTCTCCAGGACCTCTCAGCAGTTTTTGATACCATTGGCCTTAGTATTCTTGTCTGAAACCTCACCAAGTTGAGCTGGAGGCATTGTACTTAAGTAGCTCCAGCTGTTCCTAGATGTGAGATCCCAGAAAATGGTGCTGTGAGATTGCTGTTCCAACTATGGACTATGGGGTACTTCAAGGATTCATCTTGTCTCCTGTATTAATATTTTAAAATTTAGGGTGACCATATGAAAGGAGGACAGGGCTCCTGTATCTTTAACAGTAGCATAAAAAGGGGAATTTCAGCAGGTGTCATTTGTATATATGAGAACCTGGTGAAATTCCCTCACAGTTAAAGCTGCAGGAGCTATACTAGAGTGACCATTTAAAAAGAGGGCAGGGCACCTGCAGCTTTAACTGTTGTGATGAAGAGGAAATTTCACCAGGTTCTCCATATATACAAATGACACCTGCAGAAATTCCCTTTTCAATACAACTGTTAAAGATACAGGAGCCCTTCTCCTTCTTTTCATATGGTCACCCTATTTTAAAAATATTTTTGTGCTACAATGATACTCGTCTATTGTGTTTTCTGTTTCTGCTGCTGTTATTGTTATAACAGCAACAGTTATTGTTATAACAGCAACAGATATGCAGGTGCTGTGATGTGCACGGTACAGCACTCCAAACAAAACAAATGACCACTAGTAGATCATCCAGTTTATAATTTTTTTTATAGCTTTAAAATTCTAAAAAAAAAAATGAAATTTGAAATTTGTATAGCATTATTTTTTAAAAAACAGATACAGATTTTAAAATGTGAAACATTTTCGTATAAAACACCAGCTGCAGTTACAAATAAGAGTATGCTACAATACCACTTCTACGCTGAGCCAGAACCAATCAGGAACCGACAAAACGTGAATGAGGTTTGAAAATGGTGTTTACATTTTTTACAAATTGTTTTTTTTTAAATCTATAAAAGTGCAAAAAGGTCATTTGCTTTGTTTGTATTATTATTATTATTATTATTATTATTATTATTTATATTGTATTATTAGTTTTAACCATTTTTGTTTTTAATAATTTTTGATTCACTGTCTTAGAATTCCCTTGGGACAAGCTACAAAGTGCTGTAAAACAAGCAAACAGATATATAAATAAGATCATACTTTCCTTACCCTTACCATCAGATTTGGGGTTTTTTGTGTGCAGTTGGACACAAAATGTGCAGGTGGGGGGGGGGAATGTGCAGTTGGAAATCTGATAATGTGCAGTTGAAAAAAACTGGTCAAAAATAAGACACGTATTATATGTATGTGTTTATTAAGAACTTAACAACAGACAAAGCCAGGGATGGCATGTAACACAAATTATATAAGGATGCAGGTGAAAGAGCCCTGGATGTTGTGACTGATGTTATTGGGTCCTGTGTCAGTGTTTCCTGAATAGATGTGGGGGCAGAGTTCGCACTTGGATCTATTGCATGGTCTGGTCCCTCTGTCTGTGTCTCTGTCTTGTGTACTATTGCTGGTTCGCATCTGCTTCAGGTTGTGAGGTTGTCTGTAGGCCAGGACTGGTCTGCTTCCCAAGGCTTGTGTGAGAGAAGTGTCTGTGCTGATGATGGGTTGGAGTTCACTGGTGATCCGTTGCGGTGGTTTCAATTGGGGGCTGTCGGTGACAACCAGTGGTGTACTTCTCTTGGTCTGTTGGCCTTCCTGGGAATCTGTATGGCCCTGTCAATCTGTCTTTAAGTTTAAGGTGGTAGTAGTGCTGGTGATAATCTGTTCAGTCATGAAAAAGAAAAATGTGTTTGGCTGGTGTGTGTGTGTGTGATAGGGCATTTGTGCAGTTGGAAAATTTGCTTTTAAAAAACCTTGTTACCCATGACACTGAGCAAAATGTCATAGAGAGGCAAGTGTACCATTTCAAAGCTAGGAGTAAACTGGATACATTACAAGCAGAAATGAAATGTATCAAATTGTGTGCATAGTTGTACCCTCCATGATTGCTTTGTGTGTGTGTGTGTGTGTGTGTGTGAACTCCATATGAAAATCAGAGGTAGCTGTGCATGGTTCTGCTAATCAGAGTGCCCTGCGATTAAATAGGAATATATAGAAGATTAAGTGTTATAAAAATGAACATGAAAGATCTCACAGATGGTGAAAGGCAGGCTAACTGCCTGCCCCCCAACAACGAATAGCAGCAACTCTGACCCAGCCTTTGTGCTTCCATAACACTAATGAACTGAAGAATGAGAATCAGAGTGGAAGACAGGTACTCCGAAGAAACAGACAACAAAGGTCAGTCACCCATCAGAGGAAAATGCCACATGTAACCGTGCTTTGCACATTGAGTAGCTCCTTTAGAGTTGTGACTGGTTCTGGCTGAAACCCAGAGCGGATTCAGTATCCCACTGACATCAGAGCCACCAGCCTCCACTGGATTACCATGTTATGCACTTTAAACACTTAGCAGATGGTGATGATGATCATGATGAAATTAGTGAATTGCTCCTTTTTTAAAATGGAGATTAGAAAAGCAAATATTCTTTAGACACTGTAGTGTGTTCTTAATTTCTGTCTTGAATGGAAGATAATTATATAAATTTTCCATAAAGCTTGCTATCAGTGTGCTTTTGATTTGAGTGATGTTTTAAGAACAACAGCAACAGCAGCAGCAAAACAACAATGACAACAGAATAGTATTTGTAACTAAAAGTTGAGTTTCTCATTTCCCTTTCCAGGTGTCACTAATAAGCACTTACTGAAAAGTTAAAAACGGAGAACTGTTATGCACTGGCAATAAGGGAAACTCCACCTAATTTGGAATTTACTGGAGCAATAAAACAGTGTTTAATCAATCCCAAAGTACTCAGTTCATCCATCTTGCCATAGCCCTAGGCTACAGCAGTCAGTTCTGCTTTTGGCACATGGCAAGATTTTTTGTTTTTTTGCTTCTCCTCCCCACTCCTCAACATTTGTTCAAAAGAACAAATGTCAGATTTGTGGCAGGCTGGCAGCTACTATGTGATTCAGGAAGCAAATGGACCTTGTGGACAGAAGCCTTGAACTTTAGATCCAGCAGAGCATGAGGGCATGACAACAGTGCCCTGAGCTACAATTTGGAAAATGTCAAAGTTAAAAAAAAAGTCGTACCAAAATAAAATGATAGAAAGCAAGTCAGGGAAAAATACAAGTACTGTCAGCTAGATAGGGAAAAGTTTAACTGGGAAATTATGACTTCTGCCTCTAGGGGAAAAGCAGCTGCCTGCATGCTCAGCAGGTGGGAGCTGCTTGTGGAAGCCAAGGGTCCGCCATTTTGAGAAGACAAGTTCAGGGTGTGAAGGTGAGAATTCTCATTGCATATGGTGTTGGTAGGGAGAAATCTGCAATGGAATCAAATGAGTTTGGATATTTATGAATCTCACTTGCAGATTCCACAGCAGACTGTTTTTTCCTGAGTCACACGGATTCTGTGGATTTGTGAAGCATTTTTTAAAAAACTTTCCAGGATTCTACACAAATTTAGTTGCAGAAAAATACATTTTTTAAAAAAGCACCACTGGTCCAAGATGCACATTTCCCCCATATGCTAAAGTATAACAATGTGTGTGTGGGGGGGGGGGGATGTGTGCATTATTGCAAGTGCAAATTTGCACAAATTTGGAAAACTGGAAAAAAATCTGTTTCTGTCAATGAGCTGATGATGGAATGAAAAGTACTTGACAAACTATGAAATGTGGATGGAATGGATTTTACAAAATCCATACATGTATGGGTGAGATATTAAAACCACAACACCATGACCTGTCATCTAGATTTTACACAGCAAACTAAATTAGAGTTGAGGCCAACCTTTCCCTTTATTCAAAGGAAACTGCCCCATACTGAGCCAGACCATTGGCCCATCTATTGTGGGGGTGTTGGAGCTCTGTCAGCCCAGGGGCCGGATTCCATTTTGGAGAAGCTCTCCGGGGCTGTATTCCAGCATTGAGTGGGACCAAAGACAAAAGTGGTGGGGACAAAATGCCAGCTTACTTTAGCTTAAAGCTCTTACTGTCAGTAACTAAGCCTTACGACCAATACGGACATCACTTTAAATTATGGCTGTGCACTGCCTCGGGCCGAATCCTCAGATTTGAGATGAGGCAGGCTGGCTTGGCCCGAATCTGGAGCACTACCGGGTCAGCCCACTATAGACAGAAACCTGAAAGATGGCTGCCTAATACATTTCTTTCTATGTTTAAAGGACTGCCACAGTGTATGAACGGCTACACTGGTGAAACAAAATACCTCGCCATTCACTCAGAACTGCATTTAAGTATATCATCATGTAAATCAAATAAAGGTCAGTCTGAACAACGGAAGAAACTGAGCCCCAAGTTGTTTTGCTTCCTGAAGGCAATACACAGGCAAGATGGTGCCCGCCTCCTGTTTCCATGTGCAGAAGCCAACCAGAGCAGCATGTGAATCTTACTTTAATCCTGTCACAGGTTACTGTCCCCCATCACACCTGAGGGCAGGGGGCAGCTGAGGGGGTGCAGGGCAAGCTATGCAGCACCCACAGCTGTATCCTTCAGCATTGCACAATACATTTTAAAGAAATGGGTAACATGCAACAAAATGTTGCAGTATGGAATGCTGCTGCTCCGAACACTTCATTCCAACCCCACCTCCATTCTCTTCCCTTCCCTCAACACCCAGTTAGCATTCCATGGCTTTTAGGCATGCTCAGACTTAACTGGACTCTTTTGGGTTTTCCCCTAAATAGGGTCCCATCCCCCAAGGTGTCTTGTAATTCTGCAAAGCGTGGGGATCCCCTGAGCTGTTGATACCTTCCCCTTGTGCATGGGTGGTACAGTTTGGGCTACACAAAGATAGGCACTCAGAGCATTGTGATCGCTATTAGTATATATGCTACCCTTATCTCCTCGAACAAAAATGCACACGCAGGACAAACATGGAGGAAATATTACCATTAGACGGTGACCAAGAGAGATGATGCTGTGTACAAGCATCAGGAACAGAAAGCGGTTAAAGGTGCAAACCCATCTAGCTGGGTGTTTTGTAGGGGAAGGGAAGGAGGTTGGAGAGACCCCAGGATAGATCATATCCTGGCCTTCCCAGTCTCCTCCCCTCCCTGCCATGACTGTAATTCGTATAAATCTTAGCGATAGAGATGAACTGGATTGGTTCTAGATTTGACATGGAGGCCTTAGAATTAAGGTACAAATCAGCAAGACTGCAAGGTATTCAACACCATCTAAACCAGCGGTTCTCAACCTGTGGGTCGGGACCCCTTTGGGGGTCGAATGACCCTTTCACAGGGGTCGCCTAAGACCATCGGAAAACACATATTTCCGATGGTTTTAGGAAACTGTATTGACTGAACTATGTCATGTATCATCTTTTGTATTATTAAAGCTATTGTTATGTATTATTTTCATTAGCAAACCATCCCATGACAATGGATCGTGTAGAGAAGAACGAAAATAATTTTATGGTTGGGGGTCACCACAACATGAGGAACTGTATTAAAGGGTCACGGCATTAGGAAGGTTGAGAACCACTGATCTAAACAAACCATTTCAGAAGATTTCATAAATAACACTCTACCTGTCGAGGGGTCCTTTCCGACTTACTTCTGCACCACTCCCAGTCTGAGAGTTCCGGCTTTCGGCCTTCCTCATGAGAAAGCCTTCTTTCCTGTCCTTCAAAATAAGTGCACTTCTCAATGTTCCTGACCTCTTCATTTTTATATGTGCCTGTTTTGTTGGAAAGCAGGCAGTCCATGAATTTCTCCTTGGCAAGGTCTTGTTTAGTGTCTGTGCCCACTGTTTTTTTGCACTTGGCTGGATCTTTAAGCACGGAGCTGTCCTCTAGGGAGATGGTGCTGAACTCAATTTTGCTGCTCTCCTTTCGAGTCTCTTTTGTATTCTCACCATCGTAGTTGAGCAAACTGTGGTATGAGATCGAGTTGCCATCATCACTATGGCGGTTGTCATGGGATATCTTATAGATTCCATAACCTTGTTGAAATGACAGATTGAATTCAAAGCCTTTTCTTTTGGCTAAAGAGAGGAAACCAATATTTGCATTAAAAATTAGCTAGAAGCAGTAAGGAGAGCATAAATGACAGATACTAGCATTTTAAATTAAAAATACATAAAAATCAGATTTAGCTTAATTAATTAATTACATTTCTATTCCACTCAATAGCCAAAGCTCTCTTAATGCACTTTATCACAACATATTTTTTTAAAAAAGCAACTAATGTCCCGAAAGATGAAATACGAAAAGATGAAACACCAATGTCCCAAAAGATAAAACACCTATTGCTGATTAAACACCAAGATAAAGGCAGAAGAGTGAAAACAGATATAAATTCTAAGAGTGAATTCTCAGCATGTTTACTCAGAAATAAGTTCCACTAAGTTTAATGCTGCTCACTCCCAGAGAAGTAGATTTAGAATTGCAGCCTAAACATGGTTGAAGTGGTTCTGTACACACTTTTTCTGCACTCGGAATGGGTTGAATGGGTTTTCATGCCACTTCCACCATACTTTGTATGTGTGGCATCACCCAATATTAGTCTACGTATTTTCTTAGGAAAAGAACATAGCGACTTTCCAGATATTCGGAAGAGTGTTGATCAGCCTTTTCTAGAGAGTACAGCATGTGAAAGTCTGAAGCATTCAACACGGCAAATAAATATTTTGACCTCATCATGATAGGTGTCAGAAGAAAGTGGCTTGAACTTGATGACTTGGTATAAGAAAAATGATGTTCTGAAATAGAATTACTCCTATAGAAGTGTTCCTTTCTTAGGTCCCCCTACATATGCCTTTATTTACTTTATTCTGATCTATTTTATTTATACTTCACCCTTCAATAGGTTTCCATGGCATGAATGTTCCTATCTCCCAATGGGACAAAGTTAATCATGGCTTAACATAACTCCCATTGATTGGAATCAATGGGAACTAACTTTGCAATTCTGTGTATGTCTACTCAGAAGTAAGCCCCACTGGGTTCAATGAGGCTCACTCCAAGGTAAGTGTGTACAGGCTTGCAGGATAAATCAACTAATAGGCCCCATTGATTTCAGTAGACAAGGTGCAGATCTGGCCTTAGTTTAGATCCAACCTAATGTTTCCAATTTGTGTCTTATTTTGGTTGGTGTTCTTTTGTGTGTGGCTTAAATCAGCAGATGGCTTGGGGGTTAGCATCTGCTTGAAATGTTTTAATCTAATTTTAATTGAGTACTTTATTTTTGCATTGCGGGTCGATCTAGAAAGGGCAATGAGCATGTGGCACTATCCCTGCAGAATTAAGAACAGCATGCACCAAAATGGAGTGGCAGCATATCTGCTTGGTTCCCAGAGCTCGATCGAGAGCTCTCATAGAATCATAGAATAGTAGAGTCGGAAGGGGCCCACAAGGCCATTGAGTCCAGCCCCCTGCTCAATGCAGGAATCCACCTCAAAGCATACCTAAGAGATGGTTGTTCAGCTGCCTCTTGAAGGCATCTAGTGTGGGAGAGCCTCCCTAGGTAAATTGGTTCCATTGTCGTACTGCTCTAACAGTCAGGAAGTTTTTCCTGATGTCCAGCTGGAATCTGGCTTCCTTTAACTTGAGCCCGTTATTCTGTGTCCTGCACTCTGGGAGGATCGAGAAGAGATCCTGGCCCTCCTCTGTGTGACAACCTTTTAAGTATTTGAAGAGTGCTATCATGTCTCTCCTCAGTCTTCTCTTCTCCAGGCTAAACATGCCCATTCTTTCAGGCTCTCCTCATAGGGCTTTGTTTCCAGATTTCCAGATCATCCTCATTGCCCTCCTCCAAACATGGTCCAGCTTGTTAGCATCCTACTCTCCTATGAGTAGCTTCTGGTATGAGATTGGCAACTGTGCAATTATGACTTTGGCCTTAGCTAGACCTAAGGTTTATCCCAGGATCATCCCGGAGTCGTCCCTGCCTGCTCCCGGGATATCCTGTGTGTCATTTACATGAACATGGATGACCCTGGGATGATCCTGGGATAAACCTTAGGTCTAGCTAAGGCCTTAGTGACATCACTTTGGATAATGCTAGTCCTTCACCCTCTCCCTTACCTCCCTCTTAGAGGAAAAGAGAAATGAAAGGACTAGATCCTAGCCCTTCCAACCAAGTGGTGCTCTCAAGGCCGACAGCACCATCCACATTTTGAAAGGCTGGTAGTTAAGGATGCTGGAGAAATTCAAGGTGGTTTGAATTTGGATTTCTAAGAATCTGATCTGCTGAATCTGCTGCAGACCGGTCTCTCCAGGCCATACGGAGTCTGTGGATTTTTGGGTTTGTTTTTAAACTTTCCTGAAATTTATGCCAATTAATTCACAGGAAAACAAACTTTCCTGCTGAGACATGTGCCATGCTGGAAAATATACATGTGGAAAAGTCGAATGGAATGGGGACAATATGCTAAATGTTACACACTAACGTAAACTATGTAAATTGCTGTAAACTTTCTTGTGGAATTATTTGCATTTTTTTCACATAATGGGGGGGGGGGATTCAAATCCGTCTGTGAACAGATGCCAGAGTGAACAACACTGCGCAATCCATGAAGCATGTGAGATGGATTTCACAAAATCCAGACATATAGGAGTGCATGAGCAGCCCTATATTGAATGCAGAGGATCTCTGAGTCCAGGTTTTAAACCAGGGATGCAGAACTTCTCTGTGCCAAATTCTACTCCAGAAACGCTCTTGGGAGACCACATTTCAGAGGTGGGCTGGGCTGGAAGCAAAATGGGACGAGCCCAAGGGAAAACAGGTGAGGGCAGAAATTCCCCAAATAGTAGCCCAGTTTAGCTCAAAGGCCCTACGCCCAACAAGCATTTCAACCTTTAGAACTGGGGGAAAATGGCACACAAGCTGGAAACCAGCAAATGATCAGTGGTTTGGGGAAAGGCCTTGGGATTTCCAGAAGGCTGGATTGGGACCTCAAAGGTCCAGATTGGGACTTTAGGCCTGAGGCCTTCCACTCCTGCTTTGGACCATCGCTCGCCCCTTCTAACTTCTGGAATCGAGCCAGCTAGAAATGTAAGAAGATGGAGTTATTACTTCCAACAAGTTCACTCAAAGAAATAGAAGCTTTCAAGCTGACGTTGGGGCTGAATTTCTAATGCCACCTTAGTACTGACACACAACCCCTATTTTAAGTGACTGAATTCTGTACGGAACCGTGTACTCAGAGTAAATATCCGGTTTGAGGGGTGGAGAAGCAGAATAGCCTTGAGCAGAAACAAAACAAAAGAAAGAGAGTTCAGGTTGAAATGGTTACATCATATTTGCCTTGCCATCTGTCATACATTTCACTCTGCAAATATTGTATCAGAGCCGGAGCCACGCAGTGTCTGTAGCAACTTGTTTCTTGACACACAGCAAAGACCGCAAGTTGGGATAACAGGTTCCAAAGGATCGAGAGGCAGTATTGGTTCAGAAAGAAAAGCCTCTCCGAGTATAGAGCAGGTTGATTTGGAAGGGTTTTTCATAACAACCATGATGGCTAAAACTTGTTCTTTGGCTGGGGTGGGAGAGTGCTGCCTGTGTAGGCTGTTTGGAAATTTCAGCTTGTTTAGAATAAGGCAACAGGGCTATTTACTGAATAACTGTTCACTAACGTTAGCAAATGAAAGATTGTTCAGATGACACGCTAAACCATGCTGGTCAACTAATTTGGGCTAACCCTGAGGGCTTAGTGTGTCATGTGAAAGGTGCGTGCATAACCATGGTGGCTATATAACCGTGCAACAAAACTACGGGCCTATTCACATGACCCACTAAGCCATGGTTAGGCCATTAACCCTTTTGTAGCAAGTGGTTACTGAGCATATTTAAACCATGGTTATAGAGCCACCATAGTTAGAATGGTTTACATGACATGCTAAGTCATGGCTCACATGACACGCTAAGCCATCATGTTTAACTCAAAGTGCTTAACCACTGTGGCTTAGTGTGTCATCGGAACAAGGTCTAAAGGAGTTATTTTGGATAACAAAGCACCTTAGATAGTTCCTTTTGAGTTCCGACTGGTTTGGAACAAATCCTAGAGTGGATTCACCGTCCCACTGACATCAGAGTCACTAGCCTCCACTACTTGTTCTGAGCCCAATTTGAAGGTCAGTTTGGAACTAATCTTGAGCTAACTTTAAACACCTTGGCTCAGTGTATATGACTGATGTCTAATTATTTTGATCACTGTATTTTTAATTGTGTTTTCAATTGATCCATGTTTACATTTTAATTGAGTCTGGTTTTTTGTAGTCTCTCACTGCCTTAAGTGGCATTTTTGGTGGATAGGTGGAATGTAAATTTAATAAAATGAATTAATGAAGGACTGCTTGCTCCCATATGAGCTTGGCCAGCTGCTGAAATCTTTATCGATAGCCTTGTTCTTCAGAAGTGAGATGAAAGGTTATTCAGCGTCGGCCCATTTTAGTGTTAGTGCCTCAACTATGGGAGTTCCTTAGCTTATCTATTCACCTAGTGCCAAACTCAGCCGTCTTTAGGCACCAAGGAAAAATGATTTTACTGTCTCAGGCTTTTAATGATTTTTATTGGCTTTTAGCACTGCTGCTGCTTTTTAGCTTTTCATCTGCTGCTGGTGTTGCTTTCATTCTATTTATTCATTATTTTGCTGCTAATTGTCTGAGTTTTTGAAGTTTTTTTCCTATGATGTTGTATGTCACCTTGGAAATTGAAGGATGAATGGTGGGATGAAAATACTTTTCAAATAAATCAATGGCAATGTACATTAGACATGAGGACTTGATCCTAAGTTTATATATAAAAAAATCATGTCAAAAGAAAAGCCCCTATAAGCAGCGACCAAACCCAAAGAATGTCACCTGGTGCATATTTAGACAGATGTTAGCCCCATTAAACACCGAGGGACATGTTTCTGAGGAAATACGCATATGGGATTGGAAAAAAATGCACGTGGAAATTTGCTTCAGAAACTGGTCTATAAATCTAGGCACCTAGTCATAAATGTCTGGAAGAGAAGCCCAGTGTTTGGCAGGAGGCAGGAAGACCACACACCGAGCTGTGAAAATTTCTGCTTATTATTCACAATGCACCACAGTCATTAATCTCATCTTTGCCTAAGCATTTCTTGGGAGAAAGCCAGTGTAGCACATAAAGCAGTTTTTGCCAACCTGGTGCCCTCCAGATGCATTGGGCTAAAATTCCCATTACTCTCAGTCTACCTTGCCTATGGCAGTGCCAGCTGGGAATTATGGGAGTTGTAGTCCAACACATGGGGAGTGGGGGCAGGGGAGGTTGGGAACAGCTAGCTGCTAAGCATGAAGTGATAGACTCACTCAGACCACAAGGCCAAGTTTTAATCCCTATTCAGTCATGAAGCTCACTGCGTGACCTTGGTGGCAAGTCACCATCTCTCAGTCTAACTTACCTTACAGTTTTGTTGTCGGTTAAAAGAAACAGGGGAAGCAGCTATGCTTCCCAGAGTTCCTTGAAGAAAGAGCAGGGTTATACTCAAATCAGAACTTACTCTTCATCACGTTGAAGAAGGCTTGCACTGCTTTACAAGTTACTTTCCTCTTTTCTGCCTCCAATGGGAGTTTTCTGTTCATGTGAACAGTATAAAACAGGCCTGCATAACCCATGTTTCACCAAGCTGAATGCCATATATTTTAGCCTCCCATATACTTAAAACCGAGGGAAAAAAGAGAGAAGAGTTCCACTCAATACTGTAAAATGAAAGAGGTCACTAACCAGAACAAAATAATCAAAAGGTGCCAATGATATAAAATAACTATTGTGACAAGTAACACATATTTATGACACAATAGTGGGAACATAAAAATGCAATGATGAATGTCAAATGGTAAAGCTACACCATTTATCACTGTATTTATATGTTCACACCATTGCGTCATAAATATTTGTTATTTGTCACAATTGTTATTTTATTTATCATTGGCACCTTTTGATTCTTTTGTTTTGGTTAGTGACCTCTTTCGTTCACCTCCCATATACTTGCCAGGCAGTAGAACCACTATTTATGACTAGTCTGTCAGCCATCCTACATGGCTGACAGGCTGTGTTTGATTTGGTTGTCCACAGAAGTAGTTCAGGGAAGGTGAAAACAAGTATCAGTCCTGGCAACAACACCACAGGCCCAAAATCTAACTGAGAGATCAAGGATGTTGGCGTGGGTGAAACTCGCACATTCCTGGCTTCTACATTGTGGTGCTCCTGTGAACACACCACTCACATAAGGGGAGAAAAGCACCTTTAGACTTTGTTGAAAAAGACTGCAAAACACCACCACAGCACACAGCATTTTAAGCTTGGGCATATGCTATACTGGGCTTCCCCAGGCTGGACTCCTCCAGATGGTTTAGACTGCAACTCCCAGGATTCCTGAGCTTTGGCCATGCTTGCTGAGGCTTATTGCAACTGAAGTTCAAAACATCTAGACAACACCAGGTTGGAGAAGGTTGGCTAACACCAGAGGCGATAAACAAGTGGCCAGAAGACCTCACTGCTCCTACCATCCCGTCAGACAAAAATAAAATAAAAATGTTTTAACAAAAACATGGCTGTGCTAGCACTACAGAGTGCTAGATGGGCCCAAGTTCACTTGATTTAAAGAGAAATATATAGCCCTCTGAAGCCACTACAGAGTGCTGTATGGGTCAAATTTAGCTTCAATCCAAACTAAATTGGGCCCATTTAGCTAAATGGAGAGCTAACACGGCCATTGTTTTGAAGGGGACAATTCTGGCACCACAGAGTAAGGCCCATTAGGGGGGTCCAGGGGATTGGAAAATGGGCCCTGCAAACCTCCCCCCAAGTTTTTCACCACTGATCTACACAATCTGACCAGTGAGAACAAGAGACTTGTTCAAGGCCATTCCGTACAGGGTGTTTGACCTCTTTCCCCACTGCTTTTCGGTACTTACTCTTGCTTTCTTCTGAGGATACAGTGTAGACATTCCTTCTGCAGTTGATGATACAGCCACAAGGCAAGTGGCTCCAGTGTTCTGACAAGACAAATACTGGGGTGACCGTCACTGCGAGCAAAGTTAGCAGAAAGCTGAATATCTCAAAGGAAAGACTTTGAAACCCAACAGTGTGTTGGACAACCATTTGAATCTGAAAGACAGAGGGATTGCAAAGGAATTGAGTAGTAGTCAGTTGCCTTGAATAAAGCATTCACAATAAATCTTGCACAAAAGGAGGCTAACGGAAATGTTATTCCCCCTCCTGTAACTACTTCCATAGCCTTTTCCTACTCTGAACTTTGGCAAAACTTTAACATACCTTAGCAAATAATGGCATGAAACAGCTAAATATGCAACACAATCCTACACATGTCTACTCAGAAGTAAATCCTATTGATGTCAATGGGCCTGTCTCCCAGTTAAGTAGGTATAGGACATGTCTACTCATGCATAGGCTACAATCTAATACATCATCTGAACAGGACTTTTGATATTTGGTTTATGTTTTTCATCTAATATATCACATTGTCCACTCTAATCATAATTGTTATAACTGGTGTGGTAAGAGAATGTGCACACACACTGGTGTGAGAACCAGTGTAGTGTACTGGTTAGGGTGTTGGACTGGAACTCAGGAAATCCAGGTTCTAGTTTCCACTTGGCCATAAATCTCACTGGGTGACTTTGGATCAGTCACTTACTCTCAGCCTAACCTACCTCACAAGGTTGTTGTGAGGATAAAATGGAAAGGAAGAGGAGGACCATGTAAGATGCGTTGGGTACCTTGGAGGGGAAAAAGGTGGTATTATTATTATTATTATTATTATTATTATTATTATTATTATTATGGCATTTTCATTAGAGGAATTCTATTTACAGAGTCTTGGGGAATCTCAAATGCTCCCCATTTGCTCTCCATGTTTCTACGTTGAATGACCTTTGATGTCCATTTATTCTCTGACCGCATGGCAACTTTGACTTACTTCACATGTTAAACAGAAGCAAACCCAGCTTTGCCCCCAACTGTACATTTAACAGGGAGATGCATCAGATTACAGCTTCCTGATGTGAGTTTGCCGGTACATACGTTGCCTGCACACTTTAAAATAAACTGCACTGTACAAGTGTACACCTAAACATGGAACATGTCAAGTCACCCTGTATTAAAATGTTTTAAAATTTAAAAGGACAATTGAACTATGAGGCCTGAAAATGGAATTTATCAACACATTTGCTCATGTCTTTCAGGGCTTTAATATAGATGTGATGGACTATTTCATGATTTCCTTTTATAATCGCTCATTTCACTATGTATTACATTCATACGTGGGTATATAGAACATGCCTGAGCATTGCTATAGCCTTTATTTCATAGTAACTTTCTACACACATACACATGATATAGATATCTGGATATTTATAAGCATATTAATATAATCCATGGCATAAAAATGGGGCATGGAAATGTGTGTGTGTTTGTGTGTGCGTACATATGTACACACACAGAGAGAGATTTAGATGGCTGCCAATGGAAGTGCATGAGCAAATAAGCCATTTACTCTCTAAAGTGTTTTGTGAACATTCCTGTTCTTCTGGAATCCGTCTCAGCTGAGCTTTGTGACTTTGAATTCTGACAGATGCCGAAAAGCAGGTGTACTAATACAACTCCCATCTGTGTTTCTCAGAGTGCCAGCTGATTCATGTGAAACAACGAACATCGATGCCTCAGCTCTAAGCAGAGAAGGAGCTTTGACCCTCAGCTATTAATAAAAGTCCATTTGAGGTAACGCTGGGAGATGGAGACGCACTCCTGAGAGGCTGAGAATGAGGACTGATGGTTTCTGCAGTGCCCTCAATGTACAGAGTTTCATAAATAAAGAATGAATTCCCTGCCCCCATGGAGCTTGCAATGTAAATTTCACC
This sequence comes from Elgaria multicarinata webbii, assembly GCF_023053635.1. Classification (NCBI taxonomy): domain Eukaryota; kingdom Metazoa; phylum Chordata; class Lepidosauria; order Squamata; family Anguidae; genus Elgaria; species Elgaria multicarinata. The sequence goes on along the minus strand of NC_086178.1, from coordinate 31,044,973 downwards.
AATGTGGAGATCACGAGGAGAGAAAAGGAGGGACTGGCGAGTGGACGGCAACATGAAATGTGTGTGGGTAAGTGCAGTTATATGTACTTTTATTCATCCATTCATTCATTTACTGCATTTTTATATACCGCTCAATATTCGAAGCTCTCTGCAATTGCCATCCTGTGTGCATCTACTCAGAATTAAATGGGGTGTATTGCAGCAATAATCACAGCTGAGGATAAGGTTTAAGGTTCAATGCAAAGACTTCCTAGAAAAGGTGAGTTTGAGGAAGGGATCTGAAGAAGAAAAGGGAGATCTCCAACCAGTGGACCCTTAGACCAAGGCAAGAGTGGGACTGAGAAGTGCTGTAGGGTATTGCATGCATGGCAAGACATGTGCATGTCCAAAGGTCTCAAGCAAACTTTGCCTGATCTGCCCTCTGCCCCTGGAAATGCATTAAGGCAGTTCCCAGTAATCCTCATTCTTTACAAATTCATAAGCAAACATGCCCGTTCACTTTTGCGACACATTTCAGTTTTGCAGCCACAGACAACTCACTGACAAAGGGCATACCTTGCAGCTGGGAAAAGGAACCTTTAGCAGATGCTCTGAATAATCTCACACAGTCAATGTGGTGCCTGTGCAGTTCCTTGGAACATAAGCCCTTGGCCCACCCTTCCAGCTGGTTTCATACTTTGAATCGGCAATACATACCTGTAGAATGCTTATAACAGCATAAAACCAGAGCCACAACGTAATTAACCAGAGCCTTGATTATGTGTGGTGATGTCACTCAATGATCACGAAAACATATGTAGTAATACAAGTGAGCTCACCCAGATCTGAATAATCTGAATGCAAAATTAAAAGCCTAGCAATTTCCGTAAGAATACACTGATCTAGGGTCTTGTTAACACAGCGAGCTTGGATAACTAGGAGTTCCAGATCACTGGATTTGCCAGTATACCAAATACAGACGTTACAATAACATCTGCAATTATTCATTGGTGAGGAATCCATTTAACTCTTAGTAGTCAAGTTGATGGTCTAACAGAATAAAAAAACATACAACGCAAATGAGGCAGTAACTTTTCTGTGGACTAATCAGGATCTTAAATGCAGCATGCAAGTTTTCAAGTTACATGGAAAACACTGCCTCGTTTGCTCTGTGTTCGGTGGCCAAAATGCTAAATCGCATCAGGCACTTCCTAACTGGACTTTTACAGACAGAGAAAGAAATTGGGTTTGTTTTTACCATCATCGGGAGCCAAAGAATGACTTTTGTCAGAGCCAGAATCAGCGAGAAACGCTTCTGAGCAAATTCCACGGTGAAGTTTCGGCTGTTGCACGGCTCGCTTTGTGTGCCGTAGCGGTCCGGTCCACCATGGTCAACTGGACTTTGCCGGCTTATCGGGACAGAGTTCTGACAAGTGTCATGGAAATGCTTCGAGGTTTTATTCACAGTGTCTTCTGGAGAAAGGGACAGTGTGTGACGACCAGTGGGTGGAGACCCTGGAGAGAAATATCCTCGGGTGATTTGATGGTAGTCATCATACAGATGATGATGCTCGTCCGAGCACAATAACTGATAAATTAGAGGAATGGAGAGCACAAGGAGGAGGCAGAAACACAACGAGTAGATTATAAAGAGGAATAAGATGTAAGAGCTGCTGCAGTCCGTAAGGCATCCCCAGGAGGTGGAGGTGTAGGTCCCCCAGCCACACAGAGGCAAAATGCAGGTCAGCAAACTGACCATCCAAACAGTGAGAACAGCCCAAATCATGCTGACCGGCCTCTTGTTGGTCCCTTGGCTGCTACCCGCTTTGCTGAGGCTGTAGAAGTTATAAGAAACTATAAGAGACCCCATTAGATTGCTCGAGAAACCCTGAAATAAGTACAGCAATGCCGAAGCTGTGCACAAGGTCGGGGGAAGCATCTCGTTTGTCCAGAGCTTGAGCATGAAGACCGTCACTGGCACCACACTGATCAGGTCATCCACCGTCAAGGAAGTCACGAGCATGGAAATAGTACTTTTGCTCTGCATCCTCAGCAGAGACACCAGCGAATAAATGCCGCCCAGAAGGGCTGTGAACGTAATGACGAAAGTCAAACAAAAGAGAAAAAGGTTCAAAGACTTCTGATCTTTGGGTATATCCATAATTCCCTGGTTCGGGTGGCTTGTCCCATTTAATGATGCATTGCTATGAGTGACCGACATCGTCGTTGGGATGGGAGGGTGGGTATTATTTTACCTTCTCACTGCTTCAGTGAGTTCTCATCTGATGACAAAATTGTTAACTCCACAGCAGATTCCTGATCTTCTTGACCAAGTTCATTCTTGGACTGCATCAGATGTTCCCTTCCTGGATACCTGCTTAGGATGCCCTCGAGTCTGCCCACCGAAGCTCTCACGTGAAAAAAGAAGCATGAACATCAAGTCCCAGAGAGCAAAAGATGCCAACCAAGAAAACAGGGTAATTTCTCCTTTTCTTGTCTCGTTTTTGTTTACCCTGATCTTTTATAATCCTGCTGAGGTGATCAAGTTTGGCTCTTAAAGTCCGATGCTTTCAGCAGATGCCAGAAAACGTGTGCCATAGTGGAAAGAAAGCAGAATACCGGGCTCACGCTGGCGGTTGAAGAGGAACTATAGCAGAAGGGTGGGGGAGGAAATCAGAAGCTCTTTGGTTCGGTCTGCTCTAATCAGAGCTGCAGGAGGGAGGAGTCAGATGGAAGCAGGATAGCAGAAGAGAGAGAGAGAGAGAAGGAGGGAGGGGAGGGGGAGTGTGCGTCTTTCTCGACAGAGCTGCTCTCAGATCAGAAGACAGAACGAGTGTCCTTGCTAAACCACACCTCTGATGCTGACACTTACATCCAATGCAAACAGGGAGACCTGATGCAAGCCACGAATGTCCTCCCTTCTGAGCCCGGGGCTGCTCCGGGGCTGCCTATGGCCAGCTGAAGCATGCTCATTCCTATCAGTGCAACTCTGACCACAGAGAGGAGAGCAGCCACATGGGCCTTTGGGCAAACAGGACAGAGGGAAAAGAAGAGTGTTCCTGCCACCGCCCTCAGGGCAGCTTCTGATGTGCCTTTACAACACCAAAGTCGTTAGTTTGGGGAACATGTGGGGTAGCGAAATTCCCAAATTGACACTCCCAAATTGATCTGCCCAGATAGGCATGTTGCTTTATGTATATTGCTGGGAAATGGGGGCTTCAAATGTAGTGACGAGCAGCAATTTGGATGACTTTAAAAGGGGGTTGGATAAATTCCTCAAGGAGAAGGCTATCAATGGCTACTAGTCCAGACGCCTTTTCGCTACCCCAGTATCAGGAGCAGTATATGCCTATGTATACCAATTGCTGGGGAACATGGGCAGGAGGGTGCTGCTGCACTCATGCCCTGCTTGTGAGTTTCCCAGCAACAGCTGGTCAGTGCAAACAGAATGCTGGGCTAGATGGTCTGATCCAGCGTGGCTGTTCTTATGCTATTGCCCATAACGTTCATGTAACAATTTCTAGAATCAGGCCATAAAGTAGGGTGGGGAATGTGTGGGTCTTGATGGGCCACAACTCCCATCAGCCCTAGTCAGCCTAGCCAATGGCAAGGCATGATGGAAGTTGCAATCCAACAACATACGAAGGCCTGTGTATTTGGGGAGGGCAATGTAGGGCCTTCTAGATGTTTTTGGTCTGCAGCTCCCAACAACTCTAGCCACCAACATAGCCAATGGCAAGGGATGATGGGAGTTGCCTATTCCCCAGTCCTGCCATAAAACAATCCCACTTCAGCTTGTTACTCAACATCTGAGCTGTTTGCTTCCATTTTCCCTTAAGCTGTAACACTCAGCATACTTACAGTCCGTTCCTCCCTAGACATGTTTACTCAGCAATGAGCCCCAGAATATTAATTTGGTTAAAATATTTCTGTACTGCCCTTCCTCTTAATGCTGGCTCCTGGCTAGGGGTAGTGTTTTGGTCAGTTAGTGCCCACTTTTTTCTCATCACTGCTTCTCATCCCATTTTCACACCCTGGGGCTTAACCTGCACCACAGCCCGGAAAAGGAAGACAAGGCAAGTAGAGGTGCTGGTCTTTCCCTTTGCACCTGTGAGAGCTCATTCACTTGGAGAGGGCAGGTGAACAGGCAGCAAAAACAAAGAGGAGGAGGAACAGAATCAAGAGGGTCTGGGAGCTCCCCTGCTGAGCTAGGAGCTCCGTAGATACCCAGTGATGCAGGGAGGACCTGGACCAAACATTCTCATGGGACCCTCTCTTTTGAAAAGCCACATGTTCAGTTGTGAAGCACACAAGAGACATTTCTCTGCCACCACCTTTACAACCATTTCTACATTTCCGATACGTTAGAGCAAAAAAGCCCAAAACTGCTTGACAACCCTGATTATTATTATTTTTAAAAAGAAATACTCTTGGCCATCATGGAACTCAAAGTAGTGAACAAAGGGCACCAACATGTCTCTCATCCAAGTACTGATCAGACCCAAACACAATTAGCTCCTGAAAATACTCCTTCATTTAAACATTTTTCGTAGTGCCACCTCACCATTTCCGGGATCAGCGTGGCGCTTTACAATAACACATAAAAACAGTTACCTTTGAAAATGTCAACAGTGCCTGTTAGAAAAAAAAAAAAAGGTGGCAAACCTAATGCAGCACTAACATGGTTGAAAATGCAGGGATTCAGACCTAAACTTCTAAGAGCAATGCACTCAAGGCCAGTAGAGGCTGGTGGCTCCCATTTCAGTGGGGCTGTGAATCCACTCTGGGTTTCAGTTCAAACCGATCAGAACTCAGAAGGAGCTATCCAATGTGCCAAACCGATTTTTAGGCTTGGGTTCAGCACCTTGGATAGCTCCTTTAGAATTCTGATTGAAACCCAGAATGGATTAGCAGCCCCAGTGAAATTGGAGCCACCAGCCTCCACCTCTCAACGCCCTGGGCCCGAATGGATGAATTTATCAATTTCAGTTTCTCCCACAGTCCATCCCACCTCCACCCCCAAATCTCAAGAACTTTTTGTCCTGAGTCTGAAGAACTCTGCGAATTTTGATAAACCATTATCAAAACCGAACTGAAATGAAATTCTCACCCATCCTTGCACACTGGCAAGTTGGACCAGCAGATGAGCGATCCAGCAGTGATCCAATTTTCTCTTTGGCTCATGCTTCCATCCTACAGTCACCTGATGAAATGCAGTTGTCTTGGCTTGGAGCGTGCCTTTTGATAAGAATAAATGCGACATATTTTAAGGATGCCTTGGTGATCAAAGGGATAAGCTGACAGCACAGGCTGGAGGCAGGCAGAACTGCAGGCAGGGGCATCACGCAGCGCATTCTTCTCCTCCACGCCACCAGCGATTCAGTTATAGGCTTTGGGTGCCTGGCAGCAGCCGGCTTCCACTCAGTTGTGAGTGGCATTCAGGCTTCTGTAGTTCTGCCTGACAAAGTGGATCAATACCTCAAAAGGAATTTGGGCTTACTCTAATCCATATCATGTTTGGGCAGACACTTCACAGAAGCATCATGCTGAAAAGGATTGAAAGGGCATCATGTCCAGTGCCTGCCTCAAAGGAGAATCCTGCCTGCATGAAACCCTCCCCGCTTTGCAGATTAATGCTCTAAGAATCCAGATGAGGGTGTGTTGAAAAAAGGAGAGCAAGGGAAAGCAAAGTGGTCCAAACCAAGAGAACTGCAGCCACTCCATCCCTGTCCTCTGTCTTCCTGCAGTGCTCACAACTTTACCCCTCTTTTCTGTTGGGAGCATGGCAGGCCCTGGAAGAAGGTAATTGCATGGATATCATTGCATGGTAGGTCATTGGACCTACCAGCTTTATTAAGTCCTAGTACAGCACATTCTTTGCTTGCAGAAGGTCCCAGGTTCAGTCTCCGGCATCTGTAGGTAGGGATGGGAAAACTCCTGCCTGAAACCCTGGAGAGCTACTACCAGTCAGTGTTGACAGTATTGGGCTAGATGGATCAATGGTCCGACTCAATATAAGGCAGCTCAGTATAAGTTGCAGGAGCCAATTAGACACCATGAGACTCTGTACAGTGAATAGAGTCAGTGCAAGCTCCAGATTTTTGAGGGCCCCTGGGGCAAGGCAGCCTCAATGGACCCTCTCCCTCAGGGAGTCTACCTTCTCACTGCTGTTCTCACCAGCTGCTGTTGCTCTTCCTCCTCTTCCTCATCATTGCTGTCCCTTGCTTGCTTGACTGGCAGATATCCAGTGACCATGTAGGCAGTGGCATCTACTGCTCCTCTTTCTCCCCGTTACTGTTGTCTGAGCCAGATCAGGCGAACTAACAGGTTGCAATGGTGAAGAGGATGAACAAGTCCGGGGTGGGGGGCTCTTGTGAGTAACATACGGCCTGTAAACCAATCATGAAGGGATTAAGAGACACCTATAGTTAAAAGTAACCTAGTCAAAGTGCAGTTATTGCTTAGGAAAGAAGTCCTCATCTGTTGAATTTTACACAAGGATCTTTAAAAGTCTCTGTACACCTTTAGTTAAACCTTTTGTCAGATTGGATTTTTCTCTGCAAAGCTGTTTTCGCGAGGAACCAACTGGTTCATATATAAAATCAACTCCTTTGTCTGAACAACTCACTCATCTTTTGTAGAATCTGTTGTACGATGCCACTTATGTATCACCAAAAAAAGAGGAAATGCATCACCCAAGAAGAGGAGGAAAGAGGACAACAATTTGCATAAATGTATATGTAAAGGTGTAGATTTGGGAATAATAGTTATAATTTAGATGGAAACACAAGACGTCTCACCGTGGTGGAGGAGACTGACTAGAACTAGATCTACACTAGCATTTTATTTTTTTATCATGTTGGAAATGCACTGATAGCTGCTGGGGCACATTATGTATTCTGTATGCTGCTTTTCTACCGTTATTTCCCACTTTTGATTACGTATTATCCAAAATACCACAACAGATGTCATTGTGTGTGCTACAAGGTATAAATGTGCAAGGGAGATACGGTCTCACCATGATGGGCTTGTATCGATATGACACAAGCTGTAAATTTGGCCTAGGTGACCTGTGTGCCAGCTCAGTCTACTGTCCAGTTGTTAATGATTGATGGACTACTTCAAGGCCCTGGCTTGCCCTCCTTCTGGTTCTTTGACTTTAAACCAGACTTGGACTGGATATTTCTTCTAACAGAGGACTGTCCTCTGCCAGATCTCTAAAATAGAGGACTATCTGCTGTAAAGTAGGACACTTGGCTACCCTAAAATTCTTATTGGCCAGCCATCGGGCCAAGTGAGACAGCCGCCTCAGGCATCTGATTTGGGGTGACATGAAATGGTGAAGTTATTTGATTTATTATTGTTGTGTTTTACTGGCAGGGATAGAGAGAGGTGCTTGTGGGATTTTCTGTTTCTAGTGCCAAAATAATTTGGCTGGTCTTAGGTACTTTGCACTTTGACTGCAGGGAGGCACCATTTACTCTTCACCTCAGGCAACAAAATTTATTGGGCTGGCCCTGTGCCCACCCTGTGCCCACGTCTTCTGCCTCTGATCCTTTTCATCTTTGTTGGCTTGTATCAGAAATTGACCAGAGCAGTGACTTGTCTTGAGTTTGATCAAGGCCTGACATTCACACAGTTTGGAACGTGCAGTATATATTATGGTACAGAGTCTGCTAGTGGATTGCTATGTATGAACTAAAATATGAACACTTTGTCATTCCTGCCAAATGTTGTCAGAACATTTATTCCAGTTAGGATAACGTAACAGAAAGAGACCTTTTATACATATGGAACTGGGGTACACAATGTATCACTAAGAGTCCCTGGACCCAGGGTTAGTAGCTGGCACAGAGAACAAAATCAAAATGAAATGGATGGACTCTGGACTCTTTGGTCCACAGCAAGAAATACCAGGACGCTAATATATATATTTTTCTGCAAGATGATTCAGGAGGCATTGATTGTGTTTAATAGATCCTGGTAGCTCTATCTAAAATGGTTACTTACACATTGCTGAAAATAGGGGGGAGGTATTCCCCCAAAAGAGGACAAAAGAGGGCACAGTTCTGCTTAACATTTGCATGTGGCTGATTGCTCGAAGTTGTTTTTAGGTGTATGTTGTCTTTGTGCATATGAAATATATTTCATACAACTTTGTGTCATATGAAATATACATAACAATATAATATAATATAATATAATAATATAGAAATATACATGATAATAGCTAACTATTGATGGGTAACTTCAAGGCCTCTGCCCTCCCTTCTTATGCCCTTCATCTTGGGTGGGAGGATGCAGTTGCACCACATCCTACTTGCTCATCCCTGGCCAATGGCTGGTTGGCCACTGTGTGAACAGTGGACTAGATGGACCCTTGGTCTGATCCAGCAGGGCACTTCTTATTATGTTTTTATGTTCTTTAAACTGGGCACTGGCTGGAAAACCCTTCAAATAGAGGATGCCTTCAGAGAGAAGGCTGTCTTCTGATGGCTCTTTAAAAAAGAGGACTGCCCTCTATAAAGTAGGGCACATGGTCACCCCAACGAGACCTGGGCATGGCCTTTGAGGAATTCATTAATTTATTTGTAGCTCAGTACATTTCACTCAAGTTGGGGATGTGTATATATTCCACGATTCAGCACTGAGCAAACAGAGAATTTGAAAACAAAGTGCAGGGTTTATCACCCTGGGAATCATGGCTTTCCAGCAAGGATTTTTATTATTTATTTAGTATAAGGACTTTTATGTAGATTTCAGGGAGGAATTGGCCCAACATTTGCAGCGTGCCATGTCTTTTTCTTTTGAAACAACAACAGATAGTAGCTCTCCTGTTTCATAAGTTACTGGGTTTATGACCCCCGATGTGTTCTCCCATAGTTTTAAACATTGATGTTAGCATAATGGTGGGATATTTTTATAGTTATGTTGGAGAGTTAAGTTACAGGCATTTGGCTTCACTGGCAAGCATAATGAAAAGAACAAATCAAGGCATTTAAAAGTATGTTAGCATTTTATTACTAAATAATATCACTTAGGATAATAAACAGGAAGGAGCTGTTCATTTAGAAGGTGGGATTTTCGGGCAGAGGGGCAAATGTTCCTATGGAGGATAACAGAATTATCTGGTATTAATAAGAAAATGTGTTTAAGAGATCATCTAGTTGCTGAAGAATTTTCAGAAATTTTCGAACAGTAGCTAGTGGGCTGCCTTTCAAAACAAGATGATGCAAAAATGGAGCATAGGAAAACATCTCAAGGGGAAACGGTGAGTAGCATTTTTAGATATTTCAGGCCAGACTGTCAAGGCGAATCAAATTAAAGTACTCTTGGTGATGACACTTCTAGCAAACATTACCTAGTAGAGTTCTCCTAAACTGGGACTGAGCTGACAATATGATAACAAGTAAAAAAGTAGGGAAGTAGGGGGGAAACCATTGCAGTTCACTGGGTAGGGAACAATCCACAAAGTACATAGCCATTTTAATTCCATCTTTGTTACAACTTGGCTACCTCTTCTCCCACCCTTAACTCATGATGTACTTTCTGGTGGTCCCAAGAGTACAGAGATTTAGATTTCAAAGAGCTAAATTCATTCTCTGCTCTGATTGTACAGTTTTACAATCCGTTCAATCAGGGTTGTACTACATATTTATTTAGTCATTTTATAGCCAACCTTTGTTCCATTACAGAATTCAAGGTGGTGAAAAAAGGGCTTCCACATGTCTCCCATTCAGGTACTGACCCAAGCCAAAGCTGCTTAGCTTCTGCAAGTGCTCCATTGTGTGCCCTCAGACCAGAGCTGATGTCAAAGGTAGACTTGGTTGGGCACCGCCCAAAGCTCCACCCACTTACAAAAAACCCCACCCCTGAACATGTGCCTCCTCTTCATTATTGCAGCCTGCTTGTTCAATTGCTCCTTGCTATGAACCAGACACTAGTGGAGTATGCAATAGAAGGAATAGCAATAGATGCCACTGCCTACTTTCTCACTGTCTCTCTGCCTGTTAAGGGAACAAACACTAGCTTCAGAGTTCGGTTCAGAGCTTCCAAATCAGCCTTGACCCATTTTGGACTCGGTTCAACCTGCTTTGGACTCCTGGGGGGGGGATCTAAACTACTGCTTTAAAGCACTTTATAATAGTTTTGACAACTGTTGGGGCCCAGGACACACTGCATATACTGTTTTCAAAATGTTTTCAAAGTGCTTTAAAATGCTTTAAAAGCAGTAGTGTAGATCCCCCCTGATCCGAAGTGAGGTTCAGACATCCAAATCACTCCCTGCCCCACCCAGCACTCCCAGGTAAGGAGCAGGGCAGGGGGCTGCTTGGCATGGGGGGGATGGCTGTCTGGATTGGTCCAAATTGGCCCACTGCCTCTCAGAATTCAGATCTGGGGTTGAAGCAATGCACAGCCCTAATAGCAATGATGAGAGAGAGGATGAGGAGCAATAACAGCTGGTGACTATGGGGGTGAGAAGATAGACTCATTGAAGGAAGGGGCCCATATACTGACAGTGCCCCAGATCATGATCTGGGATATACCTGTCATCTCATCTCTGGATCAAACTGTGACCTGTGTAGTAGTGGGTACTAAAAGATCCTGCTCTCATCAAGCAATATGTTGCGCACAGATATGGGATAAGGTAGAGTTATGAGCCACACATCCTGTGTTGACTTTTTCATAAGAAGAATTTGATCTGGTGAGATCTCTCAGCCTCTATTACCACCCTATTCAACCCAAGTGTGGTGTAGTGGCTAAAGGACTGGGAGTCGAGAGATCTGGGATCTAGTCCCCACTCGGCCATGGAAACCCACTGGGTGACTTTGGACCAGTCACAGACTCTCAGCACAACCCACAGGGCTGTTGTTGTGAGGATAACATGGAGAGGAGGAGGAGGATTATGTACACTGCTTTGGGTTCCTTGGAGGAAAAAAGGCAGTACATAAATGCAATAATAAATAAATAAAATAAAATAAATATTAATGCCTTTTTTTTGTTTTACAAGGAGATTGTGCAAATTAGTCATTGTCACGCACAATAATACTCAAGAAAAATCACTCTCCATGCCTGAAGCATAACTGCTGGTAGTTAGCAAGGGGATTTCTCCTAAGCAAGTTTCTTCCTTTTATTTTTTTATCATCTTCCCTTGTTACTGTACCACTGGGTTTCACAAAGAGAGGGATTCAGATAAAACAGTGCAAATCCTTTTAAATGCTTTCAGCCTTGCCCTGTTTTTATTAAAAATCCATATGCTGCAACCTACATCCTGGAATAGTAAATAGGCAGTGCATCACCACCTTGGAGAAGTAGGAGATCAGCCACTGGCTTGTATGTAAGACAATCAACATTCCAGGCCTTCACCCTATGGTGCTAATACATGCTCTTTAGAGCCACTCAAGCTGTTGTCGTTAGCACAGGATCTGTGCCAAACAAAGAACAGCACATGGACATATAATTTATGGCTTGATTTCCATCTGCACTGCAGAAAACTGTCTCTTTAAGGGAGCCAGCTGCATTCTCCTGCCGTTTCACAGAAGGGTATCTGTCACATAGAAAGCCTTGCTCAATTTAAGTGTGTATGTGAAGGATCAGAATGTTCAGCAGCCATTAATTATTTGCAATCAACAAATACAATTTGAATTTATCGCTTCCATTCTTCCAATGCACCCTCCCTCAGAACAAAGGGTTTACTTATACGTAAATGTGCACAGATTGCAGCCTTCAGAGTCCACTAAAGTGTGTCATCAGACAGGGGAGAAATAGCGTTTTCCTACCATTGCTTCCCTTCCCACTTCTGTCCCACAATACTTCCTGTTCCTTCACACGGGGAAGAAAGAGGAAGTAAACAAAGACCACATGCCCCATTCGGTTGCCATTTTTATCCAGCTGCTTTTCCTGCACACAGCAGGAAATGGTGGCATATTTTCACTTCAACCCCCAAAAGTTGGATTTTCTGGAATTTTTTTTGTAGCAGAAAAAAAGTCCAGAACGAGCAGGAGACACGTGGGAGTCAGACATTGTCATCAAAAGGACCCGTAAACATCCGTAAGTGGCCAGTAATGTGCGTGCTATAAAATGCTCATCTGATGATGCTCATATTACTTCGTATTGATTGCCTTCTCATTTCTTTGTGGTGATAGTGGCCATTGTGATGTAGAAAAGTTGTCAGCTTCCAGATAGCCTGAGTCAAAGTGACATAGCTTGTATCAGGAGTGTTTTGAGCCTCATCAAATGAGCGGCTCCAAAAACATATTGTGGGTGCAATTTGCACAAAATTAAGCATATTATAGATGCAATTTGTGGAAATTAAGCAGTTACAGCCAATATTTGTGTAAATTATGCAAATTGCAGACACAATTTGCGTAAGTGGCAATTTAAAAAAAATAATAATCCGCGCATGGGCCTGGATTTGGGGAGAATGACTTGCATTTAGCAGTGGCATTGCTAAAAGCCGCAGTGCACTGTCGCATCTCCACAAGGGGACAAGAGGTGAGGTGAAGTTAGCAGTACAAACATCACCAGGGTCAGTTGTACCTGCACAACAGGGCATACCCAAGACATTTTGCTGCCTGAGGCAAAAGACAACATGGTACCCCCCTCCCCTCATTCCATGTACAAAAGCGGTGCCTTTCTTCCACACTAGCAATGGGACAGCATCCTCCACTACTCCCGAAGGAAGCAGGCTAGATAGCAGAGGTGCAGAGTGTGGCCGTCAGCTCTCTTCTCCAATATCTTACTGCCACCTGTCAGCAATTGCTGCCTGAGACAACTGCCTCACTTTGCCTAATGGAAGGGCTGACCTTCCAGCACAGGATGGTGAGGTGGGGTGGTGGCATTTTATTGGGTGTGGGTGAGCTGGCCCAGGCAGGCTGTTTGTCCATGAACTATGTCCAACTCTATGCCACCGAGTTAATGCAAGTGGCCACAAACCCTTTGTACCAGAAATTGTGGTTGTGCAACAGATAACGTGTTACTTATCCCAAGTTGAAACAGCAGAGAGCAAAGAGCTCCTGATTTCAGTGATGCGTTTTCCTCACTTTCATGTCCCATCAACCTCTGAAATTAACCCTTTGCTCACATAAACATATTAGAGGTTTTTTTTTTTTTTAAAAAAAACCCAACTACCTGGAGGTGCTGTATTTTCACAGAATGCCCTTGCATTCTGTGAAAATGCAGAAAACATTTCAGCCTAGCAAATCATCTTGAAAATGTTAAACGCAGATATATACCTATACAATGCAATGTTCAGAAGCTGCTGAGCCTATCAAATCTAATTATTTTCTCTCTCAAGATTTAAAATCAAGGGCAACTTCAATATACAAAGGCAGCCTCTATTAAATTTAATTACTTTCCTCCGTTGCTCGCATGGCAATGCTGCCTATGAAAAAGCCTGCTGCCAGGCAAAGAGTGATTACTAGTCAAGAATAGCTCCTCAACCAAGTCACAGAAATCTCTACTTCCACTTTCATTTATGCAAGTTTAAAAAAAAAAAACAGCAGCAGCAGCAAATGCAATCAACTCTCACTGGAGTTCCCAAAAGAGAAAATTTGTTCATGACAAACTTATGGTCAAGCTAAATTAAACATCTGTCATGGTGCTGCCCACCCGCAAATGGCAACCCTGTGAAATTTCCATTCAACTTCTTTCGTATTGCTGTGATGTCATGTTTTGCTGCCCCCAGGGAGAGCAAACCTCAGGTCTCATGAGAATAGGGACGTTTGGATTTTGTAAAATCTGCTCCCTCTGTGTCTTGTGAATTGTTGTTGGGTTTCATTCCATTGTCCACTCATTGATGGAGTCCAATATTTTTTCCAATTTGTGCAAATTTAAACTTGTAGAAATGTGTGCACACACATCCCATTGCCAAATCCTGCCAAAATGCAAATTTTCATGCTTTAGTCTATGGGGGAATGTGCATTTTTTACTTTTTAAAACATATTTTTCTACAATTAAATTTGCATAAAATTCCAGAAAGAAGAAGAAGAAGATGATGATGATGATGATGATGATGATGATGATGATGATGATAATAGAAAGATGGGCACAAAAAGCACTCCATGGGAAGCACTACAACATAATACAGAACCCACAAATAAAGAACAATCGTACGAATGGCTCAGGAAGGGTGAGCTATTTCCAGAAATGGAAAGATTCCCAGTAGCTATACAGGATCAAGTTATAGCAACCAAGAACTACCAAAAATACATCATTAAAGATAACAATGTAACAACAGACCTATGCCGGAAATGCCATCAATTCCAAGAAATAATAAACCATGTAACAGGAGGATGTAAGATTCTTGCAGGAATGGGCTATATGGACAGACACAGTACAACTGCAAAAATAATTCACGAACAACTGACCATCAAATTCAGCCTTATGAAACAAACTACACCATACTGTACATACTCACCCGAAACAACCTTTGAAAATGCAGATCATAAAATATACTGGGACAGAACAATTCATACTTACAAAAAAATACCTTACAACTGACCAGACATAACAGTCATAGACTAAAAAGAAAAACACACATACCTCATCGACATAGCAATACCAAATGACAAAAATGTTGTTGAAAAGGAAGAGGAAAAGAGAGAAAAATATACACCACTGGCCACGGAAGTCGAACTATGGCAACAGGAAAAGGTCACTATTATTCCATTAGTCACATCAGTCACCAGCATCACATCAAAAAACTATACAGAAACCCTTCAGAAACTGGGCCTACCAAAATACACCACCACCCAGAAAGCAATCATAATTAAAACATGCTCAATTGTCAGGAAATTCCTGAATCTGTAAAAGACTGCATGACTTGGCAATGCCCGTCTTGTCCATCTAGAAAAACTGCCATGAGTGAGAAAGGGACAATATTATTATTATTATTATTATTATTATTATTATTATTATTATTAATAATAATAATAATAATAATAAGTAGTAGTAGTAGTAGTAGTATGGAGGGCATCAGAATGATGTTGGTTTGTGTGCATTTTTGTGTGGCAGGGCTGGGTCTGCTATAGCATTATGACGTATAACCCTATCCAGCAATGATGGCTGGTGTGGTTAAATAGGGGCTCAATTAGAATATGGACAATTTAGCCTGATACCATGCAATCTAACTGGGCTTGCTTCCTGAAGACATGCTTTTCAGTCTGTTGTCTACCATGAACTTTATTTTCTTTTATTTATTTCAGATTGAAAAAACTTGCCCATGGGAATTTGTGAGAAACAAACATCACCCCTGTGAGGGAAGGTTACCACAACTGGGATTATTTAGCTTGGAAAAAAGAAGGCTAAGGGGAAACATGACAGAGGTGGACAAAATTATGCATGGTGTGGAGAATGTGGATAGGGAGACATTTTTCTCCCTCTCTCAAAATACTAGAAATACAATCCCATGAAGCTGATTGGTGGGAGATCCAGGACAAATAAAAGGAAGTAGTTCTTCACACACAGCATAGTTAAATTATGGAACTCACTACCACAAGATGTAGTGATGGCCACCAACTTGGATGGCTTTAAAAGGGGGTTGGATAAATTCCTGGAGAAGAAGGCTATCAATGACTACTATCTCTGATGGTTCTGTGTTATCTCCAGTATTCGAGGCAGTAAGCCTGTGTGCACCAGTTGCTGGGGAACATGGGTGGAAGGGTGCTGTTGCACCATCTCCTGCTTTGTTGGTCCCTGGCCAATGGCTGCTTGGCCACTGTGTGAACAGAGTGCTGGACTAGATGGACCCTTGGTCTGATATGGCATGACACGTCTTATGTTCTTAACAGTGATGCAATAAAACCCCAACCCTTATCATATTTTTGTATTAATAAAATTTATTTGTTTTATTAATAAATAAAATACTTTATTTTATAATTTATTTAATATAATTTATTTAATAAATACTTTAATTTAATAAAAAATATTAATATATTACAATTATTTAGATGCTGCTTTTCAGGATACATATCCTATCAAGGTGGCTTACAAGTAACATAAATAATAAAACCACAATGAAGATAATTTTTTTTATCAAGATCCTTCCCTCAGGGCAATTGGTGGAAGATGCCTCTGGGATGAGGAGAGTCCAGTTAGAAGAGGTATCTGGTGTCTTCCTCATCTACCTCCCTCTTGGGCTGGCCCAGCTAGATGTTAACAGTTGGTGGGCAACTTTAAGGCCCATGTTCTACCTCCTTATAGTTCTTTGCTTTTAAAGCAGACTTGAACTGGACAGCCCATCAAATAGAGG
The DNA here is from genome assembly GCF_023053635.1 of Elgaria multicarinata webbii. Lineage (NCBI taxonomy): Eukaryota > Metazoa > Chordata > Lepidosauria > Squamata > Anguidae > Elgaria > Elgaria multicarinata. Next base: position 31,028,742 of record NC_086178.1, on the reverse strand, counting down.
ACACCTTCCAATAGAGAATTGTCCTCTGTAAAGTAGGATACTTGATCACTCTGCCCTTCAATTATATCTATTTACTATTTCTAATGCCTGTTTTCTCATTCTCTGTAGAAGTTGCTACTATGTAACAAATGTGTACCCCTTAATAATGGATCCCAGTGAACCTGTTTGGCTGGTATGTATTTATTGCTTCGGTACTGACTGCCTCTAAAACTGAGAAAGTAGTTATTTTCAGAAGGAACAGTATAGAAGCCAAAATATGATCTCATTTTTAAGACCAAGGCCGTATTTCTAGCACTGAAGGATTGTCTTCCCAAGAGCAAATAAGGAAGGTGGACATAAATATTGAGTACTCCATCTATTAAACTGTCAGCCAAATAAATAAGGCACAGTAAGCAGGAAAATGATCCAGTTACTGACATACCCATAGCTCATTTTCTTCTTATAATAAAGTTAAAATCAACACGTCCCTAATATATCAGTCAAAACAATGACATAAAGTTCGATAGCTCAAACACTGGGGAAATTAAGAATAGTAGTTTTGCTTGTTTTATGCAATACAATATAGTATGATGTGTCATTTTATCATGCAATCCTAGCCATGTCTACATAGAAGTAAGAACATAAGAAGAGCCATGCTGGATCAGACCAAGGGTCCATCTAGTCCAGCACTAGGTTCACACAGTGACCAACCAACTTTTGACCAGGGAGTCACAAGCAGGGTATGGGGCAACAGCACCTTCTCACCCATGTTTCCCAGCAACTGGTGTACATAGGTTTACTGCCTCTGATACTGGATGTGTGAACTTATGCCTGAACAAGTGGCATTTTAGGTATTTGCTTTAGTTGAACCTAATGGTAGGGCCAGCCCAGTCAGGTATGAATGGAGATAACTTCTTTTATCCTTAACTCATAATATTAGAATCTGGAGTTATCCACTGAAGCTCATTCACAGGCGACTGAAGTCAGAGGCAACATGTAGTTAACCTGTGGAATTCACTGTCACAAGATGTGGTGATGGGTACTAATTTAGATGGGTTTAAAGAAAGTGTTGACAAATTCATGGAGAACAGGCCACTCAGTGGATACTAGTTGAGATTAGTAACTTGCGCTTACAGCCTGTCTGAAATTTCCCACATGAGTTCATACAACCTATTTTTACCAGTGAACTCACAAGTTCCAAGAAATTATTTGAGGTAAAAAATAATCTCATTGATACGAATTGATTTTCTCTTTGTGTGTAGGTTGTGTGTTTTTTTAAAGAATTTACCTCAGATGTGTGGAAAATTCTTTAGCACACTGACACAAATGAAGTTAAAGAAATGAGAGACCTTAACAGTAATTGGTTTCATAAAGTGGTTAGGTGTAAATTTGCCACCAGGTTTTCTAGGTAATTCAGTAGGAAATGACAAGCTGTATTCAATGTTTCCCTTTTTAATGAGAGAGAGCATCATTGTTAACAGCACAATTCTTCATGGCCAAATAAAATGAGGAAAAATCACACATCTAATTGGGTGCCCTGCGCTCCTCCGTGTTCTCCCTAAATATGATGGGTTCACAAAAATCTCAACCCGTTAAGTTCTCCTAACCTGAAAGTGATCTCAGTCATAGGTGGAACAATCTTCTCTTATTTTGTGTAGGTGAGAAAACACTCTGGGGATCAAGGTGCTTCAGCAGTTCTGCCTGTCATGTCCCTATAAGCCTAACCACACAAACGAACCAGGCTTAACGTGTGTTGACAGAGGCTTGCAACTAGGGCTGCGCACAACCTCCCTGACTTGTCCAGGACAGCTCAGCAGCAAGAAGGTTGCTCTGAGCTACAGGGGAAAGGAATCTTTGGACCAGCATGATGATGCCTCCTAAAGCACAGCGTGGCACAGTGAGGCAAAGGAAAACCAGTCAGGTCAACCTTCTGAACAGCGGGAGAGCAATTTGGACACAAGTGGCTCCAACTGGGCCCCACTGCACATAGGGCACTACACCAGAACACTGTCTGGAAAAGATGGCATTTGCTGGACCACCCTAAGGTGATGGCCTAGCACAGGCTTCCCCAACCTGGTATCCTTTTATATCATGTTTTATACTGTTTGTTTTATACTTTGAATGGTTTTAGTTTTTGTGAACTGCCCAGGGAGCTTTGGCTGTTGGGCAGTATAAAAATGCAATAAATCCTCCTCCTCCTGCTCCTCCTTCCAATGTTTTGGACTGTAACTCCTTACAATTCCTGATCATTACCATGTTGGCTAGGGCTGATAGAAGTTTGTTTGTTTATTTATTTATTTATTTATTGCATTTTTATACCACCCAATAGCCGAAGCTGTCTGGGTGGTTCACAAAAAGGTAAGTCCAAAACCTCTGGAGAGCACCAGGTTGGGAAAGGGTGGTCTAGCAAGCCATGACAGTTTGGAGGACGTAACACCCAGTTAAACTACAGAGCAAGAGGAAGCATGGCATGAGGCTACCTTTTGGCCCATATAATTGAATGGGCCAACACTAAATCATTTTTTGGTACAGGATTACCAGATCGTACTTCACACTACTTTGATTTCAAATAGTATCTTTTTTCATTATCATTTCAATAGAGTAATGAACACTCAGTGGGATGTCAATTATAACACCACCTTTACTTGAAATATCTCTTCTGGTTTGAACTAAAAGAGTATCCACCTATCATCCAAATAACGTGGAATTAGCCATTTCTCGCACACTACTGCTTTATAGCGTATTGAAGTGCACTGATCACAGCTGGGGCACATTACACATTCCATATACCACATTCATAGTGTTATATCCTGCTTTTTATTCCACATTCATAATGATTTGGCACAGCTTATAGATCTGGCCTCAATTTCATGTTTTTATGCTTGAGTGGGCTTCTTACTACCATCTATTGTTATTACAGCTAAAATATTAGCATAATTCTTGAAATGTTTCCCTGATTATTTTTATTTGTTCACCTTTGCAAAATCATATGAATACAAGGTGATTGTGTTTAAATCATCTCCTACTCCAAGAATGAACAACACAGGAAAAAGAACAAGGAAAAACATGGAGATGCCAGGCATTGATCTTGAGATTATTGGCATTCATGTGCTCTTCCACTGATCTTCTTTCTTAAGTAGTTCGAAATGTTTTTCTTTATTTTCAGCATCAAAGATACATGTAGCACAATAGCATTCAAGGTGTCAGAAAGGATGTTAGATTAGAAATGCAAGAGTGTTTAAGAAAGTAATGCCAAGATGATTCCTCATACAGTATGTTGACCTGAAATTAGGGATGTATGAGAAATTCATTTCAGTTCGGGTTTTTTTTTTATCAGCATGTACTGATTAAAAAAAAAACCCTGATTCAAAGTGCTGGTATTAACATTCAAAGCCCTAAACAGCTTGGGCTACGCTATCTGAAGGAACGCCTCCTCCCATATGTACTTGCCCAGATCCTAAGATTATCCTCAGGAGTCCTTCTCCGTGAGCCCCTGCCAAAGGAAGTGACTCAGGTGGCTACCAGGAGGAGGGCCTTCTCTGCTGTGGCATCCCGGCTGTGAAATGAGCTCCCTAGAGAGGTTTGCCTGGCACCTACATTATACTCTTTTCGATGCCATTTGAAGACCTTATTTTCCCAGTATTTTAACAATTTGCCATCTTAGCCTTTTAACTTTGCTGTTTTAAATCTGTATTTTAAATCTGTATAAATCCCTGCATTGCTGCTCAATTATATCCTGGTTGTGGTTTTATATTGTGTTTTATAGTGTGGTTGGTTTTATACCTTGGATTGTACTTGATGGTTTTAATTTTTGTGAATTGCCCAGAAAGCTTTGGCTATTGGGCAGTAGAGAAATGCAATAAACAAACAAACAAACAAACAAATAAATAAATAAATAAATAAATAAATAAATTTGCCTTCTGGACTGAACACAAACTGAGATGCAACCTGCAGTCAAAGTCCATACATTTTTGAGTTTGCAATACAGCATGCATACTTTTGAAAAAGGTGCATGAAAAAGGCGTACCTGTGAACAATGTGCAGAAATACACCTTAATGGAAGAAGGATTTGTATATTTCAAAGACGCACACAATTTGGGAAACTATGCATGGATTTTTACAACGAAAAAACCCCAAACCAAACTCGTAATCTGATATGGACTTGAGTCAGAATGAGTTTTGAGATGGAATTCAGAGAACTTCAGAGAACTCAACTTTTGCTGATTCGCATGTCTCTACAGTGAAATTCCCATTATAGAAACATTTATTTATTTATTAACAAAAACTCATTTTAATATTCCTGACATCCAACAAAAAAACATTTCCACCATCCAGATTGCCTGCCTTACTTATAGCCCTGATCTCGATCTAAGAAAGGCTCACCATTTACGCTGCAGTTCTCAAAGACATTTATCCACTTAATTCCATGGAATTGCTCTGGTACGTTGGCTGGGGGTTGGCAGTCCCACTTGCCTTATTTTATGACTTCCTCCTCCAGATTAGATTAGTAGAAACAATGCCAATGTGGGAACTACAATGATCTAATCAGTCTGTTCTGCTGACAGGCTTAACAAGCTTTTAATTGGTTGCCACGGTACGTCTTTGCTATGTGACCCATTTTATCCACCCTTCTTCTGAGGAATAGCAGACCTGTACTCTTTTGACACTGTGAAACTGCAGATTTCAGAGTGGAGAAAGTGTTAGGCACCTAGCCTGTATATGCCGAGCAAACAGGCTAACTGAGCTGTCTTCTCAAGCTGACTCTCCGTTGCAAACATGATTGGCATGAGTTGAGCCACACCATGTACAACTTGTAGATCACGTTCATCTTGGCAAATGAGTCAGGTTGAGCTGGTACCACAAGTAGCCGCATACAAAATGGGGCTGTCTGCCATGAGGCATGCCATTCATATGCAATGCCCTAACTATGTCACAGCTGTCCTTCTGGGGCTGCAATGCTTTATATCAGGGTGGACATCATGTAGCCCACAGAGGCCATATGTCCAGCCTGCCACCGGTTCCCTGATCCCCAAGGGTGTCCACCACCTATCCCCCCACCCACATATAAAATCACCTTGTTACACAGGGAGAATGAGGAGTGTGTTACCCACGTGCCCTGCTCAGCACCAGAATTGGGCTCCTGCCAGCCCACTAATTCTTCTGAGAAAGTGTGCCAGCAGGACTTCCCTCCCATGCTCATTGCCCAACAGAATCCGGGCCTCCACTGACCAGCCATGCAACTGTTTGGTGAGCTGGTGGAGGCCAGCTTCTGCTGGGAAAAGGGTGAGCTAAAAGAGTCATGTTGAGAATGACTTGCTTCTTGCTATGCTTCTCACCCAAATCTGCTCCCAAACTTTGGGAAGCCAATATTAAACATTGGGAAAGCTCGTATCAAGCAGGTCAGCTTCACTGGCTTGTGACGCTCCCATCGGCTTGCCAAACAGCTGCTTGATAGGCGGGTGGGAGCAGATCATGATCACTGGGAGCTTCTTCCTCCTCACAGCGATCATGATCTAGGTTGTTGGGATTGTGGTGGGGAAGGGAGCACGATGAGGTTAACCATCAGAAGGAAGAGCTGGGCCTTGAAGTCGCCCACCAACAGCACCTAGACAGCAGACTAAGCAAAGGACATGGGTCACCTGGTCACAGTCTTCCAGACTATGGTGACTATCTAAATTACAATAATCATACCTAAATGTGCATACAGATAAATTAGCATATGCAAATGTTCTTCAAATAAATGCCTTCTTTTCTCCTCTTTTTTTTTGGGGGGGGGGTTTTGGTGATGCATGTCATGCTATTGGTGATTCATAAGTGACCACCACTAACTTTAGGCCTATATGACCACTGTTCTTTCATACAGCAATGTAGCAAGAAATTGTACATGTCACAGAAGCAATAACAGTCTCCATGCAATACTTTTATGGCTTAGCTCTTTATAATTCAAAAGAAAAATCTCTTGAATTCCTCAAGACTGATTTTCAGTCAATCACATCAATGTTAATTGCCCTTAGGAAATTTTATTTCTTAAGCATTCAGCTGCGCTTCCAGTTGTACATCCTCATTTCTCTCCCACTGTTTATTTGTGCATCAGTGTTTTCATCTGTGTCAGCTCCCAAGTGAATTTCAGTTTCTTTTGAAGCTGCTATACATCTATTATTATTATTATTATTATTATTATTATTATTATTATTATTTTGCAGCACCCACTTCATCTAAATCTGTTTTCAGAGAACTGAGACTCCACTTAAAAAAAAAACAAATATAAAAGGAGTCTAAGGCCTCAGGCCTCTGCCTTCTTCTATATCTATCTATCTATCTATCTATCTATCTATCTATCTATCTATCATCTATCTCTCTCTCTATCTATCTATCTATCTATCATCTATCTCTATGTATCTATCTATCATCTATCTATCTATCATCTATCTATCTATCTATCTATCTATCTATCTATCTATCTATCATCTATCTATAAAAGCCTATAGGATGTTTGTTTGAAATGATCAAACATGTTTTCTCATGGTAGGGTTAATGACTACTTTGCTGTCAAAATGTTAATGGCTGCCACAGAGTCTGTGTTTTTCCAGCAGTTTCTCCAATTCCATGAAGTGTAAATCAATTCTCTCAAGGAAAGAAGAAAGTGATAGATCTTTCTTCTGAGGCATAGTTAGATCACAGAGCAGAGCATTTTTAGCTAACTTCCTAATCAGTCTCATAAATCTAGCACACCCAACAGTGGTGTAATGATAAATTCCTTATGGGTATGGGGGAAATAGTGTTTGTGGGTGTGCACCAGCAGTAGAGTGGCCCTGCCCACTTTCAGCTATGACTCCACCCTCTGCTGGCATGCAGCCCTTGACATCCTTGCTCACAGCCTATTTGGCTCTCAGGCCAAAAAAGTAGGCTGCCAGCTTTGAATACGCACTTTAAAATATCATACATCAGTCCCCTCCATTTGTAAACATTGCATTGTTTGTATGGGATGCGTAATATAATTGGGAAGGGGATCAAAGGCTTTTGTATCAATGGACTCATCAACAGATCCATCACTGCAAAGCATTGGAGCAAACCGCACAAAGTAAATAATGAAATACTTGATTAGATGTGCACTTTGGCAGCACATAGTAATTTTCAATGAAAAAAGAAATAAAAACATAATTTATATAAAGATGTACTCAAAGCGGGAGCCTCTTGTTTGTTGATAGCTTAATTAACTTTTTTTAATGTCTTGAGCTGCAGTATAAACCTTAAAATATAGTAGACACATGCAGTTATCTGTAGAAAATGCATTGCAGTTTTGAAAACATCCAGGAAGTTCTCTTGCACATTGGGATGAACAGAAATTGTTGCAAGCAAGAGTTCTTCTAGTCCTTTTTACTCAGCATGCACTGTAGAGCTACTCTGAGCATAAAAAACTTCTTGTGTTCTGAAATAATAATAATAATAATAATAATAATAATAATAATAATAATAATAATCCAGAATGTTTTCTCTAGATGCTCTTAGATGAGACTGATCGTCTGAATCCACTTCAGCCAAGCTTCAGGTTAGGTTTTGGCATGGAAACAGCCTTGGTTGCCCTATATGATGACCTTTGTCAGGACAGAGATGTAACTCTGTTGATTCTCCTTGATTTTTCAGCGAGTTTCAATACCATCAAACATAGTATCATTCTGGGACAATTGTCTGAGTTTAGTGGGGGGAAGGGGTACTGCATTGCAGTGATTTCACTCCTACTTGGATGGTTGACTCCAGAACGTGGTGCACAGGGTGCAAGCTCAGCCGCATGGATTCTCCAGTATGTGGTTCCAAAGGGGTTGGTTCCCCCTCCCCCCACTATTTAACATCTACATGAAACTGTTGAGTGGGATTATCAGGAGTTTTGGAGTGTATTGTCATCCATTTGCTGATGACATGCAGCTCTATTTCTTCTTTTTTTCTTCAGAAGGTGTAGCTGTAGATGTGCTAAATCAGTGACTGACTGCAACAATGGACTAGATGAAGTTTAATAAGCTGAAGTTCAATCCAGAGAAGATTGAGATGCTGTTAGTGGGTAGTTCCTCTGACCGGATGGAGGGTATTCAACCTGTCCTAGATGCAGTTGCCCCTGCCCCCTGAAAGAACAGGCTTATAGTTTAGGGGTTCTCCTGGAGCATCATTGTCACTTGAAGCTCAAGTGGCCTCATGGAATGCCTTCTACCAGCTTTGGCTGGTGGCCCAGCTATGCCCCTATCTGGATAGGAATTGCTTGGCTTCAACAGATCATGCTCTGACAACCTCCAAGTTAGATTGCTGCAATGTACTATAAGTGGGGCTGCCTTTGAAGATGGTTTGGAAGTTGCAGCTTGTGCAAAATATAGCAGCTGGATTCATAGAAGGGACCAAGAACTCTGAACATATAACACAGATTCTGGCCCACTTCTGTTCTGTAAGTTTCCAAGCAGAAATTAAAGGGGCTGGTTTCCCCGCTAAAGCTTTACGTGTCTTAGGAACACAATAGGTAATGGAGTGCCTCTCCTGGTATGATCTCACCAATATACTACACTCATCATAAGAGGACCTCCTCTGAGGGAGGCTCAGAGGGTGGCAACATGACAGAGGATCTTCTCAGTGGTAGAATGGTGGAATGCTCTCTCCATTGAGGTCCACCTTGCACCAACATTGTCAACTTTTCAGTGCTATGTTAACAATGTCCTCTAAATTGGCCATTGGGGGAACCCCAGAGTGCTGGATTGAGACCCCACAAGGGCTGGATTGGGACCACATGGATTTGGTTCTTGGGCATGAGATTCCTTGCCACGGCTGTATTGGATTGGTTATAGGTCCCCCCTTCATCTCTTGTGAAAGCTATATGATGGACTTCATCTTTTTGTTTAAATATAAAATTAATTTTAAAAGATTGAAAAAATTAGAAACTGAGAGAAACCAAAACTGACAAATTTGTCCACCCCTAGCAACAAACTGCTAAATTTCCTCTGCTGTGTCCAAAACTCTCTCTCAAAGATGTTTGCACAGCTCAGACGGTGACCTGATTTGTTTCTGAGGATGGGATATCTGGGGGATTTATATTCAAAATGAACACAAGCCACACTTCCAACGCAGCTCTACCTTCTGAGCCTCTGCCGTTTCTGAATGGTAGAGCCAGGAAGAAATCTTAATTGTTAACCGCGGTAAAGTATCCTCATTTGGGATTACTGATTTGAGGAAAGCTGCGCTTTTAATTGGCATCTGTGCTCATGCGATAAGAGACGTTAGGCTTTCTTTAAGGGTAATAAAATGTCTTCTGTAAAATATCAAAAATTAAACGGTCTCGGATCGTGTTTGTTAATCGCTGCTGCACTTCTTTTCTGGAACAGCTGCGAGAGAGGGAAACACGGTATTTGTGTTGGCTCTTCCAATTTTCTCATGTGAATAAACAAGATTAAAGGTCAGAAAGGTGCGTGAGAAAATCGAGGCGCTCGGCTTGTGTACAAACACATTTGCACTAAGAGGATAAGAGGAGGGGGAAAAACACAATCAAGCTTATTGGACCACCTTATCATTTCCTAACTGGATTTCAAGCTTTACTGAAGAATATCCTTGACTCATATCTGACAGCTATTACAATTGGAGTGCTGTCAAAGGGATTGAGGCATTTAAGTCAAGGAAGAGTTCCCACCAAGTGCAAAGTAATTAAAATCTCTATGTAAATAAAAGGGAACATGTCAATAGATACAGAGAGAGAGAGAGAGAGAGAGAGAGAGAGAGATGGAAAAGGTACAGAAAATGATCAAAGAGCTGAACTCCCCTATGAGGAAAGGTTACGTCATTCGGGGCTTTTCACCTTAGAAAAATGTTGAACGTGGGGAAACATGATGCAAATTGAAATCGGTCTGGGAATGGACTGGCAGACAGTGCAGATGGCAGAGGAGTGGTGTAATGGGATCTAGCCGTCCTGTTTTGGACTAGCTGAAGTTTCCTGACCATTTTTAAAGGCAACCCCATGTAGAACACCATGGCAATAATCCAAATGGCAGGTTACTTTAAAAAAATAACAAATGAAAGAGACAAGAAATATTCAAATTTGGAGAGGAAACTATTATTCTCTGGAACATAAAACTCATGGGAAATATTAAAGATTTTGTGACAAGCTGTCATAATTATCAACACTATGTATGAGGCAGTGAGCAGGTTGCAGACAAACTTTTCAAAACTGATTTTTCCCCCTGTTAGAATTAAAGACTGGAACTCGTAAGTATCTTTAAACTGTCAGGCTGAATTACAATGATTTTGAAATGTAATGGATTTTTTTCTTTTAACTTTGGTACAAACCTTAAATAACTTCTCTCAATCAAGAATCCCATATTGATTTGAATTGGGGAGGCTGCCCAGCTTCAACTGAACAATACTAATATACACATTTTTCTCCATTTGACTTGAGAACCAAACTGAGTAAATGAATAGCCAAATCTATCCAGTTTCTACAATGCCCACAATAAACTCACTTGCTCAAACGGGTTGTTAGGTCACTCCCCAGTTTTGAATGTGCATTGGGAATAAAATTTAAAATTGACTTGTTTGTAGAAATCAGCTATTCCTTCCCAATGGCCCTACTTTTCAATCACTCAGGACATGCCCAAAGTGGAGCTGAAATGAATTTAGTGGGGAGGGGGGAGGAATCTCATCAGAACATGTTTAGCTGCAGTTTCCTTCCAAAAATTCAGATCTATATTTTTCCTAATTATTTTTCCTGTTTTCAAATATTCCCCTTTATAGATATCTTTGGTTATGCCACCAATCCTGCTGGGATAAAAGATGTCAACATTTCCTGAAAATTTGTAGGATAACCTACTTTGCTAAATGACAGAATGAGGGGGGTTCTTCAGGTGGCAGATACTGAGGGTAAGGGGGTGTCAGCACCCCTCCCTGCACCCCTCCCCCAAGCCTGCTAAACTAGACCTGCTACCCTCACATAAAGTGGAGGATGTGTTCTTGCCATCAATACTGAAGTAAGAATCAAGTGCCAGTCCAGTTCGATTCTGTACCAGGGATTTATTTTATTTTATTTCTTTAAAATATTTCTTGGCCGCCATTCAGGGCAGAGGCTATTACAAGGCAGTAAACAACAATAAAATACATAAAATATTAAAAGCTATAAACAAATGTTCATAATAAAATAGCAATTAAGACAATAAAACTAGCAGGAACATCAATAGCAGCAATAACAGTACACATCATGGGAAGACCATAGTAAAATAAAATGTTTTAAAGGCCTTTTTGAAGCCTGCAATGACAGTGCATGGTGGACCTCTGATGGAAGTATGTTCCAGAGGCTTGAGGCCACTGCAGAGAAGGCCCTCTCCCATGTGAATACCCACCTAATTGCTCTCACAGGTGGGCAAATGAGAAGGGCCTCTCTTTTTGATCTTAAAGTTCAGGCAGGGTGAAGGTGGTCCTTCAAGTAACTAGGTCCCAAATTGTTTAGAGCTTTTAAGGTCAAAACCAGCACTTTGAATTGGGTTCAGAAACACACTGGTAACCAGGGCAGCTGGCGCAATATAGGCATTTATATGATCAAATCGCCTCACCCCTACCAATACTCAGGTGGCCGCTTTCTGCACCAGTTGAAGTTTCTAAACCGTCTTCAAAGGCAGCCCCATGTACAGCACATTACAGTAGTCTAGCCTGGACATGACCAGTGCATGTATACCTGAAGCAAGGTCTGTCCTCTCCAGATAGGGCTGCAGCTGGCATACCAGCCTAAGCACTCCTGGACACCACAGCCACCTGGGCTTCCCCAGTTAGCTCAGAGTCCAGGAGGACTCCCAAACTACATAATTGGTATTTTAGGAGGAGTACAGCCCCATCTAAGACCAGTTGTAAACCTCCATCTGTAGGTGTCCCCACCCACAGTATCGAGCAAATATTTGGTCCCAGGGTCAGATACCTCCCTTTCCAAGCTGTAGACACTACTATGAGGGGAAATCCATCAGGTTGTTCCGCTGGCCTCACCCCCTCACCACTGGAAGGCCTCAGAGAGGTCATAAAGGGGGCAGGACATTGGGCAGGGAGGGAGAGGAGAAGATACACAAGACCCAACAGCCTCTCCATCACCACCACCTCTCTATGTAAATCAGGTAGACAGACACAGAGACCCCTCTAGCTGAATTTTTTATTTGATTGTTTGCTTTAAAGCATAAATGAGAGGCGCAACTGCCTCTATGGACCTTTCTGCCCTGCCTGGCTCTTGCTTTGTAATGGGTCCCATTTGTTTAATTCTTTCACTCCTCATGAAATGAGTGCAGTGCCCTAATAACAACTTCCAATAACTTGAAAGTTACTTAGGGAGTAAAATATGCCCATGCCCTATTTTGTTACCGGAACTGTTAAATAGTATTTCCAGAACAATTATGGTTCCTTTGTGTTTGGCACTTTGTCTTTGTCATAACTACTCGCCATGACAGCAAATAGTAGGTTATTATGCAATAGAATAGGCAATTTGCCCTGAAACATTTTTGTCATCTGTGTAGAAATGCCAACCGTAGTTCCAGATGGACAGCTCCAAGTGCTAACAATCAAATGATGTTGTGTTGTCTGTTCCTCCCCCCCCCCGCCCCGAATGAATTTTTTTAAGGGAATAGAAAACAGACAGAGAGAGAGAAAGACAGACAGACAAAGTGGTTGGAAAACATGGGAGGACGACGGCATCTGGACCCCTTGCAAAATTCAGTGAATGAGGAAGGGTAAATGCAAAAAAGCCTCATCTGGAGGCTTTCTCAGCGTATGTTCATACGTTCACTAAATTGGTTTATGGTCCTTTAAGGCAAGCCAGCATTCACACATAATGTTTGTTGTTCTTGGTGTTGCTGCCCTTTAATTAACTAATTAATTAATTTACTTGTTTACTGGCAGCATTTTATTTATTTATGTATTTATGTATATATTTATTTATTATTGTATTTATATCCCACCTTTTTTCCTCCAAGGAACCCAAGATGGCATACATAATCCTGCTCCTTTTCATTTTATCCTCACGACAACAACCCTGTGAGGTAAGTTGAGCTGAGAGTCTGTGACTGGCCCAAAGTCACCCAGGGGTTTTCCATGGCCAAGTGGGAACTAGAACCTGGATCTCCCGACTCCCAGTCCAACACTTTAGCCACTACACCACACTGGCATATGAAAAAATCTTTCTGGATGGCTCTCAGAATAAAACAACAGATTATAAACAAGGAGGAGGAGGAGGAAGAGGAGGAGGAGGAGAAGACATGGATCCATGCAGCATTAAAACAGCAGGAGGTTAAATTCAAACAAAGAGCAGCAAATAGAAGCCACAGTGCTGAGAGAAAGTTAAAAGCTACAAAGAAGCTTTCAACAGCCTGGGAAAATAAGGTCTGGCACCAAAGGCACTCTATGCATAGAGTGTGAATGTGTAAAGTGCTCTAAGTGAGTATTGGGAGATGAGACCTTCCAGAGTGACATGAAGCAATGTGAAATTGTGTAATACGATGCACTGGAGATGCTCTTCACAGGCCACTTGTGGGTAAACGTTTTCCCTGTATCTTATAGCTGAATAGACTTGGTACATTTGGCATCTTGATATGAAGGATGCGTTGTTCTTGTCGTTTATGGTTCCACTGATTGAACTCAGTGGACTTTTGTCTGAAAAGTTATATAGAAGATTGTGCTGTAAAGCACTTTATATAAGACACATTCATTTTAAAAACTTTTAAGAGCGGTCCTGTATATGAAAATTAATATTGTCTATCCATCCATCCATCCATCTCCATGTTAAGCCATCTCCACAATTCAGAGCCATGCGCATACTCCCTTTTTTTCCCCTTTGAAAGAGTGCTATTCAGGTGTTCCAAGAGAATTCCTGAGAGTGCCCTTTAAATCCCCCTGAATGTAAAAACAACAACAGCAAGGCACGTTTGGAAATTTAGTCTGAAAGGTTTTGAAAGAGGAAACATTACTGGTGTCTGATCTTAAACGTGTACATGTGGAGCTTTGCATCATCAAAAAAGAGGAAATACATCACCAACAGAGCGAACAAGGTTTTGCACACACACACACACACATGCACACACACACACACACACACACACACACAGAGGATATGGTAATTCATATGCATAGATGCAAATTTAGAAGTAATGACTATAATTGAAATAGAAATACAATAAAGTGACATCTAAGGAATTAATCATGTTCATGCTGATGGCAGCTTGCAGGAGAAAAGCTAGAACTTGGAAAACTGCAGAGCATCTAACACTGAAGCCTTGCTGTGTGGAGCTGTGCCAAATAGCCATGGCAGAACTATTGACTTAACAATTGAAATTAGCAAAAGGCAATGTCAAAATATCGAATTTTAAAAAAATATATAGCATGATTTTATTGTATATACTAATCAGAGACATCCACAGCAATATTTGTCACAGCCTTTCTCTAGATTAAGGGGGGGGGGGAAGAGTAAGGGTGCAATCCTATCAGATCTGCCCATAATACTCATAAACCTCATAAATTGAGACGTACAAGAATCCAGTGGAGAGCAGGAGGCACACGGGAGGCAATCCTTGCCTCCATCATACCTCACACAGAGGAGGGCCAGGATCTCTTCTCGATCATCCCAGAGTGCAGGACACGGAATAATGGGCTCAAGTTTCAGGAAGCCTGATTCCAGCTGGACATCAGGAAAAACATCCTGACTGTTCGAGCAGGACGACAATGGAACCAGTTATCTAGGAAGGTTGTGGGCTCTCCCACACTAGAGGCATTCAAGAGGCAGCTGGACAACCATCTGTCAGGGATGCTCTAAGGTAGATTCCTGCACTGAGCAAGGGCTTGGCCTCGATGGCCTTGTATGCCCCTTCCAACTCAACTATCCTATGATTCCTGCTCTGCATTTAAGCTAGACAGGCTTTTTCGCCCATCTACTTGTGGCATCAGAGAAGGGGAAGGAAGGGGACTTGGGAGACCAAGGGGTATTGTGTAAGCTCTCCTGTCCCCTCCATGCCCATCGGCACACAGTTGGCAGTTTTATTTTCAGTTCCTTTCCTTTCAGTTCCATGCCTAACATGGGATCTTCCTTTTTCACAACAGCTGTACACTGGGTGAACATTTTTATCGAGATGTCCAAGATCTTTTTCTTGGTTGGGATCTGAGCTTTCTGAGCTTGGTTGGCTGATGGGAAAAGAGCTTTCACTGCTTGCTGAGATCCCATCACTTTATACATGAAATTAGGATTTTTTTTACCTCAAAGTCCATGACTTTACACTTGCTTACATTGAACTGCATTGGCCAATTTGATGCCCATTCTCCCAGTTCGGAGAGATCTCTTCACAATCTCTTCTTTGTTTGAACCACCCTAAATTGGTGTCATTGGCAAAGTGGGCCACTTGCTCACTCCTACTTCCAGATAAATTGAAAAGCATTCATCCCAATACAGATGTGGGACCCCAGTATTTACATCCCTCCATTGGGAGAATTTACCATTTACTCTTATTCTCTTTTTCTTCTTTAACCAGTCACTGATCCATAACAGGAACTCTCCTCTTATTCCATGGCTGCTCAGTTTGCTTTGTTTTTGGTGGGCACTTCTAGCAGCAGCCATGATATATACCCACAATGCCCAATTTCTTACATTGCTCTGGTGCATTGTGGGGTGGGGGAATGGCAGCCACCACTCAAAAACTGCCAGTTGCCAGTAGGCGCTCCCTTTTTTCATTTTCTTTTTGTGGCAGACACAATCTCCTCCACACACACACATAATGCTGGGGGGACAGACATCCTAACTGGATATTTTTGGTAAATAACACATTTTACTATACTGCACAAGACAAATATGTAATGCTGGTGAAGGAAATGCTGTAGATTCCAAAAAGATATGAATTGCAAAGACTTTAATTGGACTCTTTTCTTCCATCTTGTGGCATACTGCTGATGTGAGAAGCCAAGCTTCCTGCTGCAGAAATCACCTTCAATTTGGTAAAGATGCAGAGCCAAGAGGAAAAACTATAACTTAGTATTTGCCCTGCAATCTTTATATACTGCAATCTTTGCTTTGGATACAAGTGTCCTTGTGAACTATTCATGAGATCAGATTTGATTAGGATGTCATTTCCCCCTGCTTTTCATTGAAATTGTTGCGTGCTTCTCATTTATTGTTCTCCCAGGAACCTGTTTAATATGTGGGATTAAAACTGAGCTTGGAGGTTTTTGTTTTATGTTTTAAAAAACTTTTTTTTATCCCCCACCCCAAATTATATTTAACTGAACTTCTTTGATGGATATCTATTTCGAAGCCTTTCTTTCATGTGCTATGGGCTAGCTTGAAGCTAAGTATAACTCTAAAGGTGGATGCTGTTAATTTATGCTAAGGAACTAAGACAGGGGTGGGGAAACTGTGGCTGTCCAGCTGTTGTTGAAGACCAATTCCCATCAGATCCAGCCAGCATAGCCAATGGTTATGGATGATGAGAGTTGTAGTCAAAAACCTTCTGGAGGGCTGCAGGTTCACCATTCCTGCTCTAAAAGATATTCCATGAGAGACACCTGGACTCCCTGTTATGTTGTAGCCATATCTGCATGTTCCCTCTCATTCTACTAACACTACTAACACCCACTGGCATCATCCGCACCATCACAGTCCATGAGTCCACATGTTGGAGGAGTTTGGTCTGTACTAGGAAACCTGTAGCTCTCCCCAGACTTCAGAACTCTGAAAATCCTCCAGTCATGGGTGGATGCTACATACATCCAGAGGATCCCCTTTACAGATTTCCCATAATGCATGGCTAGGGAGGGCAGCAAGGATGCTTGGAAGGAATCTAGGGTAGGCATGGTTGGGCACATGTCAAGGGCCCACACACAGCAGGGGGCAACTGACAAGAGCTCCCCCTGGAATTGCTCTTCTTCTTCTTCTTCTTCTTCTTCTTCTTCTTCTTCTTCTTCTTCTTCTTCTTCTTCTTCTTCTTCTTCTTCTTCTTCTTCCTCTTCCTCTTCCTCTTCCTCTTCCTCGCCATAGCAACCTGCTTACTCATCTGCCTCTCACTCTAGCCCAGACAGTGATGGTGGTGTGAAGGAAGAGCAGTAGATGCCACTGCCTACTTGCGCACTGGCTCTCTTCCTGTCTGGCAAGCAAGCAGTAGCAATGATGAGTAAGAGAATGAGAAGCAAGAGTAGCTGGTGACAATGGTGCTGAGCAGGTAGACTCACTGAAGGAGGGAGCTCAAGCTCTCAAAAACATGGAGTTGGCACTGGAGAGAACGCCCTAATAAGGTTTGTGTTTCTTCAGAATTAGGCGCAATCAATGCTGCATCTCTGCCTTGCCCTACCTGGTGCCCTCCAAATATGATGGACTAACAACTCCCAGCATCCCGCAGCCAGCGTGCACAGCGGAGATACTGCTGGCTATTGAACTGATGTACATGAAGCATGTAAAAATTGCTTTCCTGGAATAGATTGCAATCTATCTAGTCTAGGGCTAGATCTAGTCTAATGCTTTATAGTGGTATTGAAGCACACTGATAACTGTTTTTTTATTCCACATCATACATAATATTGCAACAAACATCATTGTGTGTCCTATGAGCGTTACCATGATGGGATTTGGTTTGACGCAAGGTGTAAATCTAGCCTTCCATTTCCAAAATCAACTCTTGGACTCTAGAAATAAATCACTGATTGAAATGTTTATAACACTGTCAACATTGTGGAGAAATAGACTTTCTGACTCAGCAACCAACATGGGTAATTGGTCAAAAGAACATAAGAAGGATCATGCTGGATTAGATTGAAATGCCATCTAATCCAGCATTCCGTCCACACAGTGGCCCATCAGTAGGACATGAGTGCAATAGCACCCCCCCCCACTCATGTTCCCCAACAAATGGTGTACATCTGGTCGCCTTTTTCACCATTGATCGCCTTTTTCTCTTTGAATTTCTCTAATCCTCTTTTAAAGCCACCCAAATTGGTGGCCATCACTACTGATGATCTACAGCTATTGTAGACTTCCCTAATCCAGTGTCTTCCAGATGTTTAGCACTTCAATTCCAATCAGCTCCAGGATGCATGGCTAATACTCAGGAATGCTGGGAGATGTAGCCTAAAACATCTGGCAGGCACCAGGTTGGGAATGGCTGAGCTGCACTTTAAGATGATCTGAATTTCCCAAGTTCCTTCCCTCCATTTTCCCTATGTATGTGAGCCTCATCCTACCCCTCATCCTGCATTATCCCTCCCAGACCACTATCTAGGGTGACCATGTGGAAAGGAGGACAGGGCTCCAGTATCTTTAACACTTGTATTGAAAGGGGATTTTCAGCAGGTGTCATTTGCATGCATGCAGCACCTGGTGAAATTCCCTCTTCATCGCAACAGTTAAAGCTGCAGGAGCCCTACTCTCTTTTGTATCAGATCACTCTAGTATAGCTCCTGTAGCTTTGACTGTTGTGATGAAGAAGGAATTTCACAGGTGCTGTATACAAAGGACACCTGCTGAAACTCCCTTTTCTCTACAGCTGTTAAAGGTACAGGAGCCCTGTCCTCCTTTTCATATGGTCAGCGTAGCACTGTCTAACAGAGAATTGTATTTAGTTGTATTTCTTTTAACCAACGTTTACATATTTCTTCATAGACATGATGACAAGACCTTGAAATTAACCAGTAAGCTAAAGTAGGAGAAAGTGAAACTGATAGATTCATCCCTCCTGGTACAGGAGTGTGAATGTTTAGATCTTAGAGGTCTTGGTTTGAATCCCTGTGCATTCAACCATGTTTGTGTTTTTGAATTAGGGTTGACCTCTCTCTCTCTCTCTCTCTCTCTCTCTCTCTCTCTCTCTCTCACACACACACACACACACACACACACACACACACACACACACACGTTTCATCTTTAATAGCTGCATGGGAGATAGGTAAAACATGGCCTTCTCTTTGCTGGGAATAACTGTACCTATTGAGCTTGACTGATGCAAAGGAGTAAGTTGTCAATTTTATAAGAACTTGCTAAAATGCACAGATTTCTTCATAAACAAGCTGAAAAGAATTTTATATATATGTCCTGAATGTGGGAGAAAGTGAAACTGCAGATTTGTCCATTCCTACAGGTGATGTTAATTGCATGCTTGTGTGTTTGTGGTTGGTTTGTTTTTCTAACTATGACCCTATGTGTGGGAGAGCGATGCAGATCCAGACTGCAGTACATCTGATGGGTTTTTTAATCCTTTGCCCCCACTGTGGTTCTGATCTAGATTAGCCCCCTAAATACAGCTGCTATTTTCATTGGCAGGAAAGCTCCACATTGGTGTCCTATGGCAGCTTTCCTTCTGGGGCAAATAGCAGCCACAGGGGAGAGGGGTTCCGGATCGGAACTACAAGGGAGCCAACTGGTTTAATTCCCTCTTCCTCCTCCATCCACCCCAGCCATACCTCAGTGCCAATACAGATTTCCTACCATCCTCCTATAGCTTCCTAAGGGCAGGGGAACATGAAAGGGGTAATTGCATGATGAACGTCCTGTCTTGTTTGGCCTGGATAGGTACCACAGACAAGGATTTGGGCAGACAAAACACCTCTGCTTGAGTTCACTTCCAGCTTAAGGCCTTGCAGACTCCAAAGACATCATCTGCCTTGCATTCACAACTTCATCATCTGGAATGTTATAAACTTTAATTTGAAACACAAATCTCTCACCCACCCTTCCTTTCTTCTCTTAGGATACTCATTAATCTACTCAGCTCCTGCTTGGCCTTTTTTTATATGATACATTATAAATATTACATTTCACAATTCTTCATTTTTCTTTCCTTTCAACCCCCACCCCCAAAGCCCTCTATCAGGAATATTAAGGCAATATTGCAGCCTCATCTGATGAGTTTAAGAAATCTATACTGAGCTAAATCCTTAAATATGAGGCCTGAGCAAATTTAAGAACTAATCTTGTTCCACTTCACAGCACAACGAAAATTAAATTTATAGTTGGAAAGAACATAAATATATGAGAACAAACGTTCCCAGTTGGGCAGAACCTGCCATCTTTCATTTTCATGATGTGACACTGTATAACTCATTAGACATTTAAAAGAAATTGCTTCCTAATAATTTGTGTTGCATTGGTTTATGTATCGCATCAATATAGGAAATGGAACACCTCATCCATCATGAATGCAATACTTTTCTCTTGAAATAAATGGTGTGAGCAGAATTTCGACACAGATCTTTTAATGTCGACATGGATCTAAATGGTTCTGTTTATAAATATGCATCCCCAAACTTCTCCCCTTTTGGTGGTGTCTTTGTCTTAGGAAGGACAGATATTGGCAGCAATCCTGCTCCTAGGCTGCTAAAATGTCGTAGTCTTCAAAGGAATTTAATCAGCCTAACTGTGGCACCGAGCACAGTATATTTTATATCCAGGAGCATTTTCAGCTAAGCAGGCCTCTTGGCCCATCTACCTGACTTCTCTTGCTGTGAGTGGGTTGGGCAATGGCGATCCCTGTTACTCCTCCCCACCCACCACCACAACCCTTCCCTTCCTCCCCAATCCTCATCTGAGCTCATGGTTGTGATTTTGGAAGAGGAGCTGCTGTAGAGCTTTCCACCCTGGTGTGAGGTGGTGATGGGAGATCCCCATTTGAATCCCCCCAAGGCTCTGTCTACAGCCTTGGGGGGGGATCTATCCTATCCTATGACCCTCTGAGGACCCATGGGATTGCTTTGTAAGTCTTTTTCCCATAGTTGAATAGGGCCTAATCTACACCAAGCAGGGTATTGCACGATGAAAGCGGTATATAAAAGGCAAGAGCCACACTACTGCTTTATAGTGGTATTGAAGTGCACTGACAACTTTTGGGGCCCATTGACACACACCATATACCGCTTTCATACCACATTCATAGCACTATATCCGCTTGGTGTGGCTCCTGCCTTTTATATACCACCTAAGAGTCTATTTTAAGCTGATTTTTACATGTGTTTAGATCACTTTTTTTTTTTACATTTTTATATTTTTTACATAACATGATTCCTCAACATTCAATTCATCCCATGGTTCAAAACTGAATATGAACTGACTGCTTCAGACTTTTATCCCATCTGAAAGCTTGATGTGAGTAACATGTTGAAAAGTAAATAGGGAAAAGAAACATGGCACAGAAAGCTATTAAATAAAACATCAGCCAGATTGATCTGGTTGCTGCAGGTAAATAATTTATATCAGAAGTTCTAGCCTAGATTGAGTTATGGAAAGGAATGAAAACTGCTCTGCAATACTGCTGCTCTGAAATTTGTGTCCAGCTCTGCTTGTAACTCAGTCTGTATTGTGCAATGCAATGCAAACATTGTACCATGACTATTACAAGCTATTTACTAAAGAAACTGGAGCTGTTAGGTTGTCTCCAACAGCATCCCTCTGAAACTACGGGCAGACTGGATTCCTCCCCCCCCCCAATAGCTCCCTGAGTATTCCCCAAAAATCTGATCCAGAGGACTGGAGAACCCCTGGAGCAGATTTAGGTGTGTATAGAGGAGGGAACTGTAGGTTAGGGAAGGAGAAGAGATCTGGAGTTCCAAATTGAGATTTGGATCTGAGTCAAAGCAGGTGGCCTCCAAATCTGTCTGAGCCCAATCAGGCCATTTTCCTGAATTGGTCCAAACCAAATCTTGTGGACAGTGCACACCTCTAATCAGCAGGGTAAGCAGAACCTTGTGGATTTGCAGAAATACCAAAAAAAAAAGAAGTCTTTAAGAGAAAAAACTGTGTGGTGGGGGAATATACCCCAAAACAACATAATGATGACTGAGAATGCTCAGTGGACATAGAGTGAGGAAAAAAGAAAGAGACCCAGAGGATGGAGCATGAAATGGAGTAACTTGGAAAAGGCTGTGTCTGGAACACTGAACAAGAGCATGACACACTACAATATTTTGTTGCAGGTCTTGCTAGTCTTACCCTATAAAGCCACATAAACACAGATGGCATCAGTAGCAGCACCCCCACCATCACCATCACCACCACCTCCTCATCGCAGCAGCAAAACAATGGTGATGTAGTAGAGTATGTATAGGATGCTAGGAATTATCTAGCTCTGCTCATTATGACTTTTTGAAGATCAAATGTTTTGATTGACAAAATTTCATTGCCTATCTTGGGGATATTGTTTCCACTGAAATATCAGTCATTTTGCTCAGTGCCACTTTACCCACCATCTAATTTGGATTAATGAAAAATACACCCTCTGATGCACATTTTTAAATTTATGTATAAAATGGGTGATTTTCCTGTTAAGTAGGAATTTTAACAGCAGCAGCCACAGCAACAGCAACAGCAGCTGCTGGTCTCCTGTGGTGGTGGTTCTGACATTTCAAGGTTTTCTATTGAGGCCGAGAAGGATCATAACTTTGGTGAAATGCACATATAGGTGACAGAGGGGTGGAGGAAGGTGTTTCATTTTGAATTTCCTCTACCCTGTGGATCAGTTTTTGATATTTCCTAGCATGTTACAGCTTGCCCAGTCTTATGATGGAAAGACTTTATCAGAATTCTGTTTTCAGTGTTCTCCTTAACCTGCCCAATCTTCTCCGCCTTTAAGAGCTGTGTACAAGACTGCCAATTCACACAACCTTGAATATAGACTGGAAACAGATTGAGGGTATCTGCATGAAAATATGGTGAAGTGAACATAGGTTTTCTTCCTAAGAATTGTTGTTTCTTTGTCTTCAATACTGGAATTTTGTCCATCTCATTTTTTAAAAAAATAAGGATTTACCAAAATCTGCAAATTTCTTCAAAAGATGGTGGAAAGAAATCATGATGATGATGATGATGATGATGATGATGACAATGACAATGACAATAAAAAATGTGGAGGAAAACCAAAACTAACAGATACATCTACCCAGTCTGACTGTTTTGAGTGCTTTGCTCTTGAAAATGGGATTTTTGGATTACATGGGTGTAGTCCTCAACCACACAGGATACATGAGGACATTGTTTACTTGGACTTCCAAAAGGCTTTTGATAAAGTCCCTCCCCAAAGACTCCTGAACAAACTTAGCAGTCATGGAATAAGAGAAGAGGTCCTCTTATGGATCAGTAACTGGTTAAAGAACAGAAAGAAGAGAGTAGGAATAAATGGTCAATTGTCCCGAAGGGGGGAAGTAAATAGTGGGGTCCCACAGCGATCGGTATTAGGGCCAATTCTTTTCAAGTTGTTCATAAATGATCTGGAATTAGGAATGGCTAAGTTTGCTGATGACACCAAATTATTTAAGGTTGTTAAAACACAAAGGGATTGTGAAGAGCGCCGAAGGGATCTCTCCAAGCCGGGAGAGTGGGCGTCCAAATGGCAGATGCGGTTCAATGTAAGCAAGTGTAAGGTGATGCACACTGGGGCAAAAAAACCCAACTTCAAGTATAATCTAATGGGATCTGAGCTCGTGGTGACTGAACAAGAAAGAGTTCTTGCAGTCTCTCCTCATAGGGCTTTGTTTCCAGACCCCTGATCATCCTCGTTGCCCTCCTCTGAATCTCCATAGTGGATGAGGGGGGATAATGGGAGTTGAGAGGGCACCAGGCTGGTGAAGGCTGATATACAGTACTTTAATAGCAGTCTCAGGCCTTAGCTAGACCTATGGTTTATCCCGGGATTGTCCCAGGGTCATCCCTGTTCATGTAAATGACACACAGGATATTCCGGGAGCAGGCAGGGACGACCCCGGGATGATCTTGGGATAAACCTTAGGTCTAGCTAAGGCCTCAGTCCTCCAAATGCTGGTCCTTAAATAGCCAAAACATCAGCTCCCATCCCCAAAAGAGAGATTGTCAGCAGGTTCAAGGAAGCCTCAAGGTTTGCAGAAGTACAAAAAATATTTTGAGGGAAAATCCATGAGGTTGAACTTCCCTCACCAACTAAAAGAGCCCCCAAAAGACTGAGCATGCTCAGTAACTGTGGAATGCTGATGGACTGGTGGGGAAGGGGAAATGGAAAACTGGGTGGGAGGGGGAATGGAATGGAGTATCCCAAACAGAGAGCTCCAGACTGCACCATTTTGTTGCAGGTGCCTCTTGTTTATCTAGACCTCCTGCTTCTCCCATCTGTATGACTCCAGATAGTTTGCCAGAAAAGAAAAGAAAAAAACTACTCAAAGAAAGAAGCCAGGGAAATCAATGCCATGGTGCAATATAGATGTCACAGTAATGAGCATCTTGCGGAAAGAAGCTGAGGTAAAAACAACTGATGGTAACAGATGGAAGAATCCAGTTATCAGTGCAGCTTCCCTTCAGAAAGCAGTTCTGAAGAGTGGCTTGAAATGTAAAGTTTGGGAACAGAGGCACATCAAAGACTCTGAATGTTTTTTCAACATTCAGCCATCAATCAGCATTAAAGATATTTGTGACAGAACAGTTTCAAATAGCCAAGGGCTTTTGGGTGGGGGAGGTGGAAAACATCATGGGCATATTGTATTTCCCTGGCAAGTAGAGACATCAGATCAACATGCTGCTTTGATTGTATTCATAATGTGCTGAATTGATGTTTGCATGACAGACTTAACTGTGTTTGTGGTAGCAGTAGATAATCTAGGGCCATAGCTAGACCTAAGGTTTATCCTGTGATCATCCAGGGTTCGCCCCTGCCTGAGCACTGGATCCCCTGTGTGTCACCTAGATGAACAGGTTTGACCCCTGGACGATCCAGGGATAAACCTTAGGTCTAGCTATGGCCTATATTACATTTTAAAAAAGACCAGGCTTATTAATATGTGTTCTGTACTACAAAGACCATTCCATGATAAAAACAAAATAGGTTATTTAGTTGTGAAGCCTTGTACCAAAGTTGGGGTCAACCGCCTCAGGTCTTGGATGCAATCTGTGTTTGGAAAAACAAACGGGGTCCTTAGCAGCCAATATTATTGAACTTTGCTTTTCCTTTGAAACTGAAACCTAAGCTAGCATTTTCTTGCTCAAAAAGGCTCCTAGCTTAGCTAATTTAGTAAGTTATCACTGAATATCCTTGAAAGCACTGTGTTTGTCTAGGCATGAATTAACTTTGACCTGGATGTAAAGTCAGTGAAATAGGTATACTAGGTCTGGGCCAATTGTTCTACCAGTAGACTATTTCAATGGGTTCAAGTGCTGAGTTGGGAGTGTGAAAACTTTCCTGAAGAGCAAGAAAGGGTTGGTGATGTTCAAGGGACCTTTTGTATGGTCGGGACACTTAGAAATCAGTTAGGATTTGGGTTGGTTGAATGACCAAGGCATAATACCTGACAGAATGCATCTCCCAACACAAGCCTACCTGTAGATATCTAAGGTCCTCCTCCAGGTGCCCACTCTGAGGCTTGGAAGATGACAACCATTGAGAGGGCCTTGTCTGTGGTGCCCCCCCCCCAATTATGGAATGATCTTCCCTGACAAGGCCCACCTGGTGCCAACATTGCTATCTTTTGATGCCAAGTCAAGACTTTTCTCTTTTCCCAGGCATTTAGCAATATTTATCAACCTTCATTGATCCTGGATCTGTTTTTAGGTTCGGCTGACAGCTTATAGTTGTTTTTTCTCAACTCTCATAAATGATGTTTAGATGTCTGGATCTTCCCACAAGTGCACAATGGAACAACTCAATGAGAAACAGCAGAGGTTGTTTTATTCTGACAAGACAGAATAATAAAACACCAAATCCACAGGTGAATTTTGTTTTTTAAAAAAATTAATGTTCAATTAATATTAGACATGTACTTTAGAACATCACATTAAATGTTCTTTTCAAAATATTTGCTTTGAAATAACTGTTTCTACAGTATTAATATATAGAAAAGAAAGTTAACCAGATTTGTACTGTTTCTAACAAGAACATCACCAGACCCTTAGAAGAATATTGAAATGCATGTCATGTTGCCCACTGAGCCGAAAATGCTCACAAAAACATAGATGGGTTTTACTTTAACAGAGAATATGAATGTCCTCTTGGTATCCTTGCTTTTTTAAAAAACAGCTGGTGATTCCTTCAGCTACAGTTAGGTGTGAATTAGTAAGACAGAGAAGGTCACTATGCTAATGAAAACTGCAATGTGTTTAATCAAAAATGTATTTTAACCTGGGGGGAATTTGTTCCTGACCAAACCCTTCATGCCCACCATAAATTATTCCATGTTAAGAACACCCACACATGAAACCTTATCCAGACTTTTGATTTTTCATAGGGATCTGTACCAGTCCAGGTGCTATACTTTGAAGGCAACCCTCTGGCTCCAATAACGAATCGATCTGGAATAACAAATAATGGTGATGATTTATGGCCCTGTAATAAGACTTTCTCAGTCAACCAATGGCTCAGATTCAAAGAATCCTTTCAGTGTGCACAAGGCCACGGAGTTAATCTTGGAGCTTCCTCAAGTTTGAGTAGTGGCTTGTCCATTAGCATGTCCTTTTGGGTGGGGAGCCCCGTTGGCAGAGTTTGGCCATGGCTAGACAGGGTGATATTCCAGGGATTGCCCTGGGATCATCCCTGTGAGTCCACATGATGCGCAGGGGATCCTGGGAGCAGGGAGGGATGATCCCTTTCTTGTCCTGTGATATTGCCGTACAGTTTTATTCTGATTTTTCCGCAGTCTCGGGATGTTCCCAAGACCGCAGAACATGTGGCCTCCCGTCATGGTTTTGTCCCTGCTCGTCGCGAGTAACTGCAAAGTGCCGGGACCATCAGGGGTAAGGTGGGGGGAGGGGAAAAGTAATTTAAAAAACAACAACACCTGCCTTTTGCGCACAAGCATTCGTACACTGCTGTCATTTAAAAATAAAAAAATGGCGGGCGTGGTGCCTCTCCCTCTGAGGTCGTTGTGTGCCGTGTGTAAACAGAGGGGGGATCTCGCGATAAAACCATCGTGAGATCGTCACCCCTCTGTCGTGGACTAACAGGTAGGTCTAGCTAAGGCCATAGTTTTATCCTCAAACAGAAGGGAACAGCTCGGCAAGTTTAGGAGGAGCAGCCAGGAAGATACAGCACCTGAGGCTACCTCCCTCTGCCAAATGGTAGGGCCAGCCCTGATCCTGAGTTCCTTGCAGAAAAGATGGGATAAAATGGAATATATCAGAAAGAATGTGCAGTATTTATTTAACCGAACCTATATCAAGTTTCCAAAGAAGCATTCATCAATAATTCCTATTTCTCCATTTATGCCATAATATTCACCAACCATATGTGCATCCATGTGCTATGTAGGAGCATATGCACCTGTGGACATATGTGTGCACGCGTGTTGTTTGTGGTGGATATATGGAGATGGTGCAACTCTTTCCCACCACCCTGAATTATGCCTTGCCATGGTTATAAATATACTAGTAAACTTGATTAGGCTTTCAGTCAGGTATCATCATCAAATTTATTTATTTATTTATTTATTTATTTATTTATTTATTTATTTATTACATTTTTATACCGCCCAATAGCCGAAGCTCTCTGGGCGGTTCACAAAAATTAAAACCACAGTAAAACACCCAACAGTTTAAAACACAATTACGAAATACAGTATAAAAAGCGCAACCAGGATAAAACCACACAGCAAAGTTGATATAAGATTAAAATACAGAGTTAAAACAGTAAAATTTAAATTTAAGTTAAAATTAAGTGTTAAAATACTGAGTGAATAAAAAGGTCTTCAGCTGGTGACGAAAGCAGTACAGTGTAGGCGCCAGGCGGACCTCTCTGAGGAGCTCGTTCCACAACCGGGGTGCCACAGCAGAGAAAGCCCTCCTCCTAGTAGCCACCTGCCTCACTTCCTTTGGAAGTGCCAGTTACCAGGCATTGTGCCAGTTACCAGGCATAACAATTCTAAATGTCTAAGAAGGTACTAAATGGGTCTCAGTCCAAATGTATATCCAGATATCTTTCAGGGCTTACTCTCAATGATGGCCTGTCAGGGAATGCCTTTGTCCTTTCATTACAGTCTTTGGAAGAAACATCATGCTGGCTCAGGATGATGCTTGTAACAGTAAAGAATCCTTACTGCAAAGTCACAGAATAAGCAGAGGTCATGCCTGGAGTTTATCCTTGAATCCAGTTTGCAAGAGGCAAGGACATGAGGCATATCTGTCTGGACAAGTAAGGCTATATCCATAGTCAAATTTCTAGGTTGCATAGAAAATGTAAGAAAATTAACACATCTCTGTGGCTGTGTAATGGAAAGGAAAATCAGCAGTGCGAGGCAAGTTGTCTTCCAACTGTTCTTCCCACTACAGAACCAATGACTGGCAAACTGGACCCCCAGTTTGCGATACTGATTAAAGTAATTCCAGGATTTTGAATTTCCAGTCTTGTCAATCTTTTACACAAATGCATCTTCAATTAGGCTTGGACAAGCAGCAGATTTTACCTACGGTTCTTGGAAAGGGCTATACATTTTCAACTAGGAAGGATTTGTGAAGCCAGAATTTGCTAGCAATGAATTCTCGTCTTGGGCACAAAGGCAGCACCTCCCCTCCCCCGTATTTTAACTGCAGGTGTGTGGCGGCAGTTCTGGGAGATGATGACACCATAATTATATCAAGAACATGGTGTCCCCACATATATTGCTTCCAGCGTTTCCAATTCAGCATCTTCTTTTGGTACATCGTCAAAACATTTTTGTTTTAAATGTTTTGCTTTCTCAAACTATTTGTTTCCAAAAAGGGGCATGCTGCTGGGACAGAACTTCACCATTTTTTATTTATTACATTTTTAAACCACCCAATACCTAAAGCTCTCTGGGTTGTTTACACATATTAAAAACCATTCACACACAAACTTATAAATAGGCAGCGCACACACTGGAGGGTGCAATTAAGAACATAAAAACATAGGAAGTGCCATGATGTATCAGACCAAGGGTCCATCCAGTCCAGCACTCTGTTCACACGGTGGCCAACCAGGGATGAACAAGCAGGACATGGTGCTCCCACCCACGTTCCCCAGCAACTGGTGCTCACAGGCTTACTGCCTCGAATACTGGAGATAGCACACAACCATCAGGGCTAGTAGCCATTGATAGCCTTTGCCTCCAGGAATTTATCCAACCCCCCTTTTAAGCCATTGAAATTGGTGGCCATCACTACATCGTGTAGTAGTGAGTTCCATAATTTAAATATGCGCTGTGTGAGATGTACTTCCTCTTACTTGTCCTGGATCTCCCACCAATCAGCTTCATGGGATGAGCCCGGGTTCTAGTATTTTGAGAGAGGGAGAAAAATGTCTACCTATCCACATTCTCCATGCCATGCATAATTTTGTACACCTCTATCATGTCTCCCCTTAGCCGCCTCCTTTTCCAAGCTAAACAATCCCAGTTGATGTAACCTTCCCTCATAGGGGAGATGCTCCAGCCTGTTAATCATTTTTGGTGCCCTTTTCTGCACTTTTCCCAGCTCTATAATATCCCTTTTTAGGTGTGGTGTTCAAAACTGTACACAGTATTCTAAGTGTGGTCGCACCATAGATTTTTTTATAAAGGGAGTATGATACTGGCCATTTTATTCTAAATTCCTTTTCTTATAATGCCTAACATGGAGTTTGCCTTCTTTACAGCAGCCACTCACTGGGTGGACATTTTCATCGAGCTGCCCACCATAATCCAAAGGTCTCTTTCTTGTTTGGTCATTGCCAGCTCAGTTCCCATTAGATTATACTTGAAGTTTATTACTTATTTATTTATTTTATTACATTTATATACTGCCCCCCAGCCGAAGCTCTCTGGGCGGTTTACAACAATTAAAAATAGTAGACATTAAAAGTATACAAAAAAATTAAAAAACATAAAAACAGTATAAAAACAACAACAGTATTAATTTAAAACAAGTTGGGGTTTTTTGCCCCAACGTGCATCACCTTACACTTGCTTACATTGAACCGCATCTGCCATTTGGATGCCCACTCTCCCAGCTTGGTTTTAACAACCTTAAATAATTTGGTGTCATCAACAAACTTGGTCACTTCACTGCTCACTCCTAATTCCAGATCATTTATGAACAAGTTGGTGTCAATACTGATCCCTGTGGGACCCTACTATTTACTTCCCTCCATTGGGAGAATTGGCCATTTATTCCTACTCTCTGCTTTCTGTTCTTTAACCAGTTACTGATCCTCTCCGCTTATTCCATGATTACTAAGTTTTTTCAGGAGTCTTTGGTGGGGGACTTTATCAAAAGCCTTTTGGAAGTAGGCTGAGACAGCACTCCAACCTCGGATCCAAGCTCCCTGCCTTCTCCCCCTCCCCTCGCAGTGCAGAGAGAACTGCTCTGGCTGCCTCTCTAAGGTTGCAAAAATGACCTTGGACAGGAGGGGAAGCAGGTGGTTCTGTGGGCCGAGAGGGAGGGGACTGGTGAAGCCAGCTTGCAAAGAATCCTTGGGCCTCCCCAACTTCCTTCCCTCCTGCTTCGCAGAGCCCCAGCTAGATGGGCAAAAAAGCCAGTCTAGCAAAAATACAAAGTGGGAGGTTTGAGGAGGCAAAGGTTGCCTCCATGCTTCTCCCACTGTGCATAGGTTGCCTCCGAGGCAGAGATGCAATGCAATATTAAATTCATTCAGGTATATTTGAATTGCCCCCTCCCAAGCAGAGAACCAATTTAATATTAAACTCACCGAGTGGCTCTGCTGCTTAAATAAAACGAAAGGCCAGAAGGAGAGAGAGAGAGAGAAAGAGAGATTTTCCTCTTGCATCCATCCAGTCTGGTGATCCTGATCCTTCCTCTGCCTCTTCCCCTTTGGCTGAGAAACTAGAAACTGTGACACAGAGATGGGAAGAAGGGAGCATTGACCTGTGGCTGATGGGCACCCTCACGAGCACCTTCTAACATCCTTTTAGGAAGGATCAAGGTTGGATCCAATTGGCTGCCTGGCCCACTAAAGTGGTGCCATTGAATTTCTTTTTTAAAATAATCATCTCCAGCTTCAGAGGAGTGAGCCCTCCAGGAGGAAAGCCATTTTCTTTCTTTCTTACAGTGGAAAGGTGGATGAACACACATGCACATGGGCAGTTAGCAGAATGGTGCTGATGCTGCCAGACAGACCAGGTTTTCTTTCCTGTCCCTCAGGCACAGCACAGCAGCCTTACACTGACTTACATGGCCACTGCATGGGACAATCCTGCCAGCAAAAGGGGTGGTGGTGATACCTCCTTTCCTCTGTAGCCCATGGTGTCCTCTAAATCTGCTCTGGAGGTTTGGGGTACCATCTGGAACAGTGTGGGAATGGGCTGCTGGGGGAGGGGGAAATCAGAAGGGAATCAGATATCTTCTAGCAGCAGGATCCTCAGCTGGCTGTCGGTCCCATCTATGAACAGGATCAGCCCTTCCATTCACAGCAGTCTAGTAAGGTTTAGGGTGGCCAGGTGTCCCCTTTCACAGGAGAGAGTTCTCTCTTTGATGGGCTGTCCTGTCCAGTTTTGCTTTAAAGAGCCCGAGCAGTATATACCCATATTGTGATTCTCAGACTGGATTGCCAGAGTGGGCTGGGCAAAGGAGGGGAAAACTTCCCTCGAAATATTCCTCCTACCTACCTGCTTTCCCAGTGCAATGGGGCTCTTCACCTGTGCCCCTCCCCCTTCCTTCTGATCCGCTCTAAGGGTCCACAAGTGGCTCCTTCACACTATGAAGTCGGATTGGGACTTAAAGAATAAAATTTCTAGTAGCTGTTTAAGCCACCCAACAATACCATGGCATCCTTATTATCTTTTAAAGCAGCAAATAAAAGCTTCAGGCAAAGGGAGATGTCAAAACTCCTCTCTAAAAATCATTCTCCCCCCTCTAAAAATCTACTGAAAGAAGAAGGGGGGAAATTGGGGAGAAGAACATTAGAAACAGTACATTCAAGTGTGTTTAAAGTGTTAGTTTCTTTCAGGATGTACTACCCAAGAGGGGCTTTTTCCCCATTCTGAATTGACTTTATATAATCTAACTAAGGGCTCTCAGGCAAAGAACAGAATCAAAGAGATCGACTTCTACATCTAAATGCAGCACACGTGCCTGAGCCTATGCTCAATGAACTCCAGGACTAGAAATGCATCTGGTGGGTGGTTGGGGGTCATTTTTAGGTCTGTGCATGGCTTCTAGTGTTTGATGGTATCGAGATTTTCACATGTAGATGTCAGGAAGGAACGCAAGTGCAGGAGCAAGGCGCCTCATGGCGCCAAAGCACTGCCGTCAAGACGGGGGCTTGGTGAGTCACTACCATACTGTCCACATACTTTAAACCAGGTCAGACCTTTGTTCATCTACTTCAGTAATTTCTACACTGACTGGCAGAAGCTTTGCAAGGGTTTCAGACAGGAATCCCTCTTCACCTTCCCCAATATGATGCCCTCCAGATCAATAGTGGCTGGTGGCTCCCATTGCAATCGGGTTGTAAATCCATTCTAGTTTTCAATCAGAACCAACCAGAACTCTAAAGGAGCTATCTAAGGTGCTCAACCCAATTACTTTTTTGGGGGGTTATAGGGTTCAGTACCTTGGGTAGTTCCTTTAGACTGAAACCTGGAAAGGATTCACAACCCCACCGAAATCAGAGCTGCCAGCTTCCACTGCTCCAGATGTTTTAGGCTACAACTCCCATCATTAGCCATGCTGTCTGGGGCTGATGGGAGTTGTAGTCCAGCACATCTGGAGGGCACCGGATTGGGGAAGGCCATCCTAGTAGTTGCTGCCAGTGCAATGAAGTAAAAGAGATCGCTCACATCCCAAGGGCTTTGTAAAGGAACAGCTCTTCTATGCAAAGAATATTGTTTTTATTTAATATTCCATATGTTTTTTAACAATTAAAAAATACCATTGGATAACAGCCCTTGCCACTGTAAAAGAGTAATCTTGTGAGAGCTGCTGCAAGCTTCTTTTTGTGTCCATTTTCTTCCTCTTAATTTGCACTCATTGCAGAACATTGTTGCCACGAACATAGAGGGGAACCGTTGTTAAGTCTCTTTCATCTGCATATGATGAATTGCCCAGCTTGGTGGCTAACATATTTGCCTCACCCTGAGTGAAATCTTTCAGAAATTCACCAGGCCTTCGGATGCTAATTCAGAACAGTGGCAGTCATCAGCCTGGAGGAGAAACATCCCATTATCACTGTGAGCCAATTTTTACACAGCAAGTACATCCACTGTTGCCTCTTCCCAGCCAACTGCTGCTGCAATGGGGGATGTAAAAAGCATGAAGGGAAGGTGTGCCCTTCCAGGCCCTTGAAGTTGTCATGAATGGAATCATCATTAAAAGCAGAAGGCCTCAGCAGCACCTGCTGCACTGGGATCTGCAATTAGGAATCACAAACTCCCCACCCCCCCAACATTCAGGCCTTAGCTAGACCTAAGTTATATCCTGGGATCATCCTGGGGTCATCCCTGTTCATGTAAATGACACAAAGGATATCCCGGGAGCAGGCAGGGATGACCCTGGGACAATCACGGGATAACCCTTAGGTCTAGCTAAGGCCTCAGTTTGTGGGGGTCGGTCGTGGGAAATCCGGCCCTCTTGGGGCTTGGTGGATTTCCCCAGAGCCCCTGGCACATCTTCCAGATTTTGTGCGGCAAGATTCACCAAGATTCACCAGCCACTATTAGTGTATCTTGGGCAAAGTACCACCATAATTGGGGCATTTTATACCATTTGTGGCCGTAAAGTGCTTTGTTATACATAAATTGAAATGGTAATTAGGGTATTTTATGCCATTTGCACCCCTAAAATGGTTTATTATATGTAAACTGCAGCTTTTCATAAGTAAGAGTCCCCTTGGGAGTAAAGGACTCTTTGAGAGCAGAACTAAGTGCTTGCAGTAAGACCTGGACAGCATCCAGGAGACCAGATGGTAGACGCCTACAGTTGAGGTCTGGTGGCTGTTGAAATAACACATCTTTCAACTCCCAGATTCTTGCAGACTGACTTACCTGATTCTGCACTACTTCTCAACTGACCTGAAGTACTGCTGACCTCTGGACCCTGTTTAAGACCCTTACTTTTAGACAATGGGCTAATCTACACCAAGCAGGATTTAGCACAATGAAAGCAGTATGAAAGCAGTATATAAAAGGCAGGAGCCACACTACTGCTTTATAGCAGTACTGAAGTGAACTGACAACTGTTGGGGCCCATTGACACATATCATATACCACTTTCATACTGCTATATCCTGCTTGGTGTGGGTCCTACCTTTTATATACAACTTTTCATACATCTTTCATAGTGCAATATCTTACTTGGTGTGGATTAGGCCAATGTTTGCTTCTGGACTGCTTCACTGTGTTTTGAACCCAGCTTCAACTAAGACTGCTTGTTATATTGGTCCGGGTGCTGTAATGGTCAATTTCAAGGCTCAACTTTTTCTTCTGATGGTTCTTTATCTTTATAGCAGACCTGGAGTGGACAAACCAAATAGTGGATGCTTTCAAAATACAGGACAGTCCTGGTAAAACTGGCCTAGGCCTGAGGAAGCCCTGTGCAAGTGACCAGTTCAAACTTTTAGCAATAGGAGAGGAAGAAACAGAGTGTGGGAAGAACGGTGCCCCACCCACTTCTGGCTCTGGCTCCTCCCACTGCTGGCATGTGGCCCTCAACAGATTAACCCAGAGGTAATATAGCCTTAAGCATAAAAAAAATTCCCCACACCTGGATGAGAGAAATGTTAGTGGTCCAAACCATCCTGGGCATTTTCTTATTGGTTGAGAGAACTCGTGTGTCCTTGAGACACAAGTATAACAAGTGAGTCAGCCAGCACTTCCCCCCAAAAGATCATTTGGGAGACGGGGTGCAAGATTTGCATACCTGCATAAGCTGAAAACCTGTTCTGTATCAGGTAGCTACCCCTCATCTTGGGAGACGTTATTATCAAGTTTTTACGTATCACTTTGCAACTTCTCGTCCTAACCTATAATGCTATTTGAAGCCATATCCAATTGGCGTCTCCTTGGGACAAATCATTCCCAACGACATAATGGCTTGAGAGCTCAAGCACATGGTACTGGCCACACACTGTGTTACTTTTTCAAGCTTCTCTCAGTTCCAGCTTATGAATATTTGATCCCTCAAAATCACTGGAAAATTTAGGAAGGCATTGCAGAAATCCAGTCGGAACAATTAGCCTCTTTTGCAAAGTGTTGCTCTTAAATCTTTTAAACCGCTCATCGTAATGAGCTGTGAATGGCAGAAAAAAAGCACTTAAAACTCTGTATCCAGGAAATAAACTGCTAGGATGTCTGGGTGAGTGACTAGGTCTTATTCTCCAGAGAAAGCAGTTCTCATCCCAAGAAGCCTGGAGTGCTAAATTCAGAAGGGACCTTACCTAGCAGAGCTCCCACTGAAGCTGAACTTCAGTGTTGAGAAATCCTGACTCAATGTGTGAGAGAATCTTTCCATGAATCTCAAAAGGGACTTATAGAAAAGAATAGATATAAGGGTGGACCATTATTGTGGTGTTCTTGTTCAAAGAGAGGCATGGGGGGCATGTTAGCCTGCAGGATTATCTATTTCACCTCCATCATCTCTTGCAGAAGTGGACCAATAACCATTTTAAAAGTAGAAGGGGAGAAGCTGCTGCTGACACTCATCCTGTGGTAACCCCCACCCTCATTTTAAGAATGCCTTCCTTCCCACCTTGAGTAAGCACACTTTTCTTCTTGTCATTCCCGCCCCCCTACTGCTTTACCCCCCCAAATGTAATGATATAAGAAGAAGAGCCATGCTGGATCAGACCAAAGGTCCATCTAGTCCAGCACTCTGTTCACACAGTGACCAACTAGCTATTGACCAGGAACTCACAAGCAGGACACGGCTGCAACAGCACCCTCCCATCCATGTTCCCTAGCAACTGGTTAATATAGGCCTACTGCATCTGATACTGGAGGTAGCATATGATGTTCTATAGATCCTTAAAACCAAATGGAGTTACCCTTGAAACCCAATGGGGCCAAAGTCACAGATATATTATGACCCAAAGCAGCTTTCATGACTGGAGATTCCCCCCCCCCTTTACCAATACAACAAACAGCTAGTGTACATATTTAGTTTGTCAGAGCACCTAATTTCAGAGCACCTAATTTTAAAATCCAGGAAATGGCATGTTTGTTTGTTGGTCCAGCTTAGATGGCACAAAAATGTACTACTGCAGATGTTTAAGAGTCAGCATCAAATGCTTAAGAAAAGATGTCTCCCAGCAAAATGAATGAGCAGTACAGTTTTGAGAAAATACCACAAACGTCTAGACAATTGCATCAATTTTCTTCTAGCCTCCACATTGATGAACATGAGATCTTTCTAGTGTTGTATCACAAAACTCAAAAGAGGTTTGTTTAATTTATTTCAGGAACAATCCCATGGCCCTTTGAGATTATCTGAGGGGCTACAGAGCAGTGGGGACCCCCACACACAGAGGTCAGAGAAACCACTCCAACCTCGGAATGTGAGTCAGAGATCCAATCCCCCTACCTGACCCCTTCACAACAGGCAAATCAACCTCCGTGAGGGGGGAAGGGTCCAGGGAGGGGGAGGAGACTGGAGAGGCCAAGGTATGAGCTATCCTGAGTAAGGAATCCTCAGTAGATCCAAAATTCACAGTGGATTGGCTCTCTCTCCCAATGTTGGCACTGGCAGGCAGAACGGGAGGGTTGTGCACTGCTTGCAGATTTTGTCTAAACGTCTCCCTTTAAAAATGGCAATATAAGAAAATTGTCTAAGCAATTTAAGCACAACTAAGCATTTTCTGGCTGAAATTTGCATAAAATATGCTAATTGCAGCCATAATTTGACCAAGTTATGAAAACTGCTTATATAACTTATGTCTCTTGCCATTTTTAAAGGGAATTTTTTTGGGAGTCTCTTCCAGACTCTTTCCTTCCTTCTCAAAGCACTGTTGCTAGACAGGCAAAAAAAAAAAAAAAAATCCCATCTAGTGAAAAACATAGCAATGTTTTAAGGTATAGCATTCTTGCCCAGGTTGTTTTGCAATAAGAAGAAGGAAAAGGAGAATTTGTGAACACATTGTGAACACGTATTTAAAAAAGAGGGGAAGTTCCATTGACAGAATGCTTACTTTGGCACTAAAATGGGCAGAGGTCGAATGAGATCAACAGAAACTCTTCCATGCCTAACCAGTGGACGTTCTAGAAACCTGCTACTGGTCGCCAAGGGTCAGAACAGATGTGGCAGATTTCAATGGCAAAGAAAATAGTAAAAATGGCAGATGCCAATCAGAAATAAATGAGATTAAATTATGGCGCTCTGCATCATGTAGCTTTACTTTTTATAAAAAATGATCACTACAGGAAGATGTTCCTTTGTGCTGTCTCTGAAAGTATTCCATTATTATACTCAAATCTGAACTGCAGGGAACTTGCTATGGAAACTGCCTTTCTATTATGCACTCTGAGATAACATGAGTCAAAAAGCATAATGACTGAAAAATTATCATTCTATTCTTTAAATGTTGTTTTACTGTAAAAATCCTACCCCGGGAGGCCTGGGCCTTGATAAATGCAGAGTCTGGTTTTATTTTATTTTTAAAAAAATGCACTTAGCCTAACTGAAAAGCATTAATTGCTGGGTTTAAATTAAAATTTAACCACACAGATGGCTGAAGTTTTTAGGCTGCAATCCTATTCCTAGTTACCTAAGAGTAAATCCCATGGGTTAAGTTGGTTTATATCAGAGTAGACAAATATATGACTGCAGTGTTAGATGCCAATTTTAAAAATAAAGCAACAATTTGGCTTTTTTTTAAATTAATACTATTTATATCCAACTTTGGAGAAATGTGATTAGGTTTTATTACAGATGGATAAATCTGTCATTTTTGGTTTCTCTTGGTTTCTAACTTTTCCAGTCTTATGTTGTTTTGTCCTACTTCTACATAAGTTGCAGTTCTTTTAGAAAAAAAGAAAATCGAATGATCAGCAAGATGGAAAACAAACCCTATGAGGAAAGACTGAAGGAATTGGAGAAGAGAAGACTGAGTGGAATACAGGATAACCTCCTTCAAATATCTGAAGGGCTGTCACATTTAGGAAAGCAAAGAATTGAGCTAAGGGTCTTTATAAGGGATAGATTTTAGATACATTAGGAGACCCCTCTTGATGGTAAAGCAATTCAACAATGGGACCAATTCCCTAGAAGACTGGTGGGCTCTCCATCACTGGAGGTGTTCAAACAGAAGTTGAACAGCTATCTCTTGCAGAGGCACTCTAGGAAACAAAAGTTGTGGTGGACACATGTGGCTGCATCTGACTCACAGATGCTTCACTCAGCAGTGCATCTGCCACCACTGAACTGTTTGTTTCCAGGGTGGGGATGGAGGTGGGGTTTCACAAAAGAAGACAATAGAGCTCTTTCCAATCCCAAATACCACCTGGTAAGCAGCGACTGGGGTGGGAGAAGAACAGCATGGCCAGGGAGACACCAGCATTCACCCTCCCCTCCCCTCCCCTCCCCTCCCCTCTAGAGACTACCAGGCAGCATTGGGGCAGGGAAGCATTCTTTTTTCTCCATTTAAATAACAGTTGCACAGCACTACACCCAGCACTGGCCGAATTGGCTCCAAACCCATCCCCTTTCCAATGCCACCTGGTAGGTTGGAAGGTTCTGAGCACTACCAGGGTGGCTCTGGCCTTCCTTTTACTGAGCAGCCTTGGGAAGGGTTTTTTTTTCCCTTTCTTCTTGGCTTCTCTTTTGAAATGAACAAACAAACAGTTGCAGAGATGCAGGCATCCTGCTCTGTAAATCATCTGCCCAGCTGGCTCCATCTGCCCCCATTGCATGAGTGAGCAGTGACTGTCACCATGCATGAAAGAAGGAGGAGAACAACCCCCCTTCCCAATGCCATCTAGTAAGTTGGGAGTGGGGAGGAGGAAAAGTAACCAGAGTGGTGAGGTTGGGTCTAAGAAGCAGGCTGCTGGTGGTGGGCAGCTGCAGTGGGACAGTGTGGTGTGGTGTGCAGGGGGGCCCTCCTCAAACTTAGCAGCTCCACTGTAAGGGCCCCTCAAACTCTACGATGCTCTTTCTTTCTCCACCAGGAAATATAAAACCCTTCAAAATGACTAATCATAACATGACAGTGTAAAAAGCATGCTTTCTTGCCATATTGAAGTGAAACAAGTATTAGAAGCCATTTTAGTTTATCACTTTCAGAAATTTTATATGATGTGAAGACTTGAAAAGTATTCCACAAGGTTATTTGGGTGACTTTTCTCTTTTTCTTTCTTTCTTTCTTTCTTTCTTTCTTTCTTTCTTTCTTTCTTTCTTTCTTTTAGGACTCTCCTTTAAAACAGAGAGACTTTTGCTTACCAAATATCTTCTATTTATTTCCCAAGTACAGTCTGTCGCTTATGTTTGTAAAATATGTTAAGCAACAGAACTTCAACAGGCTGAAGAAACAAAATCTAGCAGATGAAAGGATATGATATAACCGACTAGAGAACACACAATTTGGATGCATCCTATCCTAAAAGCTGAGGTCTAGCCCCATGCTTAAGCCATTTGAGTTACATCTGTCAAGTGGCAGGTGATGGGGTCTCTCGCTGCCCATCCCTCTCTGAGCTGTGGTAACGTAAACTCAGTGTGTCTTGGGAAAGCCCCATTTTTTCCCTCTTGCTGCTGGTTCACACAGCACAGCAGGGGATAATCCTGGCTAGAGAAAGCATGGGGGGCTTCTTGCACACCACAGAAAATGTTCCCAGCTGTAGGCCTTATCAGAGAGATTGGAGCTCTTAGTGACAGCTCAATGGAAATGTCAACCCTGCTGTAAATAATGGCAAACTCCATGCTAGGCATAATTAGTAAAGCAATTTGAAACAGCACTGCCAAAATCATACTGCCCTTATACAAATCTATGGTCTGATCACAATGCTGTGTCCAGTCCTGGTCAAAACACCTAAAAAATAAATTAAAAAACGTAGAGTTGGAAA
The DNA here is from genome assembly GCF_023053635.1 of Elgaria multicarinata webbii. NCBI lineage: Eukaryota > Metazoa > Chordata > Lepidosauria > Squamata > Anguidae > Elgaria > Elgaria multicarinata. The sequence goes on along the minus strand of NC_086178.1, from coordinate 30,988,869 downwards.
AGCTGCATAAAAGGGCAACTAAAACGACCAATGTGCTGGGACAACTCCCTTCTAAGGGAAAGTTGCAACACCTTGGATTATTTAGTTTAGGATAAGGGTGAGTAAGGAGAGATAGAGGGTTACAAAATTATGCATGGTGTGGAAACGGTGGAGAGGAACACGTTTTTCTTCATCTCTCATAATAATAGAATCCAGAATTGTTCCATGAAGCTGAATAGTGGGTGATTCAGGCAGATAAAAGGAAGAACTTCTTCACACAGCACATAGTTAAACGATGGAATTTGTACTACAAGATGTAGTGATGGGCACCAATTTGGATGGCTTTAAAAGGAGATTGGACAAATTCATGAGGGATAAGCCGATCAATTAGTCCTGATGGCTATATGTTACTTCCAGTATCAGAGGCAGTATGCCTATGCACACCAGTTGCTGGGGACATAGGGGGCAGTCTCTATTGCAATCATGTCCTTCTTGTGGGTTTCCTGTGGGCAGCTGGTTGGCCACTGGCTAGGGTGACCATATGAAAAGGAGGACAGGGCTCCTGTATCTTCAACAGTTGCATAGAAAGGGGAATTTCAGCAGGTGTCATTTGTATATATGGAGAACCTGTTGAAATTCCCTCTTCATCACAACAGTTAAAGCTGCAGGAGCTATACTAGAGTGACCAGATTTAAAAGAGGGCAGGGCACCTGCAGCTTTAACTGTTGTGATGAAGAGGGAATTTCACCAGGTTCCCCATATATACAAATGACACCTGCTGAAATTTCCTTTTCAATGCAACTGTTAAAGATACAGGAGCCCTGTCCTCCTTGTCATATGGCCACCCTATTGGCCACCATGTGAACAGAATGCTGGACTAGATGGACCTTTGTTCTGATCCAGCATGGCTCTTCTTGTGTTCTTTGTTCAAAGAAACTCTCAGAGCTGCAGGACAAGGAGGAGAGAAAGCAGGGGTAAAATATACTGTGATTTACGTTTAAATAGGGTTAGATGTAAAGTGCTAATGGTCAATCACACCTTGAAAAGCTCAAATGCATTTTAAAAAGCATTTGAGCTTTTCAAGGTGATAAATATAATTATCCAGTAGAGTTTTGAAAGCACCATACAGGCTGCTCTTTGCTGCTAATATGAGTGCTTTCCTTCTCTCTCTTTCTCTCTCTCTCATTCAGTTTAGTTTTTCTTTGATTTCATTTTGGAACCCAAGTACGCAAAATTGGGGAGGAGAGAGAGAGAGACAGGGAGAGAGGGAGAGAAAGAAAGAGAGATTTGCAATGGCTTGTTTAGTGATTGCACATGGATGCTCCAAAAAGACACATGCAGAAACATTCCTGACAGATTGGCCCGGTTCAGACAACCTGCTAAACTATGCTGCTTAACCATAAAGTGGTTAAGGGAATCCTTAGCCATGGTTTAGCATGCTGTCTGACACACGTTTTGGCTAAGATTTAGGTCCGTTAACCACATTGTGTTTATGCTCACTAACCACATTCTACAACGTGGTTAGCAGCATTAACTATGGCTAAAAGTGTCGTCTGACACTTGTATGTGGTTAACAGGCCAAAATAATAGAGCTTGAAGTATAGAGTGGCTGAAATTGCCACGGCTGCCCTATACTTCGGGCTCCATGCCCGTTGGGGGTGTGCTGACGGGAGGGAGCGGGTTTTAATTTAAATTGCCCATCGGGCTGGCTGGGATTGGGGGAGAGTGCAGGGGTTTAATATAAATGCTCACTGGGGGCATGTATATTAAAACCCCGCACCCTAACCTCAGCCCAGCCACACACACACATGATGGGCATTTATATTAAAACTGCTCATCCTCTCCCCAGCACACCCCCATGGGCACGGAGCCCAAAGTATAGCGCAGCCATGGCAATTTTGGCTGCTCTATACTTCAGGCTGTATTATTTTTGCCCATGGAGGACTCAGATGCTGCACTTAACCCTTTTGTAGTTAAGGCAAACTTAACCACAAAAGGGTTAAAAGTGTCTTCTGTACCCATTTTGCATGTGGTTAGCATAACCACAGCTGGCTGTGGTTACGTTAACCACAAAACCCAGAGTGTCGTCTGAACTGGCCCATTGCGGGGAAGAATGCTGGACTAATAATGGCTGAGGGAGCAGGCAGCTGACTACTGCAACCTTCTTCTCTCTGGCCTTCCTTCGTCTCACATCAGTCCGCTGGTCTCTGTCCACCACTCTGCCGCCAAGATCATCTTCTTGGCCCGCCGCTCTGACCATGTCACTCCACTTCTGAAATCTCTTCATTGGCTTCCAATTCACTTCAGAATCCAATATAAACTTCTCCTGTTGACCTACAAAGCTTTTCACGGTCTAGCTCCTGCCTATCTCTCCTCTCTCATCTCACACTATTGCCCCGCTCCTGCTCTCCGCTCCTCTGATGCCATGCTTCTCGCCTGCCCAAGGACCTCCACTTCCCTTACTCGGCTTCGTCCTTTTTCTTCTGCTGCCCCTTACGCCTGGAAAGCTCTTCCAGAACACTTGAGAACTACAAACTCAATCACAGCTTTTAAAACTCAGCTAAAAACTTTTCTTTTCCCTATAGCTTTTAAATATTAAGTTTGTTCTGACCCTATACTGTTAGCTTCACCCTACCCGGTGCCTGTTTACACTTCCCTGTGCCTGTTTGCATTCTCTTTCCCTCTTTATTGTTTACTACAACTTTATTAGATTGTAAGCCTATGCGGCAGGGTCTTGCTATTTACTGTGTAATCTGTACAGCACCATGTACATTGATGGTGCTATATAAATAAATAAATAAATAAATAAATAAATAAATAAATAAATAATAATAATAAGTAGCTGTAGAAGATCAGAATCCCAAGTCAAGTGGCACTTCCTTTTGTCCTCTCCTATTTTCTGCCAGGCATTGGATTCCCCAATGCACCTTGACCCAGCCCTACAAAAACTACACATGGCTGGTGGTTATGGTGGCTGTATACTGTATTACATCAAGTTGGTAAGGAACACGAGTGGTATGGTGCTATTGCATAGGGATGTGCTCCGCTTCTAATCGGACCGGAGAAGCAGGAGCGGAGTGGGGGGCTTCGCCTGCCCTTAAGGCGGAGGCGAAGAGGATTGGGAGGCCGGCGGAGCGTGGCGAAGAGGATCGAGGTGAAGGCGGATCCTTCGCCTCGATCCGGAGCTCCGCCGGAAAGGTAAGTGGGGTTTACTGGGCCCTGCCGCTGTCGCTGTTGCCCATGCGGCAACGGCGGCAGGGCCCGGTAACCCCCCCCCCGCCCTCCTCTCCCTTACCTGCCTCCGTCTGCGGTCCGTCGGCGTCTTCAATTGAGCCCGCGGTTCCACCAGGAAGCCTGAGCCGCTTGCGGCCCAGACTTCCTGGTGGAACCGCGGGCTCAATTGAAGACGGCGACGGACCGCGGACGGAGGCAGGTAAGGTCCCCCTCTCCCTTGGTCCTTTACCGGCCTCTGCCGCTGGGACTGCCTTGAGTCTTGGCGTGCGTATGTATCCCTGGACAAGCTATCATGGTGGCAAGTTTGAGGTTTCTAAAGTGCAAATTGACGGAGCTATGGAAAGGGGTGTGAATGGGGTGCCGGGTTTTCATAAATTCCCCAAAAATCAGGGGATGATGGGACTGCCTTGAGTCTCAGCGTGCGTGTGCACCCCTGGATAAGCTTTCATGGTGGCGAGTTTGAGATTTTTAACGTGCAAATTGACGGAGCTATGGAAAGGGGTGTGAATGGGGTGCCCGGTTTTCATAAATTCCCCAAAAATCAGGGGATGATGGGACTGCCTTGAGTCTCGGCATGCGTATGTATCCCTGGACAAGCTATCATGGTGGTGAGTTTAAGATTTTTAACGTGCAAATTAACGGAGCTATGGAAAGGGGTGTGAATGGGGTGCCCAATTTTCATAAATTCCCCAAAAATCAGGGGATGATGGGACTGCCTTGAGTCTTGGCATGCGTGTGCACCCCTGGATAAGCTTTCATGGTGGTGAATTTGAGATTTTTAACGTGCAAATTGACGGAGCTATGGAAAGGGGTGTGAATGGGGTGCCCAGTTTTCATAAATTCCCCAAAAATCAGGGGATGATGGGACTGCCTTGAGTCTCAGCATGCGTATGTATCCCTGGACAAGCTATCATGGTGGTGAGTTTGAGATTTTTAACATGCAAATTGACGGAGCTATGGAAAGGGGTGTGAATGGGGTGCCCGATTTTCATAAATTCCCCAAAAATCAGGGGATGATGGGACTGCGTTGAGTCTTGGCGTGCGTGTGCACCCCTGGATAAGCTTTCATGGCGGTGAGTTTGAGATTTTTAACATGCAAATTGATGGAGCTATGGAAAGGGGTGTGAATGGGGTGCCCGGTTTTCATAAATTCCCCAAAAATCAGGGGATGATGGTACTGCCTTGAGTCTTGGCGTGCGTGTGTATACCTCCATGAGGTGTCATGGTGCCAAACTTGAGGTTTCTAACTTTCACAGAAAAAAAGTTGTATACTTTTTTAGCTTAATGTAAGCCTATGGGGGGGGGGGAAACGGAGCTCCGATCTGGATCCGGAGCTCCGAGCGGAGCGGAGTGGACATAGGCGGAGTGGGGGTGGGGCGGAGCGGCCCGGTCTGCAAATCGCGGATCTGGAAGTGAAGCGGAGCGGGGGGTCCGTGCACACCCCTACTATTGCACTCATGTCCTTCTATGGATTTTTCATGGGCATCCTGTTGGCCGCTGTGGGAACAGAATGCTGGACTATTTATTTATTTATTGTATTTCTATACCGTCCAATAGCACTTTGATAGCACTTTGGTCTGAATCAAAAGGGTTCTTCTTATGTTCTTATGTTAACACCTTCATTCAGCACCATTGAGTTCAAAGGTACTTGTTATTTTTAGGTATGCAATCTTAGTTGCACATCAAATCCACTATGACTCACTTAGAAAATAAATACATTTCAAATCAGAGTACCCAATTCCATTGACATTGATGTGACCAAAGTGGCTTAAATGTCTCTTTTTCATTGTAAGTAGACTGTGGATTGGGATGTTTGCCAACATATTTTATGTTCAGGCATAACAATACAGTTAGCTTTGTTTCCCTTCCAAGCACTAAAGGTACACAAATTATTTTGAATGGTATCAAGAAAGGCTTAAGGTGAATTTCAGTTAAAATGAAGTTTTTTTGTAGCACATTAGCATTATCGCTCAGATTTTAAGAAGGTAAAACTAGGTTTAAACAGCCAAAAAGAATTAACGACTTACATAAAAGAAAAAAGAAAAATCAATCCATTCTCTCTAAATGAATAATGACTCACTCTTTTACAAAGAGTGACAAACAAATGAAAAATCCATAAAAAAATAAATGCTAACTTTTTCAATGTTGGAAGGGTAACAAAGGAATTCAATTTACTCTCTGGGAATTTAAAGGTGCAGATAATCCCCGTTTAATATACACGAATTAACATTTCTGGGGGGAAAGGAAGGAGGCGTTTGCATTTTCTGCTAATATATTCAAGAATTGATTTCACTCATAAATAGGCGAGACATTACAACATAACCCAGACAGCTCCAATAAATACATCAGAGATCATTCTTAACAGTTTGTCCAATTAATGCTTGATTTTCATCACTGATCTTACTAACCCACGGCTTGTTTTCCAAAGTTGTATAGCACATTGCTAGATGTTCTTGCAGTATGAAGATTAATGACTAATTAACGCATTAAAACTTTGAAAAGTTTAGAACCAAAGTAAAAACCATCAACAGTGTAAGATCTAAAACTGCAACAACAGATTTAAAACAATACATTCTGAAGGACTAAAATGCCTGGGGGAATAACAAGATCTTCACTGGCACCAAAAAGACCATGACATAGGTGCGAAGTGAACTTCTCTCATAAGGTCCTTTCTCAACTTGGGTGTCACCACTGAAAAAGGGTATAGGGGAATAATAGAGAGTGTAAATATGGAGAAACATCGGCCTTAGCTAGACCTAAGGTTTATCCCGGGATCATCCCAGGGTCATCCCTGCCTGCTCCCAGCATATCCTGTGTGTCATTTACATGAATAGGGATGACCCCAGGATGATCCCGGGATAAACCTTAGGTCTAGCTAAGGCCACCCTTTAAGGGAAGCTGCCACGATAGGCCATGTGCATTTGTGGAACATATACAAAAAGACTGTGCATTGGGTGTTTAACAGGAAAAGAAAACAGATACATGAAAAATCCAGTGAAGTGGGAAACCAGCATTTGATTAACGTAAATGCAATCAGGAGCAAGAAACAGAAAGTAAAGGTCACGAATAAAGAGGATGATAGTAGAATGTAAACAAGGGATGACATTGCAAAATGTATGTTTATTTATGCTTTGGGAACTTAATAGACACATCCCAAATGGGCCAGCCATAGATATAGTCAAAGCAATACATCCTCTATGAGTGGCGCCATTCTTTGCAGAAGCATACATCTGTCTATGAAGAACATAAATCAGGAGTTCCTAACATATGGGGGTCAGTGGGCACATTTGGAATTTTGGAAGAGTGTCATGGGTGCCCTCACAAAATGGCTGCCAAGGTCACAAAACATTGAGAACATAAGAAGTGCCCTGCTGGATCAGACCAAGGGTCCATCTAGTCCAGCACTCTGTTCACACTGTGGCCAACCAGCTGTCGACCAGGGATAAACAAAGCAGGACATGGTGCAACAGCACTCACCCACCCATGTTCCCCAGCAACCTCGGATACTGGAGGTAGCACATAACCATTATGGCTAGTAGCCATTGATAGCCTTCTCATCCAGGAATTCATCCAACCCCCTTTTAAAACCATCCAAATTGGTGGCCATCACTACATCTTGTGGTAGTGAATTCCATAATTTAACTATGCGCTGAGTGAAGAAGTACATTAATTTCCCAAAAGGCAAACTGATAAGAGTAAAGAAAGAAAAGTAACTGAGCCAAGAACCTAATTACAACGCAGTGGTGGGTCTTAGCAAAGATGTAAGAACAAAGCTGAACAGGTAAGCATTTAAAACACATGTAGCTATTCAGCAAGCCCTTTGAGAAATGCATAATCCAGCAAATCACTTACTATATCAGAGCTGTCAGCATGTGACCAGAGAGAGTTAATATCTGTAATCAATTTGGATCTTATGCTACAATAACTTCAGAGCATATCCTAAATAATCAATCTCCCATAAAAACGCCATCAACTCATGGGTTGTTAATCCAGTCTATTGCTTTAATTGCTATTGAGCATATTAACACTGATTACTACCAAGTGCAGTGAGAGAGAAATAAAATCACATTCTGATTTGGCTACAGTGTTGTCAGAACTGTTTATTGTAGGCACTCTTGCCTCTTCTCCTTATGTGTGCAGAGGGGAACATAGATTTAGTGAGTGTAGAAGGAGTATAGATTACAGAACACTCAAGGGGCAGTATCCAATGATGGCCATCCCAAACAGGGCCCACTGGCACTTCTGTTTTGCATGTGACCAGCCCTACTGATTCTGTTGCACAAGTGGGGCCCATTACTTGTGCAATGGTGATTTAGCACTTCCAGGGCGAAACCCTGAAATGAGCAGAAACGCTCATTTCCAGAACAAGGCAGATCGATGGGGCTCCCTTATGCAGTAAATCACCATTGTCAAAGAGGTGGGGCCCACTTTTGAAATGACATCTGTGGGGCTGGCCACTTATGGGTGGTTGCCATTGGATACTACCCAAGGGCTGGAATGATGATACAATGGTGAGCTTCATATGTCCGTCCTAATTCTGCATCGTACCTTGCTCCACATGTAGCTCTCCATGGTCCTGACCATCAACTGTATAACATGCCTCTACTGTTGTCTCAATTTGGGATGTACAAAAATTTCTTTTCTGTTCAGAAATCATCAGAACTTGCCTCATTTACAACCATGAATGCAAACACACACACACACACACACACACACACACACCAAAGCTAGCACAATCCTGAACTTGTGTTCGCATTGAAAAATGGGTGTGTTTGTGTGTGTGTGTGTTTTAAAAGTATGCATTATCACACTTTAGCCAAAGGGGGGATTTTCAATGGGTTTGAAAATTTCACACTGTTCCTGTTCAAAATGCACGTTTGTCCTGTTTTAATGACCTCAGAGCCATCAGCCTCCACTTCTTCATGCTATGTCACAGGAATTTGTTTCTATCAGGAATAGTCAACTTCTGCATTCCCAAGGGCCAATCTCTTGTGCAGGCAGTGGTGTCCAGAAGTGTATCTTGCCACACAAGCTGACTCCAGGCCCTCAAAAGTGGTTTAGCTTCATAATATCATTGCCACCATTTAGGAGCAATTGGGCTCCCCAGTTAAGGAGCACAAAAGTCAGAAAGAGAAATGCAATATTAAATTGTGGAATGTCTGTTTCCTATAACTTAGTATTATCCTTATAAGTGAAATGGTGTGCAAACTTTTTCACATAACTTGGCTAATACTGGCTGGCTGCCATATAAAAATTACTGGGGGAGGAGGCAGATTTTGACCATGGCCCCCACTTGGCTCTCTCTAGTTTATATAATAAGCGGCAAAAAAAGGAAGAACAGTGGGATAGATGGCAGAACATATGGTAATCCAAGTTGCTTTTATTCCCAGCACATGCTTTGCCACATGCCCAAGCATGTTCTTGATATTTAATTTACACTTGTTCTGCTTATTCAATGGATGCCAAATCATGTCCAAATTAAGGCCATTTATTTATAGACTATTGAAAGGACTTCAATGGACTTTTGAGGATTTGGGGTCAGGTCTCGTGGTAGATCTTTTCTCATATCTCATACTTTAAATGTGTTTTAAAAACTCAGCCACCATGGTAATGTGTTATATTTGGTCCTTCTGCATTAGTTATCACACAAAACAAGACAGCATCAAAGGAAAGCCAACCAAAAGGTCGGGGAAAGAAAGGTGAGATCTAACACTCTATCTTTATTCAATCTCTTTCATACACACACACACACACACACACACACACACACACACACTAGACAGTGGAGTACTGGCAACAGGAAGATTGGCATGGCATGTGAATAATCTCTGCTTTGAAGCAATTTATCAAATTGAAGTGACTTCAGAAGCACCTTCTAGTATTTGTTGAGAAAGGCGGAACTTAAAGATGTAGCAACCATCTTCAAGGTGCATTTCTTGCCATCATACACCCTTGTGTGCAGTATTTTCTTGAATTTACTTGATTTGCCTGTTTATCCTAATTTCAAGGTAGACATTCATTGGGGTCCCGGTCTTGTAATATGATCTGCCTCCAACTGAGCATCGTTTTACCATTACACAGATGCAAACTCTTAGGGCCAAAGCAGACATCACTTTAAAAATGGAGCAGGCCTTTATTTTTTAATTTTACTCTTAATCTGGATTGGGACGCTAGCATGGGGAGGGTGTTAGCAGGCTTTAACCCTTCCCTCTTTCTTCCTCTTTCTATTGTAAAATTCCATTTGCTTAAGGGATCACTATTTTGGAATAGAAATGTTAGATGCAGGGCACATGATCTGGAACAAGACCATAGTGGGAGGAAAAGGGTTAAAGCCCACTACCCTTCTCATACTAGAGTCCCAATCTGGATCAGGCCCCTCTGCCTACACTAGTGTAAAAATGAGGGGGGGGGAACATAGCTGCTAGCAATGTCTTTAAAGAAATTTCTCCCTTGGTCCTTATTTGCCACCAAAGAAACACTCAACAGGGAGTGTGCAACTAGTCACAGAATCTTGAAGCATGCACTAGGATAATACCAGTTTGTAAGTGCATCTTTGACATATTCTCATGTTTAGGTGTACACCTGAAACTGCGTGTGAAGCTGTTGCAAAATCAACCTTGAACATGTCATTCTCACCATCCACTCACTGACAGTCCCTATGTCTTAAAGCCTCATATCAAATCACATTTTTGGATTGTGTTATCCAAAGATCTGCCATCTTCAATCATGCAATATGAATGTCTTCAAATGAATAACCAGCAATTATACATGCATAAATACCACATCCTTCCTGATTTTAAGCCCAATGCCAGTGATTTCTTTTAAACCATTCAGTGCATCATTTTGCTTGTTACTCATTATGCTGAAGGCAATAATAATAAAAAAAAGATTAAACAGCCCCACAATTTCCAAATCATTATTCTGCATTACTCTATTGTTCCAGAAAATCTTTTGTTTCACTTTCTAAAAAGGACTTGAATAGATTCCATTACAATTTGTGGCAATTACATAGATTCCATTCCGATTTGAAGCAAATTAGTGGTGAATACACACATCTGGGAAATAGAAGGAAAAAATCTCCAAGGCTGAGATATTTTGGCCTACATAAAGAACAGTATGGACTTTGCCTTTAGAAAATATTTAGTAACCTCCATCTAATTAAATTCACAGCAACTAGAACATTAGTGTTGTTCATGATTATAATACTAACCACTGCTACATTAATAACTGTCCTAAATTCTCACACGTGGAGTTACCAGACATTTAACACATTGTCTTTGAAGATCTCAGAACAGCAGCAATAAATGAATAATTTAAGTCCCAACTCAGCGGATGACATTATTTTTAGTAAGCTTTCCTGCCTCATGCATAGCACTATGTGATACTATTTATAGTGCAAACAGAGCTGCAAACTTTCAAACATTTAAAGCATTTTTTTAAGTATACTGACTGCTGAATAACAGTACAAAATCTACAGTTGTGTAGATTTCCAATAAAAGGAACAGTTTTATAAGCACATACATTTCTTATGTTGATTTTGCATTTTTAACCTTTTAGTTTGGGTTTACTTTGGGGTAGAGTACTTAAAGCAGTTGCTTAACTTGTCTAGCAATTGGCTATGATCTTTATTTATTTATTTATTTATTTATTTATTTAAACATTTTTAAACTGCTCTCCATCATTGGTGATACCATGACAGTGTACACATATGGTTAAAATAATACATAATACAACTAAAACACTCAACACACCATCTTGATAATAAAATGTATCCAAAGTACCTGGAAAGGAGTCTTCCCTGGCCCTCTTATGCCAGAGGCAGGCTGGTCTTTGGAAAGGTATGGGGAGGGGAGTTAGCTTAGAAAAATGGTGAATAAGGAAGAATGTGATAGAGGTGTATAAAATTTATGGATATGTGAGGCATCTGCTCTGTCAGATTTGGTGGGGGGTGTATTTCCCCAATCCCGACCACCAAGAAATGAATGTGGACATGGACATGCTTTGCGTTCAGAAATCTGTACTTTTTAGGACTTGCAGTGCATTCAGCAGAACAGGAAAACTGTGTCCGATTAAACGTACACATTTAAAAAATGCACAAAGAAAAATCTGTACATGTGACTCAACTCAGAGGGTGGATAAAGTATGTACAAATTGAAAAGTGTGCACAAAAAATGCACACGATTCTTTTAACATGCACCCCCCAAAACACAACAGACTATTTTCATTAAAAAATTGGCACAGAATTTTTTTTCTTTTTCATAATGCTAGAGCCCAGGGTAGGGATGCTTGCCAACTAATATAAATCACAGTTAAACCCATTTATTTTTGAAGATGGCTTTTAGGTGGCAGTTTTTTAAAAAACAGAGTGGAAAAATGGGATTGGAAGAACTTTCTAAGGAAGAATATGCTTAGGAAGAGAAAGCTGCATAAAATTCTGGTCTAATAAATTTGCATTGAGTGTTGCCAAATTGATTTTAGTTGGATGAAAGCTACATCAAATTGTGCTTACAGAGAAAATATAAGTCTGGAAACAATCCATAACTTCATTGCACTGATGAAACCTTTCCTTCGTGTGAATTCTATTCTGATATCTCAAATATAGCCCTTTGAGCACAAGAATGGTTATGGGCCAGTCCTGCTAAAATTAGGGCATGCAGTTGACTTTGGATGTCATAAAGAACAATAAATGTATATTTATTTAAGGTGCAATCCTCTGCATGTTTATCAATGTTGGGAATTGTAGGACATTTTTCTGTATAGACATGCACAGGATTATGCCCTTCATTTATTATTATTGTATTTTCACTACCAGGGAGTGGGAGGGGCACTTAGGATATTTTATTGTATTGCTGGAGGGAGGTGCCAAATAATTTGATTGCTCTTGGATAGAATGCACATTGACATGGGGGAAAGCACCATTCATTGTCCACCTCAGGCAGCAACATTTCTTAAGCCAAGCTTTGCCACAACCAAGAGACACAAAAGATTTCTACCACAAGGAACAGGGAGAAAACTGGATAGAAAGGTTTTGCTCTTAAACAAAATCCCCTTAGGGAATTCCCTCAGGCTAGTGACCCTGACTGTATATTATTTTGTCAAGAAGTGAGAGAGGAAATGACCAAAAGAAGAAGCCAAAGGACTAGTGAAAAGAGTTAAGGGTATAACCCAGTTTCCCCCCTCTGAACTGATTTATTTTTTGCTAATTTACTGGAAATCCAGTGGAACTAGATTGAAGCCTGGATGCCATTTCCCCACAGTTTCAGGAGGAGGGTCTTTGTATAAGTATCGTGGCTGGGAAATTCGCTGTATGCCTTTGAAGAACTGCCTTTCGCTAGATTCCCAGCAATTGGGCAGAAGTTGCTCTGGTGAATTAAGTGATCATAAAGAAAAGAGAATTTGGAGCAGGTCAGGGCTTGAGGCAACAGCTTGTAGAGGGTATATCCCAGTATAGTAGATATATACCTATATCTATGTCTATATATTCCTGCAACACTGGGAACAACACTTGGCAACACGCTTGGTATTTTTTGTCTTCAGATATTGTTAAAAAAATTGAACTACCATTTTTAGATAATCTGTAAAGTGATAAAGAAGTAAATTGTACTGTTGTCTGACAAGTGAGTTGACTAAGAGCATCTCAGAGCTTCCTTGCTTCTCATATTGCATGCAAAGGAGCAATTTGAGAAATAAGTAGGAGGAATCTTCGATTTTAAAGATATGGGCATAGGGAAGATGTCAAGGTTAGCCGAGGCCTAACATTGATTGATTGGCCTGGTTCAGGCAACACGTTAAACCATGCTGCTTAACCACAAAATGGTTAAGGGAATGCATTACAGCAATAAAATACATTAAAAAAAAACTGTGAAAATATTAAAAGCAATAAAGACATAAACACAAGAAAATAGCAAGAAAAACAACAAGAAAATCCAGCAACAAGAACAACAGCAGTCATAAGAGAAGGCCATGATAAAAGAATATGTTTTTCAAGGCCTTCTTAAAAGCCTGCAGTGATGGAGCATGGCAGACCTACGAAGGCAACTTGTTCCAAAAAGTGTGGGGCCACCGTAGGCCATCTTACATGTGATCACCCACCTGATTTCTCTCACGGGTGGGCAAATGAGAAGGGCCTCTCTTTTTTATCTTAAAGTGTTGGCTGGCTGATAATGTGTGAACTTCATGTAACTTGGTCCCAAACTGTTTAAGGCTCTAAAGGTCAAAAACAGCACTTTGAAGCCCCTCCCCCCTCCTTGCCATGTTGAGCAGCTAGGGGTGAGGGGGCATCTGTTCACATGACAAAGCAGGGTTCCCCATCTTACAGGCCACTCTACTTACATTCAATCCAACACGAGTCATACCTTGCTTGCCTCTCAATGTGAAAAGTTCAGAAACAGGGAACATGAGGTCCCTGGGGTGGGGGATTTTGTGTGCACCTTCACCCTTTTAGCCTTCATGTGTTCAGGCTGAATACCTGCATAGGGCTGTTGTTTAAAGTGGAATCCACCTTATATTGGGAGGAAATTGATAATACATTTCAGACTGCAGTGATGAAGACCTAGGAGCACCAACCCCAGAATAAATGTGCTATTCAAAGCATTAAAGCTTTTCTATGCAGAAATATCCTGGAAGGCAGTGTTCTGTTTTATTATGTTCCAAATGAAACAATTCCATTCAAAGGCAAACTTGAATTTGTCTCTTTTTAGTTCTGTGCAGCAAAATTGCTGGGAATTGTTCTTTTCACAAACCTAAAAGTTTCCAAAGCTGATTATATCATTCAAGGGGGATTTTGCATTCATTCACAATGGTGAACAAACAAATTGAACATTACTCAACCAATATTAGCAGTAATGCTGCACATAGCTACATGATTGAGGGTGGAGAATTGCCTGTGAAGTCTGTCATAATTTAAGGGGAGGTGGTTGTAGCAAAGTGAGGAGGAGGAGGAGGAGGAGATGGAGATTATTGGTTGAAATGTATTATCATACTTATATTTATGCTTCTCCAGCTCAATCATTTAGTCCTTTGTTACTCAATGTCCTCTCCTTGGTTTCTCTAGGTTGCCCTATTTTCACATGGTTTGGGATTAGGGCTGTGCACTGCTTTGGATCCGAGGCAGTACCAGGTTGGCCCAAGGCACCCCGAGGTGGAAGCAGATCGGCACCAAAGCCTAGGGGTGCCTTGGGCCGATTTGGGGTGATGCTGGGCTACTCCTTCCTGCCTGGCCGCCCAGGAAAGCTGGTGCAAGACCAGCCATAAGTCCAGGTGAGTCCATTAGACTCACCAGACTCACCTCCCTCTCCCTCCCTGCCCTGCCTGGTCACCCCCTCCACCACTACCATGACTTACCTTAAATCAGGAAATTGCAGCTGCCATAGTACGGGCATAAATATATTAAAAACAGAGAGCCCCTGTGGAAACTTAAATCGCAGCTTGGCTCTCAGGGAGGAGGATGTGATTTAAGGTAAGCTTCAGTAGCGGCAGCTCTAGGTTGGAAGGGGGAGGGGAGGGAAATGAGGGGGCTGTGAGGGGGAAGCAAGTACAGGGAGTCAGAAGTCCCATGAACTCTCAGTCGGCCTTGCACTAGGCTTTCCTGGCTGCTAGCTGCGCGGCTGGTACTCAGGAACCTGCAAAGCCAACCCACTTCAAAGGGGCTCCAATTTGCTTTGGTGTTGAGGCAGTGTGCACTCCAGGAAGTGCCCCCAGTCAAATCAGGGCCATTTCAGAGCCTCCAAAATGGCCTCCAAGGCATGTTGGTAGGAGGGCTGTGCTTGATCTCTCTCTCTCTCTCTCTCTCTGTGTGTGTGTGTGTGTGTGTGTGTGTGTGTGTAGCTTGGCACCCTCCAGGCGCGCTGGACACCACAACTAAGTTGTAGTCCAACCCATCTCAATAGCACCAGGTTGGGGAAGATTAACGTATTGCCTGCAAATGTTTGAAACTCAGAACAAAATAAGTACCCTGGAAAGAGACAGTTTGGAGCACAAAAGTAGTGGGAGGAGATGTTTAATCCTATATCAGCCTTTGGCTTCTGCTCTTCAACTCCCTCCTCCACTGAGTTGCTTTCCCTGCCCCCTTTTTGGCACGGGATTGTCACAAACACACATCTAGAAACCCCACAGAGGGAAAAGCAGCTGGGGTTTATTAGGAGCAGAGAAGCAGCAAGGAGAGTATGGTTTACCCCAGGGGTGGTTAACCTCAGCCCCGTGGGCCAAATCCCACCTACCTGGACTTCCAATCTGGATTCCCCAAGTGGCCATGTCCCCAAGTGGCCTTCACCACCTTTTCCCTGTCCTTTGGTGCTTACCTAGCATTGGCATGGTTCCCCCACCCCCATTCTGAAAGGTTGAAATGCCTCTCCTAAGGCTTAGTTACTGGGAATAATAGCTTTTAAGCTACAATGTCCTGATATTTTGGTATTTTGGCCGTGCTGCTTTTGGCTTCATGTGGCCCCTGAGAGTTTCTCCAACATTTCTTCCTAGGAAATGTTGGCACTGTACTTATGTGCCTACACAGACATGGACACATTAATGCATTTTGCAATATATAGTTCAGTATATAGTGCTCATCAGTGCACAGATTATAAGATACACCACCCAATTTTAGGCCATTCATGCCTCCACCTATAGTCTAAGGGAGCATCAGAGGGGGACAGGTCCTCCCTGAAACCAATTAATTCAAGCACTGGTACTAATCATATTGGGTGAGAAGAAGGAGAAGGAGAAGAGGAAAAGGAGGAGGAGGAGGAGGAGGAGGTCTTCTTCTTCTTCTTCTTCTTCTTCTTCTTCTTCTTCTTCTTCTTCTTCTTCTTCTTCTTCTTCTTCTTGATTTTTGCATATAGCCCTGTGCAAGTGAATGCTTATGTAAATAAATTTACAAATAAAAAGTGAATTCTATTTCCAAAAATCTACCCCAGAGATTGAGATACGATAGTAGCTCAAGAACAGAATCACCTTCATGGCTCAGGAAGAAGTCACAACCTTACACAAAGGGCTTGAGTGAATAAGTAGAAACAAACAAACAATCTGTGGAACTGGTGTGTTCACTCATTTGTTCCAGTTGGCTGACTATCCTCCTGATATCAACAATTTTAACAGAGAATAGTGAATAACAGATGTCATTATTCTGCTCTTCAGGCTGAATGAATAAGCAAATATTCTGATTAAATGATGTGTTTTCAGTCATTTCATTTGAGAGAGAGAGAGAGAGAACATACTCTTGAATCCTCATTATCTGAGCCTTACACCTCATTATCAAATTAACTGTTTCCCACCCCCTCACAAATTCAATGTCATTTGTCCTATAGGTAAACAAGCATCATATTTTTTCTGATTAATTTCTTTAAAATGAACTAAACTAAAAACCAAATTAGAGGATGATGTTTCTTGTAGTACCACAAATGCATACATATTTGGATATTCATAAATAATGTGTCCTGTTTATATGGAATCCGACTACCTTTCACCAAGAGCTATTATGGGAAAACTCTAAGGGGGTGTTTGGACAATCATGGGGATAAAACAAGCCATCATGGCCTCTCCCTCCACCTCCACGCATGCTGCGTGCACAGTCGTGAGTTGCATAATTACCCATGATGCAGTGCAGGTTTCTGTGTCATCCAAACTCTGCAGGGTGGGCTTCTTACCCATGCCACAACATCTACTACAAGCCATGGGTTGTGGCATGGGTAAGAAGCCACCCCTGCTGCAACAAAGCAACCATACTCTAATTTTGTTTTCAGTTTACTACATCTGCTTACCACTGGGACAATGACCAATAGGCAAATAATATTTGAATAGATAACTCAGTCCAGCCCCAAACTCAGAGATCCTTCAGTTTTGCCTTCCTTCATGAGGATTACACAGAGCTCAAGAAATGAGGTTCATTTAGTAAAAGTGAACATGGTGGGGGGAATCCAGGTAAGGAGAGATAGAATGCAAAAGGAAGAGTAATAACCAGAAGGTGTTTGCTCTATTAGAATGCCTACTGGGCTAACAAGCCCTGTCAAGCTCCCACATGCTGGCGATACGGCTCTCAGAATCTGTATTAAGTCTTCAGCTACTTTGGTTGGATGTAAACATTTATTCCCTGGCTAAGAGTAGTATCCAATGGTGATGAAGTGCTAGTGCTAATGTAGTCTAAAGTGATGCTAGTGCAACAGCCACCAATTTAATCTACCCTAAAAGTTTACTGCTACTGAGGAAAGTGTGTCAGAACAGATGACTACTGTGGTTATCCTTCACCACTCCTTCTCATACCTCCTTCCTGTTCTTTTCCTTTCTCCCAAGTGTTAATCATTCCCCACCCACATTTTTTCACTCTCCCAAATCCCCCTCATCTCTCCTCGGAGTCCCATGGCTCCTTGACTATTGTTGTTTAAGCATGGAGGCACCTGGGGCTACACATATAGAGAATTACAATGAAGAAATATGTTGCCCAGCTTGTCAATTCCAGTGTGTATTCAAAAGAGCTGCCATAGGAAATGTGGAGCTTTGTTCCTGTCTAGGGACAGGTCTTCTATTAGTCATCTTCCCTGTAGTGTCTTGACACTTCACAGTCATTTCAAGAGCAGGGGATATACATAAGTAAGGATAACTCCCAATACACCTTAATCCATCACTTCGCCATATCATGACAGTTCTGGCTGGTCTTTGGTGTTTCTTTCCTTACAACTGTAGCTCTATCATCCCCCAAGGAGCTCAGAGAGGACTATCTTCAGCTTCACAACAAAGAGCACCCAAGACACAGCAAGGATTTGATTTGGTGTTTCCCTTATCAAACTCCACTACTATAGTCATCGTAGCATGCAGGCTCCAGATTGATTTGGCAATGTTCGAACTAGTTATCTTTTATGAGAGTATTCTCAGCCTCCCCAGAAGGACCTGTGTTTCAAAGTCCGTGTGATGGGAAGGATAATGTCTCAAAATTGGCCCTATTTTTTAATGGATAATGTCTCAAAATTGGCCCTATTTTTTAATGGCCACCATCGCAAGCCTAACTTTAAAGGGGTAATCCTATGCATGTTTAGACAGAAAAAAAGCCCTGCAATTCCCATGGATGGCTGGGGAATGCTGGGAATTCTGGGACTTTTTTCTGTCTAAACATGCATAAAATTGTTCCCTAATATGTAGACAATGCTAAATGCATTCTTAGAAAACTAGATGGATTACTTTTGATTACAAGAAACATTAAAATGAGACAATAATACATGAAAGTCAATATTGATATATATATATATATATATATATATATATATATATATATATGGCTTAAACTGTGCCACACACCAATATTTCCATGAAGAATATCCATGTATTTGCTCAAGGTTTTTGCTAGTTAGAATCCATTGGCCTACTGTACATCTGTCGCAGGTACCATGAGCACACAGTGACCTAACCCCAACAATCCCCATTCTTGAACATCAAGGAGCTAATCTAGGCGTGTCATCACATGGGGGAAAATCACATTTCCTTACCGTTGCTTCTCCCCACAACTTCTGTCCCTCATTGCTTCCTCATTCAGGGCTGTTTTTATTGCTGCTTTTCCTGCACACAGCAGGAGATTGTGCCACATTCCATTTAAAATGAAAAAGAAAAAAGAAAAAAGGATGGATGGGGGGAGGGGCTATTCTGCGACAGAAAAACAAGCCAAAGCAGTGGGAGCTGCAAGGGAGGCAGACATTGTCATCTAAAGGACGCTCGCAGATCCGTAAGTGGGCAGTAGAGAGCATGCAAAAAACCCACTCATCTGATGATCCTCCAAATTTTATTCCATTCACCACCAGAGGATGCCATTTTATTGTGAGAAATTTGGATGCCCCATATTGCATGAGAGTGGTTGTAAACTTCCATAACATTTTCTGGTGAATATTTGAATGTTTCCCACTGTGAAAACATCCAGAAAATGTTTCCTGATCCAGAAAAACAACAACAATTGTTATTATTAGGCATGTGCTCCGCTCCGATTAGAAGCGCAGAAGCAGGAGCGAATTGGCCTGCTCCGCCTTGCCCAGAGGTGGAGTAGAAGCGGACCGTGGATCCCTAGAAGCAAGGCGAAGAGAAGCGCCCATTTTCGGAGCGCTCCGGTTTCCGCGGTCTGATCCGATCGCAATCTTGAAACATTTTGCCCATAGGATTGCATTGCGGAAAAGAAAGGGGGATAACTGTGTTGTTTTTGAACCTATCTTTCTGAAAATTCTTGTGCTTGGAGGGTCGTAGATGGGGGTCATTTTGAGACTACTCTCAGCTCTCTGCGTGCTGCAGTTCATGTGCTAGAATTTTTTTAAAAACCGGCAGGAAAAATACCTTTTCCGAAGGGCTGAGGGGCAGAGTCAACTCCCGGTCATGATCACATGATCCCAAAGTTGGAGGAGGGGATAGGCAAAACGGGTAACTTGGGATTCTGGGAACTTCTCTTTCTTAGTCTGAACGGACTTTTCCCAGTGTTTTTCAAAACAGTAGCCCCACCAAATGCACAAACACAACCTGAAATCATATACTAAGCCAATAATAAGAGATAGAAACACAGCACTGCTACCCACCCTAACTTTGGGGAACAACTGAAAAGATGTGGTGCAAGGGGATGAGCTCCCCTAGGGCATGCCATGTGGACGTGCTCCCACTCTCTCCTGTACTTGGAGGGCTATCAGAGCCCTCCAAAGAGAGTAAAGCAATGCCTATCATGAGTTGAAGTGAGAGCTCGACTCCTCAGCTCTCATGGTGAAGCAAAGGCTTTCATGAGTTGAACTGGCAGCTGCTTCCCCCTCCCCTGGGCACATCCCCCTATTGCTGGTAAAAGACAGATATAGCCTTTTAAAAAAAGTTCTTCTTGTTGTTTATTCAGCAACACTGCTGCTTTTAATTCCACCCCTCCTTTGTTTATTTATTTATTTATTCCATTTTATATGCATTACTGGCTTAGCCTTGGCTCACTTCCTTATGCCCCCAGAAATGTCTGCTGCCTGCCTGCCTTCCCTCTCTCCTCCCCTGCCCGCCTCGCAGGGATGTTGTGTGTGTCTGGCTTTGACTCAGGGGAGAAGTCCTTCCTGCGCTCACTTGGAGTTTTGGAAGTTCCAAATCCATTTTTCAAGTGTGGAAGAAGATTCATATAGGTTTATCTCTACTCCCCAATTCATGGCATGTTGGGATTTCCTTTGAAATGGCCCCATTGAGATGTGTAAAGGTTTAAGCCCCGCCAAAAAACAGAGAACAGTCCACGTCTGCAAATGGGGTGCCCGATTTTCATAAATTCCCCAAAAATCAGGGGATGATGGGACTGCCTTGAGTCTGGGCGTGCGTGTGTATCCCTGGATAAGCTATCATGGTGGTGAGTTTGAGGTTTTTAACGTGCAAATTGACGGAGCTATCGAAAGGGGTGTGAATGGGGTGCCCGATTTTCATAAATTCCCCAAAAATCAGGGGATGATGGGACTGCCTTGAGTCTGGGCATGCATGTGTATACCTCCATGAGGTGTCATGGTGCCAAACGTGAGGTTTCTAACTTTTACAGAAAAAAAGTTGTATACTTTTTAAGCTTAATGCAAGCCTATGGGGGGGGGAAACGGAGCTCCGATCCGGATCCGGAGCTCCGAGTGGAGCGGAGTGGGCATGGGCGGAGCAGGGGCAGAGCGAAGTGGCCTGATCCACAAATCGTGGATCTGGAAGTGAAGCGGAGTGGGGGGTCCGTGCACATCCCTAGTTATTATCTGCAGAGCAATCCACAATGGACACTTGACTACAATGGTGCAATCATGCACTGATTTTCCAAGGATATCCGAAGTTCACAGTCTTTGCACCATGTGCACCAATGCAATTGTCACTGCCCATTCAAGAGTTGTTGGACGCAACACCAGGACTCATGCCAGCATTCTAAAGGGGTCCCTTATGCACCAGATTACAGTTTAAGGTCAGTAGGAAGCTGCCTTATTAAACTATTTTTCCATCAAGCTCAGAGTTATCTGCTTTGGCAGTTCCTCTGCAGAAATGGCCTTTTGCATCACCTGCAACCGAATCTGTCTATCTATCTAGAAATACTATGGGTTGAACCTGATCCTATTGGCATACAAAGTATGTGCAACAGGCCCCCTCTTAGACTAGATCTGAGATGAGAGTTTCATGATGAAATATCCTGACATGTTTTTCCTTTGGTGAAAGTCAGCCATGAGCACAGAGGGCAAAGGGTTATCCATTCCTTCCTTACCTCTACAGCCCTGATCCAACTCCCATAATCCCTGACCATCGCCCATGCTGGCTTGGATTTATGGGAGTTGCAGTCCAAACATCAGGGTTGCGTACCCCTGGCCTAATGCAGCACCCCTTCCCCCACAACAGCTTTTAACCAATGAGAATGGCATCAGTGGGAGATCCGCTAATGGATCTCCTGCATCACCTCTCAGGTGGCCCTGCATTTTAATAATGGAACTGGTTTCCTTTCTTCCATTTGCCTCCAATTTATTTCTTTTCCTCCCAAGTACGGCTGTTTGTTCCTCACGTCTCCTGTCTGTGCTCTTGAGTTTTGCTGGCGGTAAGAATTCAAGCTTGTTATTGAACCAAGGTCCAGAACAAATGGCTGCCAGCTACCTGCTGTAGATTATTATTTTATCATGCCATAAATGAAAGCAGGTGCTGGAGCCATATTTCACAGTGAGTGCTAAAAGTAATCAAATCTGCAGTTTTCAAAAAAGAAGAAAAGAAAAGAAAGAAAGATGTTAAAACCTATAGCTTTCCTTCACTATTATGGCATATGACAAAGCTGCTTTGAAATTGCTTTCTACCTCCCCCACCCAGTCTCAATATGTATCTTTTTCATAGTACTGTCTCCTAAGAGCAAAACAAACATGAACGAATCTTTCACAACAGTCTGCGAACAAGGTTTTTTCTTTTCTTTGAATAAAGAATATTTATGCAGAAACAGTCCAACTTGCATGGGTGTTGTGGACAGCACTGTGGCCATGGTATTGGGATGTATGATAGATGAAGTTTAAGATAAAAAGCTAAGTAAATGCATTATTTATCTATTTAAATATTTTTAACTAGTCCTCAGCCAAAAAAGGCTCCCATGTGTGTGACCTTATAATCAATCAGAAAGATTGACAAAATCTTTGACAAAAAGACATTCCCTTCCTGCTGGCTTCCAATCACGACGCACAAGGAAAAGTAATGGGGAGGGAAGAGGAAAAAATAAGATGACTACAAGCAGGGCTGGGGGAATGACCCTGTTTTCCCTCTCAATGATGGAAGTGGGAGGAATCCAATTGGAGCAGACCCCAATGTTCCCTTTGCCTACTCTTGTCTCATTCACTCCTTCTTCTTTCCACAGGTCTGTTGATCATTGAGGACGAGCCTGAAACAGTAGCCATGATTGATGTGGATGTCCATTTGGCTACTGCCTGTAATATTGCCATGGATCCACCAATTGTGCTTCCTGGGGGGAACCAGGAAGCCAACATTGTTATCTTTTCGGCGCCAGGTCAAGACTTTTCTCTTCTCCCAGGCATTTTTAACAGCATTTTAACAGCATTTAACAACGTTAAGTTTGTTTTTAATGGACCCCACAATTGTTGTTTTTAAATGGATACTGTTGTTTTTATACTGTTTTTGTGTGTGTGTGTGTGTGTGTGTGTGTGTGTGTGTGTGTGTGTGTGTGTTTAAATTGTATACTTTTAATGTTTACTATTTTTAAATGTTGTAAACCGCCCAGAGAGCTTCGGCTGTGGGGCGGTATATAAATGTAATTAAATAAATAAATAAATTAAGGGTAGGAGACAATGGAAACTGCTTTACACAGCTTCCTACCTGGTCTCCAGGCTCCTTCCCTCTCTCCTGAAGCCTCACCTACATGGGCAAAATCATGTGACTTGGCAAAAATCTAGGGCAGGCCATGGACAGAGGAGAAGATCCCCTCTGTGCTGCAACAACTCTCCATAGGATTGCACCCTGAGAGATGCAGGGTGATTGCACAATAAAAGCCTCATCTAATCCTGCTCTAGTGACTGATGAGATGTTTTTTGGACCGGTCGTGTTATTTTTCTCTGGGACTGAATTGTGTTGCACTGAAATGAGATTTAGCCTGTGTTCAGGTGTTTAACAATAAAGATTTTGAGAATAGTAATTGTGCCCAGAATAGTATAATGAATGGAAACATGTATACATGTAACACCTGCAAAAGATTTATCTTTAGGAGTGATGCCATCATTACAGCAAGGGAAGAGTTGTCTACTTATTAGGCAGATGTTTAATCAAGCCTATATTTCTGTTAGTAACAGCTCCTAGCTTTTGTGCAAGCAGTACTGAATATTATTTAATACTGCACAAAACAATGGCAGTATTACACTTAATTCTATATGCATTTGAAAATAATAGTTTAGGGAGCAACCCTATGCATATTTGGACAGAAAGAGGGTTTGTTGCCATTTTTCATGCTTGAGCGAGGTACTAGACAAGAATGTCCACTTTCCCCATTGATATCTGATTTATGTTTTGAACCCCTGGCTTGTGCAATTAAACAGAATAGTGGTATCCATGGGTTTGTACATGCTGACTTAGAATTCAAAATTATCCTTTATGCTGATAATCTTTTGTTGTTTATTTCTAAACTCCAGGCATCTATCCCTGCTTTGATGAAATTAACACCTTTGGCGATCTTTCCGGCTACTCAATTAATTCATCAAAGTCAGAGATGATGCCGATTGGAGATAGTACATTTCAGAGTGTGTTGGCTAATGGCCACTTTTGGTGGTGCCCAGATCACATTACTTATCTGGGAACACTTATTCCAAGAGATGTATCTCAAACTGATCAAAATAAATTTAAATAAACTGACTAGTGAGATTACATGAGATATAGACAGATGGGCACCGTTAAAGTTGAGCTTTTGGGGTAACATCAACACACTTAAGATGAATCTTATTACCTCAAATTCTTTATGTTATGTGTGGGATTCCTTTACTTATACCTGGCAAATATTTTCAACAATTTAATACTTTGTTTTGTAAATTTTTGGGGAGGTTCGTCTCCTCCTCGTATATCTCTGAAACGATTGCAGCTTCCAGTTAAAGAAGGTGGGTTTGGTTTTCCAGACCTAGCTTTGTACCATCGGGCCTACTTAGGCCGTAGCTAGACCTAAGGTTTATCCCAGGATCGTCCAGGGGTCAAACCTCTTCATCTAGGTGACACACAGGGGATCCAGTGCTCAGGCAGGGGCGAACCCTGGATGATCCCAGGATAAACCTTAGGTCTAGCTGTGGCCTTAGTGTCTTGTACTAAGTTCTGGTTATCTTCTGTTGCCTCAGAAATGCCACCATGGTCAGTCCTGGAAGCCTTATGGTTAGAATCTCTTCCCAAATGGACAGCACTCAGTTCTCGCTACATTAGATTAAGTAACCCTCCTCCTACAATTTTGGCTGCTAGAGAGACATGGCATATATAATATCACGTCAATTACAGTTTGATCCATTCACTCATGCTAAATTGACTATATGGGGAAACCCAGATTTAAAAATTGGAAAGAAAACATTTCTGTGGAGGACATGGACAGAGAAGATGATTTTTTACTTTGGATCAATTAATAGGCCCAGATGACGAGTTTTTGTCCTTTTCAGATTTGTGTGTTAAATACAATCTGCCTGCTATGGCTCAATGGCAATACTTGCAATTGCAGCATTTGCTAGAATGTAGGTTTGGCCCAGCCACTTTTACAGCTTCAGAGCCTCCAGCATTGTTAGAAACACTTTCAGCAGCTGAACTGATACATAGATCCACAACTCACATATACAAATATCTAATAGCAGCAAGGAAATATGATACCCATAGTTTAAGACTAGATTGGAATAGGGAATTGGAGTGTCCTATTTTGCCTAACCAATGGACAGTTGCTTTAGCATCTGTTTCTGAAGCTTCTATGGATCTTAGGCTACGTCTTATTCAGCAAAAACTTTTGTTTCGGGTTTATTGGACTCCACAACGCCTTTTCAATAAGGGTTTGTCTAACTTGCATAATTGCTGGAGATGCAATACATCTAATGCTTCTTTAAGTCATATACTTTGGCAATGCCCAGTAGTTGCCCCCCTTTGGGAGGAGGTTATAATAAGGAGGAACTTTGTACTTAAACAATCTATAATATGGAAGAATGTGCAGGTCCTTTTAAATTACCTACCAGTTTCCTGGAAGTTAACGCATGGTCAGCGAAGATGGATTTTCAGAGCCCTTATGACAGCCAAAAGACTTATATTATCACATTGGAAGGACAAATTTACACCTCCTATAATGCAATGGATCGAGGACCTAATAACATTATCAACTTTTGAATGAGTGTTATGTAGACACTATTTGCAAGAGGATAAATATACAGATATTTGGCCTGCTTTTCTTGAAACCTTTCTATAACTCTCTCCCTTCCCCGCCCCCCCCCTTCCAGTTTATATGATGGAAATGATGATAACTCTACATACACAATCTATGGTGTTTCTCTCCCCTCCCCCCCCCCGTTTCCACGATGTATTTCTGTTTTGTTTGTTGATATTCACAATAAAAAAAATTTAAAAAACCCCAAAACCCCACTGTTTTCTTTTAATTTTAAAATACAATGTTTTAAAACTGCCCTTATACCTTTGTTCATGCTTTGGGGGTATCATTTTTTTAAAAAAATCCAATGGGGTAGGGGGCTGAGCTAGATCAGGGAGCGATGGGGGCTTAACCTTTTACCTCCACTGCAGGAATGACTGGAATACTCCCCACACACTCCTGCTATTTGCGTTGGGAGATTTCCTCCGTTATTTATTTATTTATTTATTTATATAGCACCATCAATGTACATGGTGCTGTACATAGTAAAAGAATAAAATCAGCCACACCCTTCCACATAGTCTTACATTCTAATAAAATATTTATTTATTTATTTATTTATTTATTACATTTTTATACCGCCCAATAGCCGAAGCTCTCTGGGCAGTTCACAAAAGTTAAAACCATAATAAAACAACCAACATGTTAAAAGCACAATGACAAAATACAGTATAAAAAGCACAACCAGGATAAAACCACGCAACAAAATTGATATAAGATTAAAATACAAAGTTAGAACAGTAAAATTTAAATTTAAGTTAAAATTAAGTGTTAAAATACTGAGAGAATAAAAAGGTCTTCAGCTAGCGACGAAAGCAGTACAATGTAGGCGCCAGGCGGACCTCTCTGGGGAGCTCATTCCACAACTGGGGTGCCACAGCAGAGAAAGCCCACTTATAATAAAACAATAAGGGAAGAGAATGCACCAAACAGGCAAAGGAGGCAATAAAACTAACAGATCAAGTCAAGGTCTAAAAGCTTTAGAAATAAAGAAAAGTTTTCAACTAAACTTTAAAAAATGTAATTGAACTTGTGGTCCGCAAATGCTCTGGAAGAGAATTCCAGGCATAAGGGGCAGCAAGAGAAAATGGACGAAGCCAAGCAAGAGAAGTAGAGAGCTTTGGGCGGGTAAGAAACATGGCAAACGATGAGTGAAGAGCATGAAGAGGGCAATCATGTGAGATGAGAGAAGAAAGATAGGAAGGAGCTAGACTGTGACAAGCTTTGAAAGTCAACAGGAGAAGCTTATATTGGATTCTGAGGTGAATTGGAAGCCAATGAAGGGATTTCAGGAGTGGAGTAACATGATCAAAGCAATGAGCCAAGAAGATGATCTTAGCAGCAGAATGGTGAACAGAAACCAACGAACTGATGTGAGAATTATTATTATTATTATTATTTTATATAGCACCATCAATGTACTTGGTGCTGTACAGAGTAAAACAGTAAATAGCAAGGCCCTGAAGGAAGGCCAGTCAGGAGAAGGTTACAATAGTTCAGTCTGTTGAGAACAGCATGAGGGTTCCTACCAGGACCATGGCTAGAAGAAAGGGTTAAATGCCATTGTCCCTATATGGTTCCGGTGGCCTGAACTCATCATTTCTTTTTCTTTCTTTCTTTTTTAAAAACCAGCTCTGCGAAGGTCAACAACAAATGCCACAACCAGTTTGACTCTATAATATTGCTTTATAGTGGTATTGAAGTGCACTGATAACTGTTGGGGGCAAATTACGAGCATCATCACACAGGGGGAAATCGTGTTTTCTTAGGGCCTTACTAGATGAGGCCTTAGCGCGCCTTCTGACCCGGTTTCCCTGCTGTGCATCCAGATGACGCACAGGGGAATCCGGCGGCAGGCCGCCCTGAGGCCTCCTTCAACGCGCCATAAGCTAAGTCGCTTATGGCGCGCTTTTCCCCCAGCTCCGGCCTCAGAGGAGCTGGGGAAAGCCACGGACCTGGCACAGCGCTCATAGGAGCGCTGTGCCCATCGGCGGGGGGGGGGGAAGTGAGGGGAGGGCGAAGGATGGGAGGGTGGGTGGTACGGGGGGAGGGCGGGTGCGATCGCGCCGCTCGCCGCCCGAGCAAGCAGCCGAGTGGCGCTTGCCCGGGCAATGCCCGGGATGGGGCAGCATTGCCCGGGCAAGCACCGCTCGGCTGCTTGCTCGGGCGGCGAGCGGCGCGATTGCACCCGCCCTCCCCCCGTGCCACCCACCCTCCCATCCTTCCCCCCCCCGTTTTTTTTTTTTAAAAAAAAAACCCCACTTACCTTCCCGGAGTCTTCGGGCCACCCGCGGCCCCTTTAAACAAACAAAAAAATGGCGGACGCTGCAGGGCTTGCGTCCTCCCTGCGGCTCCGCCGTCTGGAAGTGTGGGGGAGGCGCGCTAACGTTAGCACGCCTCGGCCCCGCCTCCCTGCCGGCGTAAGCCGGCAGGTCTAGGAAGGCCCTTAGTGTCACTTCTCCGCCTGCGCATTTGTCCCTCATTACTTCCTCTTTTGAAAGAGGAAGTAAACAACATGCACATGGCCCATTCAGTGGGCCGTTTTGATCACGTTGCTTCTCCTGCACACAGCTGGAGATAGTGGCACCTTCCATTTTTAAAATAAATTGGACTTACTGGGGTTTTTTTGTGGTGTAAAGAAGGCTAGAAGGGGTGGGAGGGACGCGGGAGGCAGATAATGTCATGAGAGGGCCCCGCGGAAATCTGTTGGTGCCCAGTAACGAGCATGCAATAGAACGCTTATCTGATGGAGCTCTACTCATTCCATATCCCGCTTTCATAGTGTTATATCCTGCTTTTCATTCCACATTCGTAATGATTTGACACAAGGTGTAGATCTGGCCTCGTGGAAGCCGGTTCCGGGTCCAATTAAGCCCCCTTCCCTTGGATCGCTGTTTACCTGCCACAACACAGCTTAATGAAGTCCGTGGAGCTCTTGGAAGGTTCATTCAAATTCCGTGCATTTGATGGCTTCCACCATCCGATGTTCCTGGCAAAAAGCACCGTCAAGCAGAGACAGTGAAATCCCATCGGTTTTCATTAGACTTACTGAGTGAA
Organism: Elgaria multicarinata webbii; assembly: GCF_023053635.1. Lineage (NCBI taxonomy): Eukaryota > Metazoa > Chordata > Lepidosauria > Squamata > Anguidae > Elgaria > Elgaria multicarinata. The sequence goes on along the minus strand of NC_086178.1, from coordinate 30,960,266 downwards.
GAGAGGCAGGAGTTTGCCTTTCAAGGGGAGCTGTTGGATCGCGCGAGATGGCAGCCAGCCAGGCGATAACAAGGGGACACCGCAGACAGCTGGCTCACCAGAGAACTGGGACAGCAGCACCGTCTTTTGTGGCACAGATGCTTGCTGGATCACAGTTGTACTATTATCTCTGGCAGCGAGCCTACGTGTGTACATGCATGCAAAGCAGCTGCTTACGCAGAAGTCCCCTTCTCCCGTGCACTACGCAGAAGCCTCTTGGAAGGAAAGAGATTAGGAGGTGCCAGTTATTGCTTGAAAGTGTGTGGAATATTTATTTTGTTATTTATTCTAGGAGATTTTTCCACCCTGCGTTTCAGTTCCCAGAAGGGCCCCCGAGGCAGCTGTCAGAAGCGTAACAAAACAGAAACAGAACAAGAATACAAGAAGTTCAGTAAAACATAAACACAAATACAATGTAGCAATAAATCATTAAAACAGACGCAAGGGTCAGTTTTAAAAGGTGAATGGGAGAAGAACAGGAGAAGACCAAATGAAGGTTGGAAACCTTTAACATTTCAGTGTAAAAACTCCTACAGGAACCTGGAAGGAAGGTGCAGAAATTCAAGAAGTGCTTGCTCTCCCAGGTATGCAGCACATTTTAGAAAAACAAAGGCTCAGATGTTCTCATTGTAGTCTCAAGGTCCGTTGTAGTGCCTGATCCCAAGCAGTTTGGGGCTTGATAGGAAATAACCAGCATTTTGAAACAAATCAGAAGCCAGTGCAAATGAGAAAGCACTGGTGTGAAAGGTTCTGGGGCGGTGGAGGAAATGAACACTGTGGCCGCTATGTTTTGCTCCAGCTGGAGTTTCCAAACACTCTTCAAGGACAACCCCATATAGAGTGCATTGCAGTAGTCCAGTCTGCATGTGACTAGCACACAAGTAATAATGACCAACTCTGCATGAACCAAGAAAGGGTGAAGCTACTGAACAAGTTGAACCCCAGCAAAGACTCTCCTGGGCCTGCAGGAGTAAAGCATTCTGGGCGTTTGAGAAATATTTAGACTCAGACGTTTGGCACATCATCATTTATATGGAGCTTGGCTTTGTCTTTTCTTTTCTGGGGTTGTTTGCATGGCCATTCACATGTGGGACAATTCCACCTCTGTACCTGATGAAATTCACACACAGAGAGAGCTGCTACATATCTCTGGAGGTGCAATTGCCATCTTGATCAGGACATAGCAGCCTCACCCCTCCCTAGATGAGATTCTAAAAAGGAAGGAAGGAAGGAAGGAAGGAAGGAAGGAAGGGAGGGAGGGAGGGAGGGAGGGAGGCTGGTGGCTGTGAACTCATTCTGGGCTTCAGTCAGAACCAGCCAGAATTCTAAAACTGCTATCCAAGGTGCTGAACCCAGCCCCAAAATAGGTTTTATATGATGCCAATTCCCACGGGTACCTAGCCAAAGACCCTGAGATTTTCATCTGAGGCAATTTTCAAGTGGCCCCACCAAATCAGGAAGGGCAGGTGGTTACAAGTGAAAGGACCTTTTGAGTGATGGCACCTTGATTGAAAAAATGCCCTTGCCAAAGAGGTCTGCCTGGCGCCTACTCGAACAGCCTTTCAACACCTAGCAAAGACCCTTCCCCCGCTTTAGCTTTTCCGATTGCTGTTCTCTGCTCTCTGTTTTCTTGGATTTGCACCTGATTTAATCTGATGTTATTTTAATGCTAGGTTTTATTATATTGCATGTTTATTGTGTTGTATTTCATATACTCAAGAGAACCCTGGAATGTTGTTGTTGTTGTTGTTGTTGTTGTTGTTGTTGTTGTTGTTGTTGTTGTTTACTTCAGCCAAGAATGAGACTCATAGCTAAAGCAGGAGGTGCTGTAGGAGTAATGGGAAGAGAGAGCACTTTGTCAGCTAACTCTCATTAGCACTACACAGACATGCGAAAGGGTTTCTGATTTCTATAAAAGATTGTGCACTGGGTATTTTTCTATCATTATTATTTGACACTTCTTTCATGATAGTGCCTTAAGTCACCGGGAAGTTACCTATTGCTTGTTGCTATAAAGGTGGAGAAATAAGCTACTTATAACTATTTTAAAAACTGATGGGAAAAATATGTATCCATTTACAGAGGGGGAAAGTGCTTTCCTCCCAAGGGACAAGGAGGATGTTGCTGTGAAAACGTTGTTGCGTTGCTGTTGTTTTTGATGTTGTTGTTGTTTTCATTTTAAGTTCAGGCATGAAGTTTAGTGTGAGAGCTTTGCTGACTTTCCACAATAGTAGCTATTTGTCCTGGTTCTGGGGGAGCTTTTGGGGGTGGATGGGGGAGGGGGGCTCGGCTAGGTACCTGAATGCCTCCCTGAATGGGACCGTCTGCTGCTCACTGCTGCTAGCTCTGCTGCCCATTCCCAGGACAAAGCACGTCTTACTTTAGTACATTAGCTATTTATGTTCTACTTTTGAATCAGTGCAGGATGCCTGATCTGCACAGGGAGAGGGCAAGGGGAACAGAGGTGGCTGCTCCTTCTTGCTCTTCTCATGTCCTATGTGCTTAGAAGGATCAGGGGAACAAGAAGTGACATCATGGAGGAGCAGGGGTTGGGCAGAGGCCCTAGAAGTTCCCAGTGGGTAGGGTCAGGGCTGATGGCAAAGGCAGGCATGATTGCACAGCTGCTGAGGGCCTCCTGGAACTTCTCCTCCTCTTCCCCATCGCACCCTCTGGTCTCTCATTCTGGCTCGGACAACAGTACTGGTGGTGAGGAGCAGCAGCAGTAGATGGCCACTGCCTGCTTGCTCACAGGCTCCCTCCCTGTCAAGCAAACAAATGGTAGCAATAAAGATAGGGTGACCATATGGAAAGGAGGACAGGGCTCCAGTATCTTAAGTAATGGGGAATTCCAGAAGGTGTCATTTGTATGCATCCAGCACCTGGTAAAAAAAATTCCCTCTTCATCACAACAGTTAAAGCTGCAGGAGTATAGCTACAGTAACCAGATACAAGAGAGGTCAGGGCTCCTGCAGCTTTAACTGTTATAATGAAGAGGAAATTTCACCAGGTGCTGCATGCATACAAATGACACCTGCTGAAATTCCCTTTCCTATGCAACTGTTAAAGATGCAGAAGCCCTGTCCTCCTTTTCATGTGGTCACCCTACCTAAGACTAAAGAATGTGTTAGGATACACACAATTCTTCCCTCCCATTAAAGAAGGGAGGTGAATTGCAGGAGGAGGCCCACCAGTACCCCACAGCTTGGATCTGGGAGGGCAGGCACAGGGGAGTTCATTGGACTCCATCCCGTGCAGACTCTCGCACCATCCCTCTCCCTGGCATCTCCAGTTAGGGCTGGGAAAGGCTCCTGTCTATAACCCTGGAGAGCCACAGCTTATCTTTGTAGAGCACCAGGCGGCTTCATAACTTATGTTATTCATACGAATTGAGCACCTACCTGGCTTGACTATTGGTTCAGATGGAGCATCCATTTTGTATATATGGTAGGGAAGGGAGAATCAGCAATATTGAGTCTTGGACAGGTTCTCCATGAAGCTTGGTTTGTCTCATGTTCATGCTCAATGGTGAGCTCTTTTTGTGTTTGTCGAGAAGAAAAAGAGCACATTTTGGTGCCCATTTCTTGACGTGCTCATCCAAAGGTGCACTTTCCCACCATTGACTAAAATGTGAAAATGAGTTTGATTCCAAAATGTGCATTTTTAAATATTTCTCAAACATGACTTTCCTCTTTGCCCAGGCATATGGCAGCACATCTTAATTACCCACATGTTTTAGTTTTTTAATGGTTTTTAATGCTTAATGTGTGTATGTTCTATGTTTTAGAAATTTTAAATTTTGTATACTCATTTTAATCTTAATTTTAGAATTTCTGTAAACTGCCCAGAGAGCCCTGGCTATGAGAGCAGTATATAAGTGCAATAAATAAAAATAAATAAATGAATGAATGCTAATAACCAATGCTTGTTCTTGGAACCTGTGAGCTTTCCCCTGAATATAATCCACTCACATTCAGCTGTTAGCTCAAATGGGGCAAATTTGGGGGGAAATGAACCAGTTCGCATACATCCCTAATAAGAGTTATCAGAGTAGTGGAGAAGCAGGGTGGGTGTGTCTGCTTCTCGACCACACAAAGAGAATCACTGTCACCTTCAGTAATGTATGAACTTGGGTTAGAAATTAATGTATAATTCCAATTGTCATATTTGTTGCTCTTTGAATGTTCAATCATAAAGGCTTAATAAGTTGGATCTAGAATCTGCCTTCCATTGATGGAAGGATTCTGCTCAAAGGAGGTGCCTCCACTTGGTTTTCAGGGATCCTCCCTCTCCCAGTGGAGAGGGAGAATCCTCACCTCATTCAGCAGGGGCCCCTTTGTAGCATTTTGAGGGGGCTGGAGGAACTGCCATGGGAAAGAGGAGGCATAGAAGTCCACTTCCACCAGCTCAGTTGCACCTAGGGATGGGCCTTGATGTCCAGTCGGGGGGGATCCACTTTGGGAAAATCCAGGTCACTTGGGGCCCCGTGGATTTCCTTGGAGCCTTACTGCATCCACCAGAATTCACAGAATGTCTCTCTGGCTTTCTAAAAGATGTGATAGGTGAATGGCAGTCATCATTATCCTATCATGGGAAAATCAGAGCTGTAAATGGTGTATTTCATGTCATTTGCAGCCATAAGCACTTACTTCTACATAAATAGCAGCCATTTACAGCTGTATTTACATAAAGGTAAGTGCTTTACGGCCACAAATAGCATGAAATATGCCATTTACAGCTGTAATTTTCCTAAGATATGCTAATGTCAGCCACCATTACCCTATTGCATCTTTTGAAAGCTGGAGAGCCACTCCACAGGAACTCTTGCAGACACGGAAGTGTGACCAGTCCACTGCGGACTCCAGATGTCAGATTCTTTGGAATCCAGGCTCATTTCAGTCCATGGTGGATTTCTCCAGCAGCCCTAGTTACACTTGCCTAAATTTGGATCCAATCCTATGTTTACAAATAGCTCTAACTTCCTGAATAGATTACAGTTTGTTTTCCTATCTGTCTAACCTCAGCACACCAAGCCCTCTCTTCCACAGTGCAACATCTTCTTGCTAACCCAGCATCATCCCAGTGTCTGAGTTGCCATGGACACCATGATCGAAGGTTGTCAGAAGCAAGCGAGACAGCAAGAGAAGAGAGGCATAAACAATCAACACAATGCAAAATGGGACATGACTGGTTTCATAAATACCGTGTCAACTTTCTTCATCGCAATAATGGGAGCAGATTATTTGTCTCTGCTCTGCATTTCCCTGAAACATATCCAATCACTCCCATGGACAGCCTGAATTGATGGCAAATCCAGTGACTGAAACGAAGTCCAAGCTGTTCATAGCTGCTTCCCAGCAGCATCCAGAAACCTCAAATGAAGGAAGAACAAGGTCACGATCCCGGAGGAAATGAGAAATGGGCCACTCCAGGGAGCAGAATGATCTCAATGGGGAAAGAAGAATAGGTCAAGAGATGGATCACTTTGTAGTCTCCATGCATTCATTTTGGATATATTGGGTTGTTGTTGTTTTCCCCAGTGAAATGCCAACCATGAAAATATATATTATGGATGGGAGAGAAATTTGTTTGGTTCACATTTTAATGCAAACTTACCTAATTTCACACTTTTGAACCGACAGCCAAACAGAAATTCCTTTATCCTTCATAATGACACAGCTTTGGATTTTGTGGTAGAGTTCTCCAGTAATAATTTTAAAAATGTAAAAATTAAAAATAATTTTAAAAATGAGTATAGTACAGAAACATGCTCACAAAAATGCATATATTAGTGAACTATTTTTTTTTGTTTGTTTTTTTTAAAAATGCCTTCCCGGTGGCTCCTTTGCCATAAATCACTTTGAGCCCAATAACGTGGATAAATAAAGTGAGAGTTTCTGTGGTGGAAACTTCAGCACACGCTGCTCTGCCGGTCCTAGAGCTGACAGGAACTGTAGGGAGGTATATGGATTGTGTAACATCCATTCTGTCTGTGTTTCATGGATTGTCAGGCATTTTCCATTCTGTCATCTGCCCATCAATTGTGCTGGTTGTTATACCATAATAAATTTATTCATTCATCGATGAAATGATTGTTGTTTTTTCAGTTTCCAAATTTGCACAAATGCAAACCTGCACAATTTCACACATTCAAATATGAGCAAATTCCCCACCAAATGCACATTTTCACACTTTAACCTATGGGGGAAAGGCACATTTTTTGCCATTTTTTTTTTTTTTTAGTTTTTGCATACTTTTCTACAATGAAATTTGTTCAGCATTCTCAGAGGTTAGGAAAACAGTTCACAAGTCTGCAGACTCCACCCAACAGAAGAAAAGCTGCTTTGCCATGGAATCCGCAGGTTGGATTCATAAAAATCCAAACTCATTTGATTCCATGGCAGATTTCTCTGACATCCCTAGTGAATCTGAACAGTTGACTTTCTGTGGTAAATGCAGTAATGTTCCAAGGGGCAAAATATATTGACTAGCCATCCAATAAAGTTTCCACACTCACTGGGTGTACACAAATTGCCAAAACAAACATTAGTTAAATCTGCAGGAGCCCTGCCATCTTGACCAGATACAAAAGAAGGCAGGGCTCCTGCAGCTTTAACTGTTGTGATGAAGAGGGGATTTCAGCAGATCCTGCATGCATACAAATGACACCTGGTGAAATTCCCTTTTCTATGCAACTGTTAAAGATACGGGAGCCCTGACCTTCTTTTCATATGGTCATCCTAATTTTGTATCTGTGTCTAGCAGCCTTATCTTTAATTTATTTTTTATTTTTTTAAACAACAACAGCAACACTAGAGAAAGCACAGGAGGCTTGATTCTGATTGGGATCTAGTAGCATGTGGGAGTAAGACAGCTTTTAAAAACTGCACATACTCTAGAGTAAACATGAACAAAAGATGTACTTACTTCACACAGATTTAAAGCAATGTCTGTTTGGGCCCAAAGATGCCACCGAATGCTTGAATGGGGGGGGGCACCATTTGTGACAGCCCCCTTATCTACTGTTTGAGAAGCCTTTAAGAGTTTGCTACAAGTGGTGAGAATCCAAACTTGGGTGGGTCTTGCCAATTCCATTCAACCTTTAACCCCAGTGCAAGCACTGATTGTATCTCCAACCTCATGTCACAATTGAGATGAGTTTCTAAGAATTTAAATATGTTGTGATTCTTATTTTAATATTGTATTGGTTTTATATGCTCTTTTAACTAGTTGTATGTATTATATTGTATTTAATGTTCCCCACCTCAATCCAGAGGGAGAGGTGGGATGGATATATATATATATATATATATATATATATATATATATATGTTTATTCGTTCAGTCACTTCCGACACTTCGTGACTTCATGGACCAGCCCACGTCAGAGCTTTCTGTCGGCTGTCGCCACCCCTAGTTTCCCCAAGGTCAAGTCTGTCACCTCCAGAATATCATCCATCCATCTTGCCCTGGGTCGGCCCCTCTTCCTTTTGCCTTCCACTTTCCCTAGCATCAGCATCTTCTCCAGGGTGTCCTGTCTTCTCATTATGTGGCCAAAGTACTTCAGTTTTGCCTTTAATACCATTCCCTCAAGTGAGCAGTCTGGCTTTAGAAATTCCTCACCTGCTTTCTCAAAAGGCCCACTGCTGCATTCACTGTGATTTACTCATTATGTTCCCTCCAGACCAAAGAGCAATTAACCAGTGGAGGAAAGAGACACAGACTGAGTGGCTAACTTTTTAAAAAGAATTGGGTTGCCAGGCTAGTCCTGGCATTTTCAGGCCATTATTTGCATAGACAGTCACCTGTCTGGTGGGGTTCAGCGCTAAGCGCTTCTCTGAATCAGGTTCCATAATGACACATGATAATAAAATTACCCTCGTCAATGTCTTTCCCAGTGCGTCTGTACTTGCTCTGATTGCTCGCTGTCAGTGACAGGTAGAGAATGAGCCTGTAATTTGATAATTAAGATGTCAGATCAAATGTGGTACGATCAGAGCAAAGTGTTAGCTAATGTGTCTTCCATGTCATCAAGGTTTTAGAGCGACTGGGTTCATATAGAACTCTAGGCTGACCTTGAGACAGGAGTTCAGAATTAGCAGCCAGGAGAAGATGTAGGAGTGTATGATGCACTCTTTCTGACACCCCGTTTATCTTTCTCCTCCCCCCACCAATCTCTCTCTCTCTCTCTTCTCTCTCTCTCTCTCTCTCTCTCTCTCTCTCTCTCTCTCTCTCTCACACACACACACACACCTCCCATTTCTGACATCCCTTTTATCTTTCTTTTTCCTGCCTCTTTTATCTCTCTCTTTGTGACATTCTCTCTCTCCTTTCTGACATCCCTGTGTCTTTTTTTCCTACCACCTTTTTAAATCTTTATTTTTTGGGGGGGGGAACCCATTATCTTTATTTTTATGCAACCTCTCTCTCTCTCTCTCTCTCTCTCTCTCTCTCTCTCTTTCTCTGGCCTTAGCTAGACCTAAGGTTTATCCCAAGATCATCCCGGGATAGCCTGTGTGTAAATGACACACAGGATATCCTGGGAGCAGGCAGGGATGGCCCCGGGATAAACCTTAGGTCTAGCTAAGGCCTCTCTCTCTCTCTCTCTCTCTCTCTCTCTCTCTCTCTCTCTCTCTCTCTCTCTCTCTCACACACACACACACACACTCACTCACACACACACACACACACACACACACACACGCTTTCTCTCTCTCTCTTTTGAAATTAAACTAAGGGCTGCATGGGGCTCTAGGGCTGCAGGTTGCCCACCCTTGCCTTAAGTCCATGTCCTCCAGTGGCTCAGCCTCTCTCCTCAATCCCCTACCACAGTATAGAAACAGAACACAACATTACACAATACATGGAGTGCCAGAGTGCCAGATGCATCGCTGCTTGTCATGATAGCTCCTCTTCACTCAGAGGATATGATGACCTGGTCAACTTATTAGCAGACAGGTCTGTTGAGCTCTGCAGACCTTCTGGTTGCAAACTTACAAAATAAACATATATATATCATTCCATCACACTGTGCAGCAAAGCACCTTCTTTTCTTTGCTTTTTTCCTTATTGATTCCCATTTCTGACCCAAGTTTATCAAAGACATTTCTCTGTGGAAGGTGTTTGATGAGTTCCTTTTGCTTCCGTAGCTGATTTTAATAACCTATTTGGAATGGGGTGGGTGGGTTCCTGCCCTTTTGTTAAAAATAATAAATAAATAAATAAATAAGATGTAAAATAATAAATAAATAAGATGTAATATTGAGCCACTTGTTACTAAGGACAATAAAAGTGTGGCAAAATGGATGGTTTTAGTGTGACAAAGCAGGAGATCGCCATAATGACTGTGAATTGTGTTTTGTGTACAAGACCAGGAGCAGTCGATGCTGTAATATATATCAGGCACCACCTTGATTAAAATCCTGAACACTGAACTGTATTATTTTCCATACAAGAAAGGACCTTGTGTTTCTTTCTGCGGTGGCATCTAGTGCTCATCCTTTTCACTGTTGCCACCTGCTTCTCCACCTGCCTCTCGCTTTGGCCCAAACAACAGTGGTGGTGAGAAGGAGCTGCCATAGAGGACCATCCGCTTGCCAGCTCTCTGCCTGTCAAATGCCTTCAACTTTTGAGCATTTGGAGCCCTGACCCCATTCGCCTTCGGCCTCACCCACCCCTGCACCACCCCTGAGCTTCCCTAAAATTGAATTCCACCCTTGGGGCTGAAAGAGGTTCAGCAGTGACATCTGCTCCTCCTCCTTCTCACCACCACTGTTGCCTGGGCCAGAACGAGAGGCAGATGAATGAGCAGGTTGCCATGGGGAAGAGGAGGAGCAAGTCCAGGGGGCCCTTGTCAGTGTGGGCTCTTGGAAAGTGCCCAACCACGCCTATCGTTGACGCTGACCCGCTTGCCCACCAGAAGCCTCCTGGCCCATCTGCAGAAAGCTCAACCAGTAATGTTCTGCCAGAGGAATGTGTATGTATGCAGGGGGGTGAGGGCAGAGTGTGCCTTCTATGGGCATGGAAATGCCACATATATTAGCTAGTTTGTGCCTTATTGGTGTAGCTGGACTTCAGGGCCCAGTTTCAGGAAGCCCCAAACCTGGGGGACCAAATGACCATCCAGAGAGTGGGAAACAGGCCCTGCGTCAGCACCTGGGACAGCTGGGGACCAACGCTGCTCACGACACCATCTTTTCTTCGTATTTTGAAATATTTTGGTGTTAGTGAGAGGCTGACTGGGCATGTCAATGGACATGGATCCTCGGTTTATTATTTTTACTTTAAAACACATTGCCCTTTTCTACATCGAAGTGGCGCTTATGCGCACGTAAATGTGTCTAGCAGAAGCAAGCCCCACTTCATTCCTGCAATGCTGTGATTGAAGCAAGTTTAAAATGTAAACTGCAGATGCTCAGAGGATTTCTTGTTCTTTTCTTTCAGTTGTGACATATCAGGAATGTAAAATCAGTTGTGAAGCATGGAATAACAGGAGGGGAGGAGATCAATGTTACTTGCGTGCTTCACAACTGAAATAACACACTTGTCCAACTAAAGTCTCCCCCACCCCCACCCCGCTGTAAAGGATCATTAAGTCCGGGTTCTAAAATGGCGTAGCTGCACCACTGTGTGTCCCTGGGACCATCATTTCCTGGTCCTTGGGAAGATCTTGATCTTGTTTACCGAGAAGGAAATCCCACTGGTTTCAGCGGAACTCAACCCAACCACGTGAAGGATTGCAGCCTCAGAATCGGGCTGTGTGTAATGGAGTTATCAACAGAGCAACTGGACTCTTCTTAGCCGTTCCCATGGAACATATATTCTACCCTGAGAGGGAAAAGCTGAGTGCTTCTTGCCACCAGAGGGAGCTACTTCCACACATAAGCCAAGAAGAAAACTTGAACAATGGCAGCCCTTGTGCAGGTATTCTCAGAGAATGAGAGGCACACACAGACGGACAAACGAGGGACAGACAGAGAGAGAAATTGTGCTTTACTAACTAAAGTTAGAGGTCTTTTTGTATTACACAGAATTAGTCATCATAATGCAAAGAACTGTCACAATGGGGAGTCGGAAGGAATGAGAAATTGGAGGCAATTCTAAATCCAACCTGTTCAATGGACTCTTAGCATTTGAACTGCAAAACCTGAAGGGCTAATTTAAAGTTCTCGCATTCAATTTTAGTTTAAATGGAGTAGTTATGTGGCAATATTCAAATTTTAGAGGCAAAACAGACTTTCTAACCCCCAAACGTACATTTCACAAGAGAAGAGTGTTGGAACAAAGCAGGACACTATTATTATTATTATTATTATTATTATTATTATTATTATTATTATTATTATTATTTATTTGGGTTCAGGTTAAAGACAAGCTTTTGAATTTGAGTTCAATGAGTTCAGGTTATTCACCTAACTTAGAACTCCCTCTCCAAGTGTATTCTTTTGTATTCTCCAGGTGTATTCTTTTGTATTCTTGCCAACATGGCAACAATTCTCTAAGGCCAGCTTTCCCCCACCTGGTGCCCTCCAGATGTTTTTTTTTTACTACAACTCCAATCATCCTTGACCACTGCTCATGCTGGCTGGGGCTGATGGGAGTTGCAGTTCAAAACTCCTCAAGGGCACCAGGTGGGAGAAGGCTGGTATAAGCAATACTTACTATTTCACCACTCACCCAAGTGGAATTTGGGTATGGCTAAAGCAACTTGTATGAATATGTAATATAATGTCTGATCTGACCATGGATGGTTATTACAGGTTGGCATTGTTAGGCACCTGCTCGGGGCCCATCTCCTAGAAGGGGGGCCCACTGTCAATCCCTGAGATTCCTTGACCTGCTACTGCTCCTCCTCCTAACTGCTGTGTCTATCAGTTCACCTGCCCCCTCTGACAGTCAAAGTACACATTATATTTAATATACAGCAAGCAGCTCCATTGGTTCTCTCCCCCTCTCCAGTACCTTAACAACATCATCGTCGTCATCATCATCATCATCTATTTATTTATTTGTTACCCACCTCTCCCTCTGGATCGAGGCGGGAACAACACAAATAAAAACACCATAAAATACGCACAACTAATTCAAACGTTTAAAACCAGTGCATCATTAAAAGCAGCACACCATTAAAACGGCATCTTAAAATTCAACTGGGTAGGCCTGCTAGAAGAGATCAGTCTTTATGGCTTTCTCAAATTCCGGAAGACAGTTAAGTTGACGAATTTCTCCCGGCAAACCTAGTGTTTTATTCTGATTTTAAGAAAAGTTTAAAATAAGTGTGGGGTTTTGATCCACAGATTGGGACAGCAGCACATTGGAAGGGTGTTTTAATCCTTCATTCTACAGCTGCACCCATGTAAATTGAATGCCTTATGTGGCAGCTATGGAGAGTAAGAGCTTTTCTACATGAAGATTTTATTGTGCACTTGTGCTTTCTCACTCACAGTAGTTTGTGGGTCCTTTACATGATGTTGTCATCCTCCAGGGCATCTTCTGTGCTTTGCAACCATTATAGTGTTTTTTTTTAAAAAAAATCTATTTTAAAGTGTTTTATTCTGATTTTATTTTATCTTGTACACTGCTGGGGAGTGGTATATAAATATTGTAAATAAATAAAATAAAATAAATAGTGTGTGTTTTCCCTCTTATGTGGAAAGTCTAGTATTTTTCTTAATGGCCTTATTTTTCTTTAGAGCCTTCAGTAATTAAGCAATTCTGCTATACCACACTGCCACCTAGTGGTTGCGTAATGGAACATATAGAAAGGCAAATTAACAAAACAAAACAAAACAAAACAAACCAGAAAGAATAAACACTTGTAAAGGAGCCAATGCTAATGCTGCAAAGAATATGGAAGCAGAAGCCTTGGTAAAGGTGCAGGATAAAAGCCACATGCAGAACACCGTTCAGAAAACTCCCACTGGTGCCAATGAAAGAGTGAGAGGATTTTGTTTGTTTTCATTCTTTATGCTATGTGAAGAGGACTTGCAGGGAGGTGGGCTATGGCAGGTGAAGAAAGGATCAAATCTCCCTTGCCTGCATGTTGCAGATCTAATCCGGATCAGCCCTCCCAGTGCTTACTTTTAAATAAAGAAAAAACCCATACATAGCTGTGTGCTATGTGTTAAATGTACTGTATAGTAGGGGTGTGCATGGACCCCCCACTCCGCCCCGCGGGCCGATCTGAAAATTTCGGATCGGCCCGCTCCGTGCCGCTCCGCCTATACTCCGCTCCTCTTCGCTGCGGAGCTCCGGCTCCGAATCGGAGCTCCGCAGTGAAGGGGAGGGGCGCCAGGTAAGGCCGGGAGAGGAGGGCGGGGGGGTTACTGGGCCCTGCCGCTGTCGACGCACGTGCAGCGACGGCGGCAGACCCAGTAAGGGACCAAGGGGGAGGGGGACCTTACCTGCCTCTGTCCGTGGTCTGTCGGCTTCTTCAATTGAGCCTGCGGTTCAACCAGGAAGTCTGGGCCGCAAGTGTGGCCTAGACTTCCTGGTTGAACTGCGGGCTCAATTGAAGAAGCCAACAGACCGCGGACGGAGGCAGGTAAGGGAGAGGAGGGGGGTTTACCGGGCCCTGCCACACTCCGCTGGCCCCCCAATCCTCTTCGCCTCCGCCTTAAGGGGAGGCGAAGCACCCCGCTCCGCTTCTAATTCGCTGGTCCGATTAGAAGCGGAGCACATCCCTACTGTATAATAGGCATGTGCTCCGCTCCGATTAGGAGCGGAGAAGCAGTAGCGGATTGGCCTGCTCCGCCTTACCCAGAGGCGGAGTAGAAGCGGACCGCGGACCCCTAGAAGCAAGGCGAAGAGAAGCGGCCATTTTTCAGAGCTCCTAGTTCAGGCGGAGCGCTCCGGTCACCATCTTGAAAACATTTCGCCATAGGATTGCATTGCGGGAAATAATCGCACATAACTAGGTTGTTTTTGAAGCTATCGTTCTGGAAATTCTTGTGCACAGAGAGTCGTGGATGGGGGTCATTTTGAGACTACTCTCACCTCTCTGCGTCGTGTGGGTCGCGTGCTATATTTTTTTTAAAATCGGGTCAACAAACATTACAAACAGGGACAGCGCGGGTCAAACGGAGGTTTTCGCCCATAGGATTGCATTGCGGAAAACAATCGGGGATAACTGGGTTGATTTTTAAGCTATCGTTCTGGAAATTCTTGTGCACAGAGAGTCGTGGATGGGGGTCATTTTGAGACTACTCTCACCTCTCTGCGTGGTGCGGGTCGGGCGCTAGAATTTTTTAAAAAATCAGCGGGAAAAATACCTTTTTCAAAGGGCTGAGGGGCAGAGTCAGCTCCCGGTCATGATCACATGATCCCAAAGTTAGAGGAGGGCATAGGCAAAATGGGTAACTTGGGATTCTGGGAAACTTCTCTTTCTTCATCTGAACGGACTTTTCCCAGTGTTTTTTTAACACAGTAGCCCCAGCAAATGCAAAAACACAACCTGAAATCATATACTAAGCCAAGAATAAGAGATAGAAACACAGCACTGCTACCCACCCTAATTTTGGGGAACAACTGAAAAGATGTGGTGCAAGGGGATGAGCTCCCCTAGGGCATCTCATTGTGGACGTGCCCCCACTCTCTCCTGCACTGAAAGGCCATCAGAGCCTTCCAAAGAGAGTAAAACGGTGGAGCAATGCCTATCATGAGTCGAAGTGAGCGTTTACTTCTTAGTGGTGGAGCGATGCCTATTATTAGTCGAAGTGAGCGTTTACTTCTTAGAGCTCTCGTGGTGAAGCAATGGCTGTCTTGAGTTGAACTGGCAGCTGCTTCCCTCTCCCCTGGGCACGTCCCCCTATTACTGGTAAAAGACAGATATAGCCTTTTTTTAAAAGTTCTTCTTGTTGTTTATTCAGCAACACTGCTGCTTTTAATTCCACCCCTCCTTTGTTTATTTGTTTATTTATTCCATTTTATATGCATTACTGGCTTATCCTTGGCTCACTTCCTTATGCCCCCAGAAATGCCAGCTGCATGCCTGCCTGCCTGCCTTCCCTCCCTCCTCCCCTGCCCACCTCGCAGGGATGTTGTGTGTGTGTGGCTTTGACTCAGGGGAGAAGTCCTTCCTGCGCTCACTTGGAGTTTTGGAAGTTCCAAATTTTGCAGGTTTAAGCCCCGCCAAAAAACAGGGGATGATGGGACTGCCTTGAGTCTCGGCGTGCGGCATATGTATCCCTGGATAAGCTGTCATGGTGGCGAGTTTGAGGGTTTTTTTAACGTGCAAAATTGACGGAGCTATGGAAAGGGGTGTTGGATTTTCATAAATTCCCCAAAAATCAGGGGATGATGGGACTGCCTTGAGTCTCGGCGTGCATATGTATCCCTGGATAAGCTTTCATGGTGGCGAGTTTGAGGTTTCTAACGTGCAAATTGATGGAGCTATGGAAAGGGGTGTGAATGGGGTGCCCGATTTTCAAAAATTCCCCAAAAATCAGGGGATGATGGGATTGCCTTGAAACTTGGCGTCCATGGGGACACATGGATAAGCTATCATGGTGCCGAGTTTGAGGTTTCTAACGTGCAAATTGACGGAGCTATGGAAAGGGGTGTGAATGGGGTGCCCGATTTTCAAAAATTCCCCAAAAATCAGGGGATGATGGGATTGCTTTGAAACTTGGCGTGCGTGTGTATACCCCCATGAGGTGTCATGGTGCCAAATGTGAGGTTTCTAACTTGAACAGAAAAAAAGTTGTATAATTTTTTAGCTTTCAATGCAAGCCTATGGGGGGGAAAATGGAGCTCCGATCCGGATCCGGAGCTCCGAGCGGAGCGGAGCGGAAGTGGGCGGAGCGTGGGCGGGGCGAAGCGGCCCGCTCCGAAAATCGTGGATCTGCAAGTGAAGCGGAGCGGGGGGTCCGTGCACACCCCTACTGTATAGTTTGACCCTGAGTGAGCAAACAAGCAGAATAGAGTTATACAAAATTATGCATGGTATGGAGAATGTGGATAGGGAGATACGTTTTTCCCTCTCTCAAAATACTAGAACCCATGAAGCTGATTGGTGGAGATTCAGGACAAATAGAAGGAAGTACTTCTTCACACGCAGCATAGTTAAATAAATTATGGAATTCACTAAGACAAGATGTAATGATGGCAATTCAATTTGGTTAGCTTTAAAAGTGGGGTTGGATAAATTCCTGGAGGAGAAGGCTATCAATGGCTACTAGTCCTGATGGTTGTGTGCCACCTCCAGTATTTGAGGCAATAAGCCTGTGTACACCAGTTGCTGGGGAACATGGGTGGTAGGGTGCTGTCACACCATGCCCTGCTTTGTTGGTTTCTGGTCAACAGCTGGTTGGCCACTGTGGGCATGTCTATCCACATTCTCCACACCATGCATAATTTTGTACAACTCTATCAGGTCTCCCCTTAGCCTCCTTCCCCCCCCCCACCATCTTTTAGATTGGAAGAATCAAGGGAGATAACACCCCCTTGTGCTGCTCACCCTCCCATTGGGAGAGGGAACAGCGCGTTGGGGAATCCCATTGTTATCTCTGATCACAGATTGGAGATAACAAAGAGATCCATCTCCCTGTCTCCTCCTAAATCTCCCAGTAGCCTCCAAGCCAGGGGGCAAGGCTTAGGGATGGAAGTGGGCAGGATAACAGGTGAAGCCCAAGCTTCTGCAGGCTGGATCAGGAACCCCCAGAGGCTGGATTAGGATGGTGGGCTGTGGTTTCCCCATCCCTGTTTAAGAGGAAAAGGTTCTTTTTAAATATGGTGTATGAAAGTTTGGATTTTGCTACTGCAGCAAAAGGTGTGTAGTGCTATTACACAGACACATCAAAGTGAGCAATTAAAAATCAGATGAAATGGCATCTTTTCACTCCATGTTTCCCTTTCCCCCCCATCCATCCTTCAACCTGCCTGATTTCTTTCTTCTGACACCGTTGACATTTTTGACTTTTCATTACACACAGATGCCAAAGAAAGATTACAGCGCTAGAAGTTTTTAATTTTTTTTAGTCCAATATTGAGATGCAGCTTTTGATGCCACCGAAGCTCAAATGTAATAAAGATGATAACACAGTTTGAGCTTTGCAAATCTATAGGCTATTGCTTTATTACAAGTATCATGGCTGCTGCTCGAGGCTTGTAGACATTTGGCAGAAAATACCATTTCTGAGCACACAATTATGCTAGAAGGGGAAGAAAAAAACACATTATCTCTCTCTCTCTCTCTCTCTGTGGGAGTCAGAGGTTCTTATTCTAGCTTTTATCATGGTGCTCTTTGCTTCACATAAAGACATCTTACCTTTGCAATATCAGAGACTTGAAATTTACTTTAGGGAAGCAATGATATAAAAACCACTAAGCCAATCTTCTCAATGTGCACTGTCTGCTGCTACTAAACCTAATTCCAGAACCCATACTCCACACTAGGAGCCTGGCTGCTTCATCGTCGTTTGAAACTTAACATGGCAAAGACTGAACTGCTAGTTTTTCCTCCTAAACCTTCTCCTCACCTCTCATTCTCCCTTACTGTCAACGATGTCACGCTTACTCCGGTCAAGGAAGCTCGTAGTCTTGGCTTTATATTTGACTCCTCGCTCTCCTTTACTCCTCACATCGAGGCAGTAGCTAAATCCTGTCGTTTCTTCCTGTATAATATTGCCAGGATTCGACCATTTTTGTCTGTCTCTTCTGCCAAGACTCTCGTTCACGCACTGGTTATCTCTCGGTTGGACTACTGCAACCTTCTTCTCTCTGGCCTTCCTTCGTCTCACATCAGTCCGCTGGTCTCTGTCCATCACTCTGCCGCTAAGATCATCTTCTTGGCCCGCCGCTCTGACCATGTCACTCCACTTCTGAAATCTCTTCATTGGCTTCCAATTCACTTCAGAATCCAATATAAACTTCTCCTACTGACCTTCAAAGCTCTTCACTGCCTAGCTCCTGCCTATCTCTCCTCTCTCATCTCACACTATCGCCCCGCTCGGGCTCTCCGCTCCTCTGATGCCATGCTTCTCGCCTGCCCAAGGACCTCCACTTCCCTTACTCGGCTTCGTCCTTTTTCTTCTGCTGCCCCTTACGCCTGGAACGCTCTTCCAGAACACTTGAGAACTACAAACTCAATCACTGCTTTTAAGACTCAGCTCAAAACTTTTCTTTTCCCTATAGCCTTCAAATATTGAGTTTGTTCTGACTTTACACTGTTGGTTTTGCCCTACCCTGTGCCTGTTTACACTTCCCTGTGCCTGTTTGCATTCTCCTTCCCTCTTTATTGTTTACTACAACTTATTAGATTGTAAGCCTATGCGGCAGGGTCTTGTTATTTACTGTGTTATCTGTACAGCACCATGTACATTGATGGTGCTATATAAATAAATAATAATAATAATAATAATATTAGAGCCAGAGCTAGAGTGTTGGACTGGGAGTCAGGCTATGCGGGTTCTGGTCCTACCTCACAGGGCTGTTGTTGTGAGGATAAAAATGGAGAGAAGTTGGATTATGTACGCTGCCTTGGGTTCCTTAGAGGAAAAAGATGGTAGGATATGAATGCAATAATAAATAAAATAATAGTAAATAAAATTCCCTATAAATGTAAATCAATAAGTAAATGTAAGTCAATAAGTAAGCAGATTCAACTGCAAAGACAACAGAAGGAGACAGTTACACTTATGAAAATGTGGTTCCAGTTTATTGACTTTATAAAACACACAAGAGGGCCGGGGCATCCACCGATGACTCCTGGAGAACTGTGGAAAGTTATACTCAAATGATATTCAAGGACTAAATGCTCCTGATGAAAATGTCTAATTGAATTTACTGATTCTATGACATCTAGGGACACACAGATTGTGCAACATCTGTCCCATCTGTGTTTCGTGGATTGTTGTTTGCCCATCAACAGAATCAGTTTTTTCCCCAGTTTCTGAATTTGTGCACAAATGTGCAAATTCCTCCAAAATGCACAACTCTCCCCCCCCCATGTCCATTTTCACACTTTAGCTTATATGGGGGGGGGGGGAATGCTTGATTTTTCTAGACAAAATTTCCACATAATTCCCAAAGGATAGGAAAATGGTCTGCAAGTATGGACTCCACCCAAAAGGGGAAAACTGTTCCTCTGGGTCAGATTCATAAAAATCCAAACTCACTGGGTTTCTTTGCAGAAAATGCCTAATAACATCTGATGTGGATGGGCAGACATCTTTTCTCCATCTCTCATAATACCAGAACCCGGGGCCATCCCATGAAGCTGATTGGTGGGAGATTCAGAATAGATAAAAGGAAATGACTTCTTCACACAGCACATAGTTAAACTATGGAATTCGCTACCACAGGATGTAGAGATGGCCACCAATTTGGATGGCTTTAAAAATGGGTTGGATAAATTCCTGGAGGAGAAGGCTATCAATGGCTACTAGATGGCTATGTGCCACCTCCAGTTTTTAGAGGCAGTAAGCCCATACACACCAGTTGCTGGGGAACATGGGTGGGAGGGTGCTGTTCCACCATGTCCTATTATGTTGGTCTCTGGGTGCCACTGGTTGACAGCTGGTTGGCCACTGTGTGAACAGAGTGCTGGACTAGATGGACCCTTGGCCTGATCCAGCAGGGCTCTTCTGATGTTCTTATGTTCTTAGTCCCCAGTGGTGTAGTGGCAGCTGTATAAATCCATATCAAAAACTAGTTTTAGCTATTTTCATCTCTACCAGGAGCACACACACACATCCTCATTGGTCTTAATTGTCCATTCCAGCCCAAGCCACTGTGAAATACTTTGCGTTACAAGAGAAACAGTATATTATAGGGGTGTGCACGGACCCCCCGCTCCACTTCTCTTACAGATCCGCAATTTTCGGATCAGCCTGTTCCGCCCTGCCCCCGCTCCGCCTATGTCTGCTCTGCTCCGCTCGAAGCTCCGGATCCGGATCGGAGCTCTGTTTTTCCCCCCATAGGCTTGCATTGAAAGCTAAAAAATTATACAACTTTTTTTCTGTTCAAGTTAGAAACCTCAAGTTTGGCACCATGACACCTCATGGACGTATACACACGCACACCAAATTTCAAGGGAATCCCATCATCCCCTGATTTTTGGCGCGGCTCTAACCTCTAACGCACCACCCATAACCCTAATTCACATCCCTTTCAATAGCTCCATCAATTTGTATGTTAGAAACCTCAAACTCGGCACCATGACAGCTTATTCATGTATCCACATGGACGCCAAGTTTCAAGGCAATCCCATCATCCCCTGATTTTTGGGGAATTTTTGAAAATTGGGCACCCCATTCACACCCCTTTCGATAGCTCCGTCAATTTGCATGTTAGAAACCTCAAACTCGGCACCATGAAAGCTAATCCATGTGTCCACATGGACGCCCAGATTCAAGGGAATCCCATCATCCCCTGAGTTTTGGCGGGGCTTAACTCACCCCAAATTGTCCCATTCTATAACTACGTCAATTTGCATGTTAGAAACCTCAAACTCAGCACCATGATAGCTTTTCCATGTGTCCACATGGCTGCCAAGTTTCAAGGGAATCCCATCATCCCCTGATTTTTTGGGAATTTTTGAAAATCGGGCACCCCATTCACACCCCTTTCGATAGCTCCGTCAATTTGCACGTTAGAAACTTCAAACTCGGCACCATAAAAGCTTATCCATGTGTCCACATGGACGCCCAGACTCAAGGGAATCCCATCATCCCCTGATTTTTGGCGCGGCTTTAACCTTTTAACTCACCCCAAATCAAGTCCCATTTTAGAACTACGTCAATTTGCACGTCAGAAACCTATCCCTTGGTCCCATGACAGCTTACCCATATGTCCACATGGATGCCAAGTTTCAAGCCAATCCCATCATCCCCTGATGTTAGGGGAAGTTTTGAAAATCGGACACTCCAGTATGTCAGGGATTTAAAGTTGCATTGCAGACAGCTCACTGGGGCCAGTTGAAAGGAAATCCCGACATGCCATGAGATAACCCTAAATCTTCTTCCACACTTGAATAATGGATTATTGAACTTGATAAAGTCTAAGTGAGCGCAGGAAGGACTTCTCCCCGAGTCAAAGCAAGACATATACACCATCCCTGCAAGGCGGGAAGGGGAGAAGGGAGGTGCTCAGGGTGCATCTGGTTGTTTTAGATGCGAGGAGGGTTTGGGTCTTTGAAATCTAGGATCGGTGCCCTGCACTGCATGGCCTTGGGCAAGCCCTCCTGCCTCGGCCTGAGCGACATCTCAGGGCTGTTGTGAGGCTGATGCACTCTGCTCCCCAGATGAGCTACATCACAGGGCTGTTGTGAGGCTAATGCACTCTGTTCTCCAGATGAGCTACATCACAGGGCTGTTGTGAGGCTAATGCACTCTGTTCTCCAGATGAGCTACATCACAGGGCTGTTGTGAGGCTAATACACTCTGTTTCCCAGATGAAGAGCAGATGGACTACGAGGAGAGTCTCTTCCCCTCCTTATTGATTTACTTTGATTTTATTAGAATGTAAGCCTATGCGGCAGGGTCTTGCTATTTACCGTTTTACTCTGTACAGCACCATGTACATTGATGGTGATATATAAAATAATAATAATAATAATAATAATAATAATAATAATAATAAGAAGAAGAAGAAGAAGAAGAAGAAGAAGAAGAAGAAGAAGAAGAAGAAGAAGAAGAAGAAGAAATAGAGAAAAAAATATTTTGGCATTTTTTGGTTTTTTTTGTATATAGATAGAAGGAACAAGGAAGATCAAACACAATCAGGCTTTAAGAGAGGGGAGGGGGGGAGAACCAACCAACCAAACAAACACACACTCCAAAATTTAAAAATAAAGTTTATATTAAATCAAAGTAAGGGAAAAACACAGAGCAAACTAAGCAAAAAGTCAGAAAGAAGCAAACACACGCCAAGCTAAATCTTATCTCCAAAGTCCAAAACACAGCAGCAGCTAAACTACCTCCTCTCCCCACGAACGCCAAAACCCACAAGACGCTGAGAGCTCTGACTGTGAGGGTGACTCTGGCTTAGTCCCCGCCTCAAACGCTGGGATTGGAGGATGCTTCATGAGGTGATCAATTCTCATCAGGATTGGGAGTTGAATGTGCCTGTCATCGCTTCAAATAAACCCCGCCGCGCCGCAGCCGGTTTACCCTACCGTTTGTATTGTAAAATGTACCCGATTTTTTAAAAAAATATAGCACACAAACCAAAGGACACAGAAAGTTGAGAGTAGTCTCAAAATGACCCCCATCCACGACTCTCTGAGCACAAGAATTTTCAGAACGATAGCTTCAAAAACAACACAGTTATCTGCGATTCTTTTCCGCAATGCAATCCTATGGGCGAAATGTTTTCAAGATGGCGATCAGAGCGGTCCGCCTGAAAGAGGAGCTCCGAAAAATGGGCGCTTCTCTTCGCCTTGCTTCTAGGGGTCCACGGTCCGCTTCTACTCCGCCTCTGGGCAAGGCGAAGCAGGCCAATCCGCTCCTGCTTCTGCGCTTCTAATTGGAGCGGAGCACATGCCTAGTATATTGCTGCTGGAAAAATTCATCCTCACTTCCCCACAGCTAAGCTCAAAAGGAACAGTGACTTCTGAGGGGGTCAGGCGGCAGATGACATTACTGTATTTTCTTTTTAATTATTACATTTTTATACTGCCCAATAGCTGAGGCTCTCTGGGCAGTTCATAATTAAAACCATAAAATACAACAAATCAAAACATAATATAAAGTTTTAAAGATGTAAAAATACCCCGTAAAACCAAAATAAATCCAGCAGCAGTTACAGCCCCAGGAAAGCCTGTGTGAAAAGATGTGTTTTCAGGAGGTGTTCAAAGGATGTTACATTTCCCACCTCCCAAACTGCAGGAGGTGTTCAAAGGATGTTACATTTCCCACCTCCCAAACTGCAGGAGGAAGGGTTTGCCAGATGGTGGGGGCCGCTTCAGAGAATGCCTGTCTCAGAGGTTCTTCATGGCGGCATTCCATTCATTTTGGAATGACCAGCAAGACCTCCTCTGAAGATCTTAAATGTCATCTGGGTGTCTATAATAATACTGGTAATAAAAAAAAGTGTCAATGCTGCATTCCTAGTCCCTGGCTCCACTAAACCGCTGCTTTTAAAGCCATCCAAGTTCATGGCCAGCAGCAAATTCTAGTCAGGCTTATGCCACGAGAAATGTGTTCACCTTCAAGGTGCCACAAGGCTCTTTGTTGGTTTTGCTGAGACAGACTAGCACGGTTGCAAATTCTGTATGTGAATTCTGAGCCATGTGACATAGGAATTACTTTTGGCTAGTGGTGTGAGAACCCACTACAAGTTAATTTCATTAGGTAACGCCAAGTTCCAATATTATAAGAGCAGGAAAAGGTTTCCTTCTGCTTAGGTTTAGTCCTCGCAGCTTTATGGTTTGAGCTTCAACCCTATTTGGATTCACATTAACTGACTGCATCAGAATCCTTCCCTGCCTTGACCCTCCTCCACTGTAGAGAAGAGATTTTAGCAAGTGTTACAACAATCTGTGGAATGCAAATTGAAAAGGTCAGCTGCTCTCAGTTAAACCAACTGTTTTCACAGGAGAACCTGAGGAGAAATGCCGATTGAATAACTCCCTTCTCTTCTTCCAGGACGGCTCATCTGACCTGTTCATAGCAAAGCAAATATAGAGCTAATGTACCAGAAAACGTCCCTGCAAAGTCATCTCTCTCTGTGGTTTTAACAACCGAACCAGAAAGATTCACTGAACAGCTTGGAAACTGCTGGAACCAATATTCACACACATGCACTATTAGGCCTATCTCTTAATGATGGTCCGGGCCTAGTTCTTCACCTTTGGCAAATTCACAAACAGATGTTGCCCCTGTATTTACAGTGTAATTCTAATCATCTTTGCTCAGAGAGAAGTCCTACTGAGGTCAAGAGGGTTTATTACCTAGCAGGGATGCTTAGGACTGCTGTCATTTTTACATTAATTACTACAGGCGTGCAGAACCTCAGGTGTGGGAGTCAGATCTGGCCCTCCTGCGGTCCCAACCAGCCCAGATGAGATGGCCACACACCCTGCTCCTGGACTCCCCGCCTTTCCCCGCAACCGCCAATGGTGTGGTAGTTTCCCAACTTTTGTACGTTCCTCCACTCCACCATTCTTAAAGGTTGAAATGCCTCCCCTACAGCTTAGTTAGTGATAGAAAGAGCTTCAAGCTACAATATGCTGACATTTGGGGCCTACTAGGAGCTATATAGGTTTCAAGGTGTACCTACGACTGTTGGGACAAAGGAACATACAATGCTTGATGCCCTATCTCTGAAAATATAAAATCCAGTTGTTAATGGGTCCCTGTGTGCATACAAACAAAACCTAAACTTGAAACTTGTTCCATGTTGTGTCTGTATCATATTGTGATCTTTGTTCTATGTTTTCTTTTTTCATGAAAATTCATGTGTAGTTTTATGCATCTTTCCCCCAAATCAGTTGTGCACACCTTTTGGGGTGTACACATTCTTCTCCCATTGATTAAAATGATTCAAATACATGCTTGCTGCCGAACGCAATGTGTCTGCGAATTACATTGCAAGCTTGGAAATGCAGGGACTTCGATTGAAGTGTTCGAGTCTCTGTTCATTCCTGGAGGTGTGAACTGGGAAAATCCTGACCTGAAATGTTTTGTTTTTTTAAAATTCATCCCTAGCTGCTACTCAGATCTGTCTCCATCCTTAGGCAAGACACACAGGTAAGAATGGAGGAGAAATTTGTTCACACTGAATTTTTTATTAACCTACCCAGTTTGCACTTTCCAAAGTTATGCACAAACCAGAACACACTTGACAACAACAAAAATGTGTTTTCAGAATTTTATGATGTAGTTTGGAACTCAAAATATGCACACATAAATAAAGGGAAAATACCAAAAAAAAAACACAACTCATATATATGGAGAAAATACACACAAAATTACATATTAGGATGTGTGCACACTATGTGTGTGTGTATGTGCACATGCATCCTAATATAATATATATAACTGGGGAAGGTACACAAAACAATGTGTACATTATGAGAAATGCCCATGTTAATGCATATGAATTTTAGTGCAGAATTTTTTGGCAGAGGGATGAATTTGCAAGCTGATGTGGAAATGGACTGACATCAACTTATAGTTCGGAAAATCCAAAACTGGGCAAAACCAAAACTGACAGATTCTCTTGTTCTTGGTAGGTGAAAGACAGAAGTAAAGAAAACCCAGGCATTTTGTTTATATTAACAAAACTGAAGACTAACATTAGGTGGTGCATGATTCAAAACACACGCGAACACACACAGAGATACCAAATTGGATCATATTACCTAGTAATCAGAAGGTCACACATATTTCACCATTGCCTGTATTAGGAGGGTTGGGATAGAGAAACCAGCTTGAAGTAATTAGCAGTGGGGCTTAGGAGAAACCACAGAGGTCAATGGTAGTTAAGATGTATCAAATGAATGGACATGTAAATTCTACAACTCCCATATCCTGGAAGGTTAGTGAACCATACAGCCATAAATTCTAAAAGCAACTTGTGGAATCCTTTCTCCAGAAAGGCATTTTGCTGATTTTAATCATGAGCTCACTGCTAAATAGAGGTGGCTATACATCATATTAGCATAGTTTAGCCTTCCCCAATCTAGTGCCTTCCAGATGTGTTAGGCCACAACCCCCACAACCCCCCCACACTAGAGGCATTCAAGAGGCAGCTGGACAACCATCTGTCAGGGATGCTTTAGGGTGGATTCCTGCATTGAGCAGGGGGTTGGACTCGATGGCCTTGTAGGCCCCTTCCAACTCTGCTATTCTATGATTCTATGTTTCACAGGCTGCTGTCTGTGGATGATGGGCACTGTAGTCCAACCCAACTGGAGACCATCTCCACACCTCCGGAACAAATACAATGGGGGTTCCCGAGGAAGCATCAAAGTGAAGCAGTTGAGAAAGGGGGCACTAGAAGTCGGGGAGGGGGGAATGGCAGAACGTAGCTTTGCTTCTTGATATGCTGTCTTACAAAGACCCAGGAAAGCAGGCAGCAAACATGGAAACATAAGAACATTTTGCACTGCTGCTACATGTCATAAAACAACTCAATGATTTGTGAACATAGCATAGTATTGTTCTATGGGCATATTTTTCAGAGATTAGCCAGGGTGTGTGTGTGTGTGTGTGTGTGTGTGTGTGTGTGTGTGTGTGTGTGGTCGTCCCCCCATATCTGCCAGCCATTGGCAGAGAATATATTGTGTTCCGCACAGCCACCCACTTGATTTCATTTGCTCTCCTTCTCCCTGCTGGCAAAGAGCTCAGCAAAGAAAACAGCTGGTTGGGAACCACTGCTGGGAGGCACTCCAAGCAGGTACAATATTCAGCACAATGACACCAAAGAAAACCTAATAAGCCAGCCCTGAAACCATTACAGGAAGAAAATAGTTTGCTTTTATGGATGAGGGATCCTCACTTTTTAACTGCAGGACACCTGTGTAATTAACACCTGCCTGACACTCATGTGTCTCCTCTCCACATCACCAAACCAAGAGAAGGTTCTCCTGCTGATTTTATTTGCAATTCACATGAGTGTTAAAGATAAAAGAGGCCTCCCAAAGTTGGCAATTTGTCCTGAAAGCAGATGCTATGGGGACTTAAAATCATCACCACAACCACCACCTAGTGAGGAGATGAACTCTCAAGGAGATTCTCTGTGACTCTTTTTTAAGGAACCTGGAACTAGTATAATCAACCCTGTTCCCTACCCCCAATTAAGTGTTCACTTCAATTCAAGTACATTTACTAGAAAGTAAGTCCCATTGAGTTCAGTGGGACTTACTTCTGAGTAAACATGCTTCAGCTTGCCTTGAGGAGCCCCAGCCTAGGCACCCAAAGCCTGTTCAGGTATTTGTTTCCACACATTCTCAGTACCCATGGGATGAGGTGTGGAGACCTCAATGTGCTCGACTCCACCAGCCATAGCCTCAGACCACCACACATTAAGTGGAAGGTCTGAAGAGGTAATTTCTTTGTGTTCAGCTGAATGCACTTACAATCCTCCACACCATTGGAAACATGCAAAAATCTGAGGTGGCATCAAGCAGGGTCAGGATGTTGGCGGTTGGACTAGCAAGCACTGCCCTGTTCTTGCTTCCCTGAATTGTCAACAGGGGTGGAAGAGGATTTCAATTCACTTCCATTTTGATAATTTTGATTCATAACATTCTCCATATTTGGTACAAAAAGAACCGGAGATTATGACACACTGATTGTGAAAGAAACCAAAACTGACAGATTTGTCCATCCTGGTGCAGGGCTTTGAATGCTTTGATCTGAAAAGTCTGGGTTTGAAGCCCTGAGTATTCAACCCTGTTAGTGCTTAATTAAGTTTGCCATCTCTTTTCTCCCCCTCACAGGCACCACATCTTTAACAGCTGTCTGGCAGGTAGATACATTTTCATCCTCTTCATGCTGGGAATAGCTGTATTGATTAATTTGGCTGGTGCAGAAGGATGAGAAATTAATTTCAGTTCATTTTTTGAAAAGAATTTACCAAAACCCACAAAGGTTTTCATATTCACAAGGGAAAGAACTTGAGATTTAAGTAGGGTGACCATATGAAAAGGAGGACAGGGTTCCTGTATCTTTAACAGTTGTATTGAAAAGGAAATTTCAGCAGGTGTCAGTTGTATATTTGGGGAACCTGGAGAAATTTCCTCTTCATCACACCAGTTAAAGCTGCAGGTGCCCTGCCCTCTGTTAAATCTGGTCACTCTAGTATACCTCCTGCAGCTTTAACTGTTGTGATGAAGAGGGAATTTCACCAGGTTCTCCATATATACAAATGACACCTGCTGAAATTCCCTTTTCTATGCAACTGTTAAAGATACAGGAGTCCTGTCCTCCTTTTCATATGGTCACCTTAAGCAGTTAGAATTTGGGAGAGACTGAAGCTGACAAATAAGCCCAAATCTAGTTCTCAAATTTTGAACAGGGCCTTACTTGGAAGCAAATCTCATTGAAATCAGGATGACTTGCTTCTGAATTAGCATGTATAGAGCCTGGGGCCAGATCTACACCAAGCAGGATATGACACATTGAAAACGTTTTGAAAACTGTATATGGAGTGTGTCCTGGGCCCCAACAGTTGTCACTATTGTTATAAAACGTTTTAAAACATATGTTTTGCAACTGGTGTATGAGTCCAGTGGATGCATGGTTTTAAAAACAGTTTAGAAAAACACTGGTGAGTCTTTTGTGTAAAGGTTGTAGATTATATTATATTACCTGGCAATGCAAGATTATTGAATTGGGTAGGTTCCTGGGTTGTTATTTTTATGGAATGCTTGCCGGGAGAGATTCATCAACTTAATAGTCTTCCAGAATTTAAGAAAGCCATAAAGACTGATCTCTTCCAGTAGGCCTACCCAGTTGAATTTTAAGATGCCTTTTTTTTTAAATAATGTGCTGCTTTTAATAATGTATTAGTTCTAAATGTTTTAATTAGTTATATGTATTTTATGGTGTTTTTATTTGTGTTGTATCCCACCTCAATCCAGAGGGAGAGACTGGTAACAAATAAATATATTATTATTATTATCCATCTTCTAATATTAATAACATTGACCCTGTTCAGACAATATGCTAAGCCACAGTGATTGAGTATTTTGAGCTAAACATTACGTGAACCATGACGATTCCTAACCATGGTAGTTGCATGACCACAGTTTAAACGTGCTCACTAACCATTTGCTGCAAAAGGGATAGTGGCCTAATCATGGCTTAGTGTGTTGTCTGAACAGCCCCAATGTTGTAAAAGTTATAAAGCCTAGTAAGTTTTCCGCACAGCTTGAAATAAGCTTAATTTAAATTTTAAACCACTTGAACTCTCATATTACTGAGATCCATGGGAAATGTCTGATTTATTATCATTCTTCTGGACTAAATACTGATGTGAGAGAATCATTTTTTTAAAAAATAAAAATAAATCAAAGTGGGACCTGGTTAACTCTACCATTACTTTCTACATGTTTCCCACTCTTATCAAGATAAGTTAGTCCAGTGTATCATCTTTCCATCATTGTCTTCCAGGTCAACACAACAACAATGTCCCCAAAACCCTTTTATTATTGGCAGATCAGGTATCTTGGATGACCTATTTTCTAAAAGTTGCATTTTTCTACCTCTCCTGTGCTGCCTAGGTAATTATTAGTAATCCAACTTTAGAACTGGTTTGATTTCATTAGAGTAAGCAAGCTACAATTAAATGTCTGAATCTTATTTACCTTTGGTGAATATTTGCTGATTTGCACTTCAGTGGCATTTCAGAGCTGCTGTCAATAGCAATGGTTTTCTTTTTCACTTCTTTACATAAGCCATGGGCAGTTTCAAGTGGGCAAATCCAGGGTTAGGTTACTTAATTATCTGCTTGTGGCACAATTGCTGATTGATTGACAACATGATTTCAGTCACATATCCTATTACAAGCATGAGTCTCTGGGAGACTAATCAACTCAGATGGATGCATCAGAAAGGACAGACCACAACACAATCAGAAGGCAAGGGAATGGGTGGATAGACATTTAATACTGAAAAGAAGGGAGTGTAGGGTGCCAACTTTTCCCACTGGTTCTGCTCCTTCAACTTTAATAGCACCCTGACATGCAGAAATTAAGCAGGTGGCTTTTTCCATAGCACGAAGATAAAGTCCAAGGAAACGTTCAGCTGTTGCTGAATTTCTACATGTCAGGGTACTTTTAGAGTCAAAGATGCAGGGACAGATGGAAAAAAAAGTTTGCAACTATGGCTCCAGAAAGTCCAATCCCATGCACAGAATCATAGAGACAAGCAGTTGGAGGCTATAGGCCATCTGATCCAACCCTTTTCTTGATGCATGTTTACTCAGGGTAAGCCCCACTGATTTCAGCGGACCACATTCCCAAACAAGTATGCAAAGGATTGCAACTTTAGGAGCATAACAACCACCACCACCCTGCCTCACTGGATCACACTGTGGTCTATCTCAAGGGTGGGCAACTTAGGGAGGGGGCAGGGATGCCTCCTGGGGGCCCCTGCTGGCTACACGCTTGCTGCTATACCACTGAACTCAGCAGCAGCACCGAATAAAAACAGCAATGGTGTCAGCAGCAAACTGCTATGGAAGCCTAAAGCAACCAAATTTAGCTTGGAAACAAGCTTAACAGATCCATAAATAGATAACACCACAACCAAAATGGTACTCAGTAGAGTCCTGGCTCATTTATAGGCCACGGCAAATAAATAAGTCTTTAGGGCTCACTTGAAGGCATGTAATGATGAGGCGTGATGGAGTGAAAGGATGATGGGAGTTGTAGTCTACAGGTTCCCCACCCTTTTATTAAGATTATAGCAACCCGCTGTTTTTGTCTCTGCACCTGATGCTCTGAATATTGCCTCTGAGCATGGAGTTTGCATTTGGCTATCACAATAGTTTTGTCCTCCATGGGCACCCAAAGGGCATATCCAAAGGGTTACGAAGGGTGCAGTCCTATGCACACTTTCCTGTGAATAAACTCCACCAAATGCCATGGGACATAATGAATCATGCATACACATGAATCAGATTTCTCTGTAACTTTCTGGGATAACTTTAATCTTGAACTAGCTGGAAAGGATTCATGCAGCACCAGTTCTCTCAGAAGGAGGGTGTTCACTTATGCATTGTGAAAAAGGGGAAATGCATCACCAAAAGAGAAAGCCAAAAGGTCACAAATTTGCATAACATTTGCATATGCAAATGTATATGCATAGGTGCAAATTTAGAAATAATAACGGTTCTTTAAAAAGAAATACAAGACATCTCACCACAGTGGAGAAGTGTACCTGCTCAGTCTGCTGTCCAGGGGCTAACTGTGGATGGGCAACTTCAAGGGACCTCCTGTTCCCTCCTCCTTATGGTTCTTTGACTCTAAATCAGACTTCGACTGGACAGCCCATCAAATAGAGGATACCTTCCAAAAGAGCACTGTCCTCCACCTTTCCAAAATAGAGGATTGTCCTCTGCAAACTAGAGTGAAGGTGGGCACCCGGACACTCTCCTTGAAAGGACCTAAAGAGGGGGCCCTGCCCTTGGCAGCACGTGCACTGGATTCTACTGCTCTCCTGAAATTGTAGGTATCACAAGAAATAAATCCTGGATGTGGTTTGGATTTCTCACTCACCCTGCAAGTGTTTTTCCCCCTCTGTTGCACAATATCATTTGGAAAGGGATTTCCATGATTTAGTTTTCTATTATCACTTCCTCCAACAGCAAACTAGTGAATGCTGCTGATAGGATTGTGGCCAAAGCAGAGCAATTGAGAAACAAAGGGGGACATGTTTGCGGGAACTCCAGGTTTTGCGTAAATACAACTCATTTTTAATCGCAGGAAGAAACATTAACAATCTCAGATATGCAGATGATACTACTTTGATGGCTGAAAGCGAGGAGGAGCTGAGGAGCCTTATGACAAAGGTGAAAAAAGAAAGTGCAAAAGCTGGGTTGCAGTTAAAACAAAAAACCAAGATTATGGCAACCAGCTTGATTGATAACTGGCAAATAGAGGGAGAAAACGTGGAGGCAGTGACAGACCTTGTATTTCTGGGCGCAAAGATTACTGCAGATGCTGACTGCAGCCAGGAAATCAGAAGACGTTTACTTCTTGGGAGGAGAGCAATGACAAATCTTGATAAAATAGTTAAGAGCAGAGACACCACACTGACAACAAAGGTCCGCATAGTTAAAGCAATGGTATTCCCTGTAGTAACCTATGGCTGCGAGAGCTGGACCATAAGGAAGGCTGAGTGAAGGAAGATAGATGCTTTTGAACTGTGGTGTTGGAGGAAAATTCTGAGAGTGCCTTGGACTGCAAGAAGATCAAACCAGTCCATACTCCAGGAAATAAAGCCAGACTGCTCACTTGAGGGAATGGTATTAAAGGCAAAACTGAAGTACTTTGGCCACATAATGAGAAGACAGGATACCCTGGAGAAGAGGCTGATGCTAGGGAAAGTGGAAGGCAAAAGGAAGAGGGGCCGACCAAGGGCAAGATGGATGGATGATATTCTGGAGGTGACAGTCTCGACCTTGGGGAAGCTAGGGGTGGCGATGGCTGACAGAAAGCTCTGGCGTGGGCTGGTCCATGAAATCACGAAGAGTCGGAAATGACTGAACAAATAAACAACAATTACTTTTATTATTTATTACATGACTATACAATGTGCTCATTGACCACAGAGTTCTCGAAGTGTGGTGGTGGGATGAAACACTGTGGAGAGATGGAATGGAGTATTCTGGAAGGGAGCATGGCTGGATGGCTGGTCGGCACACTGAACATCAGGATCCCTCCACACTGCAACATGTTGTTCTAGGTCAGAGGTGGGCAGAAAGTACATCTCCAGATGTTTGGGATGTCAACTCCCAGCATTCCTGACTACTGGCCATGGTGTGTTGGGTTTTTGGAAGTTGAAGTCCAAAGCATCTGGAGATCTACCTTCTGCCCAGCCCTATTCTAGGTCTCACTTGTCTTTTTGTATCAAAACTGAATATTTTCATTTAAGAAAGCCATAAAGACTGATCTCTTCCAGCAGGCCTACCCAGCTGAATTTTAAGATGCCTTTTTAAAATAATGTGCTGCTTTTAATAATGTATTAGTTTTAAATGTTTTAATTAGTTATATGTATTTTATGGTGTTTTCATTTGTGTTGTACCCCGCCTCGATCCAGAAAGAGAGGCGAGTAACAAATAAATTATTATTATTATTATTATTATTATTATTATTACTGCTGCTGTGCCATGCTTTAAACATTCCACCTGGCAGGTCAAATGACACAGGGCTCAGATTATGGCAATTTTTGCCCCCCAAAATGTAGAGGCAAAAAACAAAAAGTAAAGGCATGATAAAAGAAAGTACAAGCAAACTTATCAGAGCAGGACTGGGAAGAGGATGCATTCGGTTTTAATGGCACACACAATTTGCTGTTTACCTGGGATAAACTTTGGAAGGGGCAGGGAAGTTTGAGGGGGGAGGAAATGGGGGAAAGGATGTTAAGAGCAGGGAGGTAAGGAAAGATTAAAATTGTGGGAGACGAAAGAGAACAAGAATGTGTCAGAGTGTGAAGATGGAAAGAGGAGAAGGGAAGACGATAGTGGAAAACTGCCAGGCAGTGAGCAGAAAATAAATTCCAGGATTCAGATGGCAAATGCTGCCTGCTGAATCACTGGGCTTAAGAGGTCTCAATGGGAAAGGTCAGCTAGGGACGCAGCCTGCTGGGTCTTACCCTGCCTGCCTAGTGTTGCATGCAGTTGGCCCTGGGGGAGTTGTAGCTTTCAGTCATGGGGCCTACAGGGCTCCAATTCTTCCTAGTAATA
Source organism: Elgaria multicarinata webbii (assembly GCF_023053635.1). Classification (NCBI taxonomy): domain Eukaryota; kingdom Metazoa; phylum Chordata; class Lepidosauria; order Squamata; family Anguidae; genus Elgaria; species Elgaria multicarinata. Next base: position 30,926,873 of record NC_086178.1, on the reverse strand, counting down.
TATGGCCTAAGCCAGAGTGGCCAAGTTTTCTGGAATGCCACCAGTCCAGGGAATTAAATAATGGCCCTCTAATACAAAGTAGAGCACATATATACAGCCCTCCGCTGTCTTGGAGTGATTTTGCATCAAGCCTGCAGATCCAAGGAGAAGGCGTGGGAGAGGAAGGCAGGAATGTTCAGACTGCTCTCTGTGCCAAAACAAAGGCAATAGGAGTGGGTGGGTGGGTGAATGAATGTTTCTTCCTGCTCAACATGGGGCAATCAAGAACTGTGGAGTTGAGGCTGGTGCATGCAGGGGCATTGGGGATTGGGCTAATGCACATAGCCACATGGCCCATACCCATGCTTATGGACACTGTTTGGGCTTAATGCCTCAACAGGGCTACTATGTCCCATTGGAATTCTCCTGTGGAAATCTGCCTAAAACAGTTTACACAGCTGTATACATATCTCTCAATTTATTTATTAACTCTTTAGAGATTTTATTACGTTAAGTGGTACTTTATTATGTATATTAAGAGGTGTACAAAATCATGCATGGTGTGGAGAAAGTGGATAGGGAGGCATTTTTCTCCCACTCTCATAATACTAGAACATCCCGTGAAGCTGGTTAGTGAGAGATTCAGGACAGCTAAAAGGAAATACTTCTTCACACAGCACATAGTTAGGCTATGGGATTCACTTCCACAAGATGTAGCAATGGCCACCACTTCAGACATGGCTTTAAAAGGTGATTGGACAAATTCATGAAGGATAAGGTTATCAATGGCTACTAGTCTTGATAGCTATATATTACCTCCAGTATCAGAGGCAGTATGCCTACATACACCAATTGCTGGGGAACACGGGTGGGAAGGTACTGTTGCACTCATATCCTGCTTGTGGTCTTCCTGAGCATAGCTGATTAGCCACTGTATGAACAGAAAGCTGGACTAGATGGACCCTTGGTCTGATCCAGCACAGCTCTTCTTATGTTCTTATATATGTTTTGCTATTAAAATAAAATAAATTAGGTTTGATTGCGATAGTTTATGTAGCTGAATGTATGAACGTCCACTGAAAAAACATTTTGTTTGAAGTGATCTAAAGGTATATGAAAACCATCTGTGGTGTTATCTCTGTGATGGGCCTTCCACACACATGATGTGTCAGTAACAAACATCCATGTGTGAACCAAGATTTTGTGAAAAGCAAGAGCAGAGTAATAGTATTGAGATTAGTAGCATTCACATGCCTTGAAATTATATTGCCATTTGCTATCTTTGGCCCTTTCTAGAGGAAGGGAGAGGGGAGGATCTCATGATATCCTCATTGTGAGATCCTCCCCTTAGTCCACATGCGGGCGCAACATCCCAGGAGGAAGGAGGGTGTCACGGCTGCCATTTTTAAATGTGAGGTTTTGTTTGTTTAAAAAGTCCCGTCCCTGCTCCCCCCACCCCCGATTGCTCCTGGCCCAGTTCCTTCCCTCTACACATCCCTGCTACTCGCAGGGAGGAGGGAAGAAGCCAGCACAGGCGGCCATATCTCTCGTGATCTCCAGACGATCTCAAGACCGCTGGAAGAATCAGTTTTTCCCAGGGAGTACTTATCCCTGGGAAAACCCATGTTCATCCCTCCTTCCTCCCAGGAGTCACTGTGCATCATTTTTGGGCTGGTGTAACGGCCTTTGATTCAAGTGGGAAAGCAACTATTCTGAGAATTTTCCAGAAGCCCAGGTTTAAAATCGCATGCTTTTGACTAATCAACTGGAATATATTCACGCTTCCAAAGTTGTTAAATTCATTTCATTATATTTAAAAGGTGGGGGAAAGTGTGTATGTTGAATGCGCTCAGGAGTGTGTAATCTCCAAGGCTCAAAAAGTATCTGTTCCTTACCCCAGAACACCATCATTTTGCAGCTTGCTATATGGGCATTTTTAGAGTGAGATCTTCAAAGGTGGGGGTACTGTTCTCCTTTACCCCCCTTGTCTCCAACCTTTGCAGTCTCACATGGCATTCTCATACACATTCAGCCGCTTATACTTGGCTTAGCCGCTCATTAAGTGCCGGTGTCTTATTGGGCAAAATGAGGCTGTACCCATAACGGAGGGGAGAAATACATTGAGGCAGTACCGGTTGAGGAAGAAAGACAACTCGGTGTTCTCGAAAAGTTGGGAGCATGATTTGTAATGGATCTTGGCACAATAGGCTCAAAATGAGAAAGATGTTCTTTTGTGTGTTGTAACACTGTCTTTTGCAACTGGAGACTCAAGTGTGGTTATCCTGTGTGATTCCCATTGGTCCTCCTGTGATCCTCTTACAAATTCAAACAAAAGAATACAATCAATCTGGTGTAGAACAAAGGCACTCTCTGCCTCCTCCAAGACATCCCATGACTGGGAGTTCAGAAGACAGTCATCCACATCTGATTCCTGAATGGCCCATTTCAGTGACCCATTAAATATGAGATGTTTGTATCCCATGAGGAGTGTCACATTTTCCGACTCTGCTCATTTTCTGTCTGCTTCATGCTTTCTAGTTTGAGCTTATTGTCCTGTATAGTTTCGATTGGATAGATGGGAAAAAATATCACATATCTTTGGAAGAATGCTATATGACAAAAGGCTCAGCTCACCTAAATGCAAGGGGGAAAGACTTGAAATTTTGAATGGTTACAGCTTATGTGAGGTGATAGGCCTTAATTGATTGATTGAATGGCATCACAGATTGTTGTTTTTGTTTTTGTTTGTTTGCTTTTGAATACATTTAGAGTATAATCTGGATGATGCAGCAAAAAACATGACTAAAGATTGTATTTGAAAATATCAACATAGGAACAAGAAGGGTCGTGTAATTCCAGTATTTCTTTAGAGCAAACATTGTGCTCAGAGAGCTTCAGCTATTGGGCAGTATAAAAAAGTAATAAATAAATAAAATAAATAAATAATCTGATTGATTCAAGGTAATAAGATTTTCAAATGGCTCTTTTATGTCACTAAAGCTGCAGCCTTGTAAATTAGGGTGACCATATTTTGGAAACCAAAAAGGAGGACAACATGGTCGCCCCCAAGGGGACGTGTCCAGTACCAAGGGGGCGTGCCCACCCGAACATAGCCTTGGTCACATGTCTGATTTTACAGCACACATTTAAGACAAACCTGTTCTACATAACATCTTAATGTTAAAATCACTGAAATAAAGAACAAGTGAGAGATTCATTGTATCTGAAATTAACTTCACTCACTCCTACTTTTGTAGGTTTTGCTGTACTTTGAAGCTTTTGCTATACTCTGTGTGTTACATTCTCCCCTTCCCTCAAATATCTTTTCTGACTGTATCTTCACTCATTGCAAGCTGCTGTTGTTGTTAACAGGGTTTGCTACTGGCCCCAGATCTGTTTCAAATTTGGTATGGCTAAAGCTCTACCTAAAAGCTATCATGGTGCTAACTTTCAGCTCTTTATCTTTAAAAAATGACAGTTTAAAAATAATAATTTTAAAACCTCAATTTTTAAAAAAAATCCTAAAAAATCAATGGATGAACAGATCTCTTTCAAATTTGGTGTGGCTAAAGCTCTACCTATATCCTATCATGGTACAAAGTTTCATCTCTTTAACTTTAAAAATGACGATTTTAAAAATAATAATTTTAAAACCTCCATTTTTAAAAAATTCCTAAAAAATCAATGGATGAACGGATCTGTTTCAAATTTGGTGTGGCTAAAGCCCTTCCTAAGAGCTACCATTGTGCCAGGTTTCATGTCTTTATCTTAAAAAATGACAGAGTTATAAGCATTTTTGTTAATTCCCATTAGAGCTCCTCCCCCTCCCGGATCTGCCATCAAAAACCTGGACAAATCCGGGCAAATCGGGTCATATGGCCACCCTATTGTAAATGCCATTGAACATGAGTAGGATTTAATTTTTGTGAACCGCCCAGAGAGCTCCAGCTATTGGGCGGTATAGAAATGTAATAAATAAATAAATAAATAAATAAATAAATAAATAAATAAATAGGATTTTTCTGTTAGAGAAACACTTCCCAACCATTAAATAATGTTGTTATATCACCTCTGCTAGCATATATTATTTGTTTATAATTGGTTAATGATGTGGAGCATATTGGCTCAGCATTCATTTCCCCCGCAAAGTTTCTAGCATTCATGGTTTCAGAGATAAGGATGGAAACTTGAAGAGGATTAGAAAGACCAGGAGCAAGAAGGGTTGTGTAATTCCAGTATTTCTTTAGAGCAAACATTGTGCTCAGGCTTGTACAGAATACAAAATTATCTGACACCCCACTCCTGAGCACTGTGATGCATTGCTGTTATCAGTAAGACTTACTTCAAAGTATTGTTTCTCATGTAAGATCTCATGTAAAAACTATGCGTTTTGCTTCCAAATTTCTTGCCTTTAAACCCATCTCATGATTTTGTGCATAGTAGGTTTAAGATTATGGGCAAACTGGGCAAAAGAACTGGTTTGTTAGATGGGATCTAGATATTATAACTAGAGTGTTTGTATGCATTATGCTCATTTTATAAAAGGGACTATACATGTAATGAATGATAAAGTAGAAGTACCTTCATTATATTCATGGTATATTATCCTATGCAGTCCTCATTATTTAACAAGTTCTAACCCCACCCTTGAATTAATCAACCAACAATAAGAAGGCAATTTAATGAAAAACTATTCAGTTGACAGCTGGCCCTAAAATAGGCCGTGCAGTTTATTCAAAGCATGTTTACTCAGGGATAAGCTCCATTGAATTCAATGGGACTTACTCTCCAGGGAGTGTGTTCAGGATTTCTGCCTTCTGCTAATGGCACTATCCAGGTATAAACACTGCCTGAGCATAACTCCTCAAAATAAATTTAGGTGAGAAAGCCCCAGTGCTAATGTAATGGCACAATTGGTCCCTTCTTACACGATTTCATGTTGACACAAAAAAATCCCACTTCAAGTATAAGCTGATGGGTTCTGAGATAGCGGTGACCAACCAAGAAACAGATCTTGGGGTTGTGTTGAACAGCTCAATGAAAATTTTAATCCAGCGTGCAGCAGCTGTAAAAAAGGCAAATTTCACGTTAAATATAATTAGGAAAGGAATTGTAATATAACCACCAAAATCATACTCCCCTTATACAAATCTATGGTACAATCACACTTAGGCCCCATTCAGACAACACACTAAACCATGCTGCTTAACCAGCATGGTTTAGCGTGTTGTCTGAACGGGGCCTTAGAATACTGTGTACAGTTGTGGTCACTGCACATAAAAAATATAACGTTGAGTTAGGAAAAGTGCAGAAAAGGGCAACTAAAATGATCAAGGGGCTGGAGCAATTTGCCTATGAGGGAAAGTAGCAACATCTGAGATGGTTAGGTTAGAAAAATAGACAGTAAGGGAAGACATGATAGAGGTGTACAAAATTATGCATGGTGTGGAGAAAGTGGATAGGGATGCACTTTTCTCCCTTTCTCATACATCTAGAATCCAGGATCATCCCATGAAGCTGTTTGGTGGGTGATTCAGGACAGATAAAAGGAAGTACTTCTTCACACAGCACATTGTCAAACTATGGAATTCACTATCACATAATGTAGCGATAGCCATCACTTTGGCCACCAATTTCAATTTAAATGGGAATTGGACAAATACATGGAGGAGAAGGCTATCGACACCTATCAGATAATGATATGCTACCTCCAGGATCAGAGTCAGAATGTCTATATACACCAGTTACTGGGGAACCTGTTGCACTCATGTCCTGCTTGTGGGTTGCTGGTCAACATCTAGTTGGCCACTGTGTGCTGTGAACAGAATGCTGGACTAGGCTGACCTTTGGTCTGATCAAGCACAGCCCTTCTTAGGTTCTTATGATCCAATCTCTGCTCCAACTGGAGCACTACAAAACTACAACTTTCCTCATCTTCACCCTTTTTTTTATTTTTACATTTTTATTGAACTACTACATAAAATACAAACAAATATAATAATTTAACATACCATACCAAAAAAAAAAAAATTCCAATACATAACAGATTACTTGAATATATAATTGTGATATATATATATATATATATATATATATATATATATATATATATATATTACTTTATCCATAACATAATCCACCATAATTCAACATAATCCAACAAGTGCTCCCCCTTCCCTTCGGGATCATTCCTGTTTCCAAAATCTTAACACCTCTTCTGCTGGTGGTTTCCCACTTCCCTTAGAAAACACAAATATTAGGAACTGTTTCCTCATCTTCACCCTGACCTAAAGATGTGTGCCCAGATTAAAAATGGGTAAGTGTAAATCTGGTTTACATCACATTCGAGTATTGGTTCATCGAGGTCAGTATTGTCTATTCATACTGACAAACAAGAGGCAAACTTGGCAGTCTGCAAAGAATCTCACATGTTGCAGTGATTGGTGATGGGCAGTGGCAGCGGCTTGGTGGGCATCTGACAGAGCCGGAGACGGGCAAGTTTATCCATCCCTATTTCCACATCCCTACCTGAAATTGCCATTACTGAAACATTTTTTTAAAAAAATATTAACACGTTTTAATATTCCTGACAGCTAATAAAAAGCATTTCCACCATCCAGACTAAGTGTATACTACTGATGCATACTTTGATGGCGCTGTTGGTTGAAGGCAGTGACAGAGGACTCATTTGTGGGATCATTACTTTATTTTCTTTTTCTTTTTTCTTTTTCGTCCTGCTGTTATCTTTGGTCAAACAGGTTTTGCATGTTTTTGAAGCAGTACAAAATGCTGACATGTATGAGAACAAAGATTGTAATGGGATGAGTATTATGTGCAGTCCAGGTATTCATTAGTATTCTGCCTATTCCCTATATACGTGAGTATTCCATGTATTCCATCTTTTTGCATATTTTTGAAGCAGTAAAAAACCTGACATGTTTGATAACAAAGATGGTAGTGAATGAGTATGTGCATACCAATAAGAATTGTGAATCTATTCTACCATTTCCAACTCTTGTGGCAGAGGAAGGGGGATGACGACTGTATTATTATTGTTATTATTATTGTTATTATTGTTGTTATTATTATCATTATTATATCCTGCCTTTTTTCCCCAATACTGGGCCTCAAGGTGGCTTTACAAAATTAAAACATATACAATTAAAACATATAAATAGAAATATACAAAAGTTAAAAATATGATCAAATGTTGTTTAATATTAAAACATTTAAAATACAATTAACAATTTTTAAAAAGTCCAATGCACAAACAGAGGTCCAGACTATTTGCTAAAGGCCTGCCAGAACAAAAAAAATATATACAGATTTGCCTGCCTCAGGAAGCACACCAGGGAGGGAGTGCTGGTGAATTCTCACATTTGGGCTGAAAACATCTTCCTATTTTTCTAGACCTGCAAGCCTCTTTGTTCTGCTACTCGAGTTGCAGACATAACATTTCCCATGCCAAGGAAAGCTACTGTTCATTGTCTAGCCACACCTCACCAAACAGCCAATTGAAGCTTTTTTCTTTTCTTTTTTTGCAGTCAGTCTCGTAGTAGAGATCAGGATGGAAACGAGTATCCAATAGAGTTACTCTGAAATGAATGAGAGGCTTGTGAATGAAGGGCTTACAGCAAAATCCTTCACTGTGTATCAGGGCTGGAACTAAGCCATTGACCCTTTGGGAGGGAGAACCCGACTCTACTAGGAAGGGAATTGGGCTTGTTTTCAAAAATGAACATCCATAGAGCACAACCCTGCCAAACTGAATCACTTTTTGAATTCCATGGATTCCAGGGGGAGAGATTTAAGCAGGTGATTAAACTATCATTTCAATAAACTGGATTTAAAAGTGTATAGGCAACTGAGCATATACAAAAGGTACTGGTTCCCCTCTATTCAGCACTGGTTAGGACTCATGTGGAGTATTGAGTCCAGTTCTGGGCACCACACTTCAAGAAGGATGCAGACAAGATTGGAGTTTGTTCAGAGAAGGGCAACCAGGATGATCAGGGGTCTGGAAACAAAGCCCTATGAGGAGAGACTGAAACAACTGGGCATGCTTAGTCTGAAGAAGAGAAGATGGAGGGGAGACATGATAGCACTCTTCAAATACTTAAAAGGTTGTCACACAGAGGAGGGCCAGGATCTCTTCTCGATCTTCCCAGAGTGCAGGACACGGAATAATGGGCTCAAGTTACAGGAAGCCAGATTCTGGCTGGACGTCAGGAAAAACTTTATGACTGTTAGAGCAGTACAACAATGGAACCAATTGCCCTGGGAGGTTGTGGGCTCTCCTACACTGGAGGCATTCAAGAGGCAGCTGGACAGCCATCTATTGGGGATGCTTTAAGGTAGATTCCTGCAATGAGCAGGGGGTTGGACTCGATGGCCTTATAGGCCCCTTCCAACTCTACTATTCTATGATTCTATGAGTAGGGCTCTGAACAGAGAGTTGTAATGTACTGCAGCTGGGCTCTGGGTGGAGCTCAGCAGACTCTGGGTTAAAAGCCAACAGTGGCAGCTTAGCTAATAATGGAAACAATGCTGTTTTATCAGCATCAGTGCCTTGAATCATGTTTTCCTGATCTTGCTTGTGATTGATTTTCTGTGCTATCAACCTTGGACTACTTGACTCTGGACTGTGTCACACATCTGATTGCCTAACTGTATTTTGACCTTTACCTGCTATCTTGACCACTCCTGTTTTAGCCACAACCCACTGGATTGAAACCTGTATGTTAGAACCTTTGCCTGCTTCTTTACATTGCTTCTTGGTTAGCCCCTTCACCCAGAGTCTGCTGCAGCAAATACAGGAAACCGGTACACCTATTCCAAATGTCTGGAGAGGGATAAAGTGCTCTAAGTAAATCAGAATTGAGTCCCTACACTGGCATTTTTTGGTCATGTTTGTTCTAGTGCCCTGGTCCTATTTATCACTTGCTGATCTGATGCCCCTATTTTATCTCATTTTGTTTATTCTTTACATGTATGGCTTGTTTTTCCTCCAAGGAGGTCAGGGCAAGATGCATGGTTCCGCCTTCTCTCCCCTTATCCTTTCACAGCAGCCCTCATGCTAAGCTCTGAGAGAATGATTGCTGCAAGCTCACCCACGACTAAGGATTTGTTCCAAGGTCTCCTCACTTCTACAGCTTTTCTACACAAAGCTGGTAATCAGCTGCATCTGTTTTCAGTTTAATTGAGATTGGAGTACTACACAAAGAGTGTTTCCTTTCCTGCTTTCCCAATATATAACCTCTAGGTGGCACTGTGGTATAGTGGAATAGCAAAATACACAAGTAAAAAAAAGTGGTTTCTTTCACTTACACAATTAAATGGCACATTTTCCCTGCTCTAAAAAAACCCTCACTGAAAGTGCTCATTACACACAGAAGTGAAACTGGAGGGCCATGACATCATCTAAAGAACCCATAAACAACAGTGAGTAGGAAATGATAAGCGCATGATAAATACGTAATGTAGAAAAGGCCCTAGACCAACAGGGCAGACAACCTAGTACTCTCTAGACCTTTTGCAATTCAATAAGCTAAAGCCAGCATAGCTAATGGTCATGAATGATGGTCTTAGTCCAAAACATGTGGAGGGCACCCGATTGCCTATTCCTCTAGCCCAATGTTCTTCATTGCAAGGCCTGGGGGACACTGACAGCTCCTAGCCACCTCAAATATGGCCCTCTATCTCTCCAGACAGCTACAGCTGCATCCAGCAAGTTGGTTGGAGTTTTGTTCTGCAACTATTGTTGGCTGTGCTTGGGAACATCAGTTAATGTGCCTTTGTTGTACGCTTTGTACCAGCTATGCTTACAAGAAAATGTCCTTGGGCATATTTAGATGGGGCAATATCCCAGGGATCATTCTGGGATCATCCCTGTGTGTCCACATGACACACAGGGGATCCCTGGAGCAGGGAGGGATGATCCCTCCATTTCCCTGGGATATCACCCTACCTTTCTATCCCGCTTTTTCCTGAAGTCTTGGGATGTGTGGCCAGCCGTCCCAGTTTGTCCCAGCTCCTCACAAATAACTGTGAGGAGCTGGGAAATGGGCACAGAGCTCCTCAGGATCTCTGTGCCCATCAGGGGTGGGGTGGGGGGAGTGGGAGGTGTTTTTTAATAAAAATAACAACAAATTGCCGTTTTCGCTGGAATGCTCCTGCACTCATTTCCGATAAAAAAAATGGTGGGCACGACATCCTCTTCCTCCTGAGAAGTTGCGCGCTGCATGTAGACTGAGGGAGGATCCTCGTGAGCATAATACCGTGAGATCCTCCCACTCCCTCCCGGATCGCCAGGAGGTATAGACGTAACCCTTGTATCTTAGCAAGAAAGGTTTACTCTAATTAATACAGAAATGTTTCACCACTCAGAACAGGTCTGGCTTAACACCTAGCACACAAAAGTCCATGATTGTATGCATCCCAGAACATCCCAGAAAGGGGAGAATTCATGCTTAGCCTGCTCCCAAAGAAGTAGTTTTGTATGAAGAAGACATTTCTGCATGGTGGAACCGTTTATTCAGGAGAAGAGACTGAAATGGTACAGTTTGGGCACAGGCTTATCATCTCAGTGAGAATTAAGCCATAAGTCCTACAACAGAACGTCAATCCTTCTCAGTATGGAGTTATACTTTCAGAATGGAACATGTTTGTTATATTTGTTAAATAGTCCCAGGCAACCTTACATTTCTTGGCTTGTTTGAGCAACTATTCCCTCTGCTACATAGCTTCTGCTATGGGGTGATACAGAAATGAAATGATAATAACAACAACTTGACTCATACAGAGAGCATCTGCATGCTAGTATTTCATTACGCAGTATCATAAATTTCTTTATACACACAGGGATAGTTGCTGCGGTTTCCCATGCTCCCATAGGTGCCTGGGAAAGCTCTGGCGTGAGGCCCATTGGGAGTCCATTGGATTCCCCCCTCCCAGGCACTCACTCCGCTCACCTGCCCACTGATCCATGGGACTTACCTGAAGCCTCCGTACGTGCCAGCCTCCTTGACACTAAACCTCCTTTACAACACTAAATCTATGGCAATCCAGACAGGAGGCCATGCGGCTCAGCACCACACAGAGAGGCCTCAGGAAAGTCTTGCAAATGGTCGAGTGGGCAGGGGGCAGCGGCTGGCCATTGGGTCGAATCAGCCCAAAGTGGTTTGGCTGCTTCAGCAATGACATGTTGTTTCAGTGCTAGTTGTATTAGCTGTGTTTATCGTTTTGCTTAGCAGTGCGACACAAAGTTATTCTCATAGCTCAGCACCTCCAGTGTGCCATACATTGCTGTAGGGTTTTATAGACAGAGATAATGGCAACCTTTGAAACCTACACATGCTACCTACAGTAGATTTTTTTGGATCCTGGCCATATTTTCTGTCTGAAAAAATGGAGTTAAGTGCCCGGGACAAATTCCTTCTTCTTCTTTTTTTTTTATCAGAACAAGGAATTAACTTTTCCATAGGTTGTGATATTTATTTATTACATTTACATACCGCCCCATAGCCGAAGGTCTTTGGGCAGTTTACAACAGTTAAAAACAGTGAGCATTAAAAAATACACAAAATTTAAAAACTATCAAAAACCATCTACCCAGAATTGCAAAGCAGGTAGCAAGGAAGCAGTGACTACTTAAAGATGAATGAGTTTTGTTTTCTCCACATCCAATTTTTTTAAAAACCTCCAATTCTTTCTCTTCCGAAGATGAAGAAATTTGCACATTTTTGGTAAAACCCTATCAAAAACGAACTGAAATAAAATTCTCACCCATCTGCACCAGCCAAATTTAATAGGTACAGCTATTACCAGCATGGAGAGAACCATGATGTGACTGTCTGCCATATAGCTGTTAAAAGATGAGGAGCCTGCCAGAAAAAGAGTTGGCAGCTTTAATTAAGTACTACCAGGGTTGAATACTCAGGGATTCAAGCCAAGGCATTTAAGAGCAAAGCCTTCAAAGCCCTGGGCCTGCTTGGATAAATCTGCCAGTTTCCATTTCTCCCACATTTGATTTTGTTTACTTAAACCTCAAGCTCATTTTATCCCAAATATCAGAATTTCACACATGATATCGGAACTTCTCTCCTTTCCCACATTACATTCACTTCTTATTCCAATACCGTGGAGGCTCTGAGTTGCTGTTTCTCTGGGCAGATCACAGTTAAAAGATGAAGGTGTCATACAAACAGTTAAAATATATAACACAACACAAATATTTAAAAGAATAAAATAAAACAAACTGAAATGAAATCCAGGCAAGAAAGAGGTGCTGTTGGTTAGAAAGCTTACAGGTCGAGGGATAGGCTGTCAGCCATTCTGGGTGGGGTTGCATGTGGAAAAGATCAGGTCCTTAGTCTGGGAGTATTTCCAGCCCTTGATCCTATTATCAGATGATCAGGCATCGGCGACAGCCAAAAACCATTTTGCCCAGTTTTGGCTGGTGCCCCAGCTATATCCATTCCTGGATCAGCTAGACCTGCCCATGATCCTACCTGCATTAATTATGTCTTGACTAAATTGCTGTAATAGCCTGCATGAAGCTGACTTTGAAACCAACTTGGAAATCTTAACTTGCTCAAAATGCTCCTATTAGATTGTTGATTAGAGCAATAGTCTGAAGGCATATGAGGCAGTCACCTTTCTGAAACTGAGTAAGTCTGAGTCTGGTCAGTGTTTGGAGGGGAGACCATTTGGGAACCACATGTAGAGTTTATTTGAACAAGTTATTTCTAGCATGCTCCTTACTGGCTACTCCTTTTGACGATGCAGTCAGCCTCCTTCACGTCTCCCACTCCTTTTCTCAGTTTTAGCGTCACAAAATAAACCTCAGAAAACCCGACTCTATTGGAATCTAGGTCTGGTCTGGCCGCTTTCAGAGCTTCAGAGCCTCCATTATTGTTAGAAGAGCTTATAGCAGCTGAACAGACACATAGTACATTATTATTATTATTATTATTATTATTATTATTATTATTATTTATATAGCACCATCAGTGTACATGGTGCTGTACAGAGTAAAACAGTAAATAGCAAGACCCTGCCGCATAGGCTTACAATCTAATAAAATCATAGTAAAACAATAAGGAGGGGAAGAGAATGCAAACAGGTACAGGGTAGGGTAAGCAGACACAGGGTAGGGTAAAACTAACAGTAGAAAGTAACAGTAGAAGTCTGCACAACATCAAGTTTTAAAAGCTTTAGGAAAAAGAAAAGTTTTTAGTTGAGCTTTAAAAGCTGCGGTTGAACTTGTAGTTCTCAAATGTTCTGGAAGAGCGTTCCAGGCGTAAGGGGCAGCAGAAGAGAATGGACGAAGCCGAGCAAGGGAAGTAGAGGCCCTTGGGCAGGCGAGAAACATGGCATCAGAGGAGCGAAGAGCACGAGCGGGGCAATAGTGTGAGATGAGAGAGGAGAGATAGGAAGGAGCTAGACCGTGAAAAGCTTTGAAGGTTAACAGGAGAAGTTTATATTGGATTCTGTAGTGAATTGGAAGCCAATGAAGAGAGTTTTCAGAAGCGGAGTAACATGGTCGGAGCGGCGAGCCAAGAAGATGATCTTTGCGGCAGAGTGGTGAACAGAAACCAACGGACTGATGTGAGAAGAAGGAAGGCCAGAGAGAAGAAGGTTGCAGTAGTCCAACCGTGAAATAACCAGCGCATGAACAAGAGTCTTGGCAGAAGAGACAGACAAAAATGATCGAATCCTGGCAATATTATACAGGAAAAATCGACAAGATTTAGCTACTGCCTCAATATGAGGAATAAAGGAGAGCGAGGAGTCGAATATAAAGCCAAGGCTACGAGCTTCCTTGACCGGAGTAAGCGTAACATCATTGACAGTAAGAGAGAATGAGAGATGAGGAGAAGGTTTAGGAGGAAAAACAAGCAATTCAGTTTTTGCCATGTTAAGTTTCAAGCGACAATGAAGCAGCCAAGCTGAGATATCTGAAAGAGATGCCGAGATACGATCGTGAACATCAGGAGAAAGTTCCGGAGATGACAGATATAGTTGTGTATCATCGGCGTACAGATGATATTGGAGGCCATGAGATTGAATAAGTTTGCCCAAGGGCAACATGTATAAGGAAAACAACAACGGGCCAAGCACCGAGCCTTGCGGAACCCCTACTGAAAGGGGAAAGGAGGAAGACGAGCTGCCATTAGTCAACACGCTGAAAGAGCGACCCGCTAGATAGGAGGCAAACCAGTTATAGACAGAGCCACAAAATCCAAGGTCATGAAGGGAATCTAAGAGAAGATCATGATCAACCGTGTCAAAGGCTGCAGTTAGATCAAGGAGAATAAGAACGGAATAATGGCCTTTAGACTTGGCAGTAAGGAGATCATTGGTGATCTTAGTAAGGGCTGTTTCGGTGGAATGCAGAGGACGGAATCCAGATTGAAATGGATCCAAAGCAGAGTTACTAGAAAGAAAGTCAAGACAGCGAGAGTAGACCGCACGCTCCAGGATCTTTGAAACAAACGGCAACAAAGAGACAGGTCGGTAGTTAGACAGAGATAGTCTATCAAGAGTAGGTTTCTTGAGAATGGGAGAGACTGTAGCATGTTTAAAAGCAGAAGGAAATGAACCAGAGGACAGAGAAAGATTAATAATATGTAGCAAGGAAGGGAGGATAGCAGGAATAAGATTAATAAAGACACGAGAAGGAATCGGATCAAGACAGGATTGGAATAGAGGAGTGTCCTAGTTTGCCTAATCAATGGATTGTTGCGCTAGCATCTGTATCTGAAACTTCTGTGGATCTTAGGCTACATCTTATTCAGCAAAAAAAAATGTTTTGGGTTTATTGGACTCTATAATGCCTTTTCAATAAGGGCTTGTCTAACTTGCATAATTGTTGGAGATGTAATACACCTAATGCTTCTTTATTTCATATGTTTTGGCAATGCCCAATAGTTGCCCTCTTTGGGGAGGATGTTATAATAAGGATAAACTTTGTATTGAAACTATCTTTAATATGGAATGGCATGCATGTCCTCCTAAACTACCTACCAGCTTCTTGGAAGTTAATACATGGTCAGCGCAAATGGATTTTCAGAGCCCTTATGACAGCTAAAAGACTTAGATTATCACATTGGAAGGATAACCACAGATGTTCAATCCCAACATCTTCAGGCAGGCCTGTGAAAGACTCCTGTCTAAAATTCTGAAGTACTGCTGCCAGTCAGTGTAGACAATACTGAGCTTGTTGGACCAATGGTATGATTTGGAATAAGGCAGCTTCCAATGTTTTTAAGGCAGAAATGGCCAAAGTGTAGCGGACATTTTGTTTCACGGAATATCTCAAGGAATGATGGTAGCATGACACACTAGTGTCATTCCTAACAGTGTTCTGTGAGGGAAGGATGATGATGATGGCCAAAGTTACACTGTTGCTGTTCCACCAAAGCAACTTTTGAAAGTTTTTTTATTATTATTATTAAGATCGCTCTCCATTTCCATCTTAAGCATCTCATCCTGAAACCATTCTGAGGGTCATATCACAGCCCTCAGCCTGGCCCTGAATCACTTGCCCTGAATTCACCACTTGCGAATGGGGGCAGCTGTTTGGGTCCACTCCCATGCTGTACTAAGACCCATGCCAAAGCACTCACTGGCCAAGCAAGGCATGTTCTTGGACCTGGTTACATTAAGAACCCCTTTCTCCTGGGCTTTAAGATCTGCCTCAGAAGTGCTGTTTGTTATGTCTTCATTCCAGGCCACAACATGAGACACAAGGCCTTCTTAATGTTGCCACCACAGCTGTGGTCTACTGAATTGAGATTCAGCGGATTTCTTCACTCATGTGTAATTCTGCTGCGGTTTTTACATGAGTGCTTATGGACTGCTTTTTAGATTGTATACATATCTTCTCTCCCCCCCCCCACCAACGCACATATACATACACAGCTATGGGAGGGGGGCTGATGTAAATGGTGGGTGAGAGAAGAAACAAAATGAGACGGTTTTGACATGGTAAGAACAGGGGGAGAGAGAGAGAGAGATGAGAGGTTATTTTGAGCTGTAGGCAGCATTGGTGTGCAAAGTGCCTGTGTGGCTGGATATGGTAATACTAGAGATTCAAGGCGAGGTAGTGGATCTGATGCAAAGGAGGAATTACAGTAGCCATTTACGGATCGCCAAAAACCATAGTTGGACTAGACAGCCCTGTAAGTAGAGGATGCCTTCAAACACAGGATGGTTTTCTGGCAGTTCCAAAAATGGATTATAGGGTGCAAAAGTGCTGTGGTAGTTTTTTATACTGTTGTTAATTAAAGAAATCTCCATTGATTTTATCATATGAGTTTTAAGCAATGCATTGATTGATTAATTGACTGAATCTGCAGAAATACAAAGTAAAAACCTGTTCTGGGGGGGGGATGTACTCTTCCTTTATCTTCGAGTGGGGCATGCCCATGTGACAGCAAGGCCCCCTCTTAGAATGCAATCTAGAGAAAGTCAAAATGTCTCTTCAAAGGTAGCATCTTCCACCACTGACTTTTAGAAATAATCTTTCAATAATTTTAGCATGCAATCCTAGGCATGGTTATTGGGGGGGGGGGGAGAGCCAAGCCCTCCCCAAAGCACCTCTGGTTGGGGAATGATGGAAGTTATAGGTCTTTTCCCTCTTTAACCATGGCTAGGATTACACTTTTAATGCAGCATTAAGGTGGAGCAGGGAAATCGTATTCTCTCCAGTCGTTAAGTGGAGGCCCAATGAGTCAGAGGTAGAAAGGTACAGATTTTGTAAAATCTCTCTGTGTGTGTGTGTGTGTGTGTGTGTGTGTGTGTGTGTGTGTATGTGTATATATATATATATATATATATATATATATATATATATATATATATATAGTATATTATATATATACATAACATGGCAAAGACTGAATTGCTTGTTTTTCCTCCTAAACCTTCTCCTCATCTCTCATTCTCTCTTACTGTCAATAATGTTACACTTACTCCAGTCAAGGAAGCTCGTAGTCTTGGCTTTATATTTGATTCCTCGCTCTCCTTTATTCCTCATATTGAGGCAGTAGCTAAATCCTGTCGTTTTTTCCTGTATAATATTGCCAGGATTCGATCATTTTTGTCTGTCTCTTCTGCCAAGACTCTTGTTCATGCATTGGTTATTTCTCGGTTGGACTACTGCAACCTTCTTCTCACCGGCCTTCCTTCTTCTCACATCAGTCCGTTGGTTTCTGTTCACCACTCTGCTGCTAAGATCATCTTCTTGGCTCTCCACTCTGACCATGTCACTCCACTTCTGAAATCTCTTCACTGGCTTCCAATTCACTTCAGAATCCAATATAAACTTCTCCTGTTGACCTTCAAAGCTTTTCACTGTCTAGCTCCTTCCTATCTTTCCTCTCTCATCTCACACTATTGCCCCACTCGTGCTCTTCGCTCCTCTGATGCCATGTTTCTCGCCTGCCCAAGGGTCTCTACTTCCCTTGCTCGGCTTCGTCCATTTTCTTCTGCTGCCCCTTACGCCTGGAACGCTCTTCCAGAACATTTGAGAACTACAAGTTCAATCGCAGCTTTTAAAGCTCAACTAAAAACTTTTCTTTTTCCTAAAGCTTTTAAAACTTGATGTTGTGCAGACTTTATACTGTTAGTTTTACCCTACCCTGTGCCTGTTTACCCTACCCTGTGCCTGTTTGCATTCTCTTCCCCTCCTTATTGTTTTATTATGGTTTTATTAGAATGTAAGCCTATGCGGCAGGGTCTTGCTATTTACTGTTTTACTCTGTACAGCACCATGTACATTGATGGTGCTATATAAATAAATAAATAAATAAATAATAATAATGTATTTTTCATAAAATTTCAAAAAAAACCCCACAAACAAACACCAGCACACAAATCTGCAGAATCTGCTGGTCAGATTCACAGAAATCCAAATTCATTGCATTCCATTGGGGATTTCTCCAACAACCCTAACAGAGGTTACTTGTCAGTGAATTAAAAATAGTAAATAATTTTTTTTTGGGGGGGGAATCTGCTGCTCTTGCTTTTTAATTGAGAAAAAGTTATCAATTGATTTGTATAATAAATCAACTAAACTACTTAGAGATATTTTTAAATATGTTCAATGGCATTTACTCCTATTAAATAAATTAATAAATATTGCAGCCCTACTATTTCTTTTTCCTAATAAAGTTTTGGGCATCTTAGCATCTATTCCTCTGACACAGTCCTGCAAAATGATTATCTTGAAGAATCCACTTACTTCTACCATGAATCTAAAAGGGCGACACTGTGTTCCGTGATTTGCTGCAGATGCAAAAACTGAACTGCCTTCAGAGAGGAGCCAATGCTGCTGTGCAAGATGTGACTTCCGATAAGGCTGCCCCTTAACCCAGATTTCCAATTGGGTTGAATGTACCAACAAGAAAAGAAAAGACCTAAATATCTTGCTTTGGATCTGAGCCCAGGACCCTTTCTGTGAAAATCATTGGCTGCGAAAATCATTGGCTGTGCGTGCCTTCATTTTCCCCTCCAAAAATAAATGTTGCACCAAAAGAAAAAATGGTTAAATTTTACTTCCCCTGGTTTAATTTTTGATCATGTCCTGCCAAAGCAATTGGAGCTTGGACAGCTTGACTTTAGCTGGGATTTAATTCTAATTTATCCTTTATTGTAAAATATTAAAAAGAGGGAATCCAAATTATAAATCATAACATGACACAGTCTCACTGCTAAAAAGGTCCTTAACAGCATCTTCATTGCAGATATTTGTCATTGCCTATGAAAGACGCTTCACCGGCTTAACCCAATTAGTGTTCTGAAGGCAGGATTGTAGGGAAGAAGTTGGGGAGACTTCTATTAAAATATTTGATTGAACCAGCTGCACTGGAAAACAAACCTTCTGAATATTTTATTTCTAACGTAATGCACCATCTGACATGCACAGCATCTTCAAATGCTACTTATTCAGTTGCAGTGAATATACCGAGCAACAAATATGCATTTGTGTAGTAGCTAAGAGGATGAGCTGTGAACCAGGAAATCCCTGGTTCAAATCTTACCATGACCATCTTTGGTGGCCTTAATTAGACCTCAGTCTTTCCTTGGCTATATGGGAATAATAATGTTGTAGTGTTCTTATTACTTTGGTAATGATCATGGGTTGCTATGAAAAGTTTATTTATTATTACATTTATATCTTGCATTTTCCCCCTCTTGCAAGGAACCCAACCTGCCCAGTCACTGAGGTCATCCAAGGACATGGTCCTGGTGGTTCCACATAGACACATCCTCCAATTGGAGTCCACCGGGAGAAGAGCCTTCAGTGTGGTGGCCCCCCTCCTATGGAATTCCCTGCCTCTGGAGGTCAGACAGATGCCAACTTTGTATTCCTTTCGGTGCCTCCTGGAAACATCGTTGTTCCAGGAAGCCTTCCCTTGATGACCAGCCAAGGTTTACTTTGTATTACTTTGTATTTTGCTTTAAAAAACAAAACAAACTATTTTAATGTGTTTTTTATTTTATTTTATCTTGTAAAATAAGATATTTACAATTCTGAAATTTTGAATGGGGAGTAGTATATAAGTATTATAAATAAATAAACTCAAGGTGGTTTACATCGTCATCCTCCTCTCCATCTTATTCTTCCAACCTGTGAGGTAGGTTAGGCTGAGTGTCAGTAACTGGCCCCAAGTCACCCATAGCTAAGTGGGGACTTGAACCCAGATCTTCTTAGTCTAACACTCTTAAAATAAGTTGAAATAAGAACTATGAAAGCTATGACTTATAAGGACAAGAAGAAGTTGGGTGGCATAATGTGGCCTGGCAAGTTTGTCTGGAGCCAAGCACTCACACTCTCTCTCACACACACCAAACGCATCCATATGCACCCTTCCCTTTTACTCACATACATATGCACCCTTCCCTTTTACTCACATACTTCATCCATCCGTCACCTTTCTTGATGGGGAAGGAGAGGGGGAAGGCCAAGCCCTCTGTGCCAGTGCATACAGAAGCAGCTCCTCAACATGACTGCTCACTCTGGCGTCGGCTTTGTCCACCCCATGCCCTACTCAATGGGCTGAGCTGGCATCACTCTCTTCTTGCCTATCCCAATTGGGGAAAGGGGAGCAAAGCTGCCTGAGCCAGGGCCTTGTGTAGGCTGTGTTTCAGTCCAGAGCTTCTCCCCCACACCCTTCTCTGAGAGAGTGGGGCTTCCAGAAGGGGAGAGGCCTCTCCCCAGGCATTTATCAGCAGGACGGGGAAGGCTAGTGGGCCAATTTCACCCTGTAGACAGGGGGCATAGCTAGACGGGGTGATATCCCAGGGCAATCCCCAGGATCATCCCTGTGCATTCACATGACGCACAGGGGATGCCGGGATCAGGGAGGGATCTCTCCCTCGCCTTTGAGCCCACTTTTTCCATGGTCTCCAGCTCATCCTGAGATTGTGGAACATGTGTGCAGGCATCATCCCGGTTCCTCGCGGTTCCTCGCAAGGAGCCAGGACCCGCTCATGGGGCGCAGAGCTACTCAGGAGCTCTGTGCCCCTCGGGGGTTGGGTGGAGGGAGCAGGGTTTTGTTTTTGTTTTTTTAAAAAAAGACTTACCTTCTGTGCACGAGTGCTCGTTCACTCCTTCTTTTTAAAAAAATGGCGGCCACTATGTCGCACACTGCATGTAGACCAGTGCGACAATCTTGTGATCATAAAATTGTGAGATCGTCGCGGAACAACCCCCTGGTCTAGCTGAGGCCAAAAGCTTCTTCATTCAAGCTCTGCTTAGTCCAAATCTGGTTTAAAGATAAAGAATCATAAGAAGGGAGAGTAGAGGGCCCTTGGAGTGGCCCACCCACAGGTAGCACCTGGACACCAGCAGAGTGAGCAGGCTCACCTGGTTGCACTCTTCCCCACTATGGTAAAATATATTATTTTTCTATTTAAATAATGTACATAATGTACTGCATGTAGCCTCTCGGATCCTTAGTTCCTCCCCAGAGCCCTCCTGCAGGTGCCCCCACTATGAGGGAGAGGGCCTTCTTAGTGGTGGTACCCCACTTATGAATAAATTCCTCAAAGCACCTACGTTGTTGTTTTTGCATCAGGCAAATGACCTTTCTGTTCTCCTGGGAATTTTAGAGACTAGTTCTAAGTTAGTATTGCTGTTTTATCGATTCTTCTGCTGTTTATTGTTTTGCTTGATGTTGTATTTTAAATATTTATATTGCATTTTCTGTTTATAACTGTTCTACGGCTTTTTGTCATCTGCCCAGAGAACATTAGATATTGGGCGGATTAGACACGTAATAAATAAATGGATGTAATCATTTCTGCCTTTCCATCTAGCCATGTACATTAGCATATGCAAATTTTATGCCATTCTGTGTCATCTTTTTGTGCTTTTGGGTGTGTGTGTATGTGATGCATCTCTTTGTGTTCAGAGATGCGTAAGCGGCCACCCTACCAACCTACACTATCTGAGTTACATGGAGTAAAGTAATGGATATAATTCCAAAATATCTCACTGTATGAGACTTGGCACAGAGCCAAAGAGTGTGTTGGAATGCACAAGTGCTCTGCTGTGTATGTGCTGGGGCTTGCCTGGTGTTTTCTTTTATGACCGCAGCTGCTTGTGCTGCATTGATGATAGCTACTTCTGAAAATCATCCAACATTCAGTGGGGGTGGGGGTGAATGTGCAGGTGGCCCAGATGAATTTGGTCAGAAGGGGAAACCTCAGGAGTCCTATTATGCTGGTCTCTCTACATGCTGCCTTTTGGAATGAGGCTTGTGGAAATGTGTATCTCTATATGCCTGCAATTGCTTCTCCCATACCTTCATCACAGTTCATGCCTACTGCATTGGCATTTTGTTGGATTGGTTCTACATATGCAGGGAGTATAAGCAGTTGGCCAAGTATGCATCTATTTTTAACAGAGTCGTACTAAGATTTTATTGCCCAAGTCCCATTTGTGATGTCAGAAGTGGCGTGGTTCTACCTCTCAGTACATCGGTTTGAATATTTTATTCATAAATCCAGAGGAGCAGATGTTGCAAAACCAAAGCCTTTTTTTCCCTAGGGCCACAACTCAGGGAGCAGAGCTGGGGTAGCTTTTAATATAGGGAAATAATTGATTTTCAAATTCAGTCACATTTATTTTGCAACCAAAAAGAAGAAGATTAACTAGATATGAGCACCAAACCACTCTTATTCTAGGGAAGGTTACACACTCAATTGCACTTGCAGAAGTATCTGCAGTCAATGGTTCTAGAGAAACATTTTGTTTTGTTCTTTTAATGTAAATTGCTATGCTCCAGGTGGCTAGTCAATACTTTGTTATACTAAGTATAGCTCTTGGGCCTTTAAAAAGATAGAAGATAATAATAGTAATATTAACACTACTACTAATAAATAGAACTTAAGAACTGAACAGTGCAAGCTGATGAGGGTGAAGACAGGTGTAACTTTTCTAGCAGTGAGGCCAGTCTAGAAGAACCCTCACTGAACTCAATCGAAGTATGTTTCCTCTTCAGGGTCAGGTCTAGGAGCAGGGGAGAGCCATGGTTCTACAAGCTTACAGTTTAAGCCAGTTCTGGACCATGCTGATACCATGGTAGCTGTACTGACACCAAGACACTTCTCCTTCCAACCGCTGTAGCAGTTCTGCACTCGAAAGAAAAATTGAGAACATAAGAAGAGCTGTGCTGGATCAGATCAAACATCTATCTAGTCTAGCATACTGATCATACACTGATAAAACAGCTGCCTGGTGGGAATCCACAAGTAGGATATGAGTGCAATAGCACCATCGCACCCATTTTCCCCAGCAACTGGTATACATAGGCATACTGCCTCTGATCCTGGAGGTGGCATATAGTCATCAGGACTAGTAGGCATTGATAGCCTTCTCCTCCAAGAATTTCTCTAATCCCCTTTCAAAGTCATGCAAATTGATGGCCTTCACCACATCTTGTGGCAGCGAATTCGATAGTTAACTTGCCAGTTCCCTCATTTAGAGAACTCTGACTGCGTTGGACTTCTGTGACCATTTCCCACTTAATATTAATTCTGATTGCACTATAGTCACTGTTTCCAATTGGTTTGACTATACTCTCATCTCACACTAGGCCCCAGGTGGCATCAATTCAGTTTAAATCCAGAGTTACCTCCCCTCTGGTTGGTTCCATGACCAACAGTTCTAGGGCAGAGTCATTTAGAGCATTGAGAAATGGAACCTCTTTGTCGTGACCGGCACATGTATTTATCCAGTCAACTGGGGAGTAATTGAAGTTACCAATTATTATAACATTTCCTTATTTGCAACTAGTGTTCAAGTCAGTGATATGTAACTCCCTGATTCAAATTCCAAAACCAGGAAGATGCTTAGCTCTAGGGGGTGGCATTATGGGTAGGCATAACTGGGCACCTTCCAAGACCCCACACCCCAGCATAGATGTTTGCAAGGGGTGTGCCCAGGCACACCCTAATATCTCAAGCAAAAAGTGCTGAATTAAGGGCATCAATGATCCATAGAGAGTTCCAGATGTAGTGGAACTGACCTCCTACTGACCTCGGCTGCTCTGCCACCATGCCAAGAACTGCTGTCTCCAAGAAAACGCCGTTGCTCCAGGCAGGAGGACAGGAGGACGAGTGCTCTGCTGGGAGCCTCTCTGCCAGGAGCCGCATTATAAAGAAGCCAGGAGGATGGCCCCTGAAGGCTAGTATTGCCTCATAATACCCTCTTCCAACCAGTGTCACCACAAAGCCCCACCAATACTGGGGGGGGGGGGGAAGCAAGCAACCTCCTCAGAACTGAAGGGATGAGTGTTGGAGGACAAGGGTGAATGGAATACCCTCCCCTCTAATCCAAGGTCAGTATCTATGGCTGGTAACCTTTCAGGTAGCTGTTAAAACCAGCACTTTATTTGGGACAGGAAACACATTTGGAGTCAGTGCAACTGACAATGCAGAGGCATATTGTGGTCGAAATGCCCAGTCCCAGTTAATGATCTTGTAGCCCTGTTGTGGGGCTTCTCTGTATACCCTGTCATGGCTGTGCAGTGCTGCTGCATGGTTTATATGATGCAGCCGCCTACTCGCAGCCACATTGGGCTTCTTCCCGCCCCCCCAGAAAATTTCCTTTTAATGCTATCATTTTACTATGACATTTTCAGTTGCTCCAAAGTCACCACATTGTTTCTTTGTCTGTCAGTGGTGGCCTCGTTTCGGGTTAAGCAAGTGGGAATTGCTGGGGGTGGATCCAAGTGCAGGGTAAGCATGAAAATGCAAGGCAAGAGGCAGAGGGTGGGCTGGACAAGACGACATGACCACTGGCACTGTGGTTCTTCCTGTTCAGAGAGCACTCACACCCTCCTGCCAGGTAACTTTATTGATTCCACTACCAAATGGGGCATCATATAGACACCCTGCTGGACCAACTGCTGTTTCAAGCCATTTTTAAAGGCAGTCCTATGTACAATGCATCGGGATATTCTAAAAGGGGTGTGTGTGTGTGTGTTACCGAAGCATGGATAATTGAGACCAGGCAATTTCCATCTAGGTAATATTTGCTGTAGACAATTAATGTGGTAGAATCACTTCATGAGGGCTTTGCTGTTGCTTAACAATACATGAAAACTGAGTCTAAATTTCCTTTCATGCTGACTTTCTTTTAAAATTAGACTTTCGCCCACTCTTTCAACTTGCTCATCAGTCCTCCACACTTCAGAATAAGAGTAACTTTTAATGTGAAGCTTTTGCCCTTTGATTGTATTTTTACGTTCATAATTTGCAAAACTCATTACTGGAAAGTAAATTAGCAGGAGGGCATGATGAATTCATGTTGTTCCTGTTTATCTGCTTGCAAATAGCACGTAAACACAATCCTTTTACGATTACCAGTAAAAATAATGAAAATACAAATTAATACTTAGAGAAAATCTTATGGTCCTTGGAATAGGGCAGAATGTAATTTTAAGACTAAAATCTCATATTTATCTCCATTTATGTTTTCCTAAATCAATTTTTAAATATCCATTTTAACTCTCTGTTTGTCCTCAGAATTTAGACCTGTGTAACACAAATCACAAAATAACTTTGATTACTATGCAGACTTTCTATCATACGCATGGTTATAATGTAAAGGTAGCAATTTTTAAATGCTCAAGTTTTGTTTTGTTTTTCAAGGAATTATGCCATGATTCTTATTATTAAATTATCAGTGTGAAACAAATTGTGGTTATGAACTATCAATTGACATCAGATAAATCTTAGTGGTTGCTCCCAATCACTTGAACTCTTTGCCAAGGGAGGTCCTATCTAGCCCCTTCTTTCCACTGGCAGGCAAAGATGTTTTAATTTATAGAATCATAGGCCTCAGCTAAACCTACCAGTCTAGTGCGACAGAGGGATGAAGATCTCGTGATATTTTTATCGCAAGATCTCCCCCTCTGTTTACATGTGGCGTACGACGACCTTGGATGGAGAGGATGTTGCAGCCACTATTTTTCTCTTAAAGAAAAAGAGTGCACGAATGCTCGTGTGCAAAAGGTAGGTGTTTTTTATTTTAAATTAATTTCCCCGCTCCCCTCACCCCACCCCAATGGGCATAGAGCACCTGAGGAGCTCTGCGCCCCGTGCACGGGTCCCGGCTCACATGTTCTGTGGTCTCGGGATCATCCTGAGACCTTGGAAAAAGCGGGCCTAAAGTGTAGGGCGAGATCCCGGGGCAAGGGGCGGATCATCCCTCCCTGCTCCCAGGATCCCTTGTGCATCACGTGGATGCGCAGGGATGATCCCAGGGATTGCCCCGGGATTTCACCCTGTCTAGCTATGGCCATAGAGTTGGAAGGGATCTTGGAAACCATGCAACTCAATCCTCTGTTCAGTGAAGGCTCTGCAATGAGGATGTAACTATGGCTTCCCTAACAGATGGCCATCCATCCTCTGCTTAAATACGTCCAGAAATAAGAAACCATCACCTCCCAAAGTGGTCTGCTCTGCTGGCAAACAGCTCTTGGAGTTAGGAAGCTGCTCCTAATGTTTAGCTGAAATATTCTTCCCTACAATTTCCACCCATTGGTTCTAGTCCTGCTCTCTGAAGCAAAGGATAAAAACTCTACTCTTACCTTGTGCACGACAGCTTTCAGATATCTGATGATTAATATCATGTCTTTCCTTAATCTTCTTCAAACGCGACATACCCCTCTCTTTCAACTGTTCTTCATAGGACTTGGTTTCCAGTCTTCTCACCATTTTAGTTGGTCTTCTCTGGATGCTGATTTATTTATTTATTACATTTCTATACTGCCCAATAGCCAAAGCTCTCTGCTTGCCAGTTTGTCAACATCCTGAAATATTCAGAGAGGCCTTCGGCCCATAAGCTGGCTTGTTATGGTGCAATTGGTTTAACTTGTTTTGATCCATTGTTATTTATTTTTGTGTGTTTTATAGCTGTTAGCCACCATAAGCACTGTTTGGCAGAAAGGCAGGAAACAAATTTAACAAACAAATAAGCAATGTTTGAATTTGGTTCTTAGGACCGGCAGTTAAATGCTGCAAGTTCTCAGAAATTTGAGTAAAAAAATGTGCACAATGAAAATAATTCACTAAGCCCTGGGGGCATGTAAAGTGTAGGTATTTTTATGCAGGCTCTAGGCATCTGAGTTTAGGAAAATCAGTCCAATGGCCCTGTCTCATTAAGAAATCTGTTTTGGATCAAGCTGCATTAATAAGAAACACACAAATGAAATAATTATGACTTCCCTAAAAGGCCCAATAGGAAAAAAGTATTAACAAAACTGCCTTGTAACATCTGATTCCCTGAAGCTGACATAACTTTTGAACTTTAATGAAAGACTTTAAAGATCTTTGTGAGGACAGATGGTTCACAGGTCACTGTTGTTTTCTCCTGATGTACAAATGCTAAACCAGGCGTGATGGAGCTTTTGGTATTTGAACGACCTGAAAAGTTAAGGTGAGCTTGAAAGACACAAGAAAAAAAGAAAAATCTCAGGAATTTCTTGGAAGTTTTATTTCCCCCATGAAAGGGGCTTCCATTTTTCTGCCTCATTGTCAGGGCATTTCATAATTTATTTTGAATGTGTGTGGTGGTGTTTTTGACCTCAGCTAATCCCTGTGAGGTAGCTGAAGGTACTATCTATATTTTCCTTCCTATTACACATCTCATCAATGCTCTACAGTCTCCCAGGCTGCCTGCAGTTCCTGATCTGAAAAGGCCCCATGGGAGGAACAAATTCATGATGTTTTCCCCTGGATGGGAAGTGCAGGAAGCCAAGGAGGCTACAGGCTGTCAGAGGGATGACTTTGCAATGACAGAACAGTCACACTCACACTCCTCAGCCTTCTGATAAGTAAGGTAAGCACAAGAACCCTGAACCAAGCCCACGAGAGTTCTGAATTTTCTCCTCCAGAAAGCTCTGGTGTGGGCTGGTCCATGAAGTCACGAAGAGTCGGAAGCGACTGAACAAATAAACAACAACAAAACAAACAATTTCTTTACATAAGCAATTTCTTTTTCTATCAAATTGAATGAGAATGGTCCAAATTTTCATAGGAGAAATTTTCGACGCAGCACTATTAATAAAGGAATAAAAAATAATGATAAGAGCACTTATATCAAGGGGTGCAAAGACTAAGACCGGGGATGGGTGGAAATCTGCCCCTCCAGTAGTCCCCTTAAGGCTCTTTGGGGTTCCCCATAAAGCCATGCCTCTTCCTGTGACCCCAACCACAAAGACTTTTTTTGTTCCAGCAGGCCTTTGGCAAATAATCGAGACCTCTGTCTGAGCCAAGGACTTTTAAAATTGTCATTTTAAATGTTTAAATGTTTTAATATTGGAATATATTTAATATATTTTTAAGTTTGTATATTTGTATTTAGAGGTTTTAAATGTATATGTTAATAATAATAATAATAATAATAATAATAATAATAATAATAATAACAACAACAACAACAACAACAACAATCAGTCATGAGGTGGTTTCCCAGTGCTCATGCAGTTTTTTCATGAAGGTTGAAATGCCTGTCCTAACATCGAAGCCACCAGCCTCCTCTAGATCCATGTTAAACATTACACATTCTGCAACTGAAACTGAGGAAAATGCAAGTCGACCCACGTTTTGAAATTCAACGAACATAACTACATTTTCTCTTTACTCTCTGCAGACGAGCCCAAGGCTCAATCAGACTCAGTTGGCGCTTGAAGAGAGCAAAATTATATTGCATCACTGCTGCCATTAAAATAGTCCTGATGCTTTTGTTCCATGCATATAATAAATGACTTCCAGATGTGTTTCATTTTTAATGAGTGCATGATAGGATTTCATTGTCACGAGTAATTATCTTGCTTTGACAATGAACAGTTACAATGTCTATAATTTTGTGGGGTGGAATGGAGGGAAAGAAGGTACGGTCAGAAAAAATGCCAGACTTCAGCACTTCTTTGTGGTCTGAAACTTGGAAACATTGAGGAAACATTAGTCCATTACACATATGCATAAAAATCTTCCTTTTCGGGTAATCAAATATTTGTTTTCTTGATTCTCATCCCCCTCCCCCCCAACAAAAAAAATGCTGCCACTGGAATATATCAAGGAAAAAATGGGGAAGCAGAAGGGAGCTGTCAAATTGGCCTTGGAAACATAAGAACATAAGAAGAGCCATGCTGAATCAGACTAAAGGCCTACCTAGTCCACCATTCTGTTCACACGGTGGCCAACCAGAGCACCTTCCCCAGCAACTGTTATACAGTTACATAGGCCATGGCTAGACCAGGTGATATCCCAGTGATCACCCTAGGATCATCACTGTGTGTCCACATGATGCACAGGGTATCCTGGAAGAAGGGAGGGATGATCCCTCCCTTGGCCCGGGATATCAGCAGGCCCTTTCCCCCTGCTTTTTCCACAGTCTCAGGATGACCACGGAAAGTGTGGCTGGGCGTCGCAGGTTGTCCCAGCTCCTTGAGAGTAACCACAAGGAGCCAGGAACCGGACACGGGGCAAGGAGCTCCTCAGGAGCTTTGTGCCTATTGGGGGTGAGATGGTGGGAGGGCAAGGTGTGTGTGTGTGTATGTGTGTGTGTGTGTGTGTGTGTGTGTGTGTGTGTGTGTGTGTGTTTTAAAAAAACTTACCTTTTGTTCAAGTGCTCCTTTTCCTTTAAAAAAACAAAAAAACAAAATGGCGGCCATGATGTCGCGTGCCACCTGTAGATGAGGGTGACGATCTCATGATCATAAAATTGTGAGATTGTCACCCTCCAACCCCCTTGCCTTGATAGCACAGGTAATATGTAGCCAACATGACTAGCTAGCAGCCACTGATAGCCTTATCCTACATGAATTTGTCTAATCCCTTTTTAAAGCCATCCAAGTTATTGGCCATCACGACATTTTAGAATAGTGAATTCTATAGTTTAACTATGCACTGTGTGAAGGAGAACTTCCCTTTGTCTGTCCTGAATCTCCCAGAATTCAACTTCATAGGATGACCTCATTGGGTTCCAGTACTACAGGAGAGGGAGAGATTTGTCTCCCGATCCACTTTCTCCACACCATGCATAATATTGCACATATCTCCCCATATTTACCATTTTTCTAGCCTAAACAGTTTCAGATGTTGTAACTTTTCCTCATAGGTGACTTGCTGCAGCCTCTCAATGATTTTGGTTGCCCTTTTCTGCATGGACTTTATGGCATCAGACCTAAACTGAAGTTTGTGGAGGCCCCATCACTTGACAAGCTGAAGTCCTCAATTACCATGCCCCCTGCCATGCCTATTCCACATTTCTGAGTAAAAGTGGAGGATTTTTTTCAGCCTAGCTCCGTATGGCAAGCAATAACTGTACCGCTATCACCGGGGCTTGACCCAATCCCTAAGCAGGGTGCCACTAACAGAGAGCAGAGGCACCGCCAACGATGCCCACAGAGCAAATGGCTCTAGATTATTTTTATGCATTATTTATTCAATTTCTAGGCCACCTTACCTCAAAGTGGTTGATAGAGAAATCAAAATAATCACAAAAATGATGAGTCAAGCAAGTTAGCCAAGCCCATGCTGCAGAGGAAACAGAAAAGAAAACAGGCTTTACAGCCAATCTGACCTTTTGGACAATTCCTTCCTGACCTCAGATTTGTCCATCAATCCTGTTCCAGGATCCTTCCCAAAAACATTCTGCTAATGCTCATTTTTTAAACATTTGATTTGTTTACCTTAGGAAATCATCTGTAAAAGAAACACAAGAGCTAAAACACATTTTGACAATTTAGGTGGGTTGGCTAATATTCACTCTTGGATACCTCACATATACTGAAAGTGTCTGTTACTGACTATCCCACAAAACAAAAACAGTTTTGTATCAATTGTCAAGTAGACAATGGTTTGTATGTTTGACAAACTAGATCAGACCTTTATTACACTACTGTGTTAATTTGTTTACCAATTCATAGAATCATAGAATAGTACAGTTGAAAGGGGCCTATAAGTCCATCCAATACAACCCCTTCTCAATGCAGGAATCCACCTTAAAGTATATCTGACAGATGGTTATCCAGCTGCAACTTGAAGGCCTCTAGGGTGGGAGAGCCAACAACCTCCCTAGGGAATTGGTATCATTGTCATACTGCTCTGACAGTCAGGAAGTTTTTCTTAACATCCACCTGGAATCCGGCTTTCTGTAATTTGAGCCCATTATTCCATGTCCTGCATTCTGGGATGATCGAGAAGAGACCCTGGCCCTCCTCTGTGTGGCAACCTTTCAAGTATTTGAAGAGTGCTCTCATGTCTCCCCTCAGTCTTCTCTTCTCCAGGCTAAACATGCCCAGTTCTTTCAGTCTCTCCTCATAGGGCTTTGTTTCCAGACCCCTGATCATCGTTGATGCCTTCCTCTGAACCCCCTTCAACTTGTCTGCATCCTTCTTGAAGTGTGGTGCCCAGAACTGGGCACAGTACTCAAGATGAGGCCTAACCAGTGCTGAATAGAGGGGAACCAGTACCTCATGCGATTTGACTGGCTCCTTTTAGTGGAAATGTAGAAGATGATTGTACATCATAGGCTGACCATATGAAAAGGAGTATAGGGCTCCTGTATCTTTGTTTTTTTATAGAAAAGGGAATTTCAGCAGATGTCATTTGTATGCATGTAGCACCTGGTAAAATTTCCTCTTTATCACAACAGTTAAAGCTGCAGGAGCTATACTAGAGTGACCAGATTTAAAAGAGGGCAGGGCACCTGCAGCTTTAATCTACAAGATGGCTAACATAAATATATAAGACAACATATTAAAATATATTAAAATGTTAGCATATTCTCCATTATCGTCTACACACACAAGCTTATGATCCAGAAAAGACCTAGCTTAGGGAAATTACTATTTTGTTGATCAGAAATACATACATGGGTTTCTAGCAATCCATTCCTTGATGGGAAGACTTGAATCTTTACTGATAGCTAGAAAAAGAAATGAAGATTGATTAATATGAAACATTATTTAGTGCAGTTGGCTCAATTCAACAGCAGCAGCAACAAAAAATACCTTTTATTTACTCTTGCTGTTTCATGATCCTGGATTATCCCTTCTAGGAACTCAAGCGAGTGGAAACAAAAGTCCCACAATCTGTTTCTTATGTGACTTGTATAATTCATGCAGTATTTTCAAATGGGAGATGTGCAACAAGAGTTGCTTTTACCAATGCAAGTGGAATTTTAAAACCGGGGAGGGGGAAGCTTACAGGAGGAATAGCTCAATGACGCAGAGGAAAGACTCAGAAACTGTGTTCTCAACGTCATATAATGTGCATAGGCAACTCATGGAGGCAGAACTGGGATTGTTCCCAGAGGCCTCAGCTGCATGACCTTTAGCCGTGCCCCCAACCCCTTCATAATATTTATTTATTGAAAATTCTGAGGGATCAAAGCTGTTTTAAGTGGATGTTGTCTTTGGGCTTTGCTAGATGGAGGTTTCAGCCCAGGCTGACCCTGGGCTCACCTCTGTGCATCCAGATGACGCACAGGGGATCCCGTGGTCAGCCAGGGCTGAAACCTCCTTTGGCCAGGGCTAACCAGAACCTCTTTTGGCCCGGTATTACCCGCAGCCTCAGGCTGACCCCGAGACTGTGGGCATCTAGCTCGTTCTGCCGCTTTCCCCGGCTACCTCGCTTACTTGCGAGTAGCTGGGACAAGTGGCGGAGCCCGGGGGAAGATCAGAGCCTGGGGGAGGTGGAGAGGAAGATCAGAGGCAGGGGGAAAGGGGCTGGCGGGTGGGCGACGGAGCTGGCGGTGATGGGGGGGGGGGAAACGAACCCTGCAACAATCTTTTGGCCACTTATGCATTGACAAGAAGACCAAAGAGGACACTGGTTTTCATAAAATGTGCATATGCTAATTTATATGAATAGAGGCACATTTAGAAAGAAGAACTACTACATACAATACATTTCTCCATAGTGAGGAACACTGTGAGCATTTGAACTACATGTCTGCTTAATCTGCTGTCCAGGTGCTAAGTGCAGACAGGCAACTTCAAGGCCCCTGGTCTTACAGTTCTTTATCTTTGGTCTGGGCAGACTTTCAAGCTGAGGAGGGACTACTTCTGACAGCCTTTCAAATAGAGGACTATTCTCTGTAAGGTCACATTCCACCACCTCCTCTCAACTCCACAAGACTAATTTCAGCCAGGGTCCCTTCCAGTTTTGGGCCTGGCCAGGAAACAGTGAATTAAAAGTAGTCAGTGTGGGGTTTGGAGGGGACAGTTGTCAAATAACAGTTGAGTTGGGCACCCCTGCTTGCCTGTTGACCCTCCCTTATTTCCCACATTGTATCAGTCACATTAGCTTAGGGACACAAATTTGGCATGGTTTCCTCATAAATCATATTGGCCTTGTTGGAAACAAGGAGTTGGAAATCCCTTGTTTGTTTATGGTTAACAATATTGTCATGCCACTCAATGGGGAGTTGGAAATCCGATGTCTATTATTTATTTGTTTGTCTGCTTGCTTGTTATTAATAATATATGCCACCCCTTAACAAAACCTCTCAGCAACAGCAAGAAACAAATTGAACAGCTGTTATATTTTAAACGATGAGTTTCAAAGGTCTAGAAGATGAAACGAGGTCTTTGCCTGGTGCCACAAAGAACACAAAGCAGACCCTCTGAGGGCAGCATTGCAGGACTCAGGTGCCCTTACCAAAAAGGCCCTTTCCCCAAGTACCATATGTTTACACCTCACTTGGTGGGAAACGGGAGGAACAGAGGTGTTTTCCTCAGACACATAGGTCTTAGCTAGACCTAAGATTTATCCCGGGATCGTCTCGGGGTCATTCCTGTTCATGTAAATGACACACAGGGGATCCTGAGAGCAGGCAGGGATGACCCCGGGATGTTCCTGGGATAAACCTTAGGTCTACCTAAGGTAGAGTGACCATATGAAAAGGAGGACAGGGCTCCTGTATCTTTAACAGTTGTATTGAAAAGGGAATTTCAGCAGGTGTCATTTGTATGCATTTCACACCTGGGGAAATTCTCTCTTCATCACAACAGTTAAAGGTGCAGGAGCTATACTAGAGTGACCCGATTTAAAAGAGGACAGGGCACCTGCAGCTTTAACTGTTGTGATGAAGAGGAAATTTCCCCAGGTTCCCCATATATACAAATGACACCTGTTGAAATTCCCTTTTCAATACTGTTAAAGATACAGGAGCCCTGTCCTCCTTTTCATATGGTCACCCTAACCTAAGGCCTTAGCCTTGAGGTGACGGAGAAGAAATCCTGATTGTTCTTACCTTGACAGTTCCAATATTCTGTCTTTGGGGGCTTGATATGACTCTCCCAGTCGCAAATGCCTATCTTCTTCTTTTCAGGCCACCAGAGACACTGTTTCATGCATGACATCTCATCGCAAGTATATTATAAAACTGATTTATTTCCTTGCTAGTCACAGGATGGGTGTTATAAAATAGCCATGTGCTCACTCCAGCTCAAAGCTCCCCCTGCTGGAGATTAGGCTAGTAAATAGGAGAAATTGACGGCAGCTTGCACATTACAAGAAAAGAGGCCAGGCATGGGAGAGGGAATTTTATTTATTATTATTTTATTTATTATTGCATTTATATCCTGCATTTTTTCTTTCATGGAACCCAAGGCAGTGTACATAATGCTCCTCCTCTCCGTTTTATCCTCACAACCAACCTGTGAGGTAGGTTGGACTGAGACTCTGTGACTGGCCCAAAGTCACCCAGTGGGTTTCCATGGCCAAGTGGGGACTAGAACCCAGATTTCCCAACTCCCACTCCAACACTTCAGGCACTACACCACATTGGCTCTGTAACATCTGAAGTGGGTTGTTGTGCACCTTCCCTGTGGCAAGGTGCACACCTTGTGGTGGAGAGCAGAGACCTCTTGACATGTGGTGCCCAGAACTGGACACAATACTCAAGATGAGGCCTAACCAGTGTCAAATAGAGGGGAACCAGTACCTCACACAATTTGGAAGATATGCTTGTATTAATGCAGTACAAAACAGCATTTGTGGGTTTTTGCAGCCACATCACACTGTTGGTTCATATTCCACTTATAATCTACTACAATTCCAAGATCCTTCTCACTTGTAGAATTGCTGAGCCAAGTATCCCCCATCCTGTAACTGTGCATTTGGTTTCTTTCTACTAGGTGTAGAACTTGGCATTTATCCCTATTAAATTTCATTCTGTTGTTTTCAGCCCAGTACTCCAGCCTATCAAGATCATCTTCAATTTGTTTCTGTCTTCCAGCATATTAGCTATCCCACCCAATTTTGTGTCAACTGCAAATTCCCTGCACCTATTCGTCTAAGTCATTAATAAAATGTTGAAGAGCACTGTGCCCAAAACTGAGCCCTGCGGTACCCCACTTGTTACCTCCCCACAGTTTGAGAAGGTAAATTATGGGTTCTTCCAAACAGATTTGAAATTTCGCTCCTCTAAACGTGCCTTTTCAGACATGGGGTAATTATTTATGATTAGGAAAGAAACAGAAAAAAATGACAACAGTAAAACAAAAAACAGGCAATTTTCTGTTTATTTGTGGGATGCTTACAAAGCACAAGTCAGGACAAAAACTCTGAAGGAGATAGAAATTCTGTTTATTTTGTCCAGTTGTATTTTTTTTACCCTTCCAATGCTTGAATCTATGTGGCTTTGACAGGAATGTGACCAGAGGCCCTGCGTATCTCTCCCCCACTGGCTGGACATAAACTGTAAATCAGAAATCCCAAGGAGGCCTTTTTTGTTTCCTCTTGTCCTCCTGTGACTTCAATCTCCAGCAGTACAAATCCTGTCAGTACCACAGCAGGAATAATGAACATGGCCATCAAGTAGACCTTAAGAAGTATGCAATGCTTGAGCAAACACTCTTACAGTGCAACCCTATACACACACACACACACACACACACACACACACACACACACACACACATATATATATATATATATATATATATATATATATTACATATTATTCAGCTACAGGCCCTGCTGAGGTCAGTATACTTACTAGTGCCAGAGTAAAGAAATTGCATATAAATGCAATAAATAAATATAAATAAATAGTGCTGTGCCAAATCCTGCCCCTGATTTTCTCTCCCTGCGAAAGAGGCATTGTTTTTTTTTTCTACCTCTTTTACAGAAAGGGGGAGAATTTCAGAGATTTTTCTCCTTGGGTAGGGGAACAGCATTTCCACATACTTTTTGAAAGTGTGGTCTGTTGTTTAGGGGCTTTCTTTCTTTTCTTTTCTTTTTTTAAAACAGCCCCAGCACTTGGAGGAACCTGGCAGTTCTTCCTGAATGCCTATTGGAGACAGTGGCTGGATCTACACTACTGCTTTAAAGCACTTTATAACAGTTTTCACAACTGTATATGTAGTGTGTCCTGGGCCCCAACAATTGTAAAAACTGTTATAAAGCGCTTTAAAGCAATAGTGTAGATCCTGCCCATGTCCTCTCCCTCTCCTATAGACATTCAGGAAGAATGCCAGTAAGAACTTGTAGTCCATATTACACCATTCTTGTAACAACATCACTGGCTTTCTGTCTGTTTCTAGGCACAATTTGAAGAGGTAGTTTTGACCTACAAAATCTTAAATGGTTTGAGGGCCAAGATATCTGAAGGACAAGAATAAGAGGCCAGGATATCCTTCCATATGAACCTGACCATAATGTACTGTACAATCTTCATCAGAGGCCTTGTTGTATGTCCCACCACTCAGAGAGGCTAGGTTGGTGGGAATTGAGACAGGGACTTTTTGGTGGCAGCACCCCTATTGTGGAACTCCTTCACTTCCAAAGGGAGGAGAGATTGGCTCCTTCCTTGTTTTGTTTTAGATGATAACTGCTGTTTTGTTCCATTGTGCATTTAATGGTTTTTAATTTTTCTTGTATGGATGTGTGTGTGTATTTTGCTGTTGTTGCTCTTTGGTTCCTTGTGATCATTTTTTGTGTGTGAAGTTTTAATGTTTTATTGTATATCACCCCAGGCAACTGGCTAAATAAATAAATAAATACAATCCTGTCTCCTGCTGCTTTTCAGCTCCAAATTGCCCCCTCCGCAAACTGTGTTTCATTTTTCATCTCTCTCTCTCTCTCTCTCTCTCTCTCTCTCTCTCTCTCTCTCTTTAAAGGTTGGTGAGATTCTTTTATTACATGTATTTTGTATATAATTCATAATCAGGTCCGCAGATCCACCAAAATGTCGGGTAATGAGGCAGGATTATAAAATAAAGGGAAGGGGGAAAATGAATGAAATTAGGAAAATGTATGATTGCATTAATTTCTTATTTGCAATTGCTAGCGTGGCCACGTGTCCTGCTTTACAGAGGACAGTCCTCTATTTGAAGTTGTCCTCTCTTCGATGGTCTGTCCAGACCAAGTCTGGTTTAAAGTCAAAGAACCATCAGAAGAGGAAAGCAGGAGGTTCCTTGAAGTTGCCCATCCACATTTAGGATCTGGATAGCAGATTGAACAGGCACACAGGTTACCTGATCACAATCTTACCCACAACAGTAAGATGAATTGTAGTTCTATTTAAATAACAGCTATTATTTCTAAATGTGCACCTATTTGCGTAACAGATGCAGATGTTATACAAAGTGGTGTCCTCTTTTGCTCCGCTCTACACATCAAACACATTGAATGAGAACTCTCCCCCCTCGATTTTTTCACTCTAGAATTCACTAAAAAAAAAAAAAGTTTTTTCCTTGTGCTGTTATATAATAACCCTGAAATGGGTTGCATAATATACAGACAGAGAAGCTACATGTGCCCACCTCATGTTATGACTGTGGAAATTTGCTGCGAAGAGAGAGAGAGAGAGTTAAAGTTCCTGGTTAACCTTTGCAATTGCTTTTAGTTCTCATAATTGGAAGGGTAAATAAAGCCATTTTTGTAGGATGTGAGTAATGTAACATACGAATACACAAAACTAGCATTAGGAACATTGTGTACATGGAATAATATTCACCAGCTCTGTCCAAACCATTGTTTGAAGTGCAGCCAATTATACAAGAACAAATGCCAGATGACCCTGCCCCATTATAATTCTGCCTCAGGGTTTCCCAGTTTCTGCCCCAGTTTTTCACAGTATTTGATTCCTGGGCAGTTTTTCCTAAATTGAAATTAGAGACTAATACTGGTCTCACACTGTATATATGGAAAGCCCATGTCACCATTGGTTCTAGTAGTCCTTCTCCTTTCCCGTTTTTTTTTTTTTTTTGCCCCTCAATCCCCTTGCTACAGAGGTGTCTCATGAATAATGCTAATGTGGCTCATGCATAGTGAATTCCCCTCCAAAAATTGCATGCATCATGGCCTCGCCTCCCTCGCACCCCCCCAATTGCCACCTCCGTCCCTTTCCCGCTTCCTGCTGGTGGCTGCAATCTAACCATGTGGCTGCGTCCAGGGCCGACCTTCATGCCACAATGATTGGCCGACGGGGGTTGACCATCATCCCACTGGTAGAGTGGCTGCCATTGCTGTTTGGCACAGAGGAAATTAACTACCATAGTTAAATGCACACTGCTTGCAAAAGTACTTCTTTTTGCCTGTCCTGAATCTCACAACATTCAGCTTCTCTGGATGACCCCAAGTTCCAGTATTGTAAGAGAGGGAGAAAAACTTTCTATCCACTTGTTTCATGCCATCCAAAGAGATACACCTCTCTTTGCTTATTTCTAAATGTTCCATTTTTTCCTACTAGTGGAGTCACTCCAGGCCCCTGTTCATTTTGGCTGCCCTTTGATGAACTTTTCCAGTTCTACAATAACTGTTTTGAGTTCCTGTTTTGAGATGCAGTAACCAGAACTACACGCCATCCCAAGTGTGGTCACTCTACCAACAAGCCAAGAACGTTCCTCACCACAGTCAGAGGTTTTTCGTTGTGGGAATTGATTCCTGATTCAGTTCATGAACATGGGGAGTTGTAAAACCAATAGAATTAATTTCCCATTTCAGGACATCAATCCGCAAACGCTACAGCTTCTTAAGAAAGTGTTGGAACAGCAACAGTATCAGAGGGAGCAATGGTGAAGAGACATTTCTAAAAATGCTCAGAACACTAGCCAAGAACTTATCAAATGTTCCTGCCAGGTCCATACTATTTTTTTAAAAGTTGATAGATAAAGTGTGAAGGCAACTTGGCCTGAGAGGAGACATTTGGTTACCTTATAAGTCAAAGTACGATTCAGACCACAGTCAAACACCCACGGTTATGGCCAAATACTTCCTCAGCCAAACATAGATTTAAGAATCCGTATCAAACCACACAAATTTTGGAGGTTGCAGTGAGGGAAACTTTGCAGGCGTGTTCGGCATACAACCAAACTGATTAAAAACAGAGTGGTGTACGTAATAGCAAATGCACTCCTGTAGCCATTGTTGCACTTTCAGATTGTATTTATCTCATCATCTCCTTCCCCTTGTTATGATCTCCTTCTTCTATAAATAACAAGTATACTGAGCAATCCTATTTTTCATTTATGCACCAGGGAGGAGATCTGCCAGCAGAGCAACCATCTCATCTATTGCCCTGCCGTTTCACTGTGATTTGGGCAGGAGGTAAGAGGGGCAACTTCTTCTTCTTCTTCTTCTTCTTCTTCTTCTTCTTCTTCTTCTTCTTCTTCTTCTTCTTCTTCTTCTTCTTCTTCTTCTTCTTCTTCTTCTCCCCACTACAATGGAGTGGGGAGACTACAATGGAGGGAAATAACAATACAAGCCCCATTGCTATTGGAATGTTGGGTCATTTCTGTTAGCATATCATGGGAATGAGGGGGCTTTGGATCCAGCAGACCCACACCCGCCTCTGCTGGTGGAACTGGGGGATTCCTCCAAGGTGCAATCCCACCGGTAGATTTCTCTTTCAGCCAGCAGAAGAGCAGCACTTACAACACTTTCTAAAGGTGAGGAGGCTGGGCACTGATGCCACATAGTTCAAGAATAGGGTGACCATATGAAATGGAGGACAGGGCTTCTGTATTTTTAACGGTTGTATAGAAAAGAGAATTTCAGCAGGTGCCATTTGTATGCATGCAGCTCCTGGTCAAATTCCCCCTTCATCACAACCGTGAAAGCTGCAGGATCCCTGTCCTCTTTAGTATCTGGTCACTCTAGTATAGCTCCTGCAGCTTTAACTGTGGTGATGAAGAGGGAATTTCACCAGGTGCTGCATGCATACAAATGACACCTGCTGAAATTCTCCCTTCAATACAACTGTTAATGATACAGGAGCCCTGTCCTCCTTTTCATATGGTCACCCTATTCAAGAAAAAAAATTACGCTCATGCTAACATCCTTCACCAGTTCTCTGCTGGAGCCTGGGGGAGGGACCCACACCTTTGCAACAAGTTGCCATCAGAGGCCATGTTCCGTCATTGCAGGCTTTTGAGAAGGCCTTGAAAACATGTTAGTCTTCTCTTGATATGACGGCTGATGTTGCTGTTTTTGCCTTTTGTTGCTGTTGCTGGTTTTGTTGTTTTTATTGCCACTTTACTGTGTTCATGCTTTTATCACTTTTAACGTTTTAACTGTTTTAATGACTTGTTGCTGAAAGCCATCTTGGGAGTGCTCCTGCCCTGAAAGGGGGCCAAGAAACATTTTCAATAAATGAATAAAAGGCCACATGAATAAAACCCAAATTGAGGGGTTTATAATGGAGGTAACAATGGTTTGGATCCTCAA
Organism: Elgaria multicarinata webbii; assembly: GCF_023053635.1. Taxonomy (NCBI): domain Eukaryota; kingdom Metazoa; phylum Chordata; class Lepidosauria; order Squamata; family Anguidae; genus Elgaria; species Elgaria multicarinata. The sequence continues at coordinate 30,886,688 of NC_086178.1, read as the reverse complement.
ATTTGTTCTCTCAATGGGAGAACCATTTATGGAAGGAGAACTCTGAATGAAGATGGGTTCCTTTGATGAGCTCCAGCACACCTACAATTTAGTGCACTTTTGCAATGCCTAGTGTGTGGATTTGCAGCACAGTACTCACATGACACCGTGCCTGTCCTGCTGATACCCTGCCTCTTCCCCAGTCATTCCTAGAACACTTAAAGTCTGGATTATTTTCCCTCAGCGCCTTTTCCTTTGTTGGGGGCGTGTGCTGTGACGGGAGCCTTGCTGTTGGCTTGAATGGGTTGCATCAGGTCCTGGCAGGGAAAAGCGCTCTCTCCCAGCAGCCAGCTCCAAGCCTCAGTATAAAAGCCAAACTTTGCATCCCAGGCTCGAAAGCTTTTTTAAAAAAAATCACACAATGCCCAAATTTCTGCAGAGACAGGATTGTACTCCCTCGATGCCCCCAAAGAGCCAGATTAAAGGGTTGTTCCATGTTTGCTGGGCAGAAAAGCGGTCTGGTTGAAGTACTCATCTGACAGGATCTGTTTTGTTAAAGGTGGGGAAGAAGCAACCAATGAACTGGAGGGAGAAGGAGCAGAGTGGAAGAGCAAACAACCGAAAGAGCATCGGAGGTAAAAACAAACAAACACTGAAAGCTCCATCACACCTAGGAAGAAGCACTGGCTACCATCGCTTCTCTGTCATCACTCAGTTACTTCCTCTTTGAAAACAGGAAGTAAACAAAGAGCACGAGGCCCATTCAGTCGGGCGTTGTAATCATGCTGCTTCTCCCACACACAACAGAAGAGAGCAGCAACTGGACTTTTTCTGGTTTTTCTTGCAGCCCAAGGAAGGCCAGAAGGGGCAGAAGGCATGCGGGAGGCAGATGACGTCTTGTGAGGGGCCTCCGAGAAATCCGTGAGTGCCCAGTAATGAGCGTGCAATAAAACGCTCGTCGGTTGGAGATCTGAGACGAAGCAGGGTGGGGTGGGGAAATATGTGTGATGAAGCCCGATGTGTGCAACTCTGTTTTTGCAAACAGCAACTCTTTCCATTCCATTAGAAACCACACCACTGCTTGCAAAGTTACAGTTGTATTGTGTATTTGTTCATTTACTCCCATGGCACCTTTCTACAGAGCTATTCAAGATTGCTTGCACTTGTGGTTGTTGTTTGAGGTTTTGATTGTTTTTTAAACCTCTGGAAGCCATTTTGGAATGAGGAAGTCTTCCTGAAAGGTGCGATAGAGGCATGTGTGGGAAAAGTCCAGCTTATTTTTTGTTTGTTTGTTTAGTTGTTTATCCCATCTGGGGCAAACTGGGGGAAAAGAAACTTCTCATTCTACTTGTGTCTGCTATTACCAGACTTGCATAGGATATGTGCCAGTAATATGTCTCCAGTCTAAAGCTTCTTGCTGTGGGAATACGTTTTTCTGGAACATGAGTGCTGGCTGAGCTTAATTGTGTTAGGGGCAATTGCTAAAGCCTCCCACTTTCCCAGCCACCAGCCCACTAACGCCATCCAGCCATCTATTATGACCAGCCACCAGAGCCTCTTTGCCTGCCTCCCTACATTTTTTCATCTGGAGTAACGGCAGCTACTTCCCCCTCCTCCCCTTCACCGACTGCCAGAGCATTGAAACAACCAGCCAATCCTGCAGGTCCTGTAAGGGATTTTAAAAGTGTTTTTTTTTTAACTCCCGTTTTGAGAGATCTGAACCAATCAGACTCTGTGTTTGGGTAGTATTTTGCCAATAAGGGTATAGGAGTAATGTAAAGACTGCCCTCTGCCCTCATTGGCTGCATGCCCCCCAAAGGCAGCATCTGATTAGTTCAGACATCTGCTACTCAAAATGTAAGGTGTTGGGTTTTTTTTTAAAAAAAAAATCTTTAAAACAAGGAGGCATGGGGCCTGCAGGCTTGGCGGTAGCGATTCCTTTCACCAGTGGGGCTGGCTGGGAGGGCAAGAAGGAGGGTGTTGGCAGCTGTGTGGCAAGCTCAGGCAGATGGCTGATTTGAGCCTCTGGGCCCACAGCAGCTGCCCACCCATTCCAACCACTGATGCTGGGCCTGGCTAGGAGAAATCACTTCCCAAAGTGAACCTGGCTCTGTGCTGCCAGAGGAGAGGCTGCTGTTGGTCCAGCAGCATTGAGGCCCAGCATTGGGCAAAAGGCGGGATATTATTATTATTATTATTATTATTATTATTATTATTATTATTATTATTATTATTTAGAACTTCAGGCCCAGGTGCTAAATCAAGCCTTCCGGGGTTCCCCAGATAGCTGTGGCCCCTTCCCCCTGGCCTCCTTTCCCCACCCCACCACCAGTCATTTGGTGTCGTCCTGGCTTTCGTGCAGGTTTTTCCCCCATTCAAAACTTGATATGCCTCTTGTAAGGCTTAGTTGCTGGCTGAAGCATGCTGGTATTTGTGACCCTGCCCCTTTTGAATTCACCACTGGAATGCTGCTCTCGGCAGCTTCTCCAAAATAGGATTTGGCTCTCGACCTGAAAGAGGCTCAACCTACCTTCATCCAACTAGCACGCTAACCAAAATATACAGGCGCCAATCATGAGAAGCAGTATGATTAGTGTGGATAGAGGGGCTTGTGGGCTTGTAAAGTACTCAGAGAGCAACATAGACAAGCCAGAGCTTTCCCTGAAAATAGGTTTTATTGAAAGAATATATTGAACAGCAATTAACAACTCAATTCTTTGCATGTCCAAAGTGAGAGCAGTAAGTCTCATTGGGCTCCTATTAACTTACTCCCTAGGAAGTCTGTATGAGATTGCAGCCTAAATGGTGGAGAATGGGGTTGAGAGGATCTTTTGAAATGATTCTTTGCCTGAATAATGATTGCATGTCTGTACATTTGTAGAGAAGTTATTGGTCAAATCTTTAGAAACCTTTACTGTTAACGCTATGCAAAACTACTTGCACATCCCCTAACTCATAGATGGGCAGAAAGTAGCTCTCCAGATATTTAGACGTCAACTCCCAGCATTCCTGGCCATTGGCTATACTGGCAGAGGTTTCTGGGAGTTGACATCCTAAATGTCTGGAGATCTACCTTCTACCCATCCCTGATCTAAATGACTACATTTGGCAAGAGCAAAACTTTGCAGAAGAACTTCAATAAGTTTCTGAGAATTAAATTCCTTCAGGCCTCATATTATGCTTGTTTAACCTTTCAGGAATGGGAGAGGGGAGGTGCTGCTTCAATTGGGCAGGAGTGGGGGAGGCTCCAAGCATTTTCTGTCTCAGCACAGTGAGAGATTTTACCAGTTGAGATTGCAATGGTCTAGTCAATAAAACTGTGCATGTTTTAAGGTCAGAGATCAATTGGACTTGTCAGCAACTTTTAAAGAACTATTTAGCCAACTGTATTATGAAGTCTACCTCCAGGCCTTTAGTCTAAGTCTAGTCTTTCGTTTTTTGCATGCGTGTACTTGAACTGTTTTCTTTTTGAGTCTTGTGTAACCCTTCAAATGATTCTGTATTTAATCAAGGTGACTTTTTTGTGTTTAGAACAAGATTTTTCGTTTATTCGTTCAGTCACTTCCAACTCTTCGTGACTTCATGGACCAGCCCACGCCAGAGCTTTCTGTTGGCTGTCGCCACCCCTAGCTCCCCCAAGGTCAAGTCTGTCCCCTCCAGAATATCATCCATCCATCTTGCCCTTGGTCGGCCCCTCTTCCTTTTGCCTTCCACTTTCCCTAGCATCAGCCTCTTCTCCAGGGTATCCTGTCTTCTCATTATGTGGCCAAAGTACTTCAGTTTTGCCTTTAATACCATTCCCTCAAGTGAGCAGTCTGGCTTTATTTCCTGAAGTATGGACTGGTTTGATCTTCCTGCAGTCCAAGGCACTCTCAGAATTTTCCTCCAACACCACAGTTCAAAAGCATCTATCTTCCTTCGCTCAGCTTTCCTTATGGTCCAGCTCTCGCAGCCATAGGTTACTACAGGGAATACCATTGCTTTAACTATGCGGACCTTTGTTGTCAGTGTGGTGTCTCTGCTCTTAACTATTTTATCAAGATTTGTCATTGCTCTCCTCCCAAGAAGTAAACGTCTTCTGATTTCCTGGCTGCAGTCAGCGTCTGCAGTAATCTTTGTGCCCAGAAATACAAAGTCTGTCACTGCCTCCACGTTTTCTCCCTCTATTTGCCAGTTATCAATCAAGCTGGTTGCCATAATCTTGGTTTTTTTTGAGGTTTTACTGCAACCCAGCTTTTGCACTTTCTTCTTTCACCTTTATCATAAGGCTCCTCAGCTCCTCCTCGCTTTCAGCCATCAAAGTGGTGTCATCTGCATATCTGAGATTGTTAATGTTTCTTCCTGAGATTTTAACTCCAGCCTTGGATTCGTCAAGCCCAGCACGTCGCATGATGTGTTCTGCATACAAGTTGAATAGGTAAGGTGAGAGTATACAACCCTGCCGTACTCCTTTCCCAATCTTAAACCAGTCCGTTGTTCCGTGGTCTGTTCTTACCGTTGCTACTTGTTCGTTATACAGATTCCTCAGGAGGCAGACAAGATGACTTGGTATCCCCATACCACCAAGAACTTGCCACAGTTTGTTATGATCCACACAGTCAAAGGCTTTAGAATAGTCAATAAAACAGAAATAGATGTTTTTCTGGAATTCCCTGGCTTTCTCCATTATCCAGCGGATATTGGCAATTTGGTCTCTAGTTCCTCTGCCTTTTCTAAACCCAGCTTGTACATCTGGCAATTCTCGCTCCATGAATTGCTAGAGTCTACCTTGCAGGATCTTGAGCATTACCTTGCTGGCATGTGAAATAAGTGCCCCTGTACGATTGTTGGAACATTCTTTAGTGTTTCCCTTTTTTGGTATGGGGATATAAGTTGATTTTTTCCAGTCTGATGGCCATTCTTGTGTTTTCCAAATTTGCTGGCATATGGCATGCATCACCTTGACAGCATCATCTTGCAATATTTTAAACAGTTCAGCTGGGATACCGTCGTCTCCTGCTGCCTTGTTATTAGCAATGCTTCTTAAGGCCCATTCGACCTCACTCTTCAGGATGTCTGGCTCTAACTCACTGACCACACCGTCTGAGCTATCCCTGATATTATTATCCTTCCTATACAGATCTTCCGTATATTCTTGCCACCTTTTCTTGATCTCTTCTGTTTCTGTTAGGTCCTTGCCATCTTTGTTTTTGATCATACCCATTTTTGCCTGGAATTTACCTCCGATGTTTCTAATTTTCTGGAAGAGGTCTCTTGTCCTTCCTATTCTATTGTCTTCTTCCACTTCCGCACATTGCTTGTTTAAAAATAATTCCTTATCTCTTCTGGCTAACCTCTGGAATTTTGCATTTAATTGGGCATATCTCCCCCTATCACTGTTGCCTTTTGCTTTCCTTCTTTCTTGGGCTACTTCCAGTGTCTCAGCAGACAGCCATCTTGCCTTCTTGGTTTTCTTTTTCTCTGGGACATTTTTTGTTGCCACCTCTTGGACAAAGTTGCAAACTTCTGTCCATAGTTCTTCCGGGACCCTATCTACTAAATCTAGTCCCTTAAATCTATTCTTCACTTCCACTGCATATTCATTAGGAATATTAGTGAGCTCATATCTAACTGATCTGTGGGTCTTCCCTATTCTCTTTAGTTTGATCCTAAATTGTGCAATAAGAAGTTCGTGATCTGAACTACAATCAGCTCCAGGTCTTGTTTTTACTGTCTGTATAGATGTCCGCCACCTTTGGCTGCAAAGGATGTAGTCAATCTGATTTTGGTGTCGGCCATCTGGTGAAGTCCATGTATAAAGCCGTCTTTTCGGTTGTTGGAAGAGAGTGTTTGTTATGCACAGTGAGTTGTCCTGGCAGAATTCTATCAGCCTATGTCCCGCTTCATTTTGTTCTCCCAGACCATGCTTACCTGTAATTCCAGATGTCATTTCACTGCCCACCTTAGCATTCCAGTCTCCTGTAACGAAAATAACATCTCTTTTTGGTGTATTATCCAGTAGGTGCTTCAGATCCTCATAGAACTGATCTACTTCTGCTTCTTCAGCATCTGTGGTTGGGGCATATATTTGGATCACTGTGATGTTAAATGGCTTACCCTGAATTCGAATTGAGATCATTCTATCATTTTTTGGATTGTATCCAAGCACTGCTTTAGCCACTTTATTATTAATTAGGGATGTGCTCCGCTTCTAATCGGACCGGCGAATTAGAAGCGGAGCGGGGGGCTTCGCCTGCCCTTAAAGCGGAGGCGAAGAGGATTGGGGGCCGGCGTAGCGTTGTGAAGAGGATCGAGGTGAAGGCGGATCCTTCACCTCGATCCGGAGCTCCGCAAGAAAGGTAAGTGGGGTTTACCGGGCCCTGCCGCTGTCGCCCATGCGGCGACAGCGGCAGGGCCCGGTAAACCCCCCCTCCCTCCTCTCCCTTACCTGTGTCCATCCGCGGTCCCTCAGCTTCTTCAATTGAGCCCGCAGCTCAACCAGGAAGTCTAGGCAGAGCCACGGGCTCAATTGAAGAAGCCGAGGGACCGCAGACAGACGCAAGTAAGGGAGAGGAGGGAGGGGGGCCTTACCTGGCGCCACTCCCCTCCACTGCGGAGCTCCGATTCAGAGCTGGAGCTCCGCGGCGAAGAGGAGCAGACTATGGGTGGAGCGGCGTGGGCCGATCCAAAATTTTCGGATCGGCCCGTGGGGCGGAGCGGGGGGTCCGTGCACACCCCTATTATTAATTATGAAGGCTACTCCATTTCTTCTGTGATCCTCTTGTCCACAGTAGTAGATCTGGTGGTGATCTGATGTGAAGTGGCCCATTCCAGTCCATTTCAGTTCACTGACACCCAATATATCTATATTTAATCTTGACATCTCACCAATAACCACATCCAATTTGCCCTGGCTCATAGATATTACATTCCAGGTTCCTATGGTGTGTTGATCTTTAGAACATCGGATTTGTCGTTCACCACCAGCACCGTCAGCCGCTAACCGTCCTTTCAGCTTTGAGCTAGCTGTGTCATCACATCTGGGGCTAGTTGAACTTATCCTCTGTTCCTCCCCAGTAGCATTTTGACCATCTTCCGACTTGGGAGTCCCATCTTGCGATGGTATACCGACATATCTCTGGTTGTACTGATCCATTTAGTTTTCACGGCAAGAATACTGGGGTGGGTTGCCATTACCTTCCCCAGGGATCATATTTAGTCTGACCTCTCTACCATGACCTTCCTGTCTTGGGTGTCCCTTCACGGTTTAGCTCATGGCATCCCTGAGGTGCTCAAGCTCCAGCACCACGTCAAGGTAACGATCTCCTTTGCTGGAGTTAGAACAAGATGCTTCTCACTAAATTTAGGAAAAATAAATAAAAATGGTGCCCTAATGCAAACATAAGGGTAGTTATTCTTTCTTCATTCTCCAGAGGAATGAAGAAAGCTGTGCATGGTGGCCCATCAGGGGCTTGAGAACCATGCCTGGGACTGGGAAAACAGGGATGGCCAAGCACCTGGAGGCCTACCACACCTCTCTGGTGGTCTGCATTTGGTTTGGCAGGTTAGAGAACCAGTGTAGTATAGTGGGTAGAGTGTTGAACTGGGACTCGGGAGATCCAAGCTCTTGGTGGAAAGATGGAATATAAATGTAAAAAATACATAATAGAAATTGAGCTGGCCTAATTTATATCTGGTCAGTAGGGTGACCAGTTATGCAATACCAACAAAAGTGATAAGGCATTGCCCCCCAAAAAGAGGACAAACAAGGACATTCAATTTACATATGCTAATTTATAGGTATAGATGAAAATTGTGAAAGAATTGTTATAATTTGTAGAGAAATACAATACATCTCACCATAGTTAGGTAGCCAGTGACCATATAGCATGTGTGGCTGCTCAGTCTTCTGTCCAGGAGCTAACTGTTGATGGGCAGTCTCAAGGCCTCCAGCATTACCTTTTTATGGTGTTTTATCTTTAAACCGGACTTGGACTGGACAGCACTTCAAATAGAGGATTGTCCTCTGCCTGCTCTCCCAAACAGAGGACTACACGGCCATTCTACCTGTGAGTCACAGTGTTAGCAAATAAGCATTTAGGATCAGAGAGCAATCATATTGGGTCTGTGCACATCCTGTGTAGGGATGTGTGAGGAATCCACCCTATTGAGTTCATCTGATGGAATGTCCCAACCCATACCACCCAGAAACAGACCCAAACGAGCTTTGCATTCAGAAATCTGTACATTTCCAGATATTCAGTGTGTTCTGCAGAACAGGAAAAAAATGGGTTTGATAAAATGTGCTCATTTGAAAAGTGCATAAAGTGTACATTTCAAAAATGTGTGCAAACTTGTTTTCATCCATGCATACAATTTTCAAATGCATACAATTTGAAAAATGCTCAGAAAAATACATTACATTTTTCAAAAAATATACAAAAACCTGTACAAATGGTTTCCATTTTAAAAAAAAGAAATAGTCCGAATGGAACTGACATAGAACGGACTGCAGTTTGGGGAGGGGGGGAGAGGAATTCTGCAGAATGGGACTTGACAGATCCACCCATTCCTGGTCATGTGAGCAGACTCAAAACATGTATAACTTAGGCCTGTGACTAATCAACAGTTTGTTCATTAGCCACAGGCCTAAGTTATACAATTTGGGGAGATAAGCAGGTGGTGCTAACTCACATCACTCTAGGGGTACAAGAAAGGGCCCCCTCAGTTGCTATGCAATCTAAGCCAGGAGTGGGAAGAAGGTAGAACTTCAGGCGTTTGTGGAATTCATCTCTCATAATCTCCTCCCAGCATGGCCAATGATAAAAAAAAAGTTGAGTATTAAAGTCCCAAACATCCGGAGATCTACCTTCTGCCCATCCCTGATTGAAGCTTTGGATCTCCATTAACTTAACTAATTTCCCATTATTTCAATTGGTCTTCTCCAAGCATGCATCCCCAAAAGAACAAAGGTACAGCTGAAAAATGTGAGACATGCTGTCATAGCATCAGCACTTTCCTCCCTCCACACAAAGCTGCCATTGAAATGAAGACAGACATAGGTCAGCAGCACCCACACCTCTTCCTGTAACATGAGCCACAGTGAAAGTCTTACATGTCTAGTAATCATGAAATATCATAGCTCTCACTTCCAAGAAGCCAACTTCTTTCAACAAAGTCCATCAAATTTTCTACATTGAAAATAAGATGCTATTGCTTAGCTAGTGATACTACTTAGCTTCATGTTTGTTCAGGTTTTCCTTTCAATTAAGTTTAATGAGGAAATAGCTTCTGTATTGAAGAGATTTGTCTTCATGAATAAGTTTCCCTCAAGAAGGCATCACAATGCAGCTTCACATTTTGGAACATAGGAAGCTGCCTAATACTGAATCAGGCCATTGGTTCATCTAACCCAGTGTTGTCGACACTGACTGGCATCAGCTCACCAAGGTTTCAGTTGATTCTTTCCTAGCCCTGCCTGGAGATGATGGGCCATGAACCCAGGACCTTCCTCATGCAAAGCAGGTGTTCTACCACTGAGCTATGGTCCTTCCCTATTTGTTTTGGTATCTGTGTTTCTGCCTCATAAAAACATCACACTGCAGGTGGCAATTCAGAAAAAGGACAACTCAAAGTAATTGGGTGTTATAATCAGTTCAGCTTTCTTGGGAAACCCTGTTTTCAGTCTTTTCTGAACTTTTAAATTTTAAACATTCAAACCCAATATTAAGAACATACTCTCTCAGGATTCAGAATGTAACCCATGTCAATGACTTCTCTCTTTTTAAGTGTATCTTAAATCCAGCAGACAGTCCATTTTTCTTACATCTATGTTATCAGTTTCTGTGTGTGATGTACTGTAACAAAAGGGAAGTAAGAAAAGAAAGGAGTTTATTGTATTCCTCAGGCATCGATGCGTAAACAGTCACGGAGTCATTAGAAAAATCTACAGAAAAGCACAATGAATCAGTGTTGAAGGGAACACCAAGAGGATATATTTTTCTGCATTATGTTTCTTACTGAAAGGAGAAGTGTTCATACATAGCAAAAAAGAAAAGAGAAGGTTAGAGGAAAACACAAGAGCAGATTTGAATACAATGTGGACTGAGAAACAGTGTTTGTCCCAGCAACAGAATCATGAGCAACTCTATGCTGGTGAGAATTTATTTGACTTGTTGTTTGATAATAACAGCAAGACAATTTAAAAAAAGAAAAGAATGAATGTTGGAGAAAGTGGAACTGATAGATTCATCCCTCCAGGTAGAAGGGCTTTGAGTGCTTAGCTCTAACAATATGCGAATTTACCCTGAGTTAATTCATGTTTTACTTTGAAAGTAACAAATTTGCCCATGTGAGCTCAGACAACAGTTCTCCTTTAAGGTGGCCCCCTGTCCCATGTTTTTGAGTTTATGCACATGCACTAAATCAACATGCATCTTTGGAGCTATAATTTGGAATCACATAGTGTAATAGAGCTTCGGCTATTGGGCGATATAAAAATGCAATAAATAAATATGTGTCGTGTCACCATGTTATGCCCCCTTTCTGATTGGCTGTTTTCTCATGGCCAATGCTAAAGATGTCATGTGATTTTTATGTGCCATCCCTGATATGAAGATGAAGCCCACAAAGTCCTTCTCCATGTGGAGTCAGAAGCAGCAGCTAAGGAGGCTGCTTCAGGTAGGTATTGGGGAGTCTAGGTGGTAGGATGGCTGAAAAATTGGGGAGGGGGTCTCTGTATCACTTTAGTGTGCATGCTCTGATGCTCACAATCATTTCCAAACTTTATAGTGAATACATAATACATTGATCCAAGTGAGCAAAGGTGACCATTAGTAACGGATGAGATTCAGCCAACAAGCAGCATCAGTCCTGAGCTCTTAAAGGTCTGGGTTTGAATCCCTGTGTATTTAGCCATGTTTGGTACTAAATGAGGGTTGACACCTCTTTTTTCTGCAAGGTTCCTCATCTTTAATAACAACATTACGGGCAGGTACGACATGCTCACTTCCGTGCTGGGAATAGCTGTGCACATCTAATTCAGCCACTGCAGATGGGTGACATTTTCATTTGGTTCATTTTCTGATAAGAAGTTGGAAATAATTCCAAAGTTCTTCACAGAGGGGACAGAAAAAAACTTGAGATTTTAAAAAATTGAATGTGGAAGGAAGCAAAATGGATCAATTTATCCATCCGTACTCTATCCTTTTAAAGCACCATGTTCAAAAGGAAGCAAAATGGATCAATTTATCCATCCGTACTCTATCCTTTTAAAGCACCATGTTCAAAAGGTCTCACTTTATAATAAATTATTGTATTAAACCCAGATGTAAGTGTTGAGTTGGAGTTTGTAAACTTTATGAACCAAATTTCACCATGCTCCATCAGGGCTCAAATGTGGTATGTTATTACAGCATGTTTCACATCTTTTGTAGTCCCCAAGAAAACAAGTATGAAAGTGGAGTACATCTTCCTTGAACCTCTAAAAATCTGTGGGACAATCTGTAGTTGGAGCTTTAAATATAAAATAATATACTGCATACAAAATTTCACTTTGATCTCAGTGTTCAAAAAAAGATACTGAATTAGAAAGTATCTGGCAATTCACACACACTTCATATTCAGGTCCCTCAATCATTTTTAAAGTATCTTAGTAGCAATGGAGGCTGGTGGCTCTGATTTTGGTGGGGCTGTAAATCCATTCTGGATTTCAGTCAGAACCACCCAGAACTTTAAAGAAGCTATCAAAAGTGTTGAAACCTATCCCCAGAATGGGTTCAGCACCCATCCCTTTGGAGTTTTGGATGGTTTCGAAAGAAAAACAGGCCATTTCTACACCTGCCTTTTCCCCCAGGATCGTCCCAGGATCATCCCTGTGCATCCAAATGACACACAGGGGATCCTAGGAGCAGGCAGGGACGATCCCTCCATTTGCCTGGGATAATCCTTAGGCGTAGAAAGGGCCCAAGAAAGGATTCACAGTCCCACTGAAATAGGAGCCACTAGCCAGCACTGAGCCTCACTGAATTCTCTGGGATTTACTTCCATGTAAACATGCTTAGGATTGCAGTGGTAGGCATTTTATGAAACCTATCCCTGAAATGGGTTCTACACCATGGATAGCTCCTTGAGTTCTGGCTGGTTCTGACTAAGGCCCTTTCTAAACCTAAGGCCCTTTAGGGAAGGGAGGGGGGAACGATCCCAGACTTACCTGCTTCCGGGATCATCACCTAGCATTAAAAACGCCAGTGTGACATCCTGGAAACAAACAGGGATGTCACGGGCACCATTTAAAACAAAAACACAGGAGCTGGGAGTGCAATTGCACCGAACCGAAAAAGTAAGGTTTTTTTAAAAAATAAAATAAAAAAATCCCCGACCCCACTCCTCACACACCTCTGATGTCCCTGGACTACCTCTGGACCAGCTCCTTCTCTCTTTGCTGACCCCCGCTACTCCCAGGAAGGAGGGAAGAAGGCAGGACAGGTGCTCACGCCGCCTGCAGTCATCAGGATGGTCCCAAGACCACAGGAAAAATTGGAATAACTGCAGAAGCATTTATCCTGGGGAAATGGAGGGGTCTTCCTTGCCTGCTCCTGGGATCTCCTGTGCATCATTTGGACACACAGGGATGAGGGGACAGTTTAGAAATGGCCTTAAATTCAGAATCAACTCACAGCCCTACCAAAATCAGAACCACAAGCTTCCACTGCTTGGTACTGTTGGTTCTTTATTCAAAGATAAATAAGTAATGGGGGGGGCAGGATGTGTTTGCTCAAGCATATTTGCCTGCACCAAACTGCTACTATCATGCCAGTTGCCAAGTACCTTTATGCATATTTGCACATAACCAAAACACGCACACACAAATAAGGAACTATATGGCCATGTGTTAGTAGTGATGAGAGGGATATGGGGATACAGAAAAAGCAGTTGGGGCTTAGAACATATCCGAAACAAACAACAGAGACATCTCTACTGGTTGTTCCCAATGCGTTTCAATGTGGGTTTTTATCAAGGGAACTAGAGAATGTGAAATATTAAAAACATGGTAAATGATATATAAAATATACATTAAAACATTTAATATATTTCCAAAACTATCATGAATTAACTGATCAAAACACTTACTAAACTGTCCTAAAAGTAATGTTTCTCTATCCTTATGGTCTATAAAAAGTGTTCAAGACCTGAGAAATTACATGTATTTAAAAACCAAAACATTTAAAATGTAAATTTGCATATCTTTAACAAAAACTCTGGACCATAAATTCAAAAAACACAGAATATATCAGTGGGCTTAAAAATGTGCACCAGCAATAGGCAACATGATGCCCTTGGGCACCGACATGACCCCCTACGCCTTTCTTGGTGCCCACCAAGGCGCCCTGCCCCCACCCCCACCCCCACATTTTCTGAATGGCTGCTGGGATTGCTGTCAAATAAGTTTCTGTTTGTGCTGTGAAAACTGTGGGGTTCAAAGGAGTTGTTCAGTGCGCTGGGGCTCAGCCCCTACCTCTGCCCTGTTCTCAGTCATTTGAGTAGGTGACTTGTCCATTGCCACACAGTGCCTAGAACAATTTTTCAAATTGTCAAATGTTCCCACAGCCCCCAAGGGTTGCCTAACCCGGATTACCCCATTGCTCTGTTAATCTCTCGAAAGAAAGAACAACAAGGCAAACACAACATTAAAACAGCACGACAATGTTTTATGCCAGGTGGTGGCAGCTTTTTGTAGCTCTCCTGAGTCATACTATGAAATCATGGATGAGGCTGATAATCCAGTCACAACAGAACACTCACAAGGACCACCTATTATATACTCAGAGAATCGTGCAGGTTTCAACTCAAACCAAAAAAGAAAGAAAGAAAAAGAAAAAGGGAGGGGTAACATCTGGGCATGTTCCTGATCATTACTCATAAAACAGCTTGTTGAACAAATTTCAGTCAATGGTGCAATCAGCAATGAGTAAAAGTCATTCTTTGGTATCAGTTATCTCATCCGATGGGTAGATCCCCAAGCCGCACAGTCTGATCTTCTCTTGAATTATATTCCAAATAACACTTTTTAAAATAATAATCTCATTTTCCATAAAGTGCCCTTATCTTGCATGAGCACCGATTAAAAATGTAACTTTGCTCTGTTAAGCTGGGTCTGACTGCAATGAAAGGCAGAGATTGGTGGTGATCTGGAGCCGCCCCCCCCTATCTTTAAGACTCACCAGCCTCATGAACCTTTCGCTGTGCCTCCCAGGGCTTAATCATCCTTTTGGCTTAGCATAATGATGGTCTTTGGGGGAGGCTGAATGCTAGTGATAATAGTTTAGTACTCAGCCCAGGCCTTTTAAGTTAATTACTTGTTTAGCTTGGCTGATGCAAATATTAAATTCGTGGGGGGAAAACAGTGATCTCTTACTGACATAAAGCAAGGCTTTGTGGGTGAAACCGAAATGACTCATTCAGACCACATGCAGCAAAAGGTCATATTAGAGCAATTTTGCTGGGTTTGATATGTCGTGTATTATTCTTAGGCTGTGTATAATCTACATATTTAAAAAAATACTGGCGAACTTTATAGACTTTTTTTAATGTATTATGGGACATAGGGTTTATTTCCATGCATGTTTGGCTATGTTGCAGGATTCATGGTGCAATCCTCTTATACATGTTTACTCAGAAGTAAGTGACATTGAGTTTAATAGGGCTTACTCCTAGGTGAGTGAGTGCAAGATTGCAGTCTTGAATTCACTATATGGAACACTGGAAACTGGCTTTAACCAAGTCAGACCATTGGTATTGCCTACACCAGCCTTCTCCAACCTGGTGCCCTCCAGATGTTTTAGATTTCAACTCCCAGCATTCCTTATCCTTGGTCATGATGGACCATCATGGCCAAGGGTAAGGAATGCTGGGAGTTGAAGTCTAAAACATCTGGAGAGCACCAAGTTCATAACCCAGAACATTTGACCAGAGAGGAGTGGGAATAAAAGGGCTGAAGCTCAGTGGTAGACCACCTGCTTTGCATGCAGAAGGTCTCAGGTTCATTTCTCAGCTTCTCCAGGTAGGGCCCAGAAAGAATCCTGCATGAAATCCTAGAGAGCTATTACTGCCATGTCTAGTACTGGGCTAGATGGACCAAGGGTCTGGCTTATTATTAGGGTCTGGCTTATTATTTTATATAGCACCATGAGTGTACATGGTGCTGGTTCTCTTTGGCCTCAACTCCCATCAGCTCCAACCAACATGGCCAATAGTCAGGAATGTAAGATGAAGTCCAAAATGTCTATCTGGAAGGCATCTGGTTAGGGAAGGTTGGTTTTCACTGACTAGCAATGGTACTCCAGGGATTTAGACAGGAGGCCTTCCCAGTAGGGACTGAACCAGGGAGTTTCTGTATGCAAAACATGTGCTTTACCAGTCAGCTACAGCCTTTCCTTGAAATGAAAGGCAGGAGGACACTTATTTATTTATTTATTTATTTATTTATTTATTTATTACATTTATATACCACCCCATAGCCGAAGCTTGAGAGAGTTACATGATCAAGGCCAATGTATCTGTCCAATTTGCTACAGCTGTGCATTGCAGCCCTTTGTTCTTCAAGGAGTCTGGGATTAGGGATTGAACGAGGAGCCTCTTGTGTACTATGCCTGTACTATTCCACTGAGCTACAGCAACTCAATTCTCCTTATGCCTCACTCTGAAGACACACAGTTCTCATTCAGCCTAATGAACTAGTGTATAGCACCCAAAATACCTGTATGCTAATCAAATTGCTCTCAAAGGATGAATCTGGAAAATGTTACAACAGCTAGACTTAGGTTCATGACTCCAGCTTCTTGGAAATAGGGAAATACAATGGATAGCTCAAGGCCAAACTATGACTTCACCAGGTGCTGCCTGCATACAAATGACACCTACTGAAATGCCCTTTTCTGTTCAACTGTTAAAGATACAGGAGCCCCGTCCCGCTTTTCCTAGTTTTGACTCATACCCATATCACATTGTGAGCTTTGGTTGTTGTTTTTCTTTCTGCATGAAATACATGCATGTTTCCATGGCAATTTTTCAGAATTATGAACACTTTTGAAATGTACACAATTTTCTCCATTGTTTAAAATGTGCACAGGAACGTTTTTCAGAAGTATACATTTCCCCCCTGTAAGTGTTTTTCAAATGCATGCACTTTTAAACACTTTTTGTTTGTTTGTTTCATGAACCACATCGCAAATTTGAAAATACAAGGACTTCAAGTACAGATTGTATTTGGGGCCATGTTCAGTACTGGGAGGTGCACACTGGATGCATTCTGGCAAACACCAACAAATTAATTTCTAATGCATCCCTACTAACAATAGGGTCGGTCCTGAGCCACAGGCGGAGGGATGTGCTAATTTGATTGGAGCAGAGGCACTGAGAAAGGATAGGGTTTAAACTTTTCCTGATACTTTGTTTCCCCACAGTTGAAATGTCCCCACCTCAAAGCCACATAATAGACTTACAAAGGGCAATATGGATACCTGATTTCCCCCCTCCCTTACAGGGGTTTATCACCATTTTGGGGAGGGGTCAATGCAAATCAGCAAAATGGCTCAATAGGAAAGGGATTTTTTTAAAAAAGTTCTCTGATACTAGATTCTGGATAAAATTAGCAGTTCCCATAGCTGCTTTGAATTAAAGAAAAGGAAACATTCATAAAGTTGGTGGGTTTTTTTGTGGGTTTTTTTTTTTTTTTTGGCAGGTTCCTTTAAATCCCAACATTTAACTCAGGGATTATGAATTTATAACTAAAGCATTCAAGAAAGGAAATTGCTGCAGTTCTCCAAATTGTAATTCTTCTCTCAAAACTATGAATACAAAATACACATTTTTCGACAATACCCAGTGTAGACTACAAATATATCGCCTCCTTTCACCAGGTCACCATATCTCCCATGTCATCACTTCCCACACTTGAAAAGAGGGTTTTTATTATAAACACTCACTTGGCTTCTTTCACAGAATTTCTTTCTGACTGTAAACTGAGTTCACTTGCCAGCCCTATGATTACACAAAAGCAGGAAAAACATTTCCATAATCTACAAAGAAAAATGGTTTCTTTCTAAGCAAAGGGATATATTCAGATGTTTTATTTATGGTGGTCTTTGGGGATGAATTTGTTTGTTTGCACTTCAGCAAATCCACTATTATAGTCCATTGTTGTGGAGGCAATATATGGCTTACATCTTGTGCAATATAGGGTTGCAATCTGGAGGAATTAGAATCTATTCTCATATGGGTCAATCCTACATATGTGGATCTTGCCTTTGAAATGACATTCAGCATCAAGGAAATTCACTTTTTGGAGTTTTTAGTTCAGTTTCCTTTCTGGTTATAGAAAACCTACTGATAAAATAAATTTCTCTGTTCTGATAGAAACAACTTACCATGTGGACTATTTATACATATTAGGAAATTGCCCAAGCATTTCCTATAAGGCGGCCAGGTATACATCACTAAAGAAGAGGAATTGTGTGTGATAGATAGATTCATTGTTTGTTTGATTGGTTTACAGACAGAGGTAATAGATATAGAGCAGAATCCAACAGGACTCTTACACCTCCCATTGATTCCTTTCTGCCCTACTGATTCCTTTCCTCAAGCAGTGGGTCTTACCAATTCCACTATGCAAGCGGGACGTACCACTTACACAAGGGAGATTTAGCACTTCACAGGGGAGGCCCTGAAATGAATGGAAACTCTCCCTTCTGTGAGCTCCCCTGACCTGCCTACTTCTACAAACAAGTGTTTCTGCTCATTTAGGCTTTCCCAGAAGTGCTAAATCACCATTGCACAAGCGGTGGGGCCTGCAAAGGTTGAGCAAGTCTTTCCGTGACCTGTACCACCGGATTTAGCACAGACCCAAGCCAAGACAAAAAGGCCTCACAAATTGTGCGGTAGAAGACTTTATGAAGACAAAAGGTAGGGTAGATACATGGGAAGAATAACTAAAAGTAACTTGAAACATTGTTGTTTGTTGTTTATTCGTTCAGTCATTTCCGACTCTTCGTGACTTCATGGACCAGCCCACGCCAGAGCTTTCTGTCGGCCGCTGCCACCCCTAGCTCCCCCAAGGTCAAGTCTGTCACCTCCAGAATATCATCCATCCATCTTGCCCTTGGTCGGCCCCTCTTCCTTTTGCCTTCCACTTTCCCTATTCCCTAGCATCAGCCTCTTCTCCAGGGTATCCTGTCTTCTCATTATGTGGCCAAAGTACTTCAGTTTTGCCTTTAATACCATTCCCTCAAGTGAGCAGTCTGGCTTTATTTCCTGGAGTATGGACTGGTTTGATCTTCTTGCAGTCCAAGGCACTCTCAGAATTTTCCTCCAACACCACAGTTCTAAAAACCCAGTAACAGATAAAACAATAACATCTTAACTGTGACTACTCACTCATAAGCAGGGCCTTGCCCCTGCCCCCCACCATGGTTCTCTCTACATCCTTTGGCCTCTGAGGTGACTCATGGCAGTGAAGTAAATAAGCGTCTTCTTGGCGCCAAGGCTCTTTGGCATTTAGAACTGGTGCATAATAATACCAAACTTATCTGACCTTCCTCCCCCCTCCAGGTGGGCCGGCTGCCAAGGCCCTTTGTCATTTAGGATTTGTGCATCATAATACCAAACTAAAACTACCCTTTCCCGACTACATCACCCATTTGTCCTCTGCCCAACACAGTCTATCTGCTCTCCTTCACAGGGCCCACTTGCACAATGGAATTAGTAGGGGTGGAAGAAAATTATTTATTTATTTGTTGCATTTCTATACCGCCCAATAGCCAAAGCTCTTGGTAGCAGAGGAGGAGCCTGGTTGGATTCTGCCTATATATATATATGCAAATTTAGTAATCATTACTATAATTAAAATAGAAATACAATGTATCTCACTGTAGTGGGGAAGATGTACCAGGTGAACTATATGCCTGCTACTCAGTTGCTAACTGTTGGTGGGCAACTTCAAGGTCCCTCTTTTCCCTTCTTATGGTTCTATAAGTTGAAATGGCCCTTGGAATGAATGGCCCTTCAAATAGAGAAACCCTGCAAATAGATGTCCGTCCTCTCATAGTCATTTAAATAGAGGACCATCCACTAGCAAGTAGGACACATGAGCACCCTAATTTCAGAGTTTAATTATGGCAGTGCGGTAATGAGTGCCAACTGCTTTCACTTGGCAAAGTAAATTGCTGTTATAAACCTACACAGTGAAATTGTTCACTAATCCTTAATGTATTTTCCACCTGAAGTTCAGCATTTGCAATTTATACCATCAATGCCCCCATGTGGCAAACTATATGTAGCGAAAACAAGCAGGACTCTAAAGGAAAAAGTTTTTTTAAAAAAACACCCAACATAACAAATGGAAAAAGAGTGGCCTGAATTTTTAGGTATCTTTTGGAATAGCATCATGAAGTTAGTGAATAAATTTTGGGACAATAGAAAAGCTAGATCATCAAAATAAACAATTCATCCTCAGAAAAGGAGCTGGGTGGATTGTCAAGTTTTCCTGCATGGTATAACTAAATGAGGAAGTACCTTTTCTAGCACTGATGTAGCATTAGGCCTGTTTGTCCCATTTCTCAAAAACAAAATTAGGACTTTGTACAAATAGCCTTGGTTCACATAGTAGAAAATGTTGTTTTTCAATTACTAGAAAGACCTGCCTTGTAAGCCCCCATTTCCCCTTCATTCATGCCATTGGAGAGAGATTAAATGCTCCTGCTTTCCATTTTAAAGTAACCACATGTTCCGATGATGTTTGAACTTGGAAATTGTGGCTTGTTTCAACTATGCATTGATAACAA
This sequence comes from Elgaria multicarinata webbii, assembly GCF_023053635.1. Lineage (NCBI taxonomy): Eukaryota > Metazoa > Chordata > Lepidosauria > Squamata > Anguidae > Elgaria > Elgaria multicarinata. The sequence goes on along the minus strand of NC_086178.1, from coordinate 30,866,892 downwards.
GCCAGGATTTAAAACCATGATTTGACTCTAGACTCTTTTCACTCATCATAGTTTAATCAGGCCACAATTCCCCAGGTTTGGATGTCACAGGATACTGTGGTTAGTTTAATATCGAAATCAGAAGCTTTCACTTTCCTCCTCATGGTTGTGAAAGAGAGGAAGATGGAGTGTATGAGCTCAAGGCTTGCTGTGGCTCATTACATCTAGACCAAGCCAATGGGCAAGTTCACACATCATGATAAGCCACCCTGAAAACAAAACATGGTGGTGTGTTTAATCCATTGCTGACTCATGCTGCTGCCACCAGATGATCAGGTGCTCCTCAATTTTCCATAATTTCTTTTCCCCTTGGTCCTTCCACTCACCCTTGACATTAATCCCAACACTTCTTTTCTTCTTTTCCTTAGGGATGTACAGATTTTTAAACATCTAATCCATCTATGTCACATGGATTATCAGGCACCCTAAGTATGTTTACATGGAAGTAAATCCCAAAGGGTTCAGTGAGACGCTGAAGGCTAGTGGCTCCGATTTCAGTGGGGCTGTAAATCCGTTCTGAGTTTTAGTCAAAACCATTCAGAACTCTAAAGGAGCTATACCAAAAAACAGTTTCAGCACTTTGGACAGCTCCTTTGGAGTTCTGGGTGGTTCTGACTGAAACCTCGAATGGATTCACAGTCCCACCAAAATTGGAGCCAACAACTTCCACTGGTGAGGCTGGCTTACTCCTACATCATACACAGAATTACACTGAAATAACTGAAATTGATGTGCAGAGTTCAGTGATTTTATCCATGGATTTCAATCACTGAACTGCTTTTTAAATGGCAGGTGTACTTAATTTGTTTATTTAGATATGTTGCTTCCCCCATTCTATAACTAAGGCAATGATGCCGAAAGAACTGCTAGTATGCCAAGATAAACAGGTTAATCAAATAAACAACATTCTTTTAAAACACAAAACATCTACTCACAAAAGAATCTGACCTATGTTACTCTGCTTGACTGCTTCTCTAGGTGTGTCTCTTTCCAATCAATCTCTCCTAGTGTGTGAAATTGCTTCCCTGGTTTTATACCTAAGGCAATGACTATATTATTATTATTATTATTATTATTATTATTATTATTATTATTATTATTATATGCTGTGAAACAACTGCTCATATGCCAAGATAAATTGATTTTGAAGATCATTCTTCAGGGTTCAGCACTTTCCCCAGGGTCATTCATGAATATTTAAGACTGTTATGGAACAAAATTTAACAGTATCATAAACTCCTTCCAAAAGGAAGCAACTACTGAACAGTGCCAGAACATATGTCTAAAAGAAGCATTGGCAGTATTGCACCATCAGCAATTAGTCAAATTAGGCAATCCCTTATTAAAGAGACGTTGCATCATCCAAAAGGCAGGTAACTAAAGTTTTTGCAGAATAGGATGAAATCTTGCATTGAATGATTGATATAATTGATATTTGCTTCATACCAGAGGAAATTGGCCTATGTGATGCCATGAGCTGTGAATTAAATCCTTCTCTCTCTCTCTCTCTCTTCTGCTTTGTGTTTCCCAAACATGTTTGCCTGCTTCAAGCGCTAAGGACACGTTTTTGAATTGGCGTCTGGGACAAAAACATCATGGTGTCTAGCTGAAAGATAACCTAAACAATGAAGCCATAATAATGCAACTACTCTCAGAGTGTAGAAATAATGTTTTGTTCTTCTGAGAATCTAGACACATAATGGCATTTTAGACAGAATTAAGAGAGACTAGAAAAGGAAACTACTGTAGAACGAGAGAGAGAAAAGTAGAGAATAGAATAGAATCATGTGTGCCACTTCGGATGGGCTTTTGCCCTCATTGGGTTTCTAAACCCTAAACATTTAGGACAATGAGACTTCTAGAGAGAATGTTAGACAAAGGTTTTTTTTCATGATGTGATTCATTATTATTATTTATTGTTTTTTAAAAATCTAATTACTCTTCTTATTATGTTTTATTTTTATAATATAGGCTAACAAGAGAGAAATGAACACACACTTTCCCTTTTTGTTGACCAGCTTAGAGTGTTAAGAGAAGAATAGGGAAAAAATGTGTTTCGCTTCTCCGCCCCCGCTCCTTTCCCACATTACTTCCTCTTTCCGGAGAAGAAAGAGGAAGTATACAAAGACCCGTGGCCCTTTTTTATCACATGGCTTTTCCTGCACACTGCAGGCAACAGTGGCACATTCCGTTTCCCCCCCCCAAAAAAAGTCAGATTAAAAGGGGTCCATTTTGTGACCAAAAAAAGGCACGAAGGAGCAGGCAGACGGCATCAGACAGATGGCATCAGCTAAAAAATGCACGAAAAACCATGAGTGGGCAGCAGCAAGTATGCGATAAAACGCTCATCTGGTGAACCTCTTTTCAACTATAAATTCTGGCAGGTTTTAAATCTTCTAAGTTTTAGGGGTTAAATCATCAGTATTTACTGATAAAGAACTGTTTCATTAGGATGTCATACTGGCACCTAACATGATTTCTGACCCTGGGTGAAGATCTCTCCCGCCCCACTCCAGAACGTTTAAATCTGCAGTCCTAAACACACTTACCTAGGAATTACCCCCATTTAATTCAGTAGAATATACTTCTGAATAGACATGTGTAGGATTGTGCTGTTAATCTCTGAACAGACAGTAATGCTGTAATTTCGCTGTGTCATTTTGTATTTTATTATTGGTGTTTTCTCTTTTCCCCATGATGGTTCATCATTGTAAACCATCATGGTAATCTTTATAATGAAGGGTGGGGTATAAATTCTTAAAATGACTAGATATGTGGGCAGGTCACAAGCTGCGACAGCAGAAGAGGAGGAAATCTATTTGCACAGGGAGATGAGCATAAAAACGGGAGATCTTTGCAGTTTATGGTGTTAGCATTGAAAGCACTATTGTAGAATAAAGAGCACTTAGCCAGCCTCCTCCAGGGCAGGGAAGATAAGGTGTTATGGAATTAAGACACCTGTTGAAAGAAATGGTGGAATGGAATGAGATGTTGTGTCCATATAATCAAAGTTTATTTAGGCACATGTTTTGCTAGGGAAAGGATATTCTCATTGTTGTTGCACCTCCTCTTATTCTGAAGAAGCCAAAAACTGTCTGAAGGTCAACCACAGTTCAACGGTATATTTGAAACAGAAATAGTTCTCTAAAATTAGGATTTTTGAAGATCCTTTTTCTAGTGTGGGGCCAACACTTTCTCCGGGATTGTTGCAACGACTCTTACCAGGTTTGATGAAAAAGCCACATTTTTAACCATTCTTCAGAAAAATACAGCTTAGTAAACTCTTCATGTTATTTGGCAAAATCCAACTTAAGTCCCATTCATTTCAGTGGGTTTACTCTAAGTAGGATTTACGATGGATTTTGCCAATTGTTTCTTTATTACATGTTGATTCCACCTTCTTCTAAGTGGCTCAAGCTAGTATACATGGTCTCTCCCCGCCCCCCCATTTTAACCATACAACATCCCTGTGAGATGTGAAGCTGATTGCCCAATTGAACATGGCAACGTTATGCTTCTAAGGCTATAAAATGCTCCAAAAGTTTTGAGCATAATTCCAGCCAAATGTAAGCATTTCGGGTTGTATCCAATGTAGCTTTCCCTTAGCAAAGAGCACTTACATCACTGCACCCTATTTTCACTTATCCTACTTGCATCCCCCAAAGCCATATCGCATTCTGTTTCAGAAGGCTGTACAACCCTTCAAGGCAGCTTTTCAGAGGGACATGGGTCTCCATGGAGTAGGGGTAATTAGCAAAACTTCAGTGTCCTCACTTGCGTGAGCAACAGCACTTTCTACGGAACCAAAGCAATGATTGGATACCACTAGGAAGTCTCACCCATTTCACTGTGAGACAGGGATGGGCAGAAAGTAGATCTCCAGATGTTTGGACTTCGAGCATTCATGACCATTGGACATACTGGCAGGGGTTTCTGGAAGTTGAAAGGCAAAGCATCTTGAGATCTATCTTCTGCCTCCCCTTGTATAAGAGAGCCTTATTTCAGTGGAGTGAGCATGTGTTTAGCAGACCAATCCTATACAGAGTTAGGGTCAAACTACGATACGTTAATTGTATAACATGTAGCAGAGGATAAACTTCTATTTTACTCTAGAGGAAGTGTGCGTGGTCCCAATTTCTATGCCCCCCACATGCCATTTTCCTTGAAATCACCCACACCCTGTGCATGTCAATGATGCTAATAGAGACCCTAGCATGGGGTTAGGGATATTTCAGGAGGGAAAGGTGGGTGGAGGTTTTCCCTTCCCAGGGTGTGGTGATTCTAATCTGAATTGGGGCCACACACACATAGTATTTACTGATAAAGATCTGTTTCATTAGGCATGTCACACTGGCACCTACCATGAAACCATTTTGCCCTAGGTGAAGATCTCCCACCACCACCACCTTTTAAATTTTTAAAGTTGTAGTCCTAAACACACTTACCTTGGAATAAATCCCATTTAATTCAGCAGAATTTACATATGATTAGACATGCATAGGATTGTACTGTTAATCTCTGAGCAGATAGTTAATAATGCTGTCATTTTGCTGTCTTATTTTGTATTTTATTGTTGTGGTTTTCTCTTTTTGCCATGATGGTTCATCACTGGAAACCACAGTAGTAATATTTAGAGTGAAGGGTGGGGCATAAATTCTTTAAATTGTTAGATATATGGGCAGATTGCAAGGTGTGACAACAGAAGAGGAGGAAATCTATTTGCACAGGGAGATGAGCATAAAAAAGGGGAGATCTTTGCAGCTTATGGTGTTAGCATTGAAAGCACTGTTGTAGAATGAAGAGCACTTAGCCAGCCCCTTTCAGAACAGGGAAGATGAGGCATAATGGAATTAAGACACCTGTTGAAAGAAATGGTGGAAAGGAATGAGATGTTGAGTCTGCATAAGCAAAGTTTATTTGGGCACAGGTTTTGTTAAGGAGAGGATATTCTAGTTAGTGCCTCCAGAACAGGGAGGATGAGGAGTAACTTTGTGTCAAGGAATTCAGACTCCTCTTGAAACCAATTAAGTAATGTGTAGTTTGATCCAGAAAGATGGCGCTTCTCCTCATGAGTGATTGATTGCATGCCCGTGTTTGGTCACTCACAGAAGTTTGCGGGTCTTTTCATGAAGTCGTCAACCTCCTATACCTCTCCCATCGTTTTCAAGCCAGAATCTGCCATTTTATAAGACCTTGAACATGTAATAATAAATGTAAAATGTGCTATAAAACAGCTCCCTTTGCTGTCAGGAGAATTGAAACATATGGGAAAGAACTGCCAAAAACAAGGTGGGAAGAGTGCATGTATTGTGCCATTCATTAAAGCCATGAAGACTTCAGAAGATAAAGCCCTGGTAAGGCTGTGCTGAATCTGGAGAAGCCCATGTTTAGCCTAATTCTGCCTGTGACTCAGCTCTTACTTTTCCATTACCCCAAATTTGTCTGGCAGAGTCAACAAGGTAGCTTTTGTGTTTTGTGTCTTCTTTTTGCATGAGTTAAGAGGGTTTAAATATTTTGGACATAGCATGCCACACTGACTTTTCACAAAATAACACAGGAATCCAAAAGTTTCTGCAAAGCCAGGCATTCTACCCTCGCTTCCTCCAGACCCATACACTCTTTTAAGTCCCAACCTTCCCCCACAGTGGGGCATCAGATTATTTTGGCTGGGAGTTAAAGTTGCACAGTTGGTACCACCTGTTGTAGATTCTTTCATTGTCGTTATCTCTGCAGCACTCAGCAGCCCGTGGCCTTTAAAAAGGCAATTCAGTAAAGAAAGAGGAAGCGAAATTACACGCTGGATTTTCAAACAGAATTTAGCAACTCTTCCGATTCATAGTTGGAAGCTACATTGGGGTGGGGGACTTCTCAGTGAGGTGAAATCAGCAGCTACTACTATTAAGAATATGATATGGGTCAAATTTTACTTTCTGTTGTAGTGAAGGGGACCATAACGGCATTCCGGGGAATGGAAGCCTGCTTGGATTAGCCAAATCTGTGATATAATGGCAATGTTGAAAATCTCTGAAGTGCGTAAAGGTCTGTCAAAGCTCACAGAAGGTGGGAGAGTTTGAAAATAAGTAGAAATAATAGTTGCAGGGGAAACAAAGTGGGCTTTGTCTTTTAATAATGCATGGCTATAATGTTCCTTCTGGAGCCTGTTTTTATAAAGAACTGATTTGGAATTAGGAGAATTGTACTTGTGCTTACTTATATGTCTGTTTTCTCTGATTTCATACTTTTTTATTATAATGACTTTGAAAAGATTATGCTCAGTTGCACTGTCAGTGCGTATGGATCCAAAGAAACTGTCTTGCACATAAACCACTTGAAACCAGTGGGAGTTTTCCTCCCAATGTGGTGTAGTGGCTAAGGTGTTGGACTGGGGTCTTAACTAGATTTACCTCATAGTCCATGACGGAGGAGGGAAGATCTCATGTTGTGATTAACGCAAGATTCCTCTTCCTTTTACACGTGAGGCGCGACAACCTCAGAAGGAGAGGCTTCACGCCCACCATTTTTAATTTTTTAAAGAAGACAGAGCGCATGAACGCTCATGCACTAAAGGTAGGGTTTTTTAACTTAATTTCCCCACTCCCCCCACCCTACCCCCAGTGGGCGCAGCTCTGTGCGAGGAATCGCGCAGAGCTGGGTCAAACCACGGCAACGGGCCACACATTCGTGGTCTTGGGCTTAGCGTGGGACCGTGGAAAAAGCAGGCCCAAAGGGCAGGGCGAGATCCTGGAGCAAGGGAGGGGTCATCCCTCCCTGATCCCCGGATCCCCTGTGCATCATGTGGATGCACAGGGATGATCCAGGGGTTCGCCCTGAGATTTTGCCCGGTCTAGCTAAGGCCTGGAAGTCAGGAGATCCAGATTCTAGTGTCATTTTGTGAAAAGTCAGTGTGGTATGCCATGTCCAAAATATTTAAACCCTCTTAACTCATGCAAAGTTACAACACTTTTGATGTAAAACAGAGCATTGCTACAGACCCTTATTTCTTATTTGCTTAAATCGATCTCATTCTAAGTACCAAGGTCAATATTGAATAGGCAATTCAATTGACAGGAACACAGGCCTAGCAAGCTTCTAAGAAACTCATGCATTCTAAGATCAGCACAGATTTACACCTTTTTGTGTAGAAATGACTTCATAGCTACTATTACCTACTATTGGGGGTTCACAGTCTTAATTATCTTGTTACCTATTCCTAAAAACATTAGGATATACATGAAAGGCTTACATGTATGCCTTTCGGGTTAGATAAGATCAATTCTGAGTTATACCTTTGTGAAGTTAACTCCTACACAAAATTTGCCAGCTTAACTTAAGTCTATTTTTTCCCTAGACCTCTGTATATAAAGCTTTTTGATGTGTATACCGTACATAATATTTCTTGCTCATTAATTGGTAAGCAAAAACATTAAGTTCACTGTCTAAATGCTTGGGAAAGCCCCAGGATGGGTGAGCGATGACATAGTGTTGATTATACACCGCTTCTGCAATTGTGCACCCACCCTGGGGCTTTCCACCAAAGCTGTGGAGAAAAAAAGAACGTGCAAAAGACAGCCTTTCACCTCGCTCCAGAGTCACAGCGGAGGCATGGCTGAGTAGTGCCTGGTGGAAAGTGACCTCTGATTGGTCACTTTCCACCAGGAAGAGGGTGGGGGCAGCTACGGTCCCAAATGGCTGCCCAGAAACCCTGTGCTCCTTCCTCGGCACTGGGATTACCTGATGCCACCCAGGGAGAGGGAAGCCGCAGGGGTTCCAAGCCGGCATCGTGAAGATACCCCCCTGGAATAATATATTCTCACACCTGTTCATGACACAAATAACATTTTGGCCCAAGTGATAAGTCTTTAAGGTCATCTTGACCATTATTTTTTATGCAAGTTGCTCAGAATTCATTATGTACCTGCTTGTGGCCCTATAACTTCATTATTGGCTCCAGTTGCTTTATTAGTTATTTAATTCTTTGGCTTCCTAATTATCTTCTGTGCAACTTGCTTAATTGCCTGAGCTTTGCAGATCCAAGGGAAGACAGGAAGAGAACTGTCACTTTCTTCAATAATCATTTTGTGCACATTGAGAACTGTGGCCTATTCTACACCAAGTAGGATATCCCACTATGAAAGTGGTATGAAAGTGGTATATAAAAGGCAGGAGCCACACTACTGTTTTATAGTGGTATTGAAGTGCACTGACAACTGTTGGGGCTCTTTGACACATACCATATATACCTTTCATACTGCTATATCCTGCTTGTTGTGGCTCCTGCCTTTTATATACAGCTTTCATACCGCTTTTAGCGTAAAATATTCTGCTTGGTGTAGATTAGGCCTGTGTCACCGATCTTTTGTGGCAGATCCATGTCAAGATGGTAGAGATGAAGGGGGGGGTATGCTGGGTGACGGGGATGGTGGAAGGGATGAAATGCTGGGATCCACCAGATTTTAAACTTTCTTAGTATGACTCCACTAGACAGACTCAGAGGTCCATCCGATAGAAATTGCTGAAAAGGAGGACCAACAGGTGAAAACTGCCTCCATCATTCCTTCCGCCCTGCCGGCTGCAGCCCAGGAGGGCACAGGATTCTCTGAAGCCTCTGAGATGAAAGGCTAATATCTGATGTGTAGCAAGTAAGATTGCACCCATATTGATTTTATGGTGAACGCCTATGATATTGCTTTAAAAGCTAGTAGTTTGGTTGTATTTTAAGCTGCATTGTGGAGGCCACTGGCTTGGAAAAAGAATATAAAATAATAAATAATATGTGAAGAAGAACGGAACACATTGTGAAACCTGGGGTTTGTGGTCATAACCCTAAACCACAATTCAGGTCACAATCTTAAGCATATTTAGACTGCCTGGGGAATGCTGGGAGTTGTAGGGCTTTTATCTATTTAAACATGCATATGATAGCGTCCCTAATGTTATGTCTCAATGTGACCTGAGAAGAAATGTTTTAGGAATTCATACTTCATGAATTCTGACTGATCTGATACACAACTCTTAGGCTAATATGAGGATCACAATGTGGTTATCCTTCAATTTTTGAATTTCTCTAGGTTTTGGAGCTCTTTGTTTAGACAATGTTCCAAAATGTGTATACAAATATGTATTTTAGTATAAAATACATTTGGAAATGTGTGTGAGGGGGAAGTTGCGAGATAATGCAAAACTACATATTTAAATATGAATTCTCATGCAGATTAAAAAACTGCAGATTCATAGGGAAAGAATAGAGTTATGAAGGAATACATTGGAAAATGACAAATCAGAAATAGTATGATCCATCTGTTCCATTACACAACTGAATCACATATGCTTTAAAGTGCTTCTTAAAGGTTCAGAGCAATTGAATGGACCAGATACTAACAGACAAAACATTCCAAACTGAGGAATCAAGGAAAGAAAACTAATGCAATGTAACAAATGTGTAGTTTATATCAGGATTTGTGCCACATACCCTATTTCTTCGATTCTAAGACACACTTTTTTCCCCATATAAACATCTCTAAAAATGGGGTGCGTCTTAGAATTGCGGGTGTGTCTTAGGTTTTTCTTTCTGTTGGTGGTACTGAAATTAGTGTGCGTCTTACAATCAATGGCGTCTTACAATCGAAGAAATACGGTACTTAAAACTCTTATTTTACAATGGTTCTTGGGGAGAATGGAGGAATAACATCTAGAACATCTACTTTCAGATAATGACTCCAAGGTCACTTCAAAAGTGGCAAGTTTTTGTTCATATGCAATTAATCAACATAATCATTTAATTTTAGTTCTAGACTCTTCTGATTGAGTCACGATTTTTATGCATTGTAATAGGCATGTGCTCCGCTCCGATTAGGAGCGTAGAAGCAGGAGCGGATTGGCCTGCTCCGCCTTACCCAGAGGCGGAGTAGGAGCGGACCGCGGACCCCTAGAAGCAAGGCGAAGAGAAGCGACCATTTTTCGGAGCTCCTAGTTCAGGCGGAGCGCTCCGGTCGCCATCTTGAAAACATTTCGCCCATAGGATTGCATTGCGGCAAATAATCGCGGATAACTACGTTGTTTTTGAAGCTGTCGTTCTGGAAATTCTTGTGCACAGAGAGTCGTGGATGGGGGGCATTTTGAGACTACTCTCACCTCTCTGCGTCGTGCGGGTCGCGCGCTAGAATTTTTTAAAAATCGGGTCAACAGCGCGGCTCAAACGGTGATTTTCGGCTTTTCGCCCATAGGATTGCATTGTGGGAAAGAATAGCGGATAACTGGGGGGGGTTAAGCTATCGTTCTGAAAATTCTTGTGCTTAGACAGTCGTGGATGGGGGTCATTTTGAGACTACTCTCACCTCTCTGTGTCATGTGGTTCGCGTGCTATATTTTTTAAAACATCGGCTAAACAAACATTACAAACAGGGACAGCGCGGGTCAAACGGAGGTTTTCGCCCATAGGATTGCATTGAGGAAAACAATCGGGGATAACTGGGTTGATTTTTAAGCTATCGTTCTGAAAATTCTTGTGCACAGAGAGTCGTGGATGGGGGTCATTTTGAGACTACTCTCACCTCTCTGCGTCGTGCAGGTCACGCGCTAGAATTTTTGGGAAAATCGGCGGGGAAAATACCTTTTTCAAAGGGCTGAGGGGCAGAGTCAGCTCCCAGTCATGATCACATGATCTCAAAGTTAGAGGAGGGCATAGGCAAAACGGGTAACTTGGGATTCTGGGAAACTTCTCTTTCTTCATCTGAACGGACTTTTCCCAGTGTTTTTTAACACAGTAGCCCCACCAAATGCACAAACACAACCTGAAATCATATACTAAGCCAAGAATAAGAGATAGAAACACAGCACTGCTACCCACCCTAACTTTGGGGAACAACTGAAAAGATGTGGTGCAAGGGGATGAGCTCCCCTAGGGCATCTCATCATGGACGTGCCCCCACTCTCTCCTGCACTGGAAGGCCATTAGAGCCTTCCAAAGAGAGTAACCCGGTGGAGCAATGCCTATCATGAGTCGAAGTGAGCGTTCACTTCTTAGTGGTGGAGCGATGCCTGTTATGAGTTGAAGTGAGCGTTTACTTCTTAGAGCTCTCGTGGTGAAGCAATGGCTTTCTTGAGTTGAACTGGCAGCTGCTTCCCTCTCCCCCGGGCACGTCCCCCTATTGCTGGTAAAAGACAGATATAGCCTTTTTAAAAAAGTTCTTCTTGCTGTTTATTCAGCAACACTGCTGCTTTTAATTCCACCCCTCCTTTGTTTATTTATTTGTTTGTTTATTCCATTTTATATGCATTACTGGCTTATCCTTGGCTCACTTCCTTATGCCCCCAGAAATGCCAGCTGCATGCCTGCCTGCCTGCCTGCCTTCCCTCCCTCCTCCCCTGCCCACCTCGCAGGGATGTTGTGTGTGTGTGGCTTTGACTCAGGGGAGAAGTCCTTCCTGCGCTCACTTGGAGTTTTGGAAGTTCCAAATTTTGCAGGTTTAAGCCCCGCCAAAAAACAGGGGATGATGGGACTGCCTTGAGTCTCGGCGTGTGGTGTATGTATCCCTGGATAAGCTGTCATGGTGGTGAGTTTGAGGGGTTTTTTTAACGTGCAAAATTGACGGAGCTATGGAAAGGGGTGTTGGATTTTCATAAATTCCCCAAAAATCAGGGGATGATGGGATTTGCTTGAGTCTCGGCATGCGTATGTATCCCTGGATAAGCTTTCATGGTGGCGAGTTTGAGGTTTCTAACGTGCAAATTGACGGAGCTATGGAAAGGGGTGTGAATGGGGTGCCCGATTTTCAAAAATTCCCCAAAAATCAGGGGATGATGGGATTGCTTTGAAACTTGGCGTGCGTGTGTATACCCCCATGAGGTGTCATGGTGCCAAACGTGAGGTTTCTAACTTGAACAGAAAAAAAGTTGTTTACTTTTTTAGCTTTCAATGCAAGCCTATGGGGGGGGAAAACGGAGCTCCGATCCGGATCCGGAGCTCCGAGCGGAGCGGAGCGGAAGTGGGCGGAGCGGGGGCAGAGCGGAGCGGCCCGATCCGAAAATGGTGGATCTGCAAGTGAAGCGGAGCGGGGGGTCCGTGCACACCCCTACATTGTAAATATTTTAATTCAGTGGCTTTTATTATGTTTCTGTATTCTACATTTTATTGACAAGCTATGCTGCGTTTGTGCCGATTGTTTGACTGGTCCACGACGGTAATAAAATCAACCAATCAATCAATCAATCAATTTACAGACTTAAAAACTGAGACAAGCACAAGAAGGAAGACTGAAATAAGAGTCCTAGGATGAGATAAGGGTGAGCCAACAAAGGATCATAACAATCCAAAAAAAATCAAATCAAAGAATCAAGTAAAGGATTATAATAATCCATCTGAGATAAGAGAATGAAGCAAAGAATGGGCAACAAACAGAAAGAAAAGAAAACCCACCCAAATCTTGGAATGATTAAGAAGCTGAAAGTGACAGCCCTTAACAATGGAAGAAATACGAGATGAAAAAGTTCCACTTGGAAGATGCCCCATGGTGTGTCTTGTGTTTCTCTCCTAATGGACCAGCACGGTTTTCTGTGCTTTTTTCTCCATTTATTACATTCATATCGCTTGTTTCTCCATCCTCCCCTTTTAAATAGCCAAAACGGTGTCCATCTGCCTGGGCCCTTATTGTATGCAGTTGTTGTTTTAATAGTGTAAGACCTCCTCCTCCTCCTCTTCCTCCTTCTTCTTTTGTTACAGCCCACCACCACCAAAAGGAAAGATACATATCATAAACAAAATAAGCAGGTAGCTGGACCATTCTCTGCTCTTTGTTCTTAAAATTAAAATTTTAAAAAAATGAAAGATACATTCAAGTCACGTGTATCCCTAAAGGAGAATGTGCTAATTTATATGGATAGGTGCAAATTTAGAATACTTACAGCAATAGAAATACAATGTATGTCCCCCTAGTGGTGAGCTGTGTGCCTGCTCAGTCTGCTCTCTGGGTGCTAACTGTTGAAAGGTGTCAGACCTTGTCCCACTCTGGGGAGAGCAGTAGCCTGTGACACTGATACTGAGTCACTGTGAGATGCTTTGGAATCAGACCCAGCCGTGAGAAGCCAGCAGGGGGAAGCCCGAGAATTCAGTTCTACCAGGTTACATGCCTGGAGGGGGTGAGATTCAGGATACTGATATGGCCTATCTTCCACAGATGGGAGACCTGACCTTGATAGAAGCCCCTGCTTCTCAGCCAGGGAATCCTCCAGGGAATGGAGCATCAGGGGGAGGACTCTGCGGGAGATGAGGCTTTTGGGGTGTGGCCTAAGATGTGACATCAACTCAAGAGAGTGGAACAGAAGCATCCGTTGAGGTGCAGCCTGCCTTTGTGAGCTAGGTTTCCCTGTCAGGATCGAATGTCTGATAGTGATCTTTAGCGCCTATTCTCCTGTATTTAAACAAGAGCAATAGGTAGTAAGAGCTTGCTTGATGCAACCTCTTTTAGCCTGAAAAGCTTCCTTGTCTTGTTTCTTTGTGGAACAATGAACTCCTTTGGACTTATTCTGTATTCTGAATGAGGTCTGTTTAGGCCTTTTGTTGTGGAAACCCAGAAACTGATCCCAATTAAGGAACTATGTTGTAATCTGCTCTCTGTTGATTTATTTTGGAACTGTAAAGGCTCAAATCCATTTACTAGAATTACTGCAATAAAAGCTTTACGAAACCTGAACTTCAGTATCAAGAAGTCAGGACTGGACAACTTCAAGGCCCCTCCTACTCTCCCTGCTTATAGTTCTTTACTTTTTAAACAAACTTGGGCAGCCCTTCAAATCAAGGTTGTCTTCAAATAGAGGACTGTCCTCTGTAAAGTAGGGCAGATGGACACCCAAGTCCCTATATGAGCAGCTTCATATGTTCATATAAGGAACATAAACATGACAGTCCTGTAGCTTTTCTGAATAACTGAAGTCTATGAAATCCAGGGAGTAATAGAGCTTCTAAAATGTTCAGCTCCAGACAAAATGGCAGCAGAAGGGGCATGGCCTTTCCTCTTGGTCTGGCACTTGAAAAACTAACAAGCTAAAAAAAATGTGCAAGTGTATTTGAAACTGTAGTTTCAATTTGGAGATAGATCAGACGGGTCCACAGGGTTTCCCAGCAAATGATCTGTTAAAGGATTTAAGACACAATGCTATCGACCAGCATCGCTCCAGCCAGCCACGCATAGAATTGTGCCCTAAAAGTCCTAAAATAAGAAGGCATAGGAAAACAACTTCAAGTATATTTGGGCATGATCCAGCTCTGTGGAAGTATTTTTAAGTCTTGTTGCTTTCAGCAGGAAGCTTTGGTGCCGGGCTTACATTTGGCTAGGTTGGGCCCTTTGTTGCTCTCAGTCATCCGAGAGTAATAATTGTATTAAACAAATCAGCAGGACCACCATTCAGAGTTTCCTTGGTATTCGTGTTTTTAGATTGTTGGTTGTTTTTATGCTCTTTGTGGTTTTAATTTTTGTAAACCGCCCAGAGAGCTTCAGCTATTGGGCGGTATAAAAATGTAATAAATAAATAAATTAGGAAATCTATGTGAAAATAAAACTGGGTTGCAAATAAATAATCTGTGTGCAGTGCTGATCATGTCACATACCTCTGTTAAATAGGTCTTGAATTTGGTCTGCTTAGACACTACACAAGGCATGAAGCTGAAGGCAGCAGAGCTGAAGGTCCCAATCCAAAAAGAGAGATCCATATGAAGAAGCAGAATTCCATGTTAGATTAAGAACTGTGGATGCACATTGGCAAATTCTTTGTATTTTACATCATTCAACATTTTATATTATCTATTGTATTATCTATTTGGGTTGGGGGAGAATTCATCATTATTGGGACTTGTTTCTATCATATATTCTTACACAATTGTAATTGCCCCCCTTTTTCCTTTTCCTTTTGTTCACAAGAGGTCAGTCTCCTTTTTGTATATTCGTCTGAACCCAACCAATCCTTGTGAACCCGCAAACCAGGATCAAAGGAGATGGGTGGGAGATGCTACACCGTGGTTGACTTACCTCTGGCCATGCTCTTGGTGTATACTTGTCAGGAACTGCATGCAGCTGCCCCATGTGGCAAATCACTGAACTGCGGGTGGATCCTGCTTTGCTCCCGACTGCTGCCCATGGCTTAGCCCTGACAATAGTAAATATTGAAGAATTTCAATATCTTCAATATTGAAAGAAAGTCTCTTCTCTTATTTTTGTCTTTCTTTTCCTTTTCCCATTCCTCTTAGAAATGGCAATAATTAAAATATAAGCTCTGTGTTTAAAAAAAAGGAGAAGAAAAAAGCATTAAAAAAAATACTTTCGTACAACACCCATTCTGATAAGTGGTTGATAAATATTATGAAGTGGAGAGCAAGAAATTGACTTGTCTTATAGCAAATGAAAAAAAATCAATAGCTGAAGTGGGCTTTGAATCCATTTCTAGCAGCATAACATTATAAAACCAGTAGGTGAAGTGGCTCTGATTGCACTCCTGTTTAATTTGGAGTAAGGCCATTGAACACAGGGGGAGTGGAGTTGATTTCCCTAGGACTGTGCTGCACAAGTACCTATTTCAGATGCTAAGTTTCTAAACACACTGTTATGCACATTGGTGTTAAGGATCGTCTACACCTGTATCAGCCTGCCCAAGCATTAAGATCAGCATCAGACGTCCTACTCTCTGGCCTATCGTTAGGGCTAGTGGTAGGGCTTCCTCGGGGATGGATCCACACCACTCCCTCCCCAGGCTGAAAAAGCTGAATACATCTGCACTGGTGCTTAAAAATTATTTGCTGCTGTTGCACCTACTGCTACTACTGGAGTGCGTGCGTGCGTGCGTGCACGCGCATTTAATGAAGCCCATTGCTCAGGTACATCCCAACCCCACACCCCGCCTTTGACAGCCTGCCTGATAAAAGTCAGTGTTGTTGTTTTTAACTAATCTGCCAAGGGAGTAGTAGCCTGCATTTTTATCCTGGCTGTGGAGGAGGAGGCTTCCTCCCCATTACAACCAGTATGGAAATGCAGCTAGTAAAAAAACCTGTAAGCTAGTAACTTTGTACGCTTATTTATCTTTTTTAACTTATAGGCTTATTGAACTTTTGTGAACCGCCCAGGGAGCTTTGGCTATTGGGCAGTATAAAAATGCAATAAATAAATAAATAAATAAATACATGCAAATTATATGTTCGGTTTTTTTGTGTATGTGTTTTTGTAATATTGTAAGTTGCCTTGTGGAGAGGTGCCTGGCTGCTGCTTCCTTTCCCTCTGATGGCCTCATATGGGATACTATATACCCATTCATCTTACAGGCTGTTATGAGGACTAAGATTTAAAGCTTCATCCCACCTACACTTTTATTCTGGTTCTCCCTAGAATTATCCCATACCGTTGTTGCTGCTGTTGTTGTTGTTGAGCTCCATCACACCGGTCTCTGCCCTGCACCAGCCCACACCCCAGGAGGGCTGGGCCAGGCCGGGCTCCGCAGCACTGTGCTTGGGGGCTGCTGAGGGAGGCCCTGCGCCTTGTCTTCTTGCTCCCATGCGCACCCCGGGAAGGCTGGGCCTGCTCTGGGCTCCACGGCGCTCGGGGCTGCCAAGGGAGGTGGCTCTGCTCCTTGTCATCCCTTTGCCCCCCACCCCCTGTGGCCGCTCAGAGCTCAAGAAGAAACCGTCTTTCTGCGCTGCAAAATACGTCGCGAAGAGGAGGGGAAGACCTGCAAACACAGCAGGACATGCTGCACGTCATCGGAGTCCTTCGCCCCAAAAGCAAACTATAATCTAGACGTCAAGTGAGCCCTTTGCATGCAATGCGCTGTGAATGCAGACTATAAGGCTGGTGTGATAAAGCTCATTATATGGATGAAAAACTATGAAATGACTTAGGGATTTTATTATCTTTGGTGGTGTATAAATATCACAAATAAATAAATAAACTTATGAGAAGCTCTAACTGTACCCAGTATTCTAAGAGTGGTACAGTTCAGGTCAGAAACCCTAAAAAGGGATAGTGTAGAGTTGGGAAAAGTGTAGAAAGGGGTGACTAAAATGATCAAGGGGCTGGAGCAGCTCCGCTATGAGGAAAGGTTATAAGGAAAATTCAGAACAGGTGAAAGGAAGTTCTTCTACACATAGTGCATGGTTAAACCACGGAGTTCACTAAAACAAGATGTAGTGATGGCCACTGTCATGGGCTGGGCCCATCGTCCCTTTAAGAAAACATCTTTGCTTTGTCCCGGGAAGAAGAAGATGGGTTTCTTTGTGTCCAAAAAGGGAGTAGCAAGTTAAAATGCCAAGGCCACATTTTTGCGAGAGGCGCCTGGCATCTGATAATGCCTCCCTGGGCTGGTACCAGGAGAGAGTAACAAGTTGCAGCTGTGTCATGTCTGGGAGCATTCCCCCTCCCTTCAGGTGAGGTGTGGGTTGCTATGGGGTTTCAATTGGTCAGGGTGGGTCTGGTGACCAAGGCGGTCCCAGAAAGAGATAAAAGCTTGGGCACCCAAGGGTCCGGCCTCTTTCCTGTGGGTGTCAGGAGTCCGGTGTGTACTTGATGAGTAAGAGCATCCAGGCTGAGCTGGCTGGATGGCGGAAGCCCCACGTGACCGCTGAGGGAAGGAGTTGGTTCGAGTGGTGGGTAGCTGAGTCGAAGTGAGCAACAGAGGTTGAGTCGCAGTGTTAAGTGTTTGTTATGTTTTAGAATAGGTTTGGGTACAAGTGGGCAAGGGACCTTGCCAGATTTACGGCTGGTGGGTGGTTAGTGGGGAGAGTGTGAATCCAATTGGTTTGAGTGTGTAAAGGGGGAGGGGGAGGTATTAGTCCCTGCTGTCCGGAGTGTGTCATTCCTTTGTCTGTGTTCCCCCCCAACCTCTTACGTGTCACCTTAATGTGTGGACCCTTACGGAAGTGTATTTGTGTGAAGAATAAAAGTATTTGGTCCCTATCTCCTGTGTGGTGTCATTCCTTGAGAACCTAGATTCCCAAATGGTTAAAAGCAGCAGTGAAGGGGCATGTGTCTGGGCTGGTCAAGCCAGATCCCCCTTCTCCGGCTGGGGAATCGCTGAGTCAAGCCTGGTGGTTCCATCACAGCCACCATTTTGGATGGCTTTAAAAGAGGATTGGACAAATTCCTGAAGGATAAGGCTATCAATTGTTGCTAGTTCTGATTAGGGATGTGCTCCGCTTCTAATCGGATCGGCGAATTAGAAGCGGAGCGGGGGGCTTCATCTGCCCTTAAGGCGGAGGCGAAGAGGATTGGGGGGCCGGCGGAGCGTGGTGAAGAGGATCAAGGTGAAGGCAGATCCTTCGCCTCGATCCGGAGCTCCGCCGGAAAGGTAAGTGGGGTTTACCGGGCCCTGCCGCTGTCGCTGTCGCCCATGCGGCGACAGCAGCAGGGCCCGGTAAAAAAAACCCTCCTCTCCTTTACCTGCGTCCATCCGCGGTCCGTCGGCTTCTTCAATTGAGCCCGCGGTTCAACCAGGAAGTCTAGGCCGCACGTGCGGCGATGGCGGCAGGTCCCGGTAACCCCCCCCGCCCTCCTCTCCCGGCCTTACCTTGCGCCACTCCCCTCCACTGCAGAGCTCCGATTCGGAGCCGGAGCTCCGCGGCGAAGAGGAGCGGAGTATGGGCATTGCGGGCGGTCCGTGCATACCCCTAGTTCTGATGGCTATGTGCTACCTCCAGGGTTAGAGGCAATATACTTGCACATACCAGTTCCTGGGGAACATTGGTGGTACAGTTGCATTCATGTTGTTCTTGTGGGTTTCCCATAGGAAGCTGGTTGGCCACTGTCTGAACAAAATGCTGGACTAGAAGAACGCTTCATCTGATCCATCATGGCTCTTCTTATTTTCTTATTTAAATAGTATAGGTTGCATTCAGACTTAGTCGTGAACTTTAACTATGACTAAGTCTGGATCCACCTCTAGGTTTTATTATGTACTAAGCCAGCAACTCCCATGGCAATGGTCATGCTGGCTGGGGATGATAGGAGTTGTAGTGCGGGGGCACCAGGTTGGGGAAGATTGTACTAAGCTTTGGACCAAAACTTTTCCTAAAAGACCATGCCATCTGTACTTTAAATAGTGCCTTGTTCTGATTGATTTGAACAGGATTTTACTGAGGAAGAAATGACACATCACAGAAATCAATCCAGGCAGTGGTCTGTTAGCAGAGGCTCTGTAGGAGACATGTTAACATTTTTGGTTGCTAATCCAGTCAACCTGCTTATTCATTCTGTCCACAAATCCAACTAGACAGGTATTGATCTCCTTGAGCTCCTGGTGACATTTATTATGAAATTTACAAGCAGCAAAATGAATTTAGATTGGCATTTGTATATTTTGCCTCTGTCTTAAGCCCTTAGAGTTGGTTTGATTCCATGAAAGTACTTTAAAGATGACAATCAAAGCTTATTTTTAATTGTGTCTCCTTTTGTCAATGCCTAGATTTGTTTGTTTTTAAAACTACTTTATGATGCTAAAAGAAGCGTTTTGCTGATTTTTCTTTGCTTTTTAAAAATGTATGCCTTTCTTATAGCATTGTTCTTGGAAGAGCCCTATGGATTAAAAGATATATAGAAGTTCTCCATTAAAATATCTAAAGGTGGAACCCTAGCAGGCAAAACCACAAAACATTTTAGGGTGCTATCATATGCATATTTAGACAGAAAAAAAGTCTGTGTAAGTCCCAGCACTCCCCAGCTAGATACAGCCTCAGCCTGAATATCAATAGTGCAGCAGCCCCACTCGAAAGTAAGTTCTATTGAATTCAGTGAGGTAAGAGAGTATAGGGTTGCAGCCTAAAAGAGTCTTTATATAATTTCCTGATTCCAGCAGATGACAAACTTGGTTTCATACTGAACTTCTTACTCTGCCTTAACAATTTTGTAGAAAAGAAAGAAACGGCCCTGCACAGCTTCATGTCCTTCCAAAAATCTTCCAACACATCATGAGGGAAAGTGGACTAGTCTGTGTTAAATTCTCTGATATTTCCTCAAAACTAAAAAAGAAAGAAAAGGTTTGCTGCTGCTGCTGCTGCTTCAGAAGGGAGAAATATTTGGGCCTTAGCTAGATTTACTGCTAAATCCAGGACGGACGAGGGGAAATCCGACGATGCAAGTATCGTGGGATGTCGCCCTCATTTACACATAAGGCGAGGCGACCTCAC
Source organism: Elgaria multicarinata webbii (assembly GCF_023053635.1). NCBI lineage: Eukaryota > Metazoa > Chordata > Lepidosauria > Squamata > Anguidae > Elgaria > Elgaria multicarinata. The sequence goes on along the minus strand of NC_086178.1, from coordinate 30,846,698 downwards.
AAAGAGAGCCATCACACCCACCATTTTTTTTAACTTTTAAAGGGGACAATGTGCACGAACGATCATGCGAAAGGTAGGTTTTGTTTTTTTTAAAAAAGGGTTTCCCCACTCCCCCCACCCCGCCCCTGATGGGTGCAGCGCTCCTGGCTCTGCGTGAGTAATCGTGCGGAGCCAGGAAAAGCCGCGAAAATGGGCCTCGTGGTCTCGGGCTTGGCCTGAGACTGTAGGAAATAGCGGGCTTGAAGGGGTAGGCTATATCCCGGGGCCAGGGAGGGTTGATCCCTGCCTGAGCCCGGGATACCCTGTGCGTCATATGGACGCACGGACGATCCCGGATATCACCCCGGGATATAGCCTGATCTAGCTAAGGCCTTGATCTTCACCTTACTACAAATACTACCATCTGTTACTTTTCTAAAGAAAAATTATTGAAACAGTTCTGAGAAAGCTTTGGACCATATACTGACTGTTTTTATTAATCTTTTTTTTTTTAAAAGCATTCACAATACAGAAAGATGCATATAAAGGGTGGGGGGTGTTGTAAATTTCTTCATCTTTTTACTGGGGCATCAGGTTGAAATGTTGGTTGATGAGTGTGTTGGTCAAGGCCATAGCATAGTGGTAGACCACATGCCATGCATGCAGAAGATCCCAAGTTCAATCCCCAGCATCTCTAGGTAGGACTGGAAAAACTTGCCTGAAGCCCTGGAAAACTGCTGCTTCCAGTCAATGTCGACAATACTGGGCTCGATTGGCTAATACTCTGACTCAGTCTAAGTCAGCTTCCTGCGTTACTAAGCATGTTGGTTGATGAACAAGATGTTTGGTAAGAGATTCGTGCATTTTCACATGAGGTTGAAGTCACCTTTTAGCCCCTCAGAGGCCCTTGATAATTCAGAACAGAAAGCAGATGGGAAGAGAGGCATTCTGCAGTTCAGATGTGTCTTCTGGCCAACATAGGGTTTAGACTTTCATATTAGAGATAAATTAAAATCAAATTAGTATAGGGGAGGGGTCACAGTCATAGTAGACCATGTACTCTGCATACAGAACATCCCAGAAAGTTTAGGCCATGCTATCTCCTTTTAAGAAAGGGTCACAGGGCTTTGCTTAAGAGACCTTGCCTGAGCTTGGTAGACTAATGGTTTGGTTCAGTACAAGGCAGCATCTTGTATACATTTGGACTAGATGACCCTTGTGGTCTCTTCTAACTGCACAATTCTATGATTCTCTGATTTGTTAAACCTCAGCTCTGTTTTAGAGTCTGAGCTGAGAATGGACAAATCTATCAGTTTTCCTTTCTCCGAAATTCATTTTTAAACAACAACAACAACAACAACAACAACACCTCAAGTTCTTTCTGCCCTATTTTTGAAGAACTGTGTGACTTTTGGTAAGAAACGAACTGAGTGAAATTTGCATATGTCTGCACCAACCAAATTCAATAGGTTCAGCTATTCCCAGAATGGGGAGGACTGTGTAGTACCTCCTTCCCTGCTAAAGATGAGGAGCCCATCAGAAAAAAAGAGGTGGCAATGCCAACATTGCATCACAAATGTGGCTGAAGGCACAGGCATTCAAAACCAGACAATTAAGTGCTAAGTGCTCAAAGCCCTGGACCTGGAGTGGACAGTTTAATCTGTTCATTTTAGTTCCTCCCATATTCAATTGTGTTTATGTTTTAATCTCAAATTATTTCCATCCAGTTTATGAAGAAATTTTGCAGTTTGGTGTGTGTGTGTGTGTGTGTGTGTGTGTATATATATATATATATATATATATATATATATATATATATGAGGAAATGGCTCACCAATTTGACCAATTAGGACAGAAACTGCAGCAATATTACTTTGTTCCTTCCTCCTATTTTGAGGTCTCTCATTTTTTTTCCATACCATTCTCCATGTTTAGCAAGAAGCATAGGGTGCAAACATCATAGCTTTGGACATCGGTCTTATCTTGTCAGTGGCTCAGTAACCCTTCCATGTTGCCCCTTCCTCTCTTACAACTTCATTTTTCACATCAGTGGCTAGAGTGTTGGACTAAGAGTTGGGAGATTTGAATTTTAGTCCCTACTTGGCCAAGGAAGCTCACTGGGTGACTTTGGGCCAGTCACAGGGCATGTCTAGACCTAGGGAGGGGAGGGGGAGGATCTTGCGATATGGTAATCATGAGAACCTCCCCCTCAATCCACACGGAAGAGGACATTGCGGCCGCCATTTTGTTTTTGTTTTTTTAATAAAAAAATGAGTGCATGAGTGCTCCGTCGAAAAGGTATTTTAAAAAAATCCTGCTCCCCTGATGGACATGGAGCTCCTGAAGAGCTCTGTGCCCCATGCCCAATTCCTGTCTCCTTGCATTTACTCTCAAGGAGCTGGGACGAAACTAGGATGGCTGCCCACACCTCCCGTGGTCTCGGGACCATCTCGAGACTGTGAGAAAAGTCGGGATTAAAGCTGTCCCAGTTATCCTGGGGAAAGGGAGGGATTATCCCTCCTTGGCCCCCAGACCCCCTGTGTGTCATGTAGACACACAGGAATTATCCCGGGGCGATCCCCGGGATGAGCCCTCATCTAGACATGCCCACAGACTCTCAGCCCAGCCTACCTCACAGGGAATTCATTGTAATGATAAAAATGGGGAGGAGGAGTATTATGTATTGGGTTCCTTGGAGGAAAAAGGCAGGATATAAATGCAATAAAATAAATAAAATACAATAATAAAATAAATAACACTCAACCCTTTCTGCTCAAGCTGTTGATTTGGGGAGGGGGGGATCCCTTGGGCATTCATCTGAGATCTGTAGAGTTGGGCTTACAGTGGAGAGGAAGTAGCACTTTGCATTGGCTCAGAGGCAGCCTTGCTATCATTAGTCGTCGTAGTAGTAGAGATAATAGTAGTAGTATTCCATATCTTCCAGATATGAGCCATGCCACTGAAAATATGGACTGAGCCCTCACTCAGCTTCAGTTCATTCCCCCTTCCTCCTTGCTATTCCCTTATCAAAAGGTATCTTTCCTTTCAGCTAATAATCAGTGTTAGATGTGGTTTGGGACATCAGAGAGAGGCACACCTCGCTCAAGTGCCATGTGCAGACTTTAAAACTTTAACCAAAAAGAACAGTTAAGCCTTTAATACAAAACATGTATATTTACCTGTTGTCCTAAGATAAGGAACTATGGAAATGCTGAGTACAGATAATATGGACACCAGAAAGAAAAGAAAGAAAGAAAGAAAGAAAGAAAGAAAGAAAGAAAGAAAGGTTTTGCAGACAAATTTATTACTTGGAACACCATCATGCAGCAATTGTTGATCAGAGAAAAAAAAAACTGGATAAATTGTAATGCAAGCCAGGTGCTTCTTCTACGCTTCTGTGGAATTCCAGCATGTTCAAAGGCTTAGCTTCAATGATGGAGGCAACTCTTCACATGAATTCCAAGAAGGGAGACTTCCCAACGTTGACATGAATGTGGAAGCCTGCTTGGGCTAATGGTATTCTTTGCCACAAATAAAACGATCATGTTATAGTATAGCATGGCACCTGTGAAGCTTTGAGTCCAGGGCATGATGTTCCAGCATTTACTTTTTTTAAATGGAAGCTGCTAAACATCTCAATGTGCCCATCCCTACACCTCACGTTAAGAACGTAATTTAGATGTGCCGCAGAGCACTGAGACATGAACATAAGTATAATATCTGGCTGTGGGAGCAGCAGAGAGGGTACTGATACAGAAGCCAAGTCAACTATGGCCCACTAAAGGAGGAGTGCGTGCTTTCTTGCATGCCAAACATAATAAATTACCCGTATCAGGATTATCTGTAGCTGCATATTATCATGGAGCATGTAAGTACTGGCAACCAGTTAATAGAAAACTAGAGAGATTTGAGAAGACAAACAGTACTTTAACAAGCCCCGTAAAAGATAACACAATGAGAGAGAAAAGGACTGTGTTTATTGTATGCAAACAAACTGCAGTTATGATGGAGTCCCAATTAAAGATACACCAGGATCATTCAAAAAGAAGACAAATGGAAGAGCAGATTCTGGAATTTTTAGAATGGATTATGTATATTACCAGCGATACTCATGATATAAATAATGTTACAGTACTTCGGGGTGCAGGAGCATAAGGTGCAACCTACACCAATAGTTCCCATCCAGCAAAAATAAGAAGGACCAACTTGGTAATGCTAGACGCCTCTGCCAAATGTAAGCCACATATTGTGCAAGCTGTAAAGCCACTCATCATCCAAGTTAAACAAATATTCTCCAGCCAATTTTCTTCCCAATGTAGATATAATACTTTTGGCCAGTGTGCACACCATCTCAGAGTGACTTGGTAAAAGCACTTCCTGATCACTGAGAATTCATTCTAACCACAAACTGCAAGAGGCGTCTTTGCTTTTCCCATCATAAACAGGTGATTGTGATGGGATGCCACTTTCTAGCTTACACACTGAATGATGGGCTGGGCAAACTGATACGGATATGAGTGGAAATTACAGGGAGATTTTGAGTCAATGACTCTGACAAAAGACTGCTGTTTCACTCCCTTGACAGCTTGCCCGGATGAGAAGCAGCAGCTCTTGAGAGCAACCGGCACCAATCCAGGCAATCTGGAGGAACTAGTTGGACCTGAGTGTCAGTGGAACCACTAAAAGAAAGAAGGTGCTAGAGAACCCCACCTCCTGTATAAGAATTAATAAAATACCCGTGCAGAGCAAACACTGGATGGGTTAGCTACATTCATTCAAGCCATTCCCCAGAAAGTTTTCTCTGAAGACACACGGTGTACACTTCCCCATTTCCTAGGACTCCACATATACCCCTGAAGCACCAGAGCCAACCATCTCTTTTGATAGATGAGCTATAACAAACCACAGTGAGGATCACCTGTAAGTTAATGTTTCTTTCTGAGGGTTTTATTTATTTATTTATTTATTTATTTATTTAGAATATTTATATACCGCTCCCCATTGAAAAATTTCGGAGCGGTGTACAAGGTAAAATGAAAATAAAAACAGAATAAAACAGTTAAAACAAAATTTAAAAAGAAGCAAACAAAAAACAAAACAAAAAAACACAGAAATCCAAGGCTGCATGTTAAAGAAAGGCTTCTTGGAATAAAGATGTTTTCAGGAGGCGCCGAAAGGAGCACAAGATTGGAGCCTGCCTGACCTCCAGAGGCAGGGAATTCCACAGGAGGGGCGCCACCACGCTGAAGGCTCTTCCCCTGTTGTGTGGGAACTGGGTGGTGCTCATTACAGATGGTCGATAGCACAGGTTCTCAGACAAAAGTCTACTTCAGATATTGCATTTGTTTGGTATACTCCTAAGATCATGTAAGTGTACGCTTAAGAAATGTAACGTGTGAACATATTCATTATGGGCAGAATCCAACTGCGTCATTCTGCTGGCTCAAAAGACTTTGTGGTAGCAGAAACTAGGTTCTGTACTATTCACAAGAGGAGAATGCAATGAAAGTTATGTTTGTGCAACCACGGTGGCCAAGCGGTTGTTTAACGATTTGTACATTATGCTTGTGCAATTGCTTGCACAAGTACTTGTGAAATGGTATGATCCAGCAGAGCTCTGCTAGCACAATTTGTGTTTGTGGAATGACACCATTGAATATGGCCCTCTGTGTTTGCAAACACAGGTATCATGCAAGAAACCCAGATCTGCTGCTGTATGATATGTAAAACCGCCCACACTGAATTTCAGAATTCCAGTTATCTTAAAGTTGCAGCTCCTCTTCCCAAAAGGTGGAAGAATTGTTCTGTCCCAGTGATCAAGTCTTGTAATTTCTATTCTAAATTCCATTGGGGATACATTTTCATAATTGGTATCTCAAAATGTACTTGGCTTTTCAGATGACACACTAAGAAGTCAGGATGTGGGAGAAATTCTCAAAGGATTAATATGAGTTTTGATTTCTGTGAATCTGACCGCAAATTCTACAGCAGACTAGCTTTTTTTTTTTGGAGTCACATATATTCTGCAGACTTCCAAACTGCTTTTCTTTTTTAACTTTCCAAAATTGTATGTAAATTTAGTTATTCAAAAATACCAAAAAAATTGTATGGGGGGGGGGGTGAGAGACCAACCCAAAAATGTGCATTTCCTCCCAATAGGCTAAAGCACGAAAATGAGTATTTGGGAGTAATTTGTGCATTTAAGAGGGATTGTTCAAATTTTTCCAATGTGAACACTAGTCTGAGAAATTGAGAAACAACCAATTTCAACAATGAGTCAATGGCAGAGTAAAAGATGCCTGACAATCCATGAAACACAGACGGAATGGATTTAACAAAAACCGTACATCCCTACAGGGAAGTAGCATCAGTTTCATTTGTGCTTAGATTAACTAACATTTGTGTTGGATGCATTTCACAATTGCCAAAGAAGTTCCAGAGTGCATCTCTCTCTCTCTCTCTCTCTCTCTCTCTCTCACACACACACACACACACACACACACACACACACACACACTGAACTGACTATATAATCAGATATTATATATCAGATATCAGCCTGTGTTCATACAATGTACAGCTTGTACATTGGTCAAAATAAATCATATCACATTTCTCATGTACACACACCTCACTTGATGAATCTTCTACATGAAATTCAGTCAGAATGATAAATCGAACATCTCTGTTTCATCTTTGTTCTCAAACGATGTAAAAATATCAGGCCCAGTCTAGAAACCCTTGTGTGCAATAGCAGGCTGGGTACATACTGGGGTGCCCAAAGATCCCCACCTGAATTGGCCTCTGGTAGCTCTTCAAACAGAGGGCTACCCTTTGTAAAAGAGGACACATGGGGTAGAATCCAATTAAATCCCTACTTAGAGTACACACATTGAAATGAACAGGGCTGAAGTGAACTAAATTAAGTCCCATTCATTTCAATGGGTCTACTCTAAGTTGGAATTTTGTTGGATTCTACCCAATGTGTCCTCTTTTACAAAGGGTAGCCCTCTATTTGAAGGGCTACCAGAGGACTCTCCCCTATTTTGAAGGCATCGTCTAGTTGAAGGGCTGTCCTGTCGAATTCTGGTTTAAAGAACCATTAGAACTATTGTCCATTGCCAGTTAGCACCCAGACAGCATAGAATCATAGAGTTGGAAGGGGCCGACAAGGCCATTGAGTCCAGGCTAAACAGGCAGGCACACAGGTCTTCCACACATATTTCTATCAAAATTCTAACTATTATTCCTAAATTTGCATCTATACTTATAAATTAGCATATGCAAATTTTATGCATATGGAATCCTCTCTTACTTTCTTTTTTGCAATTCACGAGCGGCCATCCTAATCTCTTTACCAAACAGGTGGCCAGCACTGTCAGTCTTGACAATTCTGATAACCTTGGTGAAGAACAGGTAAGGAGATGTTGACCACCCATCTCATTTATCCATCAAGTGCTTTCTGGTTTGGCAACAGAGGGACTGAGGCCTTAGCTAGACCTAAGGTTTATCCCAGGATCATCCCGGGGTCATCCCTGTTCATGTAAATGGCACACAGGGGATCCCGGGAGCAGGCAGGGATGACTCCGGGATGATCCCGGGATAAACCTTGGGTCTAGCTAAGGCCTGAGAGACTGTTCTGCTTTTCATGCTGCATTGCCACCATGAAAAGCTGCTTTGGGGATTGCCAAATTTATGTGAACTCCATATTTCAATTGCATAATATTATAGGCATTGTTTATTTGTTTCAAAATTGATACCTTGCCTTTTCAAACTGCGCCCCCCCCCCCCACACACGGCAGCTAACAAAATATTTCAAATTACACTACCTGAGTAAAAGCAAAAGTAATAAAAACCAATGGATGCACCAACAAAACCCAATAAGTAGCAGCAGAGTTGAGTCAACAGCAATTTTGCTCAGACATTTCTTTAATGTAAGCGATTCATAACTATCGTTGAATAAAATAATCTATAAACAGCAGCAATGATGGTTCACTTCAGTAACACAAATGGCTCATAAAAGCTGCCTAGAAAAATGCAGTTACCTGATATCTCAATCTAAATAAAGATGAAAGTGAGAAAGACTTGCCTTGGAAGAGAAGTCGCACATAGAAAAGCAGGCACAATAAACACCTGCCTCCATAACATACATTGTTTGGGAAAGTCCAACTTTGACTATTGGGGGGAAAATACTTATTGTCATGTTTAATAATGGAAATAAAATGTGAATAAAATATTTTCCTTTCCACATAACCTCTTTTCTTATCTTGGATACAGTTAGGCTTTGCATAAAAATGTGAAAAATTACAGCTACCCTTTCTATGTTGTGGTCTTTTGGCCCCATTGATTATAATTCTTTTTTTGCATAATAATAAATCTGTCAATGAGGGATCAGACTTCATAGCTTTGACAAAGTGGGCTCTAGTCAACAGAAAGTCATGCAGCCACAGTACATTTGCGGTCCTTTAAGGTGTCACAAGGATTCATGGTTGTTTGTATTATAATTATGTTGCCCATGATTATACTGTGGTTGCAATAAGTCGCATTTGTTTTGCCCCCACTGATGTAATGAATGGCAGAACTACCCATAATTTGCTGTGCTAAGGGGATGTTAATTGTAAAACTCAGACGCTGTCTGGGATGTTACCTTATTGTTGTAAGTTCATTTGAAGTTCATGATGGTTCAATGACGTAAAATGGATTTCATATTAATTAAACTTGCCATGATGCTCTTACTCAGGGCTCATCTACACCAAGCAGGATATTCCACTATGAAAGTGGTATATAAAAGGCAGGAGCTACACTACTGCTTTATAGCAGTATTGAAGTGCACTGACAACTGTTGGGGCTCATTGAGACATACTATATACGCCTTTCATACTGCTCTATGCTGCTTGGTGTGGCTCCTGCCTTTTATATACCACTTTCATAGTGGAATATCCTGCTTGGTGTAAATGAGCCCATAGAGGGTGAATTCAGATGACCATCTTACTCTGTGGTAGGGTTTTCTTTCTACCAGGTAGTTACTCAGTTAGTTAGTTATTACATTTTTATACCGCCCAATAGCCGAAGCTCTCTTTCCATTACTGCACCCATAGGATTGGTTCTGATCCTCATGCAAGAAGAAGTCCACTCACACGATGGGACCTCTGTCCATGTGATAGATCTTACCATTCCTTTTCCCACCCCGTAACCCCACCATGACCCCAAATGTTCTTTGGAGGATCCCCCAATCCTTCAGAGCAGATTTAGGAGAGGGCTGCAGGGAGGAGGGGGGAATCCATTGCACCAGCGATCTCCTCTTGCTGACAAAATGACTCCTTGGATACAACCCACTGTGTAAATTCTTTCAGCCACACAATCTTACACTTAGTGAATTTGGAGGTATTTGCCAAACGGTAAATAAAAGCCTTCCCTGCATTTTTCATGATGCTGTGTTCAACGCCAGCATCAGCATCCAGCATCCTTTGGCTTCTACGTCCAAGGACCCACTGCAGAGAATGGTGGGCCACATCTACACCAAGCAGGATATGACACTTTGAAAATTGATTGAAAACTGTATATGGAGTTGCCCCAACTGTTGTTACTACTGTTATAAAACATTTTAAAGCAGTAGTGTAGCTCCTGCCCTGGGGCCTGCTGCTGCAAGGAACATCCAAAGGGGGGCACCAACAGGGGAGGGGTATAGCAGAGGTCATTTTCCTCAGGGCCCCTCAAAGTGGGAGCCAACCCTGGTTGTATGTACTAATAATCCCTGGCTTGTGTTATGGAGGCATTCTGCTGACCCGTAGTTTTGTAGCTAGCATTGCTTTTTCCAACCAGCTTGTCTTCTCTGCCTTTTTCCCCATAGATTTGAGATTTCACCATTCCAAGTGTTCTTTCTGTACTGTTTACATTGGCCAACCGCACAGCTTAACCGCTGCTCCTTCTGCCACTTCCCTTTGGAAGAAAGAGCCTAAAACCTGAAATACGTCATTAACTGGCAAATGAAGAGAAGAACTACTTCTGTCTGTTGGTAGTGTACTGTGGCCTGTTAACCTCTGTCTCAAATAGATTGCTGGGGGGTGGGGAGTGAGGTAGGTCAAATCCATTCTGTCCCATTTCTGCATGAGTATACAATTTTTTTTTTAAAGTATGGAAATTCAGACACATTTTTTGAAATATATGCATTAATACGTTATTATTTTTCTTTGCGCATTGAAAACAAACACATTTTTGCCACCTGCACCCCATGGACTAAAGTGTGTTTGTGTGCATTTTAGAAATGTATGCATTTTTGCATATTTTCCAAATGTGTGAACATTGTTGAATGCAATTTTTTAAAATAATAATAATTGCAGAATGTATAGCAAGTTCAGAAATGTATAGATTTCCAACTGCAAATTTGGGTCAGCATTTGGGTCCAGGAAGTGAAAATTGAGTAAATCCATTTAAAAAAAAAAAAAAAATTAAATGAGGGAGTACATTTCTTACACAACCCTATGTTAAGGGAGGGTGGGTCAACCGCATTCTGCTATTATAACCAGAAACCAGGGAGGCAGTAAGTTCTATGACTTATAGTTTGAAAATGACTCCACAGATTGATCTGAAACTTGCCACTGTAAGAGAGGTTGCTTTGAGGGTGGTCTGTGTCAATGTTGATAGAAATGGTAAGAAATAGTTAATTTACAGGAGTTTGAAATTTGACAAGCGATCTCCTGCAGTTTAACAGGTATTGTCTGTTTTCTTTTTCATAGGCTTTGCTGGGGCTAAACTTTATTGGCTGATTTCTCCATTTGTACAGCATCTTTCAGAAACATTTTTGTTGAGTCGAGTCAGGGGAAGGTCTAGTACTAGTGTAACATGTGTGTACTTTCTATTAAAAACATGATATATACTTTCAACCCATTTTATCCAATGGGACTTCATAAGGTCAGTCCCTAAGCACGCTCAGAATGATCCTGTAGGAAGGTGGGGATAGAATGCAAGTGAGTGTGGCTGGTTACCATGGAAACAGAATATAGGGAGAAGGAAGAGGAAGGAAGCAGGGAGTTATGTCAGTTAAGGTTCTAGAGTGAGGCTTTGGGTGGAAATAAAAGATGCACTGTTAATTCTGCTTTAAACATATTAGTTAAAAAATAAATATTAATTTAAGCTCATGTTGTAACCAGTAAGAAAGGCAGGGTAAAGCACAAAACAGTTTATTTAGAAGTATAAACAACAAAAGTAGCAAAAGTAACAGCTATGCCTAGAACTATGCCGAGAATTTATTTTCTCTGTGCAATGCATAAGTATTATAATGCTGCAGTTGACCAATTCTGTCCAAGAGTGGGCGTCTTCTTCATTTGGCTTCAATTTTACCTCAAAACTGTGGGAATCTACACTGATGTTATTCTAACGTTTTGAATGGGTTACTGTGACGCACAGCGTCACGTGACCCTGGGTCTCCAACGTTGCAAATGAGTCGTACTTACAGGTTCTATTTCTTAGTTCCAGCGTGGCTACAGATTCATGTGCCTCGTTCTACCGGTAATTTTCCTCTCCCTTTCTCAGAGCTGCTGGGTTTGCTCCACCCACTTCCTGTTCTCCTTCTTTCGCCCCATTTGCTATCTTATCTGCTACAGCAGATAAATCACACCAGCGTTACACTGTGCAATCACTGACAATTGCATGCAAAGGACTCAGAAGTTTTCCACCTTAGAACCTGCTTTGATTGTGAAGTAGCCCCATGCATCCAGCGTTAATTGTGCTCCTTTTGCAAAAGATTCGCCCCAGCCGCTGCTGTGGGCACAGGAGCAGGATTTTAAACAAATGCTTACAACTGCGTAAGCTTTATAGATAAAGACACCAAAATTGGCACAGTAATTCAAATACCAAATTTGAATCAAATTGGGTCATCGGTTGATTTTTTATGACTTTTTTAAAAAAAACATTTCCCCCTTCTTTGCAAAGGAGCTGAGGAGCGCTCAAAGGATCGCTGTAGCTCCCTGCAGGAAAATTAACAAGGGTCCAAAGTCCAAAACTCATGACCAGTGGGGCTTTTGCTAAAACATTTCAATTTGGGCCATAGCTAGACCTAAGGTTTATCCCTGGATCATCCAAGGGTCAAACCTGTTCATCTAGGTGACACACAGGGGATCCAGTGTTCAGGCAGGGGCGAACCCTGGATGATCCCAGGATAAACCTTAGGTCTAGCTGTGGCCACAGTCTCCCATCCAAACTCTGACCAGACCCAGCCCTGCTTGGCTTCAGCAAAGTGACTGGCTCCTACACGTTCAGGCAATTCCCTGGGACTTGTGTTAAGATGTTTTGGGAGGGGGTTTGTGTGTGCTTATGACTATTACCCTGCCCTGCTGGCTAGGAATGAGGCAGGCAGTGGGCAGAGCAAACCCATCAGCTCTCACAGAAGAGGGAGAACAACGGAAACAATTGAACAATGTGCCCTGAAGTTCCGTTGCAGCGAAACGTAAGTCACGCTAGTGTGTCCCGTGATACAGAGAAACGATACAGAAAACCACGTTAGAAAGGGACACTAACAATGTTAAAAGACTAGTGTAGATCCGGCCACTGCTGGGTGTCAGTACTGATGTTTAGCTTTCACCAACTGTCCAGTCTTGTTCCTCATAAAGGGAAGGGGCTGCTGAATTCCTTGTAAGGGACAGAAGTCCCAGAATAGGGCCAGCTCAAATTGACAAGGCTACAGAATCGGACTCAAAGAGTGCTACTCAATGGTGGTGCTACTCATCTTGGTTCCCCTCTATTTGGCACTGGATAGGCCTCATTTTGAGTATTGTGTCCAGTTCTGGGCACCACACTTCATGAACGATGCAGACAAGCTGGAGGGGGTTCAGAGGAGGGCAACGAGGATGATCAGAGGTCTGGAAGAAAGCCCTATGAAGAGAGACTGAAAGAACAGGGCATACTTAGCCTGAAGAAGAGAAGGCTGAGGGAAGACATGATAGCACTCTTCAAATACTTGAAAGGTGGTCACACAGAGCACAGCCAGGATGTCTTCTCAATCATCCCACAGTGCAGTACATGGACTAATGGGCTCAAGTTCAGGAAGCTAGACATCAGGAAAAGCTCTCTGACTGTTAGAGCAGTACAACGATGGAATCAATTACCTAGGGAGGTTGTGGGCTCTCCCACACTAGAGGCTTTCAAGAGGCAGCTGGACAACCACCTGTCATGTATGCTTTAAGGTGGATTCCTGCATTGAGCAGGGGGTTGGACTTGATGTCCTTATAAGACCCCTTCCAACTCTACTATTCTATGATTCTATATTTTATGAATTCTCTTTTGTTTCTCCCATGATCGAAATATGCTGTTTGATGCTATTGTGTTTCAAAAGATGAAGATTTTTTTTGGCCGGGGGGGGGGGGGGGGAATAGAATCAGCGCAGCATTCAAAGGCAAAGCTATTCTGGACTATTAAAAGTTGTTTATAGCCTTGAGAATGCTAATGCGCTTGACCGTTGTTTAGTTAAGAGAGATAGGATAAAAAGAAAGAGAAAGGTCTACCTATTAATAACATAACAAGCAGAGCTAAGTGCCACTAATCTCCAAATTTAAATTTGATCCTCACTCTGAAAGAGGCTCAACCTTGGTATATGACATTCATCTTAACCTTATTCAGGCATTAGTTCATGCAGAAGCTTACGCAGCCATGCATCCTGGCCCCACTCCAGTATCTTCACGCACACAAGCCCTACGCTCTGAGACCTGCCCTCCCATGTTGAGTGAGGAATTCTAAAGGGGTCTGTACTTGCACTCTCTTGAATGCAAATAGAAGCCTCCACACAACCAGGAGCCCTGCTTTATTTGCACAAAGGTTTCTATTAATGTTTCACGGAATGCGAGTAGAAGCCTCCTTCAGAACTCAGCACAGAAATCAGGGATGTTGAGGGAAGGTACCCATTTCAGTCTTAACACCTGAATAGGGTTCTTGTTTTCATTGTAAATAGTTTATCATAAGTGGTTGTTCATATCTTCTTTTTCACATCACATGATGAACAATACATTTCATTGTGTTATGATAATTTGAAATTGTTCGTGCATACATCCATACAACAAACATGTTATTATTCATATAGAACAAAAAAAAATGAAGGCAAAATGAAGGCAATATATACCGTGATCCCAATTGGTAGAATACACATGGATAATTCCAATTAGGGGTGTGATCCGCTCCGATTAGGAGCGTAGAAGCAGTAGCGGATTGGCCTGCTCCGCCTTACCCAGAGGCGGAGTAGGAGCGGACCGCGGACCCCCTAGAAGCAAGGCGAAGAGAAGCGCCCATTTTTCGGAGCTCCGAGTTCAGGCGGAGCGCTCCGGTCGCCATCTTGAAAACATTTCGCCATAGGATTGCATTGCGGCAAATAATCGCGCATAACTAGGTTGTTTTTTAAGCTATCGTTCTAGAAATTCTTGTGCTCAGAGAGTCGTGGATGGGGGTCATTTTGAGAGCACTCTCACCTCTCTGCGTTGTCTGGGTCGCGTGCTATATTTTTGTGAAAATCGGGTCAACCGCACGGCTCAAACGGCGTTTTCGGCTTTTCGCCCATAGGATTGCATTGAGGGAAAGAATCGGGGATAACTGGGGGGGGATTTAAGCTATGGTTCTGAAAATTCTTGTGCACAGAGAGTCGTGGATGGGGGTCATTTTGAGACTACTCTCAACTTTCTGCGTCGTACGGGTCGCGCGCTAGAAGTTTTTAAAAAATCGGCGGGAAAAATACCTTTTTCAAAGGGCTGAGGGGCAGAGTCAGCTCCCGGTCATAATGATCCCAAAGTTGGAGGAGGGCATAGGCAAAACAGGTAACTTGGGATTCTGGGAAACTTCTCTTTCTTCATCTGAACGGGCTTTTCCCCGTGTTTTTTAACACAGTAGCCCCACCAAATGCACAAACACAACCTGAAATCATATACTAAGCCAAGAATAAGAGATAGAAACACAGCACTGCTCCCCACCCTAACCTTGGTGAACAACTGAATAGATGTGGTGCAAGGGGATGAGCTCCCCTAGGGCATCTCATCGTGGACGTGCCCCCACTCTCTCCTGCACTGGAAGGCCATTAGAGCCTTCCAAAGAGAGTAAAACGGTGGAGCAATGCCTATCATGAGTTGAAGTGAATGGTCACTTTTCAGTGGTAGAGCAATGCCTGTTATGAGTTGAAGTGAGCGTTTTACTTCTTCTCAGAGCTGTTGGTGGCTGTCTTGAACTGGCAGCTACTTCCCCCTCCCCCGGGCACGTCCCCCTATTGCTGGTAAAAGACAGATATAGCCTTTTAAAAAAAATTCTTCTTGCTGTTTATTGAGCAACACTGCTGCTTTTAATTCCACCCCTCCTTTGTTTATTTATTGATTTATTCCATTTTATATGCATTACTGGCTTATCCTTGGCTCACTTCCTTATGCCCCCAGAAATGCCAGCTGCATGCCTGCCTGCCTTCCCTCCCTCCTCCCCTGCCCACCTCGCAGGGATGTTGTGTGTGGGGTGCCCGATTTTCAAAAATTCGCCAAAAATCAGGGGATGATGGGATTGCTTTGAAACTTGGCGTGCGTGTGTATATCCCCATGAGGTGTCATGGTGCCAAACATGAGGTTTCTAACTTGAACAGAAAAAAAGTTGTATAATTTTTTAGCTTTCAATGCAAGCCTATGGGGGGGGGAAACGGAGCTCCGGATCCGGATCCGGAGCTCCGAGCGGAGCGGAGCGGAAGTGGGCGGAGCGGGGGCAGGGCGGAGCGGCCCGATCCGGAAAATGGCGGATCTGCAAGTGAAGCGGAGCAGGGGGTCCGTGCACACCCCTAATTCCAATTATGCGCCATACAGAATTATGTAAACCTATGTATCCCCTTTTCAGTGTATGGGAAGCACGACTTATGTAGGACAGCCTTTAAAAAAAACACCAGTCTCCCCCCCTCCCAAAGCTATGCTAATTTTAAATGGCTGCCCACACAGAGGCACAAAGACATATTTCCAACATGAAATCAATATGCATATATTTGGAAACCAATGCAAACCATTATCAGTAAGAGCTGACTTAGAAAAAATAGAATTAACCATCTACTTCTGGAACTCAGGAACCAGTCAAAAGTGTCACAACACTGCAACAATGCACAAAGGGATAGTAGAACTAACACATTCACTCCTTAGCAACAGAAACAAGTGAGTATCTAGGGGTGGAGCAACAACAACCAAAATCAACCATAGCCATCTAGTTTGCAACACTTTAAGAAATATTTAGGAAATGAGCAAAGGCCTCCATATTTTCCTTATGGTAAGCTGGTTCATGTGTATTCACCAAAAGTCAGCTTAATATTCAAGCCTTATTGAATTTCAGGGTTTGTCCAACCCCAGTTTATATATGACGAGACTATACAATTAAAGATATGCTATGTACAGTATACTTTATACATTTGTATACTATTAAAATTTAATGCAAACCCAATCCCCCTAAAAAATTGTTCACCAACTTTGAAAAAAACGGCAACGGCTTGGTATGCTGTATTAGCAAATTTGATCAAACAAATTAATTGGCATCTCTGTCCTAATTTTTTTTAAAAGGAATTAGATTCAGATTATATAATATATCCTTGAGCTTCATCTAAAATATTTTATGTTATCCATATTAAATGTATATCTCTAAATAACCATATGCCATACCCCTATCTTTGCTGGTTGTAGCTGCAGTCATATCAATAGTGCCATCACTGTACATTGCAATTCACAAAATAGAAGATGCCAAGTCCCTGCCCCCAAAGTGCTAGAAAGTCTAAAATTTGCCACAGGGGAATCAACAGAAGCAGAGGCATATGTCATCTACACTCGTCAATCTGTTCCTGGACCTTTAGAAGCTTGAATAACTTGGGTTACCTGAAGGGACACCTCTTTCCACACATATTCAGCCAGTGTGGTATAGTGGCTAAAGTGTTAGACTGGGAATTGGGAGATCCAGGTTCTAGTCCCCACTCGGCCATGGAAACCCACTGGGTGACTTTGGGCCAGTCACAGACTCTCAGCCCAACCTACCTCACAGGGTGATTGTTGTGAGGATAAAATGGAGAGGAGGATTTTGTATGCTGCCTTGGGTTCTTTGGGGGGGGGGGGGGAAGGCGGGATATAAATGCAATAAATAACAACAACAACAACAACATGGATCTTGAGAAAATCTTCAAAGGTCTTTCTCCAGGGCTCCTGCCAATTGAAGTGCAGTGGTTGGCTATTGGGGAAAGAGCACTTTTTAAAAGTTGTGGCACCTTTTTAGTTGTGGAATCCCCAGAGAGATTCAATTGGTGCCTTTTTTGTGGTCTTTCGATGCCAGATGAACATTTATTTTTTATTTTTCCAGGCCTTAAAATTCACTTAAAAACAAACCACCAACCCTTAAAATTGGTTTAAAATAGTGTTAGTGTTGCTTGAGCATTTGTGATTGTTGTCTCTGTTCTGCGCTGCTTGTATTTTTGATGCTACATTACATATTCTAGTTCCAATGGTTTTCGTGTTGTTATTGTAAACTGCCCAGAGAACATGGTTATTGAGTGGCATATATACACAATTTAAAGAAAAAAATAAAGGCAAGGATTGAAAGGGGGGAAAGGGAAAGAATATGTGTTTATTTCAGTTACACACAAACTCAGAACCTGGGAAGTGGGGCACAGCTAATGTCTTCCCTGGGCTGCCTTTTGAGAAAGCTGCTATATCTGGAAACCACCATTTTTAAAATACAGCAGTTTTAAAATCTCTTCACTGGCTGCCAATTAGGGCTTTGCTAGACCTACCGGGTGTTCCGTCGTTGAGGAGCGTTGAAAGCGGATTTTGCCGTTCAGCCGTGACGCCTCATGATCCACACCGTCCTTCGATTTGTGGTGGAAGTTTGCGCCGGATGTGCTGCTGCCGCCTCGAGCACGGTTGCGCAGCCACACCGGCCTGATTTCCGCGGCTTTTTTTTCGCTCGCCGCACAGTTTGCGCAAGTCCAGAGGACCGCAAACAGTGCCGATCGCTTGCGCAGCCATCAGCGATGCTGCCGCGGCACCGGCACCGGCGGCGGCGGCAGTGCCAGTGCCAGCTGAAGTGGGGAGGGGACAGAGGGGAGCCAGTTGCCATTGGTGGATGGCTCACAGGGGGCACGGCCAGCGAGTGCCGGTGTTGAGGGTCAACATTGATGCGGTCACTTCCTGATGGGGGTCGTGGCGGGTGTCATATGACCCGAGGTCAGTCGTCTGCATGGGCACTCTGTGCCTACATCTCCCATCATGCCTCTGAAGTGTCAGCGGCGATGACCGCCTCTGTGCCCTCCCCCCATCCCACGGACCCAACCCACATCTGGCCGTAGGCATGGCAGCAGCCCACAAACAGCTGTGCCCTCTTCCAGCCGCGTACCCACACCAACAGGCACACAGCCCTTCATGCCTGGACCATGCCCCTCAGTCCCCGCTCGCCTTTACATCTTCGGCGCACCGTACAGCACTGCCATTATGCGGCCGCGGTGGCTGCCCACCGCGAGGAGTCACCAACTTCCCATGACTGTGGGATGCCCGCCTTTCCGAACAATGACCCACGCAAAGGTTGAAATAGGAAAAGCAGGCGCACATCCCCCACCCATCCCCCACCCACCCCCAGCAGCACACCAGCCACTTTTCCGGTCCTCTGTTCCTGCGCAAACTGTCACTGGGGGAATAAAAAAAAAAAGCCGCTCCACTGCGCTGCCCCAGCTGGCGGACTGGGCACAAATGGCAGAGGCGGCTTGACCGAAGCCGCTGGCCACTCCCCTTAGCACGCCTTTTCCTGCCCAGTGCGGACTGCAGTGACCTCACATCCTCCCACACGTACTCCGAATTACCGCGGGCCGGCAGGAAAAGGCACACTAGAACTCACTTTTTTAAAGTCGGGAGAAAGAGGCTTCACCGCAGGATAACGACGGATCATGGTGAACGTCATCTGGAAGCCTCGACACGACTGCGGAAGGTAATGCGCGCTACAGCCTCATCTAGTAACGCCCTTAGTTTCTGGGCACAGTATAAAGTGCTGGTTATCACCTTTAAAGCCCTACATGGTTTGGGTCCAGGCTACCTGTGGGATTGCCTTCTCCTATACAATCAGTAATGCACACTCAGGTCCTCTGGGAAGAATCTACTTCAGTCAGTCAAAGTTAGGCTGACAGGTATTACCCAGAGGACCTTCTCTTCTGCTGCTCCCAAACTGTAGAATGGCTGCTGAAAGAGACTCGTCAATTTGACAGTCTATTAGCATTCAAGAGAGCTATCAAGACTGATCTCTTCCAGCAGGCCTATCCAGTGGAATGTTAGGATATTTTTAGAATGTTTTTAGGATGTTTTAACAATGTATATTATGTTCTTAATTCAGTTTTATGTATTTTATATTTACTGTTGTTCCCCATCTCGATTAAAATAGAGAGGCAGGTAAGAAATAAATTATTATTACTATTGTTGTTGTTGTTACTATTATTTCAATTTCCCACTATCCCCCTGATGTAGCATAAGTCAGACATGTTAAGATTCTGGATCAGGGTATGGGTGTTCGTCAGGGCTACTTCCATCCTGATACTGTGGTGGAATGCACCCCAACCAGTGATTTGCTTCCATTACATACCCATGGGAATGCCAACTTCAAAACCAGTTGTGCTGTCAACAGCTCTGCCAGCTTCCTGTACGCTGAGGTACTTAGACACCTACCGAGATTAAATCAGTGCAGCCTAATCTCTTTTAGCCCAAGAGCCAAGTTCCATTTCGGGGAAGCTGACAAGGGCTGCATTCCAGTGGTGGGCAAGGCTGCAAGCAAAATTGAGTAGGCCCAAAGGCAAAGGTCCCAGGCCAAGAAAATCCCAGTATATTTTAGCTTAATTAAAGCTCTAACTGCTGGTCATGAGGCCTTAGGAGAGGCATTCCAACCTTTTAGAACTAGGAGGGGGAAAACCCAAAACCTGAGAAACCACCAAACAACTGGTGGTGGAGGAGAGAGAGAGGAGCCTTCAGAGGAACCAGGGGTTCAACATCCTTGTCTTAAATCAAGGGTCTTCATACCAAAATAAACAATGTTCTGTTGCCATTGCTTGCTGCTGCTGCTGCTTTTTTTAATGTGGTATCATGCAGGGCAGTGCCACCCCAATACACCATGAATCATCTACAACAAGGCTAGATCTGCACTAGTGCTTTTTCTCAGTGCTAAAGTGCACTGGTAACTGTTGGGGAACATTTGGCATCCCATATGCCACTTTTTTATTTCCTGCTTTTTATTCTGTATTATCCAAAATTTCGCCACAGAGGTCATTGTGTGTGCTACAAGGTATACTGTAAATGCGTAAGAGGGATGTAAAGTCACCATGATGGGATTGTATAGAAACGACATGAGGTGTAGACTTGGCCCGTGTAAAAATGAATGGGCTCCAGGAAGGGGTGAGTATCCCCAACTACATGAAAAGATACATCATCCACCCACTTCAATGGGAATAGCATGATCATTGCAATGTGGGTGCAAATGTGCATCAAATGGGCATCTACAATCACATAAGTTGTTTCCAGTCATAGATTCCCCCTTCCTGGATCGGGGAGGACTTTCTATAGAACCAATTGATTGTTAGAAAAGTAATGCTTTCTGATTCAAATAAGTCACTTCCTTAACTTTTTCCGCTTCTCCTCCTTATAGAATCATAGAATAGTAGAGTTGGAAGTGACAAGGCCATCAAGTCCAACCCCCTCTTCATTGCATGAATCTACCTTAAAGCATACCTGACAGATGGCTGTCCAGCTGCCTCTTGAATGCCTCCAGTGTGGGAGAGCCCACAACCTCCCTAGGCAATTCGTTCCATTGTTGTACTGCTTTAACAGTCAGGAAGTTTTAGGTGCCTCTGCAAGACCCTTGTAAATGGGTCTTGCAGAGGCACCTAAAAGCGAGGAAAAACAAAGATTGCAGTTGATGTACTGATTGTATTCTTGTGTTTCGTGAGCCACTTTGGGCATATTGTGTGTGGAAGCAGCATTCAAATTAAAAGCGATTATAATGAAAGTGATGAATGGTGATCCTATTTGCTGGGGGTGGTCATTATTAAAAGAATAAGCTGAAGGGGGTTAAGTAGACACTACAGTCTGTGGGAGCTGGGCACATAAGGTCAGGTTTAAAGATAAAGAAGCAGAAGAGGTCCGCCTGGCGCCTACACTGTACTCCTTTCGTCGCCAGCTGAAGACCTTTTTATTCACTCAGTATTTTAACACTTAATTTTAACTTAAATTTAAATTATACTGTTTTAACTCTGTATTTTAACCTTATATCAATTTTGCTGCGTGGTTTTATCCTGGTTGTGCTTTTTATATTGTATTTTGTATTTGTGTTTTTAACTTGTTGGTTGTTTTATGATGGTTTTAATTTTTGTGAACCGCCCAGAGAGCTTCGGCTATTGGGCGGTATAAAAATGTAATAAATAAATAAATAAATGAAGGAAAAGCAGGAGCCCTGATGTTGGCTTTCTACAGGTAGCACCTAGAGAGCCAACCAAGCAGGCACATGGATCACCTGCTCACTGTCTTTTCCTCTGTGCTGAGATGTACTGTATTTCTATTTAAATTATGGTAATGTTCTCGTGTGTGTGTGTGTGTGTGTGTGTGTGTGTGTGTGTGTGTGTGTGTGTGTTAACACATGAAAGGTTATGCAAATGTTTGATCTCTAGTCATTTTCTTTGGTAATGCATAAGCATTTCCTCTCTTCTTTTTTTGGTAATGCGTAAGTAGCCACCCTAAGCATTGTGGATATTGCTCATATTTGTTTCATAAGAATATTAACTAACTTCTCCTAAACTGAACTGAATATGCACTGAGCCTTCCTGGAAAAAATCATCTAGGCAGTCTTTTGCTGCTGCTTCATCGTCAAATGTACCTTTGAGGATCAGGTCTCATGCCCATTTACTTCCTTATTCTGTTAAAGTCAGAGGCGTTCTGTCCGATTGGTGAACTTAGCGTTTTTGTATAACAGGGTCCCTGAGTCAGAACAGAATCTCTAAAATGGGGCTAAATCAGGGAGAGGAACCTGCTGGCCATTTCTGACCCAATTTGGGTAGTTCAACAGATATACTTTTTGTTATCAGATTTGGTTCCATTGTCATACTGCTCTTACAGTCAGGAAGTTTTTTCTGATGTCCAGCTGCAATCTGGCTTCCTGTAACTTGAGCCCATTAGTCCATGTCCTGCACTCTGGGATGATTGAGAAGAGATCCTGGCTGTCCTCTGTGTGACCACCTTTCAAGTATTTGAAGAGTGCTATCACGTCTCCCCTCAATCTTCCCTTTTAAAGGCTAAACATGCCCAGTTCTTTCAGTCTCTCCTCATAGGGCTTTGTTTCCAGACCCCTGATCACCCTCCTTGCCCTCCTCTGAACCCCCTCCAGTTTGTCTGCATCATTCATGAAGTGTGGTGCACTTCACAATACTCAAGATGAGGTCTAACCAGTGCCAAATAGAGGGGAACCAGTACTTCACATGATTTGGAAGCTATACTTCTATTAATGCATCCCAAAATAGCATTTGCATTTTTTTTCTTTTTTGCAGCCACATAACACTGTTGGCTCATATTCAACTTCCTTATTCTGGTAAAGCAGAGGCATTTTACAGGGTCCCTGAGTCAAAATCTGTATAATCTGTAAAATGGGGCTAAATCAGGGAGAGGAAGCCACTGGCCATTTCTGACCCAATTTGAATAGTTCAACAGATATACTTTTTGTTATCAGGTTTGACCTGCAACAATATAAGTAAATGTGTTAGACTAGGGTTCTTGGTTCTCCATTATCATTCAGATTCTTTTGGTCACCAAGATGAAAAAAGCCACATGTGGAAAAAGAAGACAATTGATTGATAGAAAATGGATGCAGAATATATGTGTGCAAAGAAAGTTTGCACCTCCTTCCAACTAATCAAGGTTTCACAGCTGGGTGTCTATTGCAGGGCGAGCATGAACCGGTGCCTGGCTTTGACAATGGACTTGATGAGGGCTAATAAACTGAAACTCAATCCAGACAAGACTGAGATGCTGCTAGTGGGTGGTTCTTCTGGCCAGATGGGGGGTGTTCAACCTGTTCTGGATGGGGTTGCACTGCCCCTGAAGGAGCAGGTTCGTAGCTTGGGGGTACTCCCAGAACCATCTCTGTCGCTTGAGGCCCAGGTGGCCTCGGTGGCACGGAGTGCCTTCTACCAACTCCGTCTGGTGGCCCAGCTTTGCCCCTATCTGGACAGGGATAACCTAGTTTCAGTTGTCCATGCTCTGGTAACCTCCAAATTAGATTACTGCAATGCGCTCTACATGGGGCTGCCTTTGAAGACGGTTTGGAAGCTGCAGCTTGTGCAAAATGCAGCTGCCAGATTGATAACTGGAACCAGAAAGTTCAAACATATAACACCGATTCTGGCCCACTTGCATTGGCTGCCTATAAATTTCTGAGCCCAATTCAAGGTGCTGGTTTTAACCTATAAAGCCTTACATGGCTTGGGACCACAATACCTGATGGAACACCTCTCCTGACATGAACCCACCTATACACTGCGCTCAACGTCTAAGGTGCTCCTTTGAGTGCCTACTCCGAAGGAAGCTTGGAGGATGGCAACAAGAGAGAGGGCCTTTTCAGTGGTGGCCCACCCAATTATGGAATTATCACCCCAATGAGGCTTGCCTGGCGCCCACATTGTTGTCTTTTCAGTGCCAGATTAAGATCTTCCTCTTCTCCCAGGTATTTAACAACATATGCTGAGTTTGTTTGTTTTTAATGGACCCCAGAACTGTTGTTGTTTAAAATGGATACTGTTTTATACTGTTGTTTTTATATTTTTGATGGTTTTAAATTTTGTATACTTTTTAATGTTCACTGTTTTAAACTTTTGTAAACTGCCCAGAGAGCTTCGGCTATGGGGCGGTATATAAATTTAATAAATAAATAAATATGATCGACAGAAGCCACCTGAAGTGAGACTAATGCACAAAGCTGGTGGATTGGGTCTCACAGCTTCCTCTGCTAGATGCCTCCCTCCCTCTCATGAGCAGATGGACTACATCTCTCCCTCCTCTCAGAAGAAGCAGTGAGGGGGGATCCCTCTCACAGGATCCCAAAACATCCAGCTTGGGGAGCTAATAGTTTTTTCCAGTGCCTGGTAAGGAGTGAGAACCTCCCAGCTCATCTTGAGATAAGACTCTATGAGAAAAGGATGAGATAACTATAACAGCTCCATCTAAGAAATGAGACAGACCTTAGAAGCTGCCCTTCTAAAGGAGCCTATCTCAGCCAAAGCCAGCTAAAATCTACTAACTGTGACAAATTATCCAGGTCTTCTAGCAGCATTCTGGAACTCTGTTAAGTCCATAATTTTGCTTACTAACCAACTCACTACAGCAAACAAATATGTATTTATCAAGACTTCATAAGATTCACTTGGTGGGGATTTTTAATCCAAGTGATGACTGATGCCTCAAGCTATACTTGACACCAGATGTGGGCAACATGTGTCCTGTGAGCCAGAACAGTTTGTGCTGCCCCCTAAAATGGTAAAGTAATAATCATATTCATAGTTGGGACTAGAACAGTGGAGGCTGGTGGCTCCGATGTCAGTGGGATGGTGAATCCAAATCCGCTCCAGGTTTCAGTCAGCTAACCAAAGTGTTGAAGCACCTTAAATAGCTCCTTTAGAGTTCTGACTGGTTCTGACTGAAACCTGGAGTGGATTCACTGCCCCACTGACAGTGGAGCCCCCAGCCCCCAATGGTCCAGAGTAATCATTTTTACCATCTTTTTTTAAAAACACTTTTAGTCTTCCTTAGTTGCTTCAGATCTCAATAGATAGATAGAGAGATAAATAGAGATAGATTTAAGGCCATTTACACCAGCCCAGTGTAAATGGGAGGCAGGGGGAGGGAGGGGGGATCTCGCAATATTCTGATTGTGAGATCCTCCCCGTAGTCTAAATGTGGGCACGACATCCCGGGAGGAAGGAGGGTGTCGCACCTGCCATTTTTTAAAAAGGATCTGAACGCACGTGCACTCCAACGAAATGTGAGTTGTTGTTTTAAAAAGTCGCACCCCTGCTCCCCCATCCCTGATTCCTCCTGGCCCGGTTCCTTCCCTCTACTGCTCCCCACTACTCACGGGGAGGAGGGAAGAAGCCAGGCTGGGTGGCCACACCACCCGTGGCCTCAGGACAATCCCAAGACCACGGGAAGAATCGGGTTTTCCCAGGGAGTACTTATCCCTGGAAAATCCGTTCTCATTCCTCTTTCCTCCCGGGAGTCCCTGTGTTATTTGGACGCACAGGGACTCGGCCATGACCACCCCACATTTTCGGGCTGGTGTAGAAACAGCCAGAGATAGGAGCACAGTGCAGAGGTGATGCCCACAGAATGAGTCCAGGAACAAAAATGGCTCTAGACCTCTTGAAGTCACCCACCCCTACTTTACACTATATGGAGCCAAATGTATCTTCCCTGAAACATTTTCTTTTTAAAAAAACCAAAAAGCACCTGACAAGAGGCTACCCATCTTGGGTGGGGATGTGGTGGTTAAATTTTCCTCCTTGGTCCGTTTTTAAGCTCAATTTTCTCCTACGCAGCCGCTTTTGCCATGTAGAGAAAATGTGTATTAGTTCATCTACCCCCACAGAGAGAAAAGGGATGTGGGGAATTGAGGCTTTGAGCCCAAGAATTATCTGAGGGAAAGGGCTTAACTAAGATATTTCTTGTCATGGGCTGCTTTCCCTAGTGGATAACTTCTCAGAAGCCACATGTTGGTGGTGAGTGAGGCTGAAGCAGAGCCAATACTAAAAGTGAGTGGGTAATGCTTTTTCTCTTTCTCCCACCCACTTTTCCCCAGTGGAGGCTGGTGGCTCTGGTGTCAATGGGGCCATGAATCCGCTCTGAGATTCAGGGCCTTGCTAGACCTGCTGGGATGAGCCGGAAGCCCTGCAGCGTCGGCCATTTTTTTTTTTTTTTTGGTTGTTAAAAGGGCCACATGCGGCCCGAAGACTCCGGAGAAGGTAAGCCGTTTTTTTTACTTAACCCTCCCCCCATCCGGTCCTGATCCCTTCCCATGCCTCCTGCCCACTCTTTCCCCTCCCTCCCTCTTCCTCCGTGTGTCCCGTGTCGCCCGTCCTCCCTCTCCCTCCGTGTGTTCCGTGTCGCCCGTCCTCCCTCTCCCCCCCGGGATCCCCCCGGCCCGCTGGGCACAGTGCTGAGCGCTGTGCCCAGTCCGCGGCTTTTTGCGGCTACTTGCGAGTAGCGAGTAGCCACAAAAAGCCACGGCCCTTGCTAGACGTTCCGCAGTCCCGGCCTCAGGCCGGGGCTGAGGAAAAGGCACGCCATAAGCGACTTCGCTTATGGCGCGTTAGAGGAGGCTTCAGTGCGGCCTGGGCCCGGATTCCCCTGTGCGTCATCTGGACGTACAGCAGGGAAACCGGCCCACAAAGCGCGCTAAGGCCTCGTCTAGGAAGGCCCTTAGTCAAAACATCTTGGATAGCTCCTTTAGAGTTCTGTCTGAAACCTGGAGTGAATTCACGCCCCCACTGACATTGAGGCCACCAGCCTCCACTGCTTTTTCTCTCCTGCTTCCTTCCCATGCTGTGGGCTGCCAAAGAAGGATAAATCCCCCTTGCCAGAGGTCTGAACCCATCATATGCATAGAGTTTTGGAAATCAGGCAGAGGACTGCATGTGCTATGCAGTCCCTCCTCTCACACCTCCCTGCCTTCCATTAAGATTCCAATCATCTGTGAGTACATTTGTGGTTTTTGTTGCTGTTGTTGTTTTTGTAAAACAAAAAAATCCCCTCCCCCCCCCTCAAAATCACACCCTATATGTGGAGTTCCTGGCATGTTTGCAATCAACTGCCTGGCAAACAAAGAAGTCGATCTCTTAGTAAATAGACTTTATTATGTAAATGAATCAGATAAACATGGTTTCACGTTACAGACTTCCTTAGCTTCCAGCAGCCTAGAGCTAAGATCTCTAATTAGTGGTGCACAATACTACATAGACTTCCTGAGTATCCCTTTGATGGATGCACTATTGCTATGAAAGTTGCTACAAAACTAGTGCCAGCCTCTAGTACAAAACCTGAGTAGCTTTTCTAGTTTCTGCCTTCAGAAAGGGTCTTCCTCTAGGGTCCTCTTTTGATGGGCCAACCTTGTAGAATGCCTTACTTCCTGAAGTTGCTTCTTCCTCTTAACCAGACATCTGACTCTGGCATACATCACTCCCAACTCCTCCCTCCCAGTAAGATCTTGTATTCCCACAGATGGCGATGTTTCTGTTTGGCTTTGACCCAGCTGATCAGTGGGCATCTGGAAAGATTCCTCTCTTCCTGTCTCCCTGCTCTTATCTCCAGATATCTTGCTAATTCCCCGTCACCACCCTCTTGAGATGCTTCTGCAAAGGCGCTTGGCTCAATCCTTACACCTTCACATTACCATGAATTTAACATCTTTTGTGGATATAAGTGGAGGAGTAAGAAGTAATCATGCTATGACATTAGATTAGGGTGACCATATGAAAAGGAGGACAGGGCTTCTGTATCTTTAACAGTTGTATTGAAAAGGAAATTTTAGCAGGTGTCATTTGTATATATGAAGAACCTGGTGAAATTCCCTCTTCATCACAACAGTTAAAGCTGCAGGTACCCTGCCCTCTTTTAAGTCTGGTCACTCTAGTATAGTTCCTGCACTTTAACCATTGTGAAGAAGAGGGAATTTCACCAGGTTCTCCATATATACAAATGACACCTGCTGAAATTTCCTTTTCAATACAACTGTTAAAGATACAGGAGCCCTGTCCTCCTTTTCATATGGTCACCCTACATTAGATGTACTGTGTGTATTTGAAGTAGAATATTCATGAATATGTCAAAATGGGTGACTTCAGTTGACTGTCCTCCCCAGACTGATGTGCAAGAAGACATTATGGCCACAATCGAGAGATCACAAGATCTGATCCTGTGCGTGGTTACAGTATATATTTTATTGTGAATAAATTGTTTATTACTGTCACAAAGCCATTCAATTTTTTTGAACAAAAGAAAGATGCAGCTAATTAAGAATA
Source organism: Elgaria multicarinata webbii (assembly GCF_023053635.1). Classification (NCBI taxonomy): domain Eukaryota; kingdom Metazoa; phylum Chordata; class Lepidosauria; order Squamata; family Anguidae; genus Elgaria; species Elgaria multicarinata. Next base: position 30,818,665 of record NC_086178.1, on the reverse strand, counting down.
ATTAAATAAACCAATAAATTTTAAAATGGGGCCAACATAATTTTTCCCCGTTGTTTGTAATGAAATAAGAAAGAACCTAGCAACCTTCCCAGTGACATAGGATGAATCATTTGATTGTGACATACAAACATAGGAAGCTGCCTTATATGAGTCAAACCACTGGTCCATCTAACCCATAATTGTCAACACTGACTGGCAGCGGCTCTCCAGGGTTTCAGGCAAGATTCTTTCCTAATCCTACCAAGAAACCTGGGGATTGAAACTGGGATCTTCTATATGCAGAACAGGTACTCTACCACTGAGCTATGGCCTTTCCCTAAACATGTATTTCAATTGATAATTCTCCATATATATTTTTGCACCTTAGAGATGTTTATCTATCTTGGGGTGGGGTGGGGCGCATTTTTAAACAGCAATGATATTTTAGATGTATTGTTTTTTAGTCAAAAGAGAATAGCCATGTTTGGTTTCGTCAAATAAATCCTGCAGAAATTTAACTTCTCATCCAGTATCAGAGACAGTAAGCCTACGTACACCAATTGCTGGAGAACTGTTGCACTTGGATCCTGCTTGTTGGTTTCCAGTTGACATGCCAGATGAGATGGACCGTTGGTCTGATCCAGCATGGCTCTTCTTAAGCGCATCTAAATTTCCAGGAGGAAGTTTCTACCTTTGAAGGTTCTAGGAATTTTGTATCCATGTATCTGTTCCCAAACATTTCTTCTAAAATGTTAGGAATCCTAGCCCTTAGGTCATACTTTCTCATTAAAAAATTAAAATGTTGACTTTTAGTGTTAGTTTTGAGTAAGAGTTAGGATTATCTAGGAGAAACCTGTCAACTCATGAGGGGTGTTTCTAGAGAACAATTATTCATACAGAGGGACAACAGAAAGTCTTCACCAATGTTGAGTAATTCTTCTGGGTCTCTGCATCAGGATTGATACAGAGATGTGGCAGAATTACTTGCAGGCACACATATGCACAACACTGGGGGAGATTGATTGGAAAGAGGCACGCCCAACGCAGCAATCGTGCAGAGAAATATGGAGCAGTTTCTGTGGGTAGGTGTTTTATGTTTTAAAGAAATGTTGGTTATTGGATTAATCAATTTATCTTGGCATACTAGCAGTTGTTTCATAGCATGCTATTTGGAAATTGTTGCCTTAGGTATAGAATGGAGAAAGCAGCACATCTAATTACCAATATCATACACCTGGCATTTAAAGCACAATCCAGTGATTGAAATCAGTGGATAAAAGCACTGAACTTTGCACTTCAAATTATTATTTCAATATGATTTAGAGCAATCCTATGTGCCCTAGATAGCATCTGGGGGACATAGGATTGTTTGGTTTCTGGGATCTGAGTTTGGAGATACGGATCCAACTTCAGAGACCAGAAACCGTGCTTCCTGCCCCCTCCCTCTTATGGCCAACATAGTTCTGGCTACATCTCAGTGCTCTGAAATGGAGCATGGAAAGTGAGTTCCTGGGGCAGGTTGGGGAGGAGACCAGGAAAGCTGTGTGACCCAGCTTCCTATGCTGGGTAACACAGCATAGGAAGCAGCCACCGTTAGAGTGGAAGGGGGGGGGGATATGCAATTTCTCCAGCCTTGGGGAAATCACACATTTCTTCCCCCACCCCAGCTGATGGGGGATTTAAAGGCCATATTAATGCAAGCTGGGGAAATTGCATATATCTCCCACAGCAATAATGGCGGACACCATTAACGCAAAGGGGCAAAGCTGGGCGGGTGGCTCCCAAGTGCTCACAAATCTCATGAGTGCAGGGCCCGGCTCATGGTGGGGAGAGGCACCGGTGGTTGGGTGAGAGTTTCCCGCTTCACCAACCCCTAGGAAATGCCCATTGCAAATCACAGGTGGGGGTGGCCTTTATTTTTGGTCAACTTTGGACAACTGTGCTTAATGTATACTACATTAATGTATATTGCATTAATAAATTAATACATGTGTATTGTACAGATTTATAATGTATATGTATCATATAATGTAAATTAATGTATATCAAACCAAAGCCCAGAATTCTGTAGTGCAATGCAGACGAAAAAATCAGGAATTAGCTGAGCATTGCCAATATCATGGCCAGCAGTTCCAAGCATGTGGACCTTTCCAGAAGTACATCAAGGCCACACCCATAACCAACCTGGGGTGCTCAAATTGCATTCATGTCATAGGAAACTGCCAGACTGTTTGTTTATCTAGCCCAGTAGTGTGTTCTTGGACTGGCTACTGCAACCCTCCAGTCTATTAGACAGACTTCACCTCCTACCTGATCCTTTAAAAAAAAAAAGTGGACACAAACTGGAGAGATGCTGGGATTGAACCTTCTCCAGGCAAAACATCAGAACTACTACTGAGGTATGGCACCTCCCCACATCTAGCCATTCCAATTCTACTTCCTCACTTAAGGTCACCAGACCCATATCCAATGCTTTCTTTTGGCATCAGGGCTTTGTGACTTGGGTCAGATCAACAAGAAATAAGACTGCACAGTCAAGATTCCAACTTGCATGGAAGCCTCCTGAGCATAGAGGTCTACACATGCATATGTTTCTGTACTCCAGACATCCATGGTCAATGCATTGACAGAGGGGTGGGCCCAGGGGCTGCATGACATTGGGGTATGGGCCTGCTGCCCTTTTTGTGTATAGCATGAGATTTAAGTAACCATTGTCTTGTCACCTCTGTTTGATCAAATGACCATTATGAATACAGATCTGAGTAGCTCAGTGGAGCTTCTTCTATTGCGGCGTGTGACGGGAAGCTGATATACAACCTGATTTTTAAAAATGTATACAGCACCTTTAATTTCTGTTTGGAATTGTTAATGCTAGGTTACTAAGGCATGATCTAGCCAAAGTTAAGTGCTTTTAGTGCTCCACTCACTAGGTGAGATTTGCATCACTGTTCTAGCCATGTTTATGCAGAAGTCACGCTGAGGTTTATTTAATAGTTTTATTGCTAACATTTAGATGCCCCATCTTTCTGTCATTGCTGCTCAAATGGCTAAACAGTAACCTAAGATGTACTAAATTCCTAATAACATCACCAAGAAGATTAAGAAATAACCCAACAATCCTCTTCAAAAAACAAATAAATTAAAGAGCAGCAGTCAGAACTGACGTCAACAACACTTACTTCAAAGAAAGTAGGCGGAACAAGTGTTTATCGCTTTTACTGAAATCAATGGGACGTTAAATTAAAAGTCTTTAACTTGAGCTGGATTGTCTTGCAAATTAAGCCCTGTTCAGGCCTTATGGCTGAATAGGGTACAAGAAAAACATGTAAGATGGCTGGGGCTGCACACACCAGCTCTGCCACCAACGTCAGCCCTGCCTCAAGTCCTGGGGCATGTCTACACCATAGGGGGAGGGGGGATGATCCCAGACTAACCTGCTTCAGGGATTGTCCCTGGCCATCTAAATGGAAGGGGAAATGGTCATCACGCCCGTCATTTTTAAAAAACTAAAAAACAAGAGTAAGTAAGTAAAAAAAGGGCCCACCCCACTTCCCCATACCCCCAATGTCCATAGGCTCCCCCCATCCGCACTACTTCCCTCTGCTGACCCTCGCTACTTACGGAGAGGAGGGAAGAAGCTGGGATAGGTGCCCACACTGCCTGCGGTCCTCAGGATCATCCCAGGATCATGGGAAAAACCAGGGGGAAAGTGGTCCCAGAAATCCCGGGGAAATTGAGGGATCGTCCCTTCCTCCTCCCAGGATCCCCTATGCACCATGTGGATGCACAGGCACGATCCCGGGGGGAAAGGTAGGTGTAGACATGCCCCTCACCTCTGCATGTTGAATGAGGAGCGCATGCAAATAGAAGCCCTCTTCAAACTTCCCCACTCAACACAATGAGACTGAAGATACCAGTCAGCAGGGCCTGCATTTGCATCCACATACCCATCACTCCTAGGTGTGTTGCTTGTACCCTATTCTTCATCTAGGTGTGGCCAACATATGAACCAAAGCTACGTTTGGGAAATTCCAGGATGTGCCTCATATAATTCCATCAATGCTTCCTGTTGTTACTGAGGGAGCACCACTGCTCATATGCCACAAAACATACAAGCATCTTCAGTTCAGAATGCCTGGTCCAAAAGGTATGAAGCTCTTTTCCAAGGTTCCCTTGCAACCACCTCAGGAGGGACTGTCTCTGGGAGAAGTAGTTTGCTCAGGATGTCAGCATTGCCATTCTGATGGCCTGCCTTGTAAATAATCTTGTACTCATAAGCTGCTAGGATCAACATTCAACACTGTAGTCCGGCTGCTGCCTTGGTGGGTATTTTCCTTAAATAGTCCTACCAAAGGTTTAATCAGTTACAATGATGAAAGGTCTTCCATGTAGATACTTGTGAAACATCAAAATCAAAAATAATAGCTTGACTATTTAAATCAAATATGATAGCTTGACTTTCTTTTTCCATCTGAGAATAGTCCCATTCTTCCTGATTTAGTGTCTTGGGGGGCATATCTCATTAGCCATTTTTCATCCACTCCTCTGATCAAACATCACAGGAAAATATTAACTGCTTGCTGGTTTCAAAGTGAAACAAAAACACTGAGGACTTGAGTAGCCTTTTAGATTACTGGAAGCCTGTCTCTTCTCTGTCTCCCCACTGCCACAAGGCTCCTTTCCTTAGGAAGTGCTGCAAAGTTTTCAAGAGAGCCAAATAATTTGGAAGGAACAGCATCCCTAGATGTGCCTGGAATTCTGATATGTTTTTGGGGATGGTGCTTGTGGTGGTTTTTGAGGTATGGTTCTGTATTTCCAAAGAAATGGAGCCAATTTTATCCCCAAATTTCCTGTGGTCATTTTCCTTTATCTCCTCTTTCTCCTGAAAATGATAAGCCTTTTTCTTTCTTTTCTTTGTCCCAAAATGTTTGTGCCTCCTGTTAGCAATTCCTACAACCAAGTGCCCAGTCTCTCTTCTTTTACGACACTGGGACATTTTGGGCCGTTGAACGGAGGCTGAATGCATTGCATCCCTCAGTTTCTGGTGTGGGCTTTTCAATTGGTTTATAGGCTCATGTTGAGATTCTTTTTTGTCTAGCTCTAAATCCTGTAAAAAATAATAATACTGCTGTTTCCACTGCGGTTGCCACCTTTACCCCACGTCAGACTCCCCATCTGCCATTAATTTCTTTTGGATGTTAACATCCCCAGTTCCACAAACAAATCTGTCTCTAAACATGTCCTCTAGAACATTCCCAAAAAGAACAGTGTTCAGTTGAGTTTTTTGAGATCAACTATATATGCTAATATAGAGTCACCTTCCTCCTGCAATGAAATTTGAAACGTTCCATAATGATAGTTGGCTTTGGAGTATAGCATTCAGGCAAAATCTTTTGCATCCCTGCCAAACTTTTATCTCCTGGCTTTTGTGGTTGCAACAAACTCCTCAAAGGGACAGAGGTTTCAGTGCTGCACTCACCAAGAAATACTGTTTTTGGCTTGTTCCCATCAATAATAATAATAATAATAATAATAATAATAATAATAATAATAATTTATTTGTTACCCGCTTCTTACTCTGGATCAAGGTGGGGTACAACACAAATGAAAACACCATAAAATACATACAACTAATCCTAACGTTTAAAACCAGTGTATCATTAAAAACAGCACACCATTAAAAAAGGCATCTTAAAATTCAACTGGGTAGGCCTGCCGGAAGAGATCAGTCTTTATGGCTTTCTTAAATTCTAGAAGACTGTTAAGTTCACGAATCTCTCCTGGCAAGCCATTCCACAAACTGGGAACGGCAGAAAAAAGGTCCTCTGTTGTCAGCCTTGTTTTTGTTGGCTGGAGTAAATTCTTCCCAGAGGACCTGAGTGTGCGGGGCGGATTGTACAGGAGAAGGCAATCCTGCAGGTAGCCTGGACCCAAACCATGTAGGGCTTTAAAGGTGATAACCAACACTTTATACTTCGCCCGGAAACTAATTGGCAGCCAGTGAAGAGATTTTAAGACTGGTGTGATGTGGTCACCCCTAGGTGTACCAGCGACCAACCTGGCTGCCATGTTTTGAACTAGTTGAAGTTTCCGGACTAGACACACAGGTAGCCCTATTTAGAGCTCATTGCAGAAGTTGAGCCTCGAAGTTACCAGCGCATGCACTACTGTCTTTAGGTCTTCCAACTCTAGTAAGGGGTGCAGCTGGCATGTCAGCTGAAGCTGATAGTAGGCACTCCTGGCCGTCGCATCTATCTGGGCTGTAATTTGGAGCGACGGATCCAGAAGCACCCCCAAGCTGCGAACACAGTCTTTCATGGGGAGTGTAACCCCACCCAGAACTGGTTGACACACCTCCAAACCCAGGTTATGACATACCTCCAAACCCAGTAATATTATTTTCCATAAAATAGTAGCCCAATCTTTCCACATATTGCTGCCAGTCAGTCCAATGACTCTGGATTAAATCCCTCAGTTTTCCTATTGAATGGTATCATAAGGTTTTCTCGTCGCCACTGCTATCTACTCATTGTCTGTAGGTCCAAATCATAAACTGCTTATACAGCACAACAAGCAGAGAGGAGGTCTGAGCAAGAAAATGAAAGTAAAAGACAAGGACGGTTTTGAGGGTGGCATCTTTACTTCTAACCCAATATAGTAAAGACTAAAAAAGTAACCATATCATTTCCCATTACTACACTCCCAGCCCAGAAAGAGATAAAAGAAAATGCAAGAAATAAAGGAAAAGGAAAGAGACAGCGAGAGAGACCTTCATACCTTCAGAAGGGCAAGTGGACCATACCTGAGAACCAAAACGGAAGACAGAGGAAAACTGTGATCAGATCTTCAAATGGTTTCATTTTGACTTTAAAGCAACCAAAGAGAGCTTCAGGTTTGATTGGAGTAGCAGTGCTGGGAAAGGAGGTATGTTTTCCACTGTGTGGGACAATTTAGGTTGTGGAAAAGCTTAAATCTTCTCTTTCTCCAGCACTCATACTCCAATCAGATTCATAGCTCTCAGCAGCTGCTTTTAGGTAAAAATAAAAATGGCTGAAGATCTGAACTTGCACCTCCCATATTTTGTCTGTTTGCTTTGGCCCTGAATCTGATACCCAGTCCATTTGCTATTGATGGAGAAGTATGGCAGCCTTTACACTAGAAATCATTACTATTATTATATGTTTTCCCACTGGATTGTGATGTTCAAAGTTACATTCCATGCATTCTCAATCGCTAACTCTGTTTTTGCATTGTGTGGTGCATTCATTCTGAATGCATCCTGTGATAATAGTGAGAGGAGATTTGGAATGATTTCTATGTCAGGATGAACTTTGGGAATATTTTGCATTACCTCCTCAGCACATGGCAGATGAATGGGGGAGAGAGTCAGTCCATGTGTAATTAATGTAATTAAATGTAATAAATGTAATTCATTTATTACATTTATATTCTACCTTAATCTAAAAATAAAAGGTGGCTAACAATAAAATACACATAAAATAACAAAAGGCATGTCTACACCATGCCTATATCCCAGGGTCATCCCTGGATCATCCCTGTGCATCCAAATGATGCACAGGGGATCCCAGAGGCAACCCGGGATGACCACAGACTTTCCCTGGGATATCAGGAACTTTGGAAAACCCATTTTTTCCATGGTCCTGGGACCATCCTGAGGACCACAGGCCATGTGGCCGCTGCACCTTGGTCATCCCTTCCTCCCCATGAGTAGCGGGGCTCTTAAAATGGACACAGAACTGCACGGGGGCAGTCTGTGCCCATCAGGGGCGGGGAGCAGGGGCGGGTTTTGGGGGGCTAACTCACAGTTGCAGAAGAGCGCAATTGCACTCTTCTCCCTTGTTTGAAAAAAATGGCGGCCGTGACGTCCCTCTTTCCTTCCAGGATGTAGCGTGATCGTCAAGACACTGGGGGAGGATTGTGGAAGCAGGTAAGTCTGCGATCCTCCCCCCTCCCTCTACACCCTTAAGGTATAGACATGCCCAAAGTTAAAATTAAAACTCAAAAACACATCCAAAACCCCCACAGCAATAAGAAAGAGATAACAGCACCCACCAGAATAAAACAGACTCTAGCAGCAAATCAGCTTAGATGCCCAAAAGCCCATCTGAGAAAAAAATGTATTTGCCTGTTTGGCAAAAAATAAATGTGGCACACATAGTTCCACTAGGAATATCCATTCCTGGGAAATCTAGGTATACTAGAGTGAACAGATACAAAAGAGGGCAGGGCTCCTGCAGCTTTAACTGTTGTGATGAAGAGGGAATTTCAGCAGGTGCTGCATTCATACAAATGACACCTGCTGAAATTCCCTTTTCTCTACAACTGTCCTCCTTTTCATATGGTCACCCTACCTTAACATGATGTGAAATTTCCTCATATTCAGACTTCTAACTAGACAATAGTAAACGCAGTATCATTTTACATTTACATGACCTTTAACAAATCCACTCCTTACATAAACCATTGCTCTCCCCACAAACACAGGTGTGAACTAACCTTTGTATAGCCATTCAATTTCTTAACTATAAAACAAGCAATGATTCCTTTATCTGAGATACTTATGCACACAGTTTCTATAACATATAACTCTCATATCAGGTGCAAAACTGAGATATATCTTATATATCCCAGGTGATTTAAAGCTAAAGAAGACTCGGTGAACCTCAAGCACTATTCCTGTTGTAACTTACAGACAACATTTCACATATATGCCATCTATTAGTGCTGTATACACTTTGCTGTCTCTATTGAGCCCATTCGGCCACATGCTTTTTAAAGATGTGATCCAGAATAATTCTGTTTGGCTTAGTAATTTATCATTCCATTCACCTTTTCAATGGCCCCAAAAATAATATCATTGAATTTTGTTTTTCACTACAATGCTTGACCATTGGAACTCCCACTCTATGGTGTTTAAGTTGTATAAATGCTTTAAAGGTCTCAATGTCTTGCCAATGTAGATCTTTTTTTAGGGGTATGAGATGGCATAAATTACTCTTGAAGAGTTACACGTTTAAAAAAATCAGAGATTTGGACACGATTTCCATTGTTTGGATTAACAACGGGTGTTTTCTTTTTGGTGAACTTGCAATATGTGCAATGGCTACATGGATGATGTCCTTTCGGCTTTGATGTATGGAAACGCGGAGAGCACAATAAATTTTCCGAGGACCAGAGTTCACCTCCTCTTTGCTTCCAATCCATGGTGCTTTTTCCTCTTTACTCCTGCTATTATATTCAGACATATTTCTTTCCCCTGAATCTAGACTCTTTTTTATTATTATTTTAAGAAACCAAGTCTTTATAAATGGAAAACTTTTAGTCCTATGAATAGACCAAAATAGCTTTCTTCCCATTAAAGTTTTGTGACTTGGTATAATTTAGAAATCTGAGCATGATAATGGGAGCAAGGCTTGGAACTGATTTTAAAGTAGCATTGAAAAAGACATTAAGGTGGGCCTCTTAAGTAGATGGGTTGCTTTAATAACGGAAGTGGCAGGACTGGAAAGAATCACGCAGAAAAAGTTGAAACTGAGATAACCTGATTAATTTGCCCCCCCCCCATTTTTTTTAAGACAAGGGTATTATTACTGTTACAAGAGTTCATTTATAGTTTTATTAGTAGAAAATGAGAGATTTGTGCTCATTTGCCTAATGGAAACATTCTGATACACGGTTGGATGTTTTTCTCCCTTGCTGTTCAGTATATGAAAACGTTTTGTCACTTTTCACTCCATCGTTTTCGAGAATCTCCATATCACGCTTTTGGACTTAATTGCTATCCATCCATCTTCATTCTGCTGATGTCCATTCTGGGTCATTTGCTCATCATGACAGAAATGGGTGTGTGTGTGTGTGTGTGTGTGTGTGTGTGTGTGTGTGTGAGTGTGTGTCCCACCCCGCTGCTCCCTGTTGCATTTCTCAGGATGCAAATATCTGAATTTGCTACACTAGCAGTATATTTCAGCCCTGCTCACATACTCCTTACGCAAGTGTCAGTGTCATGTTTTGTTCCTTTGCAGTGGTGTAGCAGTAAATTTGGAAGTGCAGAAGCTCATAATGGAAGTGCACATATACACACACATAGCATAGAACAGCAGTATATGACATAATACCCGATTTATTAGAATCATAGAATAGCAGAGTTGGAAGGGGCCTACAAGGCCATCGAGTCCAACCCCCTGCTCAATGCAGAAATCCACCCTAAAGCATCCCTGACAGATGCTTGTCCAGCTGCCTCTTGAATGCCTCTAGTGTGGGAGAGCCCACAACCTCCCTAGGTAACTGATTCCATTGTCGTACTGCTCTAACAGTCAGGAAGTTTTTCCTGATGTCCAGCTGGAATCTGGCTTCCTTTAACTTGAGCCCGTTATTCCATGTCCTGCACTCTGGGAGGATCGAGAAGAGATCCTGGCCCTCCTCTGTGTGACAACCTTTTAAGTATTTGAAGAGTGCTATCATGTCTCCCCTCAATCTTCTCCTCTCCAGGCTAAACATGCCCAGTTCTTTCAGTCTCTCTTCATAGGGCTTTGTTTCCAGACCCCTGATCATCCTGGTTGCCCTCCTCTGAACACGCTCCAGCTTGTCTGCGTCCTTCTTGAATTGTGGAGCCCAGAACTGGACGCAATACTCTAGATGAGGCCTAACCAGGGCCGAATAGAGAGGAACCAGTACCTCACGTGATTTGGAAGCTATACTTCTATTAATACAGCCCAAAATAGCATTTGCCTTTCTTGCAGCCATATCGCACTGTTGGCTCATATTCAGCTTGCGATCTACAACAATTCCAAGATCCTTCTCATTTGTAGTATTGCTGAGCCAAGTATCCCCCATCTTGTAACTGTGCATTTGGTTTCTATTTCCTAAATGTAGAACTTGGCATTTATCCTTATTAAATTTCATCCTGTTGTTTTCAGCCCAGCACTCCAGCCTATCAAGATCACTTTGAAATTTGTTTCTGTCTTCCAGGGTATTAGCTATCCCACCCAATTTTGTGTCATCTGCAAATTTGATAAGCATTCCCTGCACCTCCTCGTCCAAATCATTAATAAAAATGTTGAAGAGCACTGGGCCCAGGACTGAGCCCTGAGGTACCCCACTCGTTGCCTCTCCCCAGTTTGAGAAGGTTCCATTGATAAGTACTCTTTGAGTCCGATTCTGTAGCCAACTGTGAATCCACCTAATAGTTGTTCCATCTAGCCCACTTTTAGCTAGTTTGTTAATCAGAATATCATGGGGCACTTTGTCAAAAGCTTTGCTGAAGTCAAGATATATGACATCCACAGCATTCCCACAGTCCACAAGGGAGGTTACCCGATCAAAAAATGAGATCAAATTAGTCTGACAGGATTTGTTCCTGACAAATCCATGTTGGCGTCTTGTAATCACTGCATTGATTTCAAGGTGTTTACAGATTGACTTCTTTATAATCTGCTCCAGATCAGCGTGGCTACAATCCTGTGCATAGTTACCTGGAAATGAGCTCTTTGGAACTCAGGGGTACTCGCATTTGAGTGGATAGGTTCAGCTTGTAAAAACACAGTAGAGAGTATCCAATACAACATGAGCGCTAACATAAATGAAGCTGCACTAGTGTAAGGAACCTCTAGCACAGCGGTTCTCAACCTGTGGGTCGGGACCCCTTTGGGGGTCGAATGACCCTTTCTCAGGGGTTGCCTAAGACCATCGGAAAACACATATTTCCGATGGTCTTAGGAAACTGTATTGACTGAACTATGTCATGTATCATCTTTTGTATTATTAAAGCTATTATTATTATATTATTTTCATTAGCAAACCATCCCATGACAATGGATTGTGTAGAGAAGAACGAAAATAATTTTATGGTTGGGGGTCACTACAACATGAGGAACTGTATTAAAGGGTCGCGGCATTAGGAAGGTTGAGAACCACTGCTCTAGCACAATGCCAAAAACATTAGTTGTGCTCTGAGATTCCCTGGAACAACCATCACACCAGCTAATGCTCATTCCTTACACTAGTGCAGCCTCATTTAACATAGTCTTATTGGATACTGCCCTTTGAGCTTTAACAGACACCAACTGAAATGCAGCCTTTCGCTTCAAATTAGAAATGCAACAAATCTTGCAAAGAAGAGTTCCCATCTCAATGGCTAGTAAGAAAAAGGAACTCCATCAAAGAAAAGTCTGGAAAGTATCTATCCTCTCATTCATTGTTTTCCTCATTTGCTGCCTTCCTCTATACAAATCAGCCACAAACAATAGCAAAAGTAAAAAGCCTCTTTATCACTTTCCAGAGCAAGGGCAGTCTGTCCTTTATCCTGGCCAGTGGATCCTGGTGAGTCTGATTTCAATGGGGCTGTGAATCTATCCTGGGTTTCAGTCAGAACCAACCCAAACTCTAAATGAGCTATCCAAGGTGCTGAACCCATTGGGGGACAGAATTTAAGCTCCTTTAGAGTTCTGAGAGGTTCTGATTGAAACCTACTGACCTGGGAATTCCAACAGATGATGTCATCATTCCTACTCTGAAAAATGTCCCTGACCAGCATTACCCATCCACTACACTACACCTCCTTTGCCCAGGAGTCTTCATGTCCTTTTTTAGTGGGCCAAGAGATGCTACCATGGAGTACAGGCCTAGGAAGGACTAAGATTCTTGCTTTCAATACTAGGGATTCTTTCCTGAAACATATATTGTTATTTTAAGGAGTTTATGTGCTCCCCAAATGAGAAAGGACCCTAAGTCAAAGGGTTGTATTTCCAAAGAAATCTGAGTCCCGGCATCTTCTTGGATATGAAATTGTTCTCCACACATACGAGTATGTATGCTCAAAGAAGAGTTTGTGTTATCTTCTCTATGGGGTTACCATTAATCTTTGCATCAGAAAACAGCCATGCCAGGGTTAACTACCTTGGATAGTTCCTTTATAGATCCGACAGAACCCTGGGGCAGATTCACCACCCCACTGACTCAGAGCCACCAGCATCTGCTGGTCCTAAACGGCTCAACCTATAATTTCCAACACTTTGACTGGTCCCAGTGGCTGTGCCATGGCAGCTTGATTTGCAGCAACTGGGAGGAGAAAAAACAACAACAACAGAGTATGCATCCTCTGCTAATTGCTATGGATCAAGACTTGGTTCAAAGCCCTGAAAAGTTGGCATATCTAGAACAGACATTATTTGAGATACAGAGCAGGCCAGTGATCATAGCATCTAGGATTAAGATGAGGGAGACCCAGCCTCAAATCTCCCTCATCCATGAAGCTTAGTGGGTGACATTGGGCCAGTCATTCTCTGTCAGCCTAATCTACCTCAGAGGATTGTTGTGAGGATAAAATGGGAGAAGAGCCATGTACTTCACCTTGCGGTCCTTGGAGGAAAGGTGGGATTTAAACAAAATACGTAATAAAACAGTGGGTGGGATGGGGAGGGAGCTTCAATATCAAGTTATGCTTGGGAAATTTACCACCCTACTGAATTCTCAATGGATGCAGTGTTTGTGGGTGTCTGGGTGCTTGTGTGTAAACCTCTCTCAAAAAAGACATAAGAAGAGTCTTCTGGCACCTGAAAGGCTAACAGTTTTTTTTCCTTTCATCAACTGAACTCCATTTTCTTAACTTTACGAAATATTATCCTCAGTTGACACACACAGATTATGTGGGAGGGATATTAACCGTGGAGCCAGGAAATCCAAGAGATGTCCAAGAGAAATCCAGGAGACACAGGGCTGGATCCAGACTAAATTAGCAGAACTAAGTCCCCACTGAAATCAATAACACTTCGTTAAATTCTGACTGACTTTTCACATAGGTTTCGACAGACCCAAGTGCAAATAGGTTACTCTGGATGCAAGCCATAGACATTTCATAGAAGTGCATGAAATCCTTCTGCCCCAGCAGAATCAATTCGCCTTGAAGATGGCCACTAAAAGACTGTTCATGGGTTTATGTTAACACACAGAGACACACACTTGAATTTCTCAAAGAAGAAATCACTACTGTATTGATTGGACCTGGCTGAGACTGTGTGGAAGGTCCTTTATGCTTTACATAGGGCTGGCCCTACCATTAGACAGGATGAGGTAACCACCTCAGGCAGCAGATGCTGGGGTGGGGGGAGTGCAGCAGCAGCTCCTGTCTGCTCCAGCTAAGCCCCTGGTTGCTCCCCTCTGTTGGAGGGCAGAGCTGTGTACACCTCAGGGCCTGTCCTTGGCCCCCACACCTAGATTCCTGCCTAGGTGTGGAGCGAGAACACCACCCTCTCCCGAGTGTTAAAATAAGATTGAGCTGCCAGTCCAGTTGGCTCCCATTCATGAAATGGGGGAGGCACCATCTTGTCTTTCACCTCAAGCAGCAAACTGTCTGGGTCTGACTCTGGTTTTACTCAACACAGATGAATCCACACAACCATAGTCAACACAACCAAAGCATCTTTTACAAAAAAACAATAGCTAGAGAAAACCACCACCACAAAACTCTTTCAAAGAAGATCTGCTTGGATGTCTGACACTGCCTCAGCCATGCCCTTTGCAATTGCTGTGTGCGACATTGAGCTGTACTTTATGTCTATGTTTCTTCTGTCCAGAAAGGAAAGAAGAAAAGATGAGGACCTCTCCACAGGGCACATAGTAAGAGAAAAGGTCTCCTGAGGAATGCCTCCCGGGTCCTCTCGGAGTCCCCCCTCCTCTACTTGGAGGGACTGGCTAATCTCTCAGGGGAGGGATTGCCACAGCCTCCCACCCACCCGGATGGGTTTCCCGGGTGGGGGGGGGGATATAAGTGCATGGAGGGGCGAGGGGGGGGGAGAGAGAGAACTGTGGAGGCGTTCTTTTCTCCTGCCCCCATCATTGTCCGGGCGCCTTTTAGAAACCAGGAGAGGACAAGGGGGTGGGGGTGGGGAAGCCTTGGAAGCCCCCGGAGGAGCAGATAGTAGCAAAGCGTGACTGGGAGGGGGGCATCGTGGGGGAGGGGGGCAGCTTGCAACCGAGAGCCCTGCTGGTGTCTCTCCCCGCCTCTGCTGCCTGAGAAGGGAAGCCCACTCTTCCCTCCCTCCCTCCCTCCCTCTCTCCCTCTCTCTCTCTCTCTTCTCCCAGCCCGGTGGCTGCCAGAGGAAGAAGCGAGCGCCCTTGGGGGCTCCGCTGCTTTGGCCATGCCTCGGCTCTGGGCCAGAGAAGCAGCGTGAGCGCAGGGGGCAGCTCCTGAAGCTTAGCGCCCGCCAGCCGCCCCCTTCCCTCCCCCTGCCCTCCCCTCTGCTCTGCTCTCCTGGACCAAGCGCCGGAGCTTCCCTGGAGGCTGAGGCTGCTGCTGCTGCTGCTGCTGCTGCCGCCCGTGCGGCGACTTCTCCTCCGCTCTCGGAGCGCCCCCGGGCTGCGTTCTTCGCCTTTCCCCCCGCTTTTCCATTGGTCGGTGATGTGTCTATTTACATCAGCCCCGAACTTCTCCCAGGAACAGCTTGGTAAGTCTAGAAACCGAGGCGTGAGGCGTGGGGAGAGCTCGGCAGCGGGATCCAGGCTAGAGAAAGTGTGGGGGGGGGGGGAGGCAGGAAGGGAAGAAGGGGGATCTGGAGTAAAGGGGGGTACAGAAAGAAGGGTGGGGGCAAAGGTTTTAACTGTCCAGGAGAGAGGCAGGGAAAGCAGGGAGCCAGATCGGTTTGGCAGGGATTCGTTTGAGCCGCTCTCAGCTGCATCAGCATCACTTTGCAATGTTGAGAAAGGAGAAGAGGACCTCTGAGCATATCCAGAGTGCATCTCTCTCTCTCTCTCTCTCTCTCTCTCTCTCTCTCTCTCTCTCACACACACACACACACACACACACACACACACACACACGTCTCTGCAATCAGCCCCCACGCCTCTGGGGATTTGGGACATCTTCTGGGTTTCTTTCTAAGCGACCCCGAGCCTCCGCGTCTCTCTTTTGGGAGAACTTGCAGAGAAGCAAAACTTGTATAACATCTCAAAGCTCTCAGTGTTTCTCCGACTGCTTGGTAGGGATAATATATATATGCCTATGACGTTTTCTCTACACATACACATGTAGGGAGTTTTAAATTCAAATAGAGAATTAAACTAAAGTAAAAGTTTTCTAAAAAGAAAAAGCTTTGCACTTAAATGTGATTGGGGTCTTGAATTTTTGCTACTACGTCCAGAAATTAACAACTGTGTGCATGTATTAAACTTTATTCCCAGCGTTTCAGCTACAATTCCTATAGGGTATTAGACTGATGCTTCCTTTATGCATTATTTTATTTCTGTAAACATTAAGCTTTGGCTATCTGGTCCCTACTGTCCTATGGCTGCAAGTTGTCAAAGAGTTTTGGAAGAGTGTAATTGCTGTGTTATTCCCAAAGTGTATATATAAGTTAATGAGAACTCAACTCGGTTTCCAGTGCAGTACCTTGTAAGAGTAAAAGCATATATCCAAAATCACTTGAGGCTGCAATCCTATAATCATTTACCTGGCAGTGAGACCAATTGAACTGGGGGGGGGAGCTTATTTCTGAGTAGTCATGCGTAAGATTATGCCCTAACAGTGCAATCCTATGCATGTTTACTCAGAAGTAAGTTCTGCTGAGTTCAATGGGACTTAATGTGCATAGGATTAGTCTTAGAATGTAAATCTATACTTGTCTACTCAAAACTACGCCCCACTGATTTTAAAGAAGCTTACTCCCAGGTAAGTATTTATAGGATTGCTGCCTTAGAGTGAAATCATATACATGTTTACTCAGAAGTAAGTCTAACTGATTTTAAAGGGGCCTACTCCCAGATAAGTATGCGTAGGATTGTAGCTTAAGTTACTTTTTGAAGGAGACGTGTGCTTAAACTCAGTTTGATTAAGGCATGGTAAAGCTTAGATTACGCACAGACACTGTTTCAATGCATATTTTTATGTGTGAAGTGGGATGCATACTGATATATAATGTAATATGATGGGCTGGTAGATTCTTGGTTAATCTGGAGGCAACAACCACTGAGTAGTGTATATAAGTATTTGATGGACCAATTTCCGGAGTTAATTATCCTATGAGCTGTTTTTCATTGATAAAAATCAAACAGTTGTGACTTTATTTTTCACACTAAGTCCCCCCCCAAAAAAACAACAACCATCAAGTGTTTCACCGTTATTTCAAGTTCATTGTTTAAGCAGACATGTTCTGAAACATTTAAATAACAATTCTGAATAATTAAGAAATATTATTTCATGAACTCAATACATTGTTGTTGCTGTGGTTTGCAATGGCATTCATTGGCACATGTGTTGCTTAATAAAACTTCAGATCTTTCAGAAATACATGTTGCGTATGTATTTCAGTGCTTGTTGTATCTCTCCCAGTGAAAACTGTTCTTGTTCATTATGATTAAGGAGCATATTAAAGGATCACAATTGCATCCTTTACTTCGGATTTTGGCAAATGCGTTCAGTCACGCAGCTATTTGCAAAGGGAACACTGGAGTAGATTGTTGAGATTCTTGGAGTGTTTTTCTCATTTTCCTTACACTAGAGGTTTACATTTGCCCTGGCAGACCACAAGCTCATATTTGAGTTGCCCACTCCGTAACCCCCAGGCAAACCTTGAAGTCATGTGCCAATCAGTATTTCGGATTGGCACTTTCCTTTAAATTTATTGTCGCACCATTGGTAACTTCCTTGTTAGATATCATGTATAAATGCATGACTGAACGATGTTCCTGACTGAAACAGAGGCAATTCCTCCCCCCCCTCCCCCAGAAGTCTGAACATCATTGTACCTAGTTTAGTTAGTTATCCACTCAGGAGATAAGATCTGAAATCCAGACAGAGGGAGAGTTTCAGTGAACTCATTATCCCTTTTCATCAGTACATCTGTTCTGTAGAGACCTCGATAGAACCCGTGGGTGCCTGCAATTACCTTTCCTTCTTTGAAAGGTTGCCACATGGCTTTATATGAAGAGGTGGTTCTTTATTCCGTAAGACCACTGACCTGTTTGAATAAATCATCATCATCATCATTATTATTATTATAAAAGTTATGAATAACACAGATCAAGAGACCAAACAAAAAATGGCCTTTATTGTCTTGAAAAAGAGATGTATTTCCTGAATGAATACACCCCAAACTAGCTCCCTCTACTAAGGTGTCACAGTTCACACAGGTCTCGTCTCAGAGCTCAATATGTTCAGTCAGTATTTGGACCTTAGACACAAGATGTGCTCCCATGCATTTAAATTGGAAGGTGAGAATTAGCCTACGGTTGCCATAGCTTCCTGTTTGTCAAATCAATTAATGGCCATAAATGGGAATCCAAATCTGTTACAATTTCAGCGCTCCCTACGACTGCACATACTTTTTCTCCTTGGAAGGCAGCTTCTGACGTCCCTCTTAGTCAAGTGTTTGTTAAGATTCATGCCAGATTAGTTAAAAAGAATGTCATTTTGGTTTAGATAGGATTGCATTACAATTTTATGTCAATTTCAACTTGAAGATGCCATTTTTCCTGCCCAATCCTTATCTCTGAGATGAAACTGACATACCCATGGTACCACTATGGCTTCGTATGGCTTCCAATGTATGTCAGAGAATGGTCAGATGGCAATCATCTTTGTAAGCTAGAAAAGTGTCTGAATGCACATCCCAGACATACTGTAGCAAACTACTCAGTAAAACAGGATATTCCTAGAAATATATCCCATGGTTCAACTTACAAAGTTGTGTACATACTTATTCCATTTTTATTGCAGGGTCCATTGCATGAGTGTGTGTGTGTGTGTGTGTGTGTGTGTGTGTGTATATATATATATATATATATATATATATATATATATATATATCCTTGTTTGAATGATAGAGGCAGGCAGTTATTAATACATCCCATGCCCTCAAATGAGGCTGAAGTTACTTCCAGCTTTCAGCCAGACATGATGCAAGGACTAGGAATGTTGGAGAAATCCATTTGGGGGTGGAGTTTGATGGGTTTTCCTAGATTTGCCCCCTTGGACTTCTTTCCAGTTCCTGCTGTGGCACCTGAGTCAGTTTTCAATGCATTGGACAGGTTTATGGATTTTCCAGGCATTTCTCCCTGTAGGTTCTGCAATTTGTGCAAATTTCTGAACAATTTGCATGACTTTCTGAGCAATTTGCACAAATTCAAGCAAAACAAGTGCAAATTTGACCAAAATATGCACAAATTGCTCAGAAATTTGCACAAATTGTGGAACCTGGAAAAAAATGTGCACGCATGCACGCACGCACATGCACACGCACACAAATTCTGGAATTCAGGAAAAAGCCCACTACTTGGCTCACAGATACAAATCATGTTTTACATGCTTTGGAGCTCCATCGATTCAAAATAGAACCAGATTTCCCATCAATGGCTATTCCTAGTTAGGGCCTACTATAGGGAACTTTCTACTTGTAAGGGTCATCCTTTCCATTAGCCCAATGGTTGTATTTGGGAGCAGAGGTCTGTACATCTTCTTTTTCTGGCTGGTTCTGTGTGTCTGTATTGAATAAGGAATCAGAAACAAACTTTAACTCCATCTACCAATGCAATGTTTGGAGGGACCAAGGGCCACCTTCTCAAACCTGGTGCCCTCCAGATGCTGTCCAGGAATGCTGAGAGTTGCAGTCCAACACATCTGGCGGGGGGACAGGACGACTGCCTATGCATATGCCTTTCTAAATGACTTAAAGAAATGAATCCTGGTTTTCTGGCATGTATATCTTGCCTGAGATATTTTAAGGAAGATCATGCAGTCTGTTCCAAGTAGCAGAAGCCAGATTTAAACATAAGGATTCAGAAAAGCAAGGCAAAAAGCAAACACGTTAATTCCTATTGCTGCCACCTAGTTTCATAGTCAAACAAAATAATTACAATTGTCTGTTTTGTCTATGCTTTCAGGGGCATCTGGAGGAGGAATGTAACAGCACTGGGAGAAATAGAATTGAACTATAATACTGGAGAGCTCATATCTACTTTAATTATTCTAAGACCTTTGTGATATATGCAATTAACATACACAGAGACCTTTACTAGGTGATCTATAATGCAGACTTCATTAATTTACTTAAAAAGCTAGAGGTAAGAACAGATCAGTGGGATACCTTTAAATAATAGAAACAGTCCAGCAGCAACAGAAACATTCTCTCCCTTGGGAGCAACAAAAAAAAAGTTGTGCTGACTTCACAAAGCACATTTACATGTCAAAGCAGGTAATTCTTGGCATACTAATAAATTCACATTCAGGAACATTAAAGCACATTAAGAAACTGGACCATTTTCTAATTTTGCCTTAATGCATTACTAAGTTTGGGGATTGTTTAATCTGTTACAAGCCCTCTTTCCGCTTGTCTGATGTCTGCTTGTTTCAGAGTGCAATCCTATCATGTCTATTCAGAAGTAAATCCCTTTGGATTCAATGAGGCTAACTCCCAGGTATAGCAGTGTGGGAGCCACACTGCTGCTGGCATGCAGCCCCAACAAGACTGCGTAGATCCCCTTCATACACGTGCACAATTTTGTTGCTCTAACATATTAGGAATGTAGAATAGTTTTAATTAGGGATGTGCACGGACCCCCTGCTCCGCTTCACTTGCAGATCCGCGATTTTTGGATCGGGCCACTCCACCCCACCCCCGCTCCGCCCACTTCCGCTCCACTCCGCTCGGAGCTCCGGATCCGGATCGGAGCTCCGTTTTTTCCCCCCCATAGGGTTGCATTGAAAGCTAAAAAATTATACAACTTTTTTTCTGTTCAAGTTAGAAACCTCACGTTTGGCACCATGACACCTCATGGGGGTATACACACGCACGCCAAGTTTCAAGGGAATCCCATCATCCCCTGATTTTTGGGGAATTTATGAAAATCGGGCACCCCATTCACACCCCTTTCCATAACTCCATCAATTTGCACGTTAGAAACCTCAAACTCGCCACCATGAAAGCTTATCCACGTGTCCACATGGACGCCAAGTTTCAAGGCAATCCCATCATCCGCTGATTTTTGGGGAATTTTTGAAAATCGGGCACCCCATTCACACCCCTTTCCATAGCTCCGTCAATTTGCACGTTAGAAACCTCAAACTCGCCACCATGAAAG
Source organism: Elgaria multicarinata webbii (assembly GCF_023053635.1). NCBI lineage: Eukaryota > Metazoa > Chordata > Lepidosauria > Squamata > Anguidae > Elgaria > Elgaria multicarinata. The sequence continues at coordinate 30,797,599 of NC_086178.1, read as the reverse complement.
CTTATCCAGGGATACATATGCATGCCGAGACTCAAGGCAGTCCCATCATCCCCTGATTTTGGGGGAATTTATGAAAATCCAACACCCCTTTCCATAGCTCCGTCAATTTTGCACGTTAAAAAAAACACCTCAAACTCACCACCATGAAAGCTTATCCAGGGATACATATGCACGCCGAGACTCAAGGCAGTCCCATCATCCCCTGTTTTGGGGCGGGGCTTAAACCTGCAAAATTTGGAACTTCCAAAACTCCAAGTGAGCGCAGGAAGGACTTCTCCCCTGAGTCAAAACCACACACACACAACATCCCTGCGAGGTGGGCAGGGGAGGAGGGAGGGAAGGCAGGCAGGCATGCAGCTGGCATTTCTGGGGGCATAAGGAAGTGAGCCAAGGATAAGCCAGTAATGCATATAAAATGGAATAAATAAACAAATAAATAAACGAAGGAGGGGTGGAATTAAAAGCAGCAGTGTTGCTGAATAAACAGCAAGAAGAACTTTTTTAAAAAGGCTATATCTGTCTTTTACCAGCAATAGGGGGACGTGCCCGGGGGAGAGGGAAGCAGCTGCCAGTTCAGCTCAAGAAAGCCATTGCTTCACCAACAGCTCTAAGAAGTAAACACTCACTTCAACTCATAATAGGCATCGCTCCACCACTAAGAGAGAAGTAGAACGCTCACTTCGACTCATGATAGGCATTGCTCCACCGGGTTACTCTCTTTGGAAGGCTCTAATGACCTTCCAGTACAGGAGAGAGTGGGGGCACGTCCACGATGAGATGCCCTAGGGGAGCTCATCCCCTTGCACCACACCTTTTCAGTTGTTCCCCAAAGTTAGGGTGGGTAGCAGTGCTGTGTTTCTATCTCTTATTATTGGCTTAGTATATGATTTCAGGTTGTGTTTGTGCATTTGGTGGGGCTACTGTGTTAAAAAACACTGGGAAAAGTCCGTTCAGATTAAGAAAGAGAAGTTTCCCAGAATCCCAAGTTACCCATTTTGCCTATGCCCTCCTCTAACTTTGGGATCATGTGATCATGACCGGGAGCTGACTCTGCCCCTCAGCCCTTTGAAAAAGGTATTTTTCCCGCCGATTTTTAAAAAAATTCTAGCACGCGACCCGCGCCATGCAGAGAGGTGAGAGTAGCCTCAAAATGACCCCCATCCACGACTCTCTGTGCACAAGAATTTCCAGAACGATAGCTTAAAAATCAACCCAGTTATCCCCGATTGTTTTCCTCAATGCAATCCTATGGGCGAAAACCGCCGTTTGACCCGCGCTGTCCGTTTGTTGACCCGATTTGTAAAAATTTCTAGCACGCGACCCGCACGACGCAGAGAGGTGAGAGTAGTCTCAAAATGACCCCCATCCACGACTCTCTGAGCACAAGAATTTCCAGAACGATAGCTTCAAAAACAACCCAGTTATCCGTGATTATTTCCCGCAATGCAATCCTATGGGCGAAATGTTTTCAAGATGGCGATCGGAGCGCTCCGCCTGAACTAGGAGCTCCGAAAAATGGTCGCTTCTCTTCGCCTTGCTTCTAGGGGTCCGCGGTCCGCTTCTACTCCGCCTCTGGGTAAGGCGGAGCAGGCCAATCCGCTACTGCTTCTCCGCTCCTAATCGGAGCGGAGCACATGCCTAGTTTTAATGCATGAAGTGTCAGGGGAAGCGGGAAGAGAAATATTAGTTGTTTGCTTCACAACTTGACCAGGTTCTAAAAAATTACCTAGCTGCATCACTGCTCCTCAAAGGTTGAGCCTAAGTCTTGACAATCGTTCCCAACCACTGCATCTTCAAATGGCACAGAGTTAAACTATGGCAGCCTTCAGTGCCCTCAGATGTTTTTGAATACTCCCAGCATTCTTGACTACTGGCCATGTTGGCTGGGGCTAATGGGAGTTGATGTCCAAAATATCTGGAGAATACCAGGTCAGGGACAGCTGAAGTATGGCATTCACTGCCACAAGTTGTGATGGTCACCAACTTAGACTTTTTCAAAAGGAGATGAAGCAAACTTGTGGAGCTACCAATGGGTACTACTAGTCATGATGGCTATATGGTATCTCCTGGATCAAAGGCACCATGTATCTGAATACCAGTTGCTGGGGTGCAACAGTGCAAGAAGCCTTTAGGTGTCATGTCCTTCTGCTGCATTTTCTAGAGGCATTTGGTGGTCCACTGTGGGAAACAAGATGCTAGACTAGATAGGTCATTGGTATGATCCAGTAGGGCTCTTCTTACGTTATTATGGGTTGTTGTTTTTCAACTGAGTTGTAGCAAGTGAGACTAAGCAAAGAACTTAAATTTCAGTAGCATTTAACTATACAAACGTACTTATAAATAGTTAAAATTAACTTTAAAACCATAATTAAATAACTATCATATCATCCCTAGTGTTACTGAGAAGCTCAGCCATGATGTCTTTTATGCAGGTTGTATTTTGTTGGCATCACCCTCCTAGCATGTTGTGTAATGTGTCTTTTCTTCTGAAATAGGGCTGCATGGGCAAGGGTTTCATGGCAACTAGGAGCAAAATGTTCCTGATAGTAGTATGCTAAGCTATCTGCATCTATTGTGTCTGAAGATCATGACCTGTGTGTATCCTCTACTGTAACTTAATCAAAGGAATTGTCCTCATGTGGACAGGTAAACTAAGGGAACCCTGGATAATGCAATCTCAGGCCATAGCTAGACCTAAGGTTTATCCCTGGATCGTCCAAGGGTCAAACCTGTTCATCTAGGTGACACACAGGGGATCCAGTACTCAGGCAGGGGTGAACCCTGGATGATCCCAGGATAAACCTTAGGTCTAGCTGCGGCCTCAGTCAAGTGACTCACAGGAGTAGTTTAAATTGGTCAGTCTAAAGCTTTGGTGATAAAGATGAAGCATCTTCATCTAATGGTGAATCATGAAGCATCCTTGGAGTCTAAAGGAAGACTTCTATTCATTCTGGAAGCCAAACAATTGTATCCTTTCTTCTAGCCCCATCCTGAGAATGCCTAGAGTTGTTACCCTGGGGTGGTTTGTGTTTCCACTGAATCTGTAATTGCCCTTAAATCCAGACATTCAGAGCTCTTTGATCGTGAGACACAATGGGCTTGTTTGCATGATCATGGAGGGGCAAAGAAGCTAGGGCAGCTTATCCTCCACCACCCTCTGCACACAGGGGTGTTGGTCAGATTCTGGGAATATTTGCATAATTGTGCTTGCCTACATAGCTTGCCATGTCATATGAACACAGCAAGCCTATGGGTTCTGACCTGGGCTTTTTGCAAACATACCTACTTGCAAGGGGGTACAATAGGGCCAGGGAGGAGATCATTAGAAGGTTACATGATGTTGACATACAGACAGCAATGGCTGTTGTTGCTGGGAGTCGTTCCAACATGATCTATAAAAGTATTATTATCTTCCTAGGGAAGGTCCCCCCACCACCACCATTCTTAACTTCTGTCACCTCATATGAGCTGAGATGGCTTTTGACTTGGTGCAGACTGAATTCACTCCAGATGATGGAGGTGAAGGCATGCTATAGGTCCCACCACAGTGCAAAAGCAGATTGCCCAGCTGGCTGCCTTAAGGCAGAGGACATGGTACGCTTCCTAGCAGAGTGCCCATTGTACGCAGAGCTGAGGAAGCAATATCTTGAGCCCTTAATTGTTGGGTTAATTATATCTCTTCTGCAAGCATAACTCTATCACTATTGGCTGGTAAAGATTATTACACATCATATAGGACTGCCAAATTTGTCAAATGGGCTCTGGAGAAACAAAAGTCACTGGCAGCCATAAAAGACTAAACTTATTAATATAACATAATATGTCAGCAAATATTGTCCAGGATTACAAGATGTTTTAACCTGCTCTTGTTAGTAATTTTATTAGCACTTTGTATTTTGGTATTACCTCTGGCGTGAGGAGCATTTTATTATGTTTCTGTATGCGCATGGCCTGACTGGCTAATAAGCAATAAACTGTTGTTGTTGTTGTATGATGGGTCTGTTCCGGTTGTGGACTTTAAGCTCAGTGGTTTGCCTTTTTGGTAGACAGATTGGAAGCCAAGGACACTGTGCTGAAGTATTTAGAACAGGCTGGCAGATGTGAGATATGATAGAAAATGCTGATTATAGGTTGGATCCAGACTAGTCATGCTTAGAATACACCCAATGAAATCAAATAGACAACTTAATCACAATGGACATAAGTCCCATTGATTTCAATGGGATTACTGA